>NC_139020.1:144640399-145332392 GCF_964662115.1 Mustela nivalis
CCACAAGTAAGTGAAACCAAATGATAATTGACTCTCTCTGCTTGACTTACTTCACTCAGCATAATCTCCTCCAGTTCTATTCATGTTGATACAAAAATTGGATATTCATTCTTTCTGATGGAGGCATACTACTCCATTGTACATATGGACCATATAGTCTTTATCCATTCAACTGTTGAGGACATCTTGGTTCTTTCCACAGTTTGGTGACCGTGGCCATTGCTGTTATGAACACTGGGGTATTGCAAGCTTTACTACAAAGCTGTGATCACCAAAACAGCATAGTACTGGCACAAAAACAGACACATAGACCAGTGGAACAGAGTAGAGAGTCCAGATATGGACCCTCAACTCTATGGTCAACTAATCTTCAACAAAGCAGGGAAGAAATATACAGTGGAAAAAAGACAGTCTCTTCAATAAATGGTGCTGAGAAAACTGGACACCTATATATAAAAGAATGAAACTCGACCATTCTCTTACACCATACACCAAGAGAAACTCAAAATGGATAAAAGACCTCAACATAGGGATCTGCCAAAATCCTAGAGGAGAACATAGGCGGTAACCTCTTCGACATCGGTCACAGCAACTTCTTTCAAGACATGTCCCCAAAAGCAAAGGAAACAAAAGCAAAAATGAACTTTTGGGACTTCACCAGGATCAAAAGCTTCTGCACAGCAAAGGAAACAGTCAACAAAACAAACAGGCCACCCACGGATGGGAGAAGATATTCGCAAATGGCACTACAGAGAAAGGGCTGATATCCAAGATCTATAAAGAACTCAAAATTGGCCTCAGTGTTTTCATTTGAAAAGGGTGGATGAGAGTATTCACACGTGACGCTATTGTAACACTCATGGAAATTTATGTTTTTAAAAAAATCTTCAGATCGTCGTAGCATAGGTTGGTTTATATTTAGAAGAAGAGAGTCGCTCATATTTAGAGGCTGAGAAACACTCCACATGAAATAACCCACAATCATGACATTGTTATCTGGCATGGGAGAGCAGAGAGAAATCAAGGGCTCCCCACAGACTGTAGCAATAAGAAAGTTACAATTCTCAGGTGATGAAAAGGAGGAAAGGAGGAATGTCCTCACCATCAAGTTATACTCCCCCTCAGCATATCTCACTGCTGGTGCTACACCCTGTCAAGTGAAAACTATTTGCAGAATGTCGCAGAATGCTGAGTCTGTTGATTTCTTGCTAGCAAGAGAGAAGTGTTAACAGAATCTGAGCAGAGAGCCCACAAGCATTGGATTTATTTACTCTTTCGAAGGGAACTTTACCACTGTATTAATTTATAACTGCGATGACTGAGCTGCTTCTTTCTGTCACCTGTAAAACCTGTAAGCAAATCCCAATGTCCTTATTTGTCCCTTTCATTGGATATTTTTTCAGGAATTTTGATTGGTAAATGCTAAACAGGGTCCTTTAATAATCTGAATTTCCTGGTTTTTTTTTTATTTTATTTTTTCAGTGTTCCAAGATTCATTGTTCATGCACCACACCCTGTCTCCATGCAATCCGTGCCCTCCTTAGTAGCCACCACCAGGCTCACCCACCCCCTCTCCCTTCCAAAACCCTCAGTTTGTTTCTCAGAGTCCACAGTCTCTCATGCTTCATCTCTCCCTCCAATTTCCCCCAATTCACTTTTCCTTTCCTTCTCCTAACGTCCTCCGCGTTATTCCCTACCCTCCACCAGTAAGTGAATTTCCTGTTTTATAGCTGTTCTTTCCCTAATTGGCTCCCAATCATTTCAGTTCCTACTGGGAATTCCACTCCCTCCTTATCTGGCCCTAGTCTCCTATTTCTGATTTTTCTTTATTATACAGTGTCTATTGGTTTTTCTATGCATATTGAGTTTTTTTCCTCTTTGGTTACAGTAGGTCTGCACCATTAATAGATAGTTTCCAACTATCTCAGTTCTTTTTCCAACTATTTTGGATAAAAACATTTAATTTTCCAAATGAGTGTACTTGATGGCTTTAAAGGGTCACTCACACCTCAGGATAGATGGATCCTTACCATCTAGTTAATTTGCATTCATAAGAAAATAGATAAATATTTTTCCTCATAGATAAAAGAGGAAAAATAAGGGACATAGTTTTTAAACTGAAATCAGCTGATGTGGATGATAATCTCCTAAGAGAGGGCCTAATTTTTAGTTTTCACTCAGTCCCATTTGCTGTTACCACTGCTCTAGGACAACAGGCTTGATCAACTGTCTTCCCGCTGCTCTCCGGCCGGTATTACTTTAACTTCAGGGACAGATACACTGAGGCTGTAGCAGCCACCTGGAGTGTGGCAGCTGGCAAAGGTATCAGTCTTCCCTGCCTCGCCAGCCCCTCCCCCTGCTTAGGTTCCCCAGTGTCAATGCTGCAGACATGACTCAGACTTCTTTCTTTCTTTTCAATAAACGTGATTATCTGGGGGTGCCTGGGTGGCTCAGTGGGTTAAGCTTCTGCCTTCGGCTCAGGTCAGGATCTCAGGGTCCTGGGATAGAGCCCTGTAACTGGCTATCTGCTCAGCAGGGAGCCTGCTTCCTACCCCCCTCTCTGCCTGCTACTCTGACTGCTTGTGGTCTCCATCTGTCAAATAAATAAATAGAATCTTTTAAAAAAATAAATAAACGTGATTATCTGTTCCTGCCCTAGATTTGTTCAAAGAAAGGTATCAACAAAATCACTTCTAAAAAATCACTTGTCATTCATAAGTCTCGCTTTGGGTTTCAGAAAATATGATTGTCTCAATGAGGCCCAGATCTCGGGAACGGAATCACTACTCCGATAGCTTCGGTATTTCCAGGACTTGACCACCACCTGGTGAAATGAGAGCTTGGGCATTCTGTTTTATAATGGAACTTTCAAAGCTGATTCAAAGGAATTTGACTGCTGTCACAGAATCAGCCCTGAAGACAGAGCATTAAAAGGGTCATTCGAGGGCGCCTGGGTGGCTCAGTGGGTTAAGCCGCTGCCTTCGGCTCAGGTCATGATCTCAGGGTCCTGGGATCGAGTCCCACATCGGGCTCTCTGCTCAGCAGGGAGCCTGCTTCCTCCTCTCTCTCTCTGCCTGCCTCTCTGCCTACTTGTGATCTCTCTCTGTCAAATAAATAAATAAAATCTTAAAAAAATTTAAAAAAAAAAAAGGGTCATTCGATTCCCTCACCATAGGCCAGCGCTGTAAAGTTCATGAGTGGCCTCTTCTAAGACGACTTCCTTTCATTCAAGCATCTGGGTCTGGCCTCAGCTGTTACTCAAGGTCCAAGTTTCACGGTCTAAGGACTACCTCTGTAAGAGACGTATCTCCCTATTAGACATCTCAGCCTTCATTTCCCCCTTCCCTAATCACACCAGTTTGCCCGATTGGAGGCCTTCTTCCTGTACCCAGTAAGTGAGCGCTCATCTGCCCAGGTCTTATGCAAGGGTCAGCCCCACGGTCTTTCCATTGACTTTCATTGTGGCATGGTTATTCGGCTCAGACCAGTCAGTACTGCAGAGAAAGGAAGATAATTAAGAACAGAGTCATGTTCAAGTTATATCCTAATATATGCTTCTAAAACCCAAAGTCCATTCCATTGCCTCCAATTTGGCTCTGCTACTTCAGAGCTGTATGACCTCTCTGGGCCTCCATGTCCTTATCTGAAACTGAGTGGGAAGTGAAGGCTACCCCACCTCACCAGTGGGCTTCTTTGAAGGCTAATGGAGATTTGTAAGGAGGCCAGGACCCTGGCTAGCATATACAGGATCATTAATATATCTACATGAGCCCACTGCTTCTCTAACTCACTGGTCAGATCTTTACGCAACATATTCTGTGCAAAACCATGGTGCTGCTCTCAGCACCATGTATTAGCCCCCACCCTGATGTTCCTGCTACCCCTCACCTCCACAGCTTACCCCCTGCAATGCAGTCTGACCAGTTCTATGTAGGTTACACTTCAGTTTCCAAGCCAGTCATAAGAGGAGGAGGAAGGAACGTTCTGACCTCTCAGATGAGCAATCTCGCCCTTCTTCCCAGATCTGCTCCCTCCCCAGCTCCTCCCCTGTGGTTCCCATGACAAATAAATTTTTCTTACATGGCCACAACGGAATGTTCTGAGATGGGCAGCTTTCTAAACTAGACCGCTAAGAGTCATTCTTGGATCACTTCGGAACTACATTGAGAAAAGAACATCTTTCTCTCCTGGTACGACGAGGCTTGAGGAGGGAGGCCTGGGAGCTATGGCAGCCATGTCCTTCCTTGGCTGTGGGGACAAGGTCAGTGTGAAGGCATAGACAGTCAAGCCAACAAACCGACAGAGGTTAGAGTTGGAGGGAAAGCATCTTCCCTAGGCAAGGAAGATGTCTCCAGATCCCTGTGCTGTCTGCTCTTCCTGAAGCCTGGTTGTTGAACCCGTGTTTTGTGGTATAAGCACCCCGTCCCTGCCCATAATTGCAGGTGCGGTTCTGTGCTTGAAACCAAGAGACACCTAAGATGAAGGGCAAAGCTTATCCACTCAGCCAGAATCCTTCCTCAATGGCCTCACCTGTAAGCCTTGGCTTGGACTAACCCCTAGGTCTGTGCTGATCTATTAGCATGTTCTGTCTACTACCTCAATCTACCAAGGAAATAATCACCATAACTGTTTCTTAATGGTCTCTAACAGAGTAAGCATTTTACATCTATTGCTGCTCTTCATTATGCTAAACTATATATATAAACTCTATATATATATAAGCTCTATATATATATAGTTTAGCATAATGAAGAGCATATATATATATATATATATATATATATTTTTAAGATTTATGAATTGATTTGAGAAAGAGCACACACATGGAGGGAGGGGCAGAGTGAGAATCCTGAAGCAGGTTCCCAGCTGAGTGCGGAGCTCTATGCTAGGTAGATCCCAGGACCCTGAGATCAAGACCTGAGCCAAAATCAAGAGTGGCCAGCTTAACCAATTGAGCCATCCAGGTGCCCCCTAAATTGTAATTTTTAGGTAATTTCATGACTCGGGTACAAATGTGGAATAAACATGTCAAAAGTTTTATTCAACTCATTAATTAATAGGAATCCAGTAAAATGGTTTTTTTTTTTTAAAGATCTTATTTATTTATTTGACACAGAGAGAGAGAGCATAAGCAGGCAGAGGAGCAGGCAGAAGCAGAGAAAGAAGCAGGTTCCATGCTGAGCAGAGAGCCCCATGCGGGGCTCAATCCCAGGACCCTGAGATCATGACCTGAGCTGAAGGCAGAGGCTTAACCCACTGAGCCACCGAGGTGCCCCAGAATCCAGTAAAATGTTAAAACTGGTTCAAAAAGAGATGGAATTATATAAATTTATATTTTCCACCACACAAAATTAACTGGCATTTTTATGAACAGGAATCACTTGCATTACTATGAACAGGAAATGTTACCACTGGTTTTCTCAACTTAATTTCTACTCTTAGAGAGTTGTTTGGGGGGGGAAAAAGCCTCAGCAACTGCAAGTCAAATACACAACCGAATGGAATCAGGTGTCTCAGAAGCTCCCCCACACAATGGCCAGCATTCCCCTGAATGGACACCCAGTCATCTCTTTTGCCCATTTCCAATTCTTGGACGATCTTTTTTGACAATTACAACCTTATAAGAGAGAGGCGATTATACACAAGAAACCATCACCACCACTTTGGAGAGGAGGAAACCGAAGGTCATAGAAGGAAGAAATGTATTTTGATCACATGCTTTCATAAAATGGGAAGCTGGGATTTAGACACTGCTCTGACTCCAGGATCTCCACCAAAACTGTCCAAGGTAGATAGGGCCTTAGGCACATTTCCTGCCTCACACTAGTCTCGCTAGAGGAATGCATCCCTCACTCACTCTTTCACTCATAGACACTGCTTTTATTAGGTGCTGTGATGAACTGTTTGCTATCTTAACTTAATGAGCTCCAGATCACCAGGAACAAACCTTGGTGTGATGAAGTCAGGTTCTTTGACATACTGTATGTAGGAAGTGCACAATAGAGGACCCATAGGGTGTCCCACCAAATGAAGGAAAAGCGAGAATTACAGAATTAGGAGGAAGGAAGGAGTTTAGGAGGATGTCAACAAAATGGGGTTTTAAAACTCAGAGCAAAGCAAGGCTGTGCATCAAGGTATCATACTAAGTCTTGGACTGTGACATGGACCAAGGGACCCCTTTCCTTGGAAACAATAAAGTTACAATATTGTGCAATGCTGTGTCCTGATCCCACATTCCTTGCCTAGGTTGTAAACTCTGCACCTGAGTTGTAAAAAGAGGCTGTTTCTCTATGTCAATGACTTTGACCCCTCCAGGCAAGAAGAGGATGTTTCTTTTTTTTTTTTAACATTTTTTATTATGATTGACATACAACATTGTGTGACTTTAAGGTATACAAGGTATTTGCTGATTTATATGTTTATATACTGCAATATGAATACCACTGTAGCTTTAACTAACACCTCTCTTGCTTCACTTAATTTTTGTTTCCTTTTTGCAGAGTATGTGCCATTCTTACTAACACAATTCCAAACCTGTAAGTTTCTGATAGTGTGTAATTTTAGAGAAAAGTTTCCCCAGGAATAAGGGAGCAGTACTCACTCCAAGACAGGATTTTTTTTTTTTTTTTTTTTTTTTTTTTGGAGGCACTTTATAGCTATAGTGTCCTTAGGAGACATATTTATTAACATTGGAACTGATTTTTCTGATGTCTTTTATTCCAGTCTGATGAACGGCCAGGCAGACTTTGAAAGACCACGCTAATATTAACTTCCTCACATCTCAGTGGAAGCCACAAAGAGATCATTACAACACAGCCCAAGACGGTGCTATAATAGGGGATTTAACTTAGACTTAACTTAGGTTAAGGAAGACTGCCTGTAGGAGGCAGACCTCTCCGCTGGGAAAAGCAGAAGTTGGCCAAAGCAGGGTGGGAAGAAGGTACAGCCCAGCAAGGACATAAGCAAAGAGAATGAGGGAGAGGGTGGCAAATTGGAGGAATGGCAGATACTGGTATAGGTCAATCAACAGGATGTCTGGAATGCTGGGGAGAATGGCAATGGATACCCAGACTCCCCTACAACCAGACAGAAAGTACCGGTGACCTTGGAGTGTGTGTTCTTTGTTCAAGGAACAGTTCTTTGAGTGGTCTTCCTATGTATATACAAATGAGCGGCAAGTAGCCCTGTGAGGGGAGAGTGCCAAGGGGAATCCCATTTCCTAGGGCCCCTGCTTATTTAGCAAATCTGATACCAGCCGAGGAAACAGGGCCATGTTGTACACTTGGCATGGAGTTTTCCTCTCCTATTCCCTGAGAACATTTAGGGGAGCCAGGCTGGCCTTTAACCAAACCTGCATTGCTGAAAAGGGCAATGAGACTCGAGAGAGAAAATCGCCACAAAGAAATGGGATGGCCTCCCAGGAGAGAACAGGAGTTAGCCAAGAGTTGTATCATTCCGGGTCCTGAAAGAGAACAGATCTCACATTGCAACAGGCTAATCCTCCTGCTGTCTCTCCTTCTCTGGCCGAACCCAATCAGAAGCCAGCCTGCCAGGGCGGGAAGCAGGGTGGAGATGGGAAAGCAGTGCATCTGGAGGGACAGAGCTGAAACTCTCAGCACAGGGGTTAGGGCTGAGAGCGCTTTCTGACCTGGTCACACTGGCGTGTGATTGTTTCTCTGCCAAACAGTTCCGGAAAGTGAGAGGAGAGGAGTTGTTACTTACAGCCGAGCAGGGAGGAGGAGACCCAAGGACACTGGACCTGGTGTCTGCTGCAAACTGCCAGGGCAGGAGACAGGCAGGCACAAGAAAACACTTCCAAATGACTTCCTTACTTCATTTTCATTTTAACTCTTTTGTTTAAAATAATTTGTTATTGAAATTTAGAAACTGAAAGGAGTGACCGTGGGTGAACCCTTCATCAAAGAAGATCCCATTCCTTCAAGTGCCAAGAGCAAGGGGTTGGATGGCTGAGCAGATCTGGAAGGATTTGAACGTCAGGTAGAGACGTTATCCTGAGCCACAGGAGAGGCTGAAGCAGGGAGCGGCATAATTTATGGGCCTGATGTTGCTGGATTATTGCCGTGATAGCAAGCTCCTGCCCTCTCATTTAAACGACCAGGAAGGATTACACATTAATTCCATTGCCAATGGACTTTCCTGCCCAGAGGGAGAGGACAGCCAAGAACCCTGGGAACCAAGAGAAGGCAAGGAGCCAGTGAGGGGACATAGAAAATAAGGACAAAAACCAGCAGGGGCGCCTGGGTGGCTCAGTCAGTTAAGCGACTGCCTTCTGCTCAGGTCAGGATTTCAGGGTCCTGGGATCGAGCCCCACGTCAGGTTCCCTGCTCAAAGGGGTCTACTTCTCCCTCTCCCTCTGCCCCTCCCCCACCTCATACTGTCTCTCTCTCTCACACACACACACACATAAATAGATAAACCCAAGTATTTACTTTTCAATCTTGAGCCTTGAAAATAATGCAGTAGAATTAGAAAATCTTGTTTCTAGGTATCGCATTCTTTGGTTCTACGTTTCTAGGCTTTTGAGAAGTGTATAAGCTGGTTTCAAGAATGTTCTGAGGTTTTAGTCAAGAAAATGATTTATTCCCTGCTCTAGGCCAGGTACCAAGAGAACAAGAAGGAAGTGTGGGTACTGCTCTTGAGACCCTCACAGATTTGCAGAGCAATAGATACATAAACAATTAAGGTGCATGCTGAGCCCCTAGAATAATGTAGGACATACTGTAGACACAGACACACACACAAGACAGCTAGAATTCTAAAATTTTGTTTTTAGAAACAGGTGCAGAAAGTTGAGTTAATTACATTCCTCGGTACTATCTACAGCATCTCCCATCATCAGTCTCCTGGTTTTTTATTTAATTTAATTTTTTATTTTGAGAGAGCCAGAGTACAAATGGGAGGCAAGGCAGAGGGAAAGAGGAAGAGAGAATCTTAAACAGGTTCCATGCTCAGTGGACACGGGCCTCAGTCTCCTGACCTGAGCTAAAATCAAGAGTCAGTCGCTCGACCAAACGAGCCACCCAGGCGCCTTGTTATTCTGTTTCCTTTTCTCCCATTCAGTTCCCTGAAAAAGTGGGTAGGCACCCACTTTAATGGACATGATAAGTAAGGAGGAGCACCTCCTCCTTCCCTGACCTTGCTGGTACACTTGTAAAAATATATAGAAGCCATACCATGCCATCAATCTTCATCTGCTTCTTCCAGTCAACTCTCTGATGTAAGATCCATCCACGATGCACGTGCATATCTAGCTCACAGCACCTAATGACTGAAAAGTGTTCCATAGTACATGTCCTATTCCTCCAACAATGAAAGCTTGATTGCCTCCAACGGCCCCACTCCCACACAGAGGCCGAAGGGAACACCCGTGGATCTGTCCATTCACAGACTGGGAACAAGTTTCTCTGGCATATTTATTTGCCCAGGAGCAGGTTGGATGGGTCGTGGAATATATGCCAGGTCCCTAAGTACTGGTATACTGCTCTCCAGAGACCCACACTTGGTTGTCTCACTCTCTACCCTAATGTTTGCCAGCCCTGTGGCTCTAAAGTAATGTTTCATTTTTATTTTGTGTTTCTTGGTTACCTAATGAAAATGAGCAATGTTAGCCTTTGTGCACTTTTCTATTGGATTTACTTTATAATCTAGATTTTATTTGTGTCACTTTTTAATGATGTAAAACCTCCTTATCTGTGCCCCAATTATCTATTGCCTATTGTAGTTTATTTAAAATAAATTCTTTTTTTAAAGTTTTAATTTAAATTCCAGGAGTTAGCATACAGTATTATATTAGTTTCAGGTGTACAATGTACTGATTCAACACTTCCAGTAACACCCAGTCCTCTTCACAAGTACACTCCTTAATCCCCATCACCTATTTAAAATAAATTCTTTATCTAAATGTAATATAATCTATAACTATTTTAACTTGTGGTTGGTGTGGTCCTGCTTAAGAAATTTCTCAGCCCCACCCTCATCACAAAGACACTCTCCTACATTTTCTTCTTTTAACTTGATGGGGGTTTTTTATTTTTATTTTTTATTTGACAGACAGAGGTCACAAGTAGGCAGAGAGAGGCAGGCAGAGAGGAGTGGGGGAGGCAGGATTCCTGCTGAGCAGAGAGCCCAATGTGGGGCTCGATCCCAGGATCCTGAGATCATGACCTGAGTCAAAGGCAGAGGCTTAACCCACTGAGCCACTCAGGCACCCCTTAACTTGATGGTTTTATCTTTCCATGGGAAATTAGTCCATGTATAGTTCACTTATAGTTGGTGTGGTGCCAACTTCATCATCTGTCAAGTTCTCCTACATACAAAGGTATATCTCTGAGTTCTTTGTTCTGCCCATTGGGCTAGTCTATTCACCCACAATTACCATACTTCTTTTGTTATTGTGGCTTTATGATATGTGTTGATATCTGGGAAAGTGAGCCTTCCTTCTAGTTCTTCTGTATTTCAACATGAATCTAGATATTTATGGACATGTGTTTTTTCTTAGACATTTTACAGGAAGATGGTAGAGATCCCCCCAAAAATCCAACCGGAATATATCTTGGATTGCATTGCATACATAGACTAATTGGAAGGAAACTAGCATCATTACAATATTAAATCATCCCGTTCAATACCGTGCACTGTCTCTCCATTTATTCAGATTATTTTCTATTTCCTTTTTTAATGTTTTCAAATTTCCTCCTACTTCACTTCCTCGGTACTTTCTAATTTTTGCACTTGTGACAGGCATTGTGTTCTCTCTTATACCTTGTGGTTGTCATTGCCAGTATGAAGAATGAATGCTAGTGAATCTTGTAAGGTGATATTTTTTTCTAGCGACCTTGTTAAACTCATATATTTTAATAGTTTATTTGTTGATTTTGTTGGGTTACAGTTGAGCATATCATTTGCAAATACTGACAATTTTATTTCTTCTATTATTACCCTTTTACCTTTTAGGGTCCCTTTAATGTCTCTTGGCATTGACTAGAGCAATCAGTGTTGTGTTGAACAGTAGTGGTGTTATCAGGCATCTTTTCCTTATTTCTGATTTTATAAGGAATACATCAAATGTTCTTCTTTGGAATATAAAATATTGATGAAAGAAATTGAAGATGGTGCAAACAAATGGAAATATATACATGTGCAATATAATGAATTGAATTGAATTGAAAGAATTAATATTCAAAAATTATCCATACTACTTAAAGCAATCTACAGACTCAATGCAATCCCTATCAAAATACCAATGACATTTTTCACATATCTAGAACAAATAATCCTAAAATTTGTATGGAACCACAAAATAGCCAACACAATCTTGAGAAAGAAGAACAAAGCACAATCCTATATTTAAAGATACACTACAAAGCTGTAGTAATCAAAACAGTATAGTAGAGGCATGAAAAATAGACGCACAGATCAATGGAACAGAACAGAAAGCCCAGAAATAAACTCACAATTACACGGTCAACTAATTTACAACAAAGGAAGCAAGGACATACTAAGAGAAAAGACAAAATCTTAAATAAATGGTGCTGAGAAAATTGGACCACTTTCTTACCCAGGCACCCCAAAAAAAAACCCTCAAAATGGATTAAAGACCTACACATGAGACCTGAAACCATAAAACTCTTAGAAGAAAAAACAAGTAATAATCTCTTAGACATCTGGAGCCCAGAACACTTTGGAACCAGACTTAGACCTCTCTGCCTAGGAGCCATCACTCATGAACCAGGGGAGTCAGTCAGGCCCTGGACAGCAGGGCACTGCAGAACACTGGGACAGCTGCCTGCTACGCCTAGCTCTTAGCCAGATCCATCCAGCTCTGGACACACCTCTGTAGACTAAGATCTATGTAGGTGGAAAGTTCCAAAAAGATCCTGTCCTCCCCCACCCCAAATACAGGCTACTCTGGAACTGTGAGCCATGACCATTTGGTCTTGGGAAAGCTGAGAGATCAGCCTGGGAACAAGTATTTTACAAATCCTCTTCTTCTTTTTAAGATTTTATTTATTTATTTGAGAAAAAGAGCATAAGTTGGGGAGGGGCAGAGGGAGAAGTGGACTCCTCGCTGAACAGCGAGTCCTATCTGGGGCTCCATCCCAGGACAACAGATCACAACCTGAGCCAAAGGCAGACACCCAACGGACAGAGCCACGCAGGCGCCTCTGCTCATCCTTTTCTAGGGAGACTCTGCACTTATAAAATTCTCTTCATTTAGTCACTAATAAGACAATAATGTTTTTATAGGCCTTAAAAAAACAAAATCCCATTAGCAACAATTTTCTAGATCTGTCTCCTGACACAAGGGAAACAAGAGCAAAACTAAACTATTGGGACTTCATCAAAATAAGAAGCTTTTGCACAGTGAAGGAAACCATTAACAAAATAAAAAGGGCAAACTACTGAATGGGAGAAGATATTTATAAACGATATATCTTTTCTTTTTTTTTTTAATTTTTAATTTTTTTATAAACATGTATTTTTATCCCCAGGGGTACAGGTCTGTGAATCGCCAGGTTTACACACTTCACAGCACTCACCAAAGCACATACCCTCCCCAATGTCCATAACCCCAACCCCCCTTCTCCCAACTCCCCTCCCCCCAGCAACCCTCAGTTTGTTTTGTAAGATTAAGAATCACTTACGGTTTGTCTCCCTCCCAATCCCATCTTGTGTCATTGATTCTTCTCCTACCCACTTAAGCCCCCATGTTGCATCACCACTTCCTCATATCAGGGAGATCATATGATAGTTGTCTTTCTTTGCTTGACTTATTTCGCTAAGCATGATACGCTCTAGTTCCATCCATGTTGTCGCAAATGGCAAGATTTCATTTCTTTTGATGGCTGCATAGTATTCCATTGTGTATATATACCACATCTTCTTGATCTATCTGATAAGGGGTCAATGTCCGAAATATATAAAGAATTTGTACAACTCAAAACAAAAAA
Source organism: Mustela nivalis (assembly GCF_964662115.1). Taxonomy (NCBI): domain Eukaryota; kingdom Metazoa; phylum Chordata; class Mammalia; order Carnivora; family Mustelidae; genus Mustela; species Mustela nivalis. The sequence continues at coordinate 144,653,371 of NC_139020.1, forward strand.
ACCAAATAATCCAATTAAAAATTGGACAAGGACCTGTAGAGTCATTTCTCCAAGGAAAACATCCAGATGACCAACAGGCATGTGAAAAGATGCTCAGCATCACTCATTGTCTGGGACATGCAAATCACAACCACAGTGAGATATCCCCTTATAGCAGCTGGAATAGCTGGAATGAAAAAACACCAGAAACAAGTGTTGTCAAGGATGTGATGCAAGAGGAATCCTTGTGCACTGTTGGTGGGAATGTAAATTGGTGCAGCTACTATGGAAAACAGTATGGAGTTTCCTCAAAAAGTTAAAAATAGAACTACCCTATGATCCATAATTTCACTACTAAGTATTTACCTAAAGAAAACAAAAACACTGATTCAAAAAAAATAAAACAACCCTTTATTTACTGCTGCATTATTTACAATAGCCAAGATAAGGAAGCAACCCAAGCGACCACTAATAGATGGATGGATAAAGAAGACGTGATATATATATATATACACATATATGATATATATTATATATATAGATGGATGGATAAAGAAGACGTGATATATATATATATATATATATATCCATCCATCCGTCTTCTTTATATATATATATATATGATATATATATATCACGTCTTCTTTATCCATCCATACATATATATAATATATATCATATATGTATATATGATAGATATGTGTCTATATGATATTGCACATATATATGATAGATATGTGTATACATACATATATAATGAAATATTCCTCAGCCATAAAAAAGAATGAAATCTTGTCATTTGCGACAACATGGATACACCTAGAGGGTATTGTGCTACGTGAAATAAGTCAGATAGAGAAAGGTAAGTGCCACATGATTTTATTTATATGTGGAATCTAAAAACAAAACAAGCAAAAAGCAGATACTGACCCATAATTACAAAGAACAAACGGATGGTTGCCAGCAGGGAGGGATGGAGAGATGGGAAAAATGAGTGAAGGGCAGTAGGAGGTACGGACTTCCAGTTATGGAATGAGCACATCAAGGGGGTGAATGGCACAGCATAGGGAATATATAGTCAATGGTACTGTGATGGTGCTTTGTGGTGACAGATGCTAGCTACATTTGTGGTGAACACAGCATAACATATAGAGCTGTGGAATCACAGTGTTTTTAATCCTGAAACTAATGTAACATGTGTGTTAACCATACTTCAGTTTTAAAGAAGAAAAACAGCAGCGTCTGGGTGGTTCAGTCAGTTGGGCGTCAGCCTTTGGCTCCAGTCATGGTCTTGGGGTCTTGGGATCGACCCCTGCATTGGGCTCTCTGCTGGGCGGGGAATCCGCTTCTCCCTCTCTCTCTCTCTGCCCTTCTGCCTGCCTGTGCACTCTCTCTCTCTCAATAAATAAATAAAATCTATAAAAACAAACAAACAAAACAAAGTTCTTCCACAGAGTAAGATGCTTTCCATGGGCCTTGGATAGAGAGACTCCTCGTTGTTCACCATAATTCAGCCTTCCCCTCTTGCATGGTGTCCCAGAACATTTTTCCTGAAAAACAACACCACTTACATGCTATTGCTCTAGTGGGGAGATGAGCAACCCCAGGGAGGTAAAAGTCAGGGAAGCGAGGCGGGAGGGGGAAAGTGATGGAGGAAGGTGTTCTCAGGCTGTCACAGCTTCCCCGGAACAGCTGCTCAGATTCCTCAGGATGCTTCCAGAGAGGCTGTATGAAATGACCAAGTCACAGAACAGTCTGGTAGGGTGGGAAAGGGAACTCTGTTTCCGCTGGTATCCTGCCATGTCCTATCTCCTCGGGGTGGAGGTCAGCCTGGGAGGCCTTACCCCCTTCGTGTTTGGATTCATCACTCAGTCCCCTTGGTGCCTTCTGGGAAACTGGCCAATGTGGCTAAGAGACATTTGGGGACTTCTTGAATCATGGGAGCAGCACTGTCCAGCATGCTTTCAAAAAAAGTGTCAGGTCAGGACTCACCATGACTCACTCAGGTCTTCTCTTTTCACCTCTCGGTCGCTAAGACCCCAGGAATGACGTGAGCTGTCACCAGGGAGTACCCTTGCAATGGACGAAGGTAGGCATAGCCAAGCAACTCTGGAATGGTGCATAATGGTTGTGTACACATGACAACTGAGTTAGAGCTTGGCATATTTCCTAGACTTGTTTACAGTTTGATGAGGCCATGTGTCTACATCATCATTGTTGGAATGTGAAATATCAGTCACTCTGGGTCTGGTACTTAAGACAATGTGTGTGTCTCCTTCATGATGTCTTTCCTTCTAGCAGCAGGAACCTGCTCATGGCAGCCACCTAGCTTCCACGAAGACAATGACATCCCTGTGGGATGGTAGAACTTTAACTTGGTAGAAACTTGGAACCCCTAGTGATGCCATCCATCCTCCTGCTCTGGACTACTCACAGTGAGATGAGTACGTGAAAAAGACAGAAATGGTTTTTAAGCCATTGTTTTAGAACTTTTTCTTTCTTTTTTATTTTTTAAAGATTTTATGTATTTGACAGAGAGAGACAATGTGAGAAAGGGAACACAAGCAGGGGAAGTGGGAAAGGGAGAAGCAAGTTTCCCACAGAGCAGGGGGCCTGGTGTGGGGCTCAATCCCAGGACCCTGGGATTATTGCCTGAGCTGAAGGCAGACACTTAACAACTGAGCTACCCGGGTGCTCCTAGAACTTTTTCTTATAGCAGTTCACTGTACCCTAACTAACATGATAGCTTTTATTTTTTTTTTTTAATTACCATCTATTCTAGTTTTCTGGGAGTTCTTTTCATAAGAGTTGCTTAATTAAATCAACTTTTTTTGTATTAATGGTATTTTGTGATTTTTCTCTTTTAGTCCATTAATAGAGTCAGTTGCATATAGAGATTCTCTAATGTTGAAGCATCCTTGCATTATATATACATATGCACACACACACATATACCTAAACATACTGTTAGATTTGGTTGACCAATATTTAATTCAGAATTTTTGCATCTATATTTATAAAGTGAGGTAAGCCCTAAATTAGTCAAGGTTTAATTGCAGGTAAGAAATCATAAAAGCAAAAGGGCTTATATATAGGGCACTGGATAAATAAATAAAACAGTAAATCAGATCTTGTCGCTGTGATGCTTGGGTGGCCCAGTTGGTAGATAACCTGCTTTTGATCTCAGGGTTGTGAATTCAAGCCCCACCTTTGGGCATGGAGCCTACTTAAAAAAAATAAAGAAATAATGAAAAAAAAGTAAATACAAGGAATGGGTGCTCATAAAATTATTAAAAGGGAAGGAGAAGCTTGCTCTAGGCAGGGTCTCCAGAAGAGACCCTCAGAACAGACCAGAGAGCTGTTACCACTCCCTTAGATGGGGAGGGGAGGACGGAGAGCTGGCTGCCAGAGGTCATCAGACACTGTGATCCTCAAAGCTAGTGAATGGACACTAGACTAGTGGCTAGTCTTCTCAGTATTGCACCAGTCACGTCCCCGTGATCACGCTAAGCAAAGCAACGGCAGGAACATTAGGAAGATGGCCTGCCTCACACTTTGCACTTCTAGATTTCATCCAAATGCATCTGATTGGTGGAACTTAATCACATCAAGAACTCTAGCTGCAAAGGAGACTGAAAGGGGTTGTATTTAGTTGTCCAGGTTTTGCAGTATGGGTGGGCACAGTGGAAGACCATCAGAAGGGACAGTGAGCATTAAGTGACAATCATGTTGGCCATGATGCACTAGTTTAAACCGTAATAGCAATCCCCCAAATCACAGTGGCTTAAAACAGCAAAATACCTATGTCTCCTGACTATCACAAGTCAACAGGGTTGTGATTCTGCTCATCGTTGCCATTGAGAGACCCAGGCTGATGGGGCAAGTGCCATCTCACACATTGCTGGTTGCCACCATAAAGGCAGAGAGGACCCAGGGGTCTCAGACCAGCCAGTGAGCACACCGGCCTAGGAGTGACACACCACTTGAGCTCATAAGGCATTGGTCAGAATCTAAGAGGCCTCACCGAACCTCAGGCGGGTTAATAACACACCCGAAAACTGGGGAAAGACCTGAAGTATTGTAATTACCACAATTCCATCTACCCACACCTAGAAATGTCTTCTCTTCTGCTCTCCTGCTCTCCTGATACAGATTTGGAACTGAGTTTATGCTAGGCTCAGAAGACCAGTCAAGCAGGCTTTCTTATTTTTCCGGTCTCTGGAACAATTTGTGTAAAATGAGAATTATATACTCCTGGAGAGATTGGAGGAATACTATTCATAAAACCATCTGGGCCTGTGATTTTTAATGTGCATAGGAGGAGATCTTCGAGATACTTTTTCTCAAGAGATTCATAAGTCTGTTGGAGGTTCCTATTTCTTTTCAAGTCAATTTTTTGCCCTTTATATTTTCATGTATGAAGTATTTTTATATTCGTTCATTGTGTTTAAATCTCTCATATCTGATTTCCTGCTTTTCACTCTGGGATTTGTTTATTTACAGGGTTTCTCCCTTTCTCAGTCTTTGCAGAGGCTTGTTTACCTAATTAATTTTATTGGTGAAACACTGGCTATGTTAAAATAATCTTTTTTTTCTATTATTCACTATTTCACTGATTTTTACCTTTTTATTTATTACTTCATTTTGCTTCATTTTTTCATGTTTGTTTTGTTCTCTAGGTTGATTCTCGACTTGAGTGGGTAGGACATTTGGTTTTAGTCTTGATTGTTTTTGCTACACAAAAAGGCTATAAAGTCATAGGCACACATTTTGTTATGTAGTACATGAATCCATTTGGAAAGCATAAATATTCTCCTTAAGCCCAATGAAGTCTTTTGTATGTCTGTTATCCTCTGCCTCTGATACCCTATTTCTTGGAATCTGTCCTACAAATATGATTGAACAGCGGGTAAAGCTATAAGTACAGGCTATTTATTATAACTCCTATTCATAATAGTGGAAATACCCCCAAATGTCCATCAATCAGAGACCTGTATTCTTTTCCTGTGGCTGCTGTAACAAATGACCACAGACCCGGTAGCTTAAAAGAACACAGGTTTCTTCTTTCACAGTTCTCTAAGCCGGAAGTCTGAAATCACTAGCCGTGATCTGAAATCAGGGGTCAGCAGGGCTGCACTTCTTCTGGAGGCTCCAGGAAAGAACCCGGGTCTTGCGTCTTCCATCTTCAACTCATGCAACTCCTGAATGACTGCTAGACTTAGCCGGCTGGTGGCTGCCACGCTCCAATCTCTGCCTCTGTCCACACATCACCTCCACTCCACTGGTGTCAGATCTTCATCTGCCTTTCTCTTATGAGGATGCTTGTGATTCATTTAGAACCCACCCAGATCATCCTGGGTAATACCTTCATCTCAACTCAATCACATCAGCAAAGACTTCTTTTCCAAATAAAGTTAACACTTCCAGGTTCTAGGGATTAGGATATTGGCATTTGGGGGGAGACGACCATGATTCAGTCTACTATAGGAATGGTTAAATATGGGGTGCCTGGATGGCTCAGTGGGTTAAAGCCTCTGCCTTCAGCTCAGGTCATGATCCCAGGGTCCTGGGATCAAGCCCTGCTGAGCAGAAAGCCTGCTTCCCCCCCTCTCTCTGCCTGCCTCTATGCCTACTTGTGATCTCTTTCTCTGTCAAATTAATTAATTAATTAATTTTTTAAAAAGGAATGGTTAAATAAATCACGAGGATATACCTACCCCTACAATGAAATATTTTGCCATCATTATGAAGAGTGAGATGGAATGGAGCCTATTAATATGAAAACATATCAAAGACATGCTGCTAAGAAATTAAAAAATACATTGCAGAACAATAAATATAGTATTACCCTATACCATAATTTACATATATTATACATGGGCTTAAAATATATTTCTGAATGCCTACTCAAAAGTAGCAATAATTGTGTCTGAAGAATGCAGTTGGGTCAGCAAGATGAGAGAATTTACCCTTCTTTTGTACTTTTCTATATTGTTTAGATTTTATTTTATTATGATTATGATTATGATTTTTAAGGAGGCTCCATGCCTAGTGTGGAGCCCAGTGCAGAGCTTGAATTCATGACCTTGAGACCAAGACCTGAGCTGAGACTAGGAGTCAGACACTTAACCTACTGAGCCAGTCAGGTGCCCCTAGATTTATTTTTTTTTTAATCAGGTACAGGTTATTTTTATAATCTTTACCACTGTAAAGTATATTATTCTAAAATATTCTCTAGCCCATATGCCTGCAGGGCCCTGGCCCTGCCATGCAGGACTCTGCTTTTCCAGCAATCCTGTTTTACAGGAGAAGCAGAGCAAAGCAATCATCTTCCCATGCCCTGTGAAGGTCCGTAGTTTTCCTCTTTTGCCACCTGTTGTTGAACCTCCGGGGACAAGTCATAATGGGAACGGAGAAAGACGGTGATGACGAATCAGCTTTCAGAGTGAGCAGATCCATGAGCTGTTTAGTTAATTACCACCCAGACCTTCAAATCCCCAACCTCTCAGGCCATGTCACTGGCTGGAGAAACTTAAACAAGTGACATAACTTCTCAGACATCTTTATCTATTATATTTCTTGGAGGATATTTAAAGAGGTAATTAAAATTAAATAAGGCCATAAGGGTGGCAGCCTAATCCGGTAGGATTGGTGTCCTTATAAGAGAAGGAAGAGAGGTGACATTAGTAAAAGGGTTGAACAAGAAGTCTCAGCCCCCATTTTCCCACAAAAATAACTTTCATGAAGAAAAACTCCCCATAAACTAGTTCTAGAAATAATCTACCTCAACATAATAAAGGACATAGATAAAAAAGCACACAGCTAACATACTCAACTATGAGAAACTGAAAGCTGTTTCTCTAAGATCAGGAAAGGCAAACATGCTTGCTCTCACCACTTCTATCCGAAGTAGTACTGGAAGTTCTAGTTAGAGCTATTAGGCAAGAAAAAGAAATAAAATCACCAAATCAGAAATGCAGAAGGAAAATTATCTCTGTTCACAAATGACATAGTTTTATATGTAGAAAACCCTAAAGATCTCTCTCACACACACACACACACACACACACACACACACAGTTAGAGCTAATAAATTTAGTAAAGTGGCAGGATAGCAAATCAAACTACAAAAATCACTTGCATTTTTATCATACTATCAAAGAACTATCCAAAAGAGAAGTTAAGAATATGATATCACTTAAAATACTTGGAAATGAACTTCACCAAAACATGAAAAACTGATATGCTAAAAACTTTAAAACCTTGATAAAAGAAATTAAAGAAGATACAAATAAATGGAAAGATATCCTATGTTCATGGCTTGGAAAACTTAGTATTATTAAAATGTCTATACTATCCAGGGGCACCTAGGTGGCTTAGTTCATTAAGCATCTAACTCTTGATTTCAGCTCAGGTCATGATTTTGGGGTCCTGGGATTGGGCCTCACATTGGGCTCCACGCTTAGAGCAGAATCTGCTTGAGATTCTTTCTCTCTCTCTCTTTGCCCCTCCCCCCCAATAAATAAATAAATCCTTTTTTAAAAGTTTATACTCTCCAAAGTGATCTACAGAATTCAGTGCTATGAGCAACAACATCCCAATGATATTTTTCACAGAAATAGAAAAAAAATAATCCTACAATTCATATGGAACCATTAAAGATCCCAAATAGCCAAAGCATTCATGACAAAAAACATGCTGGAGGCATCACACTTTCTGATTTCTTTTTTTTTTTTTTTTAAGATTTTATTTATTTGTTTATTTGAGAAAAAGAGAGAGTGCTTGAGCAGGGGGAGGCATAGAGGGAGAAGCAGGCTGCCCACTGAGCAGAGACCCTGATGTGGGACTAGATCCCAGGACCCTGGGGTCATGACCTGAGCTGAAGGCAGACATTTAACTGACTGAGTCACCCACGTTTTCTGATTTCAAAATATCTTACATATCTACAGAAATTAAAACAGTTTGGTAATGGCATAAAAACAGACAGACACACAGATGACCCACAGAGGGAAAAAGTTGCTTTAGCAGATACTAATGGGAAAACTAGACAGCTACATACAAAAGAATGAAACTGGGCCACTTTCTAACATCATACACAAAAGTCAACTGAAAATGGATTAAAGACCTAAATGTGAGACCTGAAACCATAAAATTCCTAGAAGAAAACATAGGCAGTAATTTCTTTGACATCAGCCGTAGAAATATTTTCCTAGATATGTCTCCTCTGGCAAGGGAAACAAAAGCAAAATTAAACTGTTGGGACTACAGCAAAGTAAGAGCTTCTGCACAGCAAAGGAAACCATCAACAAAACAAAAAGTCTACCTACTAAATGGGACAAGGTATTTGCAAATGACATATCTGATAAGGGGTTAATATACAAAATAATAAAGAACTTAAATAACTCAACACCCCCTCCAAAAAATTTTGATTAAAAAATGGGCAAAGGATATGAATAAACATTTTTCTAAAGAGGACATGCAGATGGCCAACGGACACATGAAAAAATGCTCAGCATCACTAATCATCAGCAAAATGCAAATTGAAACCACAATGAGATATCGTTTTACACCTGTCAGAATTGCTAATATCAAAATCATAAGAAATAACCAGTTCTGGCAAGGATATGGAGAGAAAAGAATCCTCATGCACTGTTGGTGGGAAGGCAAACTGGTACAGCCACTATGGAAAAACCAGTGTGGGAATCCCTCAAAAAATTTAAAATAGAATTACCATATGATCCAGTAATTCCACTACTGAGTATTCAACCCAAAGAAAGCAAAAATACTTATTTGAAAAGATAATGCACTCTTGTGTTTATTGTAGCATTTAGAATAGCCAAGATATAGAAACAAGTGCTTCTAATAGATGAAAGGATAAAGAAGATATGGGATATATATACATAAATATATCTATATATATATATTACTCAGCCATAAAAATGAATGAGATCTTGCCATTTGCAACATGAATGGATCTAGTAGAAATGAAATAAGTCAAAGAAAGACAAATACCATATGATTTCACTTATATGTGGAATATGTGGAATTTAAGAAACAAAATGAATTAAAAAGGAGACAAAAAACAGATTTCTAAATACAGAGAAACTGGAGGTTGCTGGATGAAGGTGGCAGGACCAGGGATAGGATAAATAAATAAAGGGGATTAAGGTTATATTTATCTTAAAAAAAAAAAAAAAAGACACAGAGTGCCCAGAAATAAATGTATGCATATACAGTGAACTGGTCTTCAACAAGAGCGCCAAAAACACATAATGGGGAAAGAATGGCCTCTTCAACAAATGGTCTTGGGAAAACTGGATATCCATAGGCCAAAGAATGAAATTGCACCCTTATATTACACCATACACAAAAATCAACTCAAAATGGATTAAAGACTTAAACAGAAGACCTGAAACTCTAGGGGCACCTGCGTGGCTCAGTCAGTTAAGCACCTGACTTTGGCTCAGGTCATGATCACAGGGTCCTGGGATCGAGCCCCACCTCAGGCTCTGCACTCAGTGGGGCATCTGCCTCTCCCTTTCCATCTGTCCCTCTCCCTCTGTCCCTCCCTTCACTCATGCTCTCTCCCCCGCTCTCTCTGTCAAATAAATAAAATCTTAAAAAAAAAAATAAATAAAACCCAAAACTGTAAAATTTCTTGATGTTGGTCTTGGCAATGATTTTTTAGATATGACCCCAGACACAGGCAGCAAGAACAAAGAAACAGGCAAGTGGAGCTACATCACATCAAACTAAAAAGTTTCTGTACAGCAAAGGATACAACAGAACGAAAAGGCAAACTATGGAACGTTAGACAGTATTTGCAAATCGTATATCTACATGAGGTTAATACACAAAATATACAAGGAGCTCCTAAAACTCAGTATCAAAAACACAAATAACCCAATTATGAAATGGGCAAAGCATCCGAATAGTCATTGCTCCAAAGAATACATGCAAATGGGCAGCAGGTATTTGAAAAGGTGCTCGGTATGACTAAGCCCTGGGAAATGCAAATCAAAACACAATGATATTACCTTACATCTGTTAGAATAGCTATTATCAAAAAGGCAAAAGGGGTCAAGTGTTGGCCAAGATATAGAGAAAAGGGAAACCCTTGTGCATTGTTAGCGGGAATGTAAATTCACAGAGCCATTATGGAAAATAGCCTGGAAATTCTCACAAAGCTTAAAAACAGAACTACCATATGATCCAGGAATCCTACTTCTGGGTAGATATCCAAAATATTGAAATCAGGATCTCAAAGAGATATTCACACTCCCCTGTTCATTACATCATTATTCATAATAGCTGAGATACGGAAACAACCTAAATGTCTATTGACACATGAATGGAAAAAGAGAAAATGTGGTATATACATAGAATGAAATGTTATTCAGCTTTGAAAAATAGGGAAATCTTGCCAATATATCAATACGGAGAAATGTTAAGTGAAATAAGTCAGTCACAAAAGAACAAATATTGCATGACTCCACTCATGTGAAGTACATCATAGTCAGCCTCATAGAAGCACAAAGGAGAATGATGGTTTCCAGGGGGTACAGGGAGAAGGAAATGGGAGATATTGTTCAATGGGTAAGAACAGTATGTTCTAGAAAGCTATGTACAACATTGCACCTACAGTTAATGATCTTTTGCACATTGTTGAAAGAGTAGATCTCATGTTAAGTGTTTTTACCACAAAAGAAAACAGTGCTCTTACCACAAAACATAAAGAGGGAGGGCTACCAGGGTCGTATGAACACAGAGGAAAGGCCTCGTGAAGACACAGGGAGAAGGTGGCCATCTACAAGCCAAGGAGAGAGGCCTCATGAGAAACCAAATGCCAGCACCTTGATCTTGAACTTTCAGCCTCCAAAACCGTCAGGAAATAAATTTCTGTTATTTAAGCCACCCAACCTGTGGTATTTTTTTAATGGCAGTCTAGACAAACTAATCCAGGATTTAAAAGCCAATTATGGTAGGAACTTTATTTGAAAATCTTCAAGAGATTTCATGGGCTAGCTAAACATTAAAAGGGCTCATCTTGAAATAAGTCAACCAGAGAAAGATAATTGTCATATGATTTCTCCGATATGAGGAAATTGAGAGGCAGTGCGGGGGGCTTGGGGGGTAGGAAAGGAAAAAATGAAACTAGGCGGGATCGGGAGGGAGACAAACCATAAGAGACACTTAATCTCACAAAACAAACAGAGGGTTGCTGGGGAGATGGGGGAGGGAGAGGGTGGTGGGATTATGGATGTTGGGGAGGGTATGTGCTATGGTGAGTGCTGTGAAGTGTGTAAACCTGGTGATTCACAGACCTGTACCCCTGGGGCAAATAATACATTATATGTTAATAGAAATAAGTAATTTTTTTTTAAAAGGACTCTTCCTGGCATCATAAAAGCGATAGATGTTATCTCTTATTGGTTCTGGAAATTAGGATAGGTTGTCTAAATCTGGGTTTTAGTTCTCCCAATTTGGAGAATTTCCATTTGGGAAGCAGAATTAAGATAGCACAATGAAATAGTATGGTCTGGAGCACTCTGGACCAGGATGAAGGTGCTTACCAGCAGGAGGACACCTGCTTAGTTACTTAATCTGTTTGCATCTGACTACTCTGACCCTACCTCACTGGATTAGGCAGTGAGCGAAATTAAATGACAGACTGTGGCAGGTGCCTGGCTGGCTCAGTTCAAAGACATGGTCATGATCTCAGGGTCATGAGTTCAAGCACGAGATCAGGTGCAGAGATTGCTTAAATAAATAAACTTAAAGAAAATGGCATACTGTAGAGATATGGCAATCTCACACCTGCTTGGTAGCTATTACACTTATTTGACAATGATAGGTCATTACTGTTACTTTCCTTGAACACCTCATTACTTTGGAAAGAAAATATTTTCTTTAAAAAAAAGGGGGTGGTTTAAACTGCTGCCTTCGGGGCGCCTGGGTGGCTCAGTGGGTTAAGCTGCTGCCTTCGGCTCAGGTCATGATCTCAGGGTCCTGGGATCGAGTCCCGCATCGGGCTCTCTGCTCAGCGGGGAGCCTGCTTCTCTCTCTCTCTCTGCCTGCCTCTCCGACTACTTGTGATTTCTCTCTGTCAAATAAAAAAAAAAAAAAAAAAAAAAAAATCTTTAAACTGCTGCCTTCAGCTCAGTTCATGATCTCAGGGTCCTGTGCTCTCTGCTCAGCAGGGGGCCTGTTTCCCTTCCTCTCTCTCTGCCTGCCTCTCTGCCTACTTGTGATCTCTCTCTGTCAAATAAAATAAAATAAAATCTTTTTTAAAAAAAGATTTTATTATTTATCTATTTGAGAGCGAGAGAGAGCGTGGACAAGAGCGGTGGGGGGGGGGGGGGTCGGGGAGAGCAGAGTGAGAGGGAGAAGCAGACTCCCTGCAGAGCAGGGAGCCCAACTGGGGCTCCATCCCAGGACCCTGAGATCATGGCCCGAGCTGAAGGCAAACGCTTAACAGACTGAGCCACCCAGGCACCCCAGAAAATAATATTTTCTAATAAGATATTTCCTAGACTAAACTGTTTAGTTCAGTGTTTTGCCCATGAAGGGTCTGACCTTCCACTGGAAGCTGGAGAAGATGGTGATAATAGCATTTATTTATTGAGCTCTGACTTGTGCACCCAGCACATATGAATTTTTTCATGCATTGTTTATTCAAGCTTCTAGATATCCTAACAGGGAAATATTGTTATTATTCTCATTTTACAGATAGAAAACTAATACTCAGAGCAGTTAAATCACTTTCTAAAGGTCCTACAACTACAAATATCAGCTATTCAACTCCAAAGATCACTTTTCTTAGCTCCGATGCTGTACTGGTCTCAAATATACAATTACCATTTGTATTTCTACACGTTTTTCCAATACTAAGTACTTTATGTGTTTAATGTTCCTACCAACCCTATAAGGTAGGTACAAGATTTTATCTCTGTTTTACAGATCAGGAAACTGACGGTTATATAACTTACCCAGTGTGATTTAGTGAGTGCCAGAGCTGGGACCCAAACCTGGTCTGTTCAAGTCCAAGTTTCTGGCTCTTATTGCCCTACTTTATTGCCTCCACACTGTGCTCAGACTGTACAAAACAGTGGAAAGTACAAGAAACTGGAGTTTAAGAGAGCTCGATTTTGAACTTGGCTGTGTGACATCAAATAAGTCATTTTGCTTCTGAGCCTCCATTTATCATCTGTTAAACAAAGAACTTCAATTAGGCCACCAGTTATTCCCTTTGCTTTAACATTATATCATGGCAGGTGAATTTTGAAAAATTCCATTTATTATGTCTCTAAACTTAGAGAAAACGTGATTATAAACTCTTGAAAGGAAGCTATAGTGATTAAACAATTATGGTAAAGAAGTTCGACCCCCACACTTCAGAAATCAGCTCTGTACATGGATTGGGGCACCAGTTAACTGACAATGGCAATAAAGACTCAATTGAGTATCTGTAATTCCAGACAAGTATTCTTCTCACTCTGCTTTGGTTTACTTTTCAGTTGAGTGAATATCATGCTAATACCTACATGTAAGTTCATCTTAGGAGCACTCCTTCAAGTATTAAAAAAGGAGAGAGAGGGGTGCCTGGCTGGCTCAGTTAGAAGAGCGTACAACTCTTGATCTCAGGGTCATGAGTCCAAGCCCCATGCGGGGTGTAGAGATCATTGAAAAGATAAAGAAAAACTTTGAGAAAGAGGAAGAACTGGGAACCCATGGGTGGCTTAGTCAGTTAAGCATCTGCCTTCGACTCAGGTCATGATCCCGGAGTCCTGGGATGGAGCCCTGGCGTGGCTTAGGGCTCCTTGCTCGGCAGGGAGCCTGCTTCTCCCCCGGCCTGCCACTCCCCCCACTTGTGCGCGCGCTCGCTCTCTCTCTCTCTCTCTCTCTCTGACAAATAAATAAAACTTTTGAGAAAAAAGAAAAGAAAAGAAAAAGTGGGAGAATAGACAGGAAACAACATAGGGGAAAAGTTAATAAAAATGCAATACACTGAGGTGCCCAGGTCGTTCAGTCAGATGAGCAGCTGACTCTTGATTTCAGCTCACGTCATGGTCTCAGGGTCTTGGGATCAAGCCTTATGACAGACTCATGCTTGGTAGGGCGTCTGCATGAGATTCTCTTTCTCCCTCTGTCCCTCCCCGCACCGTGTGTGTTCTCTCTCTCTCTCTCTCTCTCTAATAAGTAAATAAACCTTAAAAACAACAACAACAAAAAAAAGCAAGGCACTATCTTCGAAGAAGTCTTTTTCATCCCTGGAACTGGACATGGCTAAATTTGCTGTCTGATCCACTGTGTCCACTGAACAAAAGAGAATGATGTTTTCTGTATGATCACATTGCAAATGATGGAATATAAAGCAAAAATCAAAAGGAAACCACAATTTCAAAAAAAAAAAAAACTGAGTAGTGAAAAGTGGAGAACAAGATGAAGAAAGAAAAGGATAAAATTGGTGGATATGAGGAAATAAATAAAGGACCATAGGGAGAAAAACGAGAAAGTGGGAGGAAGATGAGGCATAGGAGAGAAATGGAAAAAATGAGGGGAAAGGGTAATTTCCACCAAGAACAGTCCTGAGCCAGTCTTGGGTTTTGGGAGTGTGCAAACATCACTGCATTCCAATCTGAGAACATCACCCTCCAAATTCTCTTGAACTGAATTCCACAATCTGAGCCCTCCAAAACCCATCATAGTTGGAGAAACTAGGAAAACACCCTTTAGCAAAATTTAAAGTTGTTTTCCTCTTCTGCCACTAGGGGGTAGTACATTCCATCCAATTCAAGCAGCATTTAGAGGTTATCTAGTGCAGAGTGCCCTGGAGGCTACCCCATGGAATACGGCACCATTCTTTATACTCAAGCATACTTGATGGTATTCTTACACAAATAATTACCACTCAAGAGGAAGTGACCTGTGGAGTTGCATTTCAGCTAAAACTTCAAGACTGGGTGGGAATTCATAATAAGCAGAGATGTGTGGTAGGAGGAAGGTTCTAAAGAAAGGAGTACATTTGGAAGGAAAGATTGGTGACAAAGGTCAACTAAACTTCTATTATAGTTGCAACAGAAAACATTTTCTTAACTTTCTTTTTTATACATTCAACATCTACAGACAACTTAATGGAGATTGTTCCCACAGGTAAATAACTGAACAGAAG
The DNA here is from genome assembly GCF_964662115.1 of Mustela nivalis. Taxonomy (NCBI): domain Eukaryota; kingdom Metazoa; phylum Chordata; class Mammalia; order Carnivora; family Mustelidae; genus Mustela; species Mustela nivalis. Next base: position 144,668,522 of record NC_139020.1, read on the forward strand.
TAAGTTATTAAAAAAAAGATCCAAAAGAATTTATTTTTTTAAAGTAGCCTTCATGTGGAGCCTGAAGCAGGGCTCAATCTCACAACCTTGAGATTAAGACATGAGCTGAGATTAAGAGCCGGACATTCAATTGACTGAGTCACCCATGAGCTTCCAGGACTTTTTTATTTTTTTTTTTTTTTTATTTTTTTTTTTTTTAAAGATTTTATTTATTATTTATTTGACACAGAGATCACAAGTAGGCAGAGAGGCAGGCAGAGAGAGAGAGGAGGAAGCAGGCTCCCTGCTGAGCAGAGAGCCCGATGCGGGACTCGATCCCAGGACCCCGAGATCATGACCTGAGTCGAAGGCAGCGGCTCAACCCACTGAGCCACCCAGGCGCCCTCCAGGACTTTTTTAAATGCAACTATGAAAGTTTCTGTTTGACTAGAAAATGTAAATCACAATTACAGATCTTTGGCTATGGTAGCAAGGGCCTCTGGTTCTGACAGTTGGTTCTAGATATCTGGATCAAACATAGACCCCAAAGTTATGGAAAGATTTCTCTCCAAATTCTACTCACTCTGCTGTGTGGAAGGGTTAATGAGACTATCAGAATGCACACCAGAAATCTAGATGCCAACTTCACTTTTAGGATATAGCTGGCTCTGATAGTCAATTTTTTTTTTTTTTTAAATAGCATTTTATTTTATTTTTTTTTTTAAAGATTTTTTATTTATTTATTTGACAGACAGAGATCACAGGTAGGCAGAGAGGTAGGCAGAGAGAGAGGAGGAAGCAGGCTCCCTGCAGAGCAGAGAGCCCGATGTGGGGCTCAATCCCAGGACCCTGGGATCACGACCTGAGCCGAAGGCTTTAACCCACTGAGCCACCCAGGCGCCCCTCTGATAGTCAATTTTTATAGTTTTCATAGCATTTGAATTTTATCTCAGGTTCTTTTTATTATTTATAGTTTTACTGAGATATAATTTATATACCATGAAATTCACCCATCATAAGTATACCATTCCATGGTTTTAGTGAACTTATAAAATTGTACAATCATCACACTCAAATTTAATTTATTTATTTTTAAAGATTTTATTTATTTATTTGAGAGAGAGAAAGAGAGAACACAAGTAGGGTGAGAGGCAGTGGAAGAAGCAGACTCTTGCTGAGCAGAGACTCCGGGATCATGATATCAGGGACTCTGGGATCATGATATCAGCTGAGGACAGATGCTTAACCCACTGAGCCACCCAGGCGCCCACACTGCAATTTCAGAACACCCCTCTCCCTAGTTCCTGTGAATCCATTTGCAGACAATCTCCCTTCCCCACCCAGCCATAGGCAACCACTGATTTATTTTTCTGTCTCTCTAAATTTGCCTCTTCTGGACACTTTATAGAAATAGAATCACATTATATGTATTTTCTGGCATTTGGCTTTTTCCCACTTAGCATAATGTTTCTGAGATTCAACCATATAGTACATGTACGATTCTTTTTTACTGCTGAATAGAATTCATTGTGTGGGTAGGCTACATTTTGTTTACCGATTCACTAAGTTGATGGACGTTTGGATTGTTCCCCAAAGTTGTTTAATAATGCAGCCAAAAGTAATTGCGTACAAGTTTTTGTTACGTGAAAGATGGAATGCACTGGACTCTCAGGGAGATGATTTTAGTCAGGCTATTGCCATCGGGAGAACATTCATTAGTGAGAAATATCTCCAAGAAAAGGAAGAGGGTCTGGGATTTTTATAGAGGCAGATAAACAAGGGAGTCATCACTGGGTCTCGTTAGAATCTTAAGGAAGGATGGAAGGCACAATGCAAGGGGGTGGGGTGCAAAGGCAATTAGCTTGCTCAGAATACAAAATGGTGGAGGGATTTCTCCATGCTGCTGCTTTCCAGGAGCACAGCTCACACGGAAAACCTCAAAAGATCCTTGAGGACTTGTGTATTCTTTTTTTGGGGGGGTTAGGTCCCTAGGAGAAGAATTGCTAAGCAATGTTTAACAGTTTAAGCGACTGCTTTCTAAAATAGTTGCACCATTTTACATTCCCAAGAATAATGTTTCTCCACATCCTGGCCGGTACTCAGTAATTTCTTTCTTTTCCGTGATGGCTAGCGGATGGGAAGCGGTATCTCACTGTGGTTTTAATTTTTTTCTTTTTAAGATTTTTTTTATTTATTTGACAGACAGAGATCACAAGTAGGCAGAGAGGCAGGCAGAGAGAGAGGAGGAAGCAGGCTCTCCGCAGAGCAGACAGCCCAATGCCGGGCTCGATTCCAGGACCCTGGGATCATGACCTGAGCCTAAGGCAGAGGCTTTAACCCACTGAGCCACCCAGGCGCCCCATCACTGTGGTTTTAATTTGTATTTCCCTAATGATTAATGGTATTGAGCACCTTTACATGTACTTACTAGCCATTTGTACATATTGGTGAAATGTCCCTTCAAATCTCTCCAAATTGTGCAATTTTAAATTGGGTTTTAATTGGACCTCTGCATTGTTAAGTTGAAGAAAATTTTGTTTTTATTTGTATTTATTTATTTTTTAAATATTTCATTCATTTATTCTAGAGAGAGTGGGGAGGGACAAGCAGATTCCCCACTCAGTGTGGAGCCCAACTTGGGGGCTCAACCCCCATACCCAGAGACTATGACTTTCACTAAAAGTAAGAGCCAGTCACCTACCTGACTGAGCCACCCAGGCACCCCAGGTTGTAGGAATTTTTTAATATATTCTGTATATAAACCCTTTATCAGATACATGATTTGCAAAAATTTTCATTCAGTCTGTATAACTTGTCTTTTTAATTTTGTTAATAGTATATATTGAAGGGCAAAAATTTTTTAATTAAGTTCAGTTTATCAATTTTTTTCTTTTATTCCTACTGAGAACTCTAACTCAAGGTTACAAAGATATTCTATTTTCCTTGGGAAATTCTATAATTTTGGCTCTAAAATGTAAGTCTATGCCTACTTTTGAATTAATTTCTGTGTGCGGTATGGGTTGTTTGTTGGTTTGTTTATTTTTTTATATCGATATCCAGTTGTCCCCACACAATTTTCTATGACGACTATCCTTTCCCCATTCAGTTGACTTAGAACCTTTGTTTAAAATCAATTTAGCATAAATGTAAGGGTTTATTTCTGTTCTTTCAATCCTACATCATTCCTGTATATGCCCCTCCTTTTGTCAGTACCCTAACAGGCATAGTTCCTTATGCCATACCATCCTGATAACAAGTAGCTTTTTTTTTTTTTCCAGATTATATTTATTTATTTGAGAAGGAGAGAGAGAACGAATGGAGGTGGGCAGAGGGAGAATGAGAAGTAGGCTCCCGGTTGAGCAGGGAACCCAATGCAGGGGTGGATCCCAGGACTCTGGGATCATGACATGAGCCAAAGGCAGACACTTAACCTGACCGAGCCAGCCAGGCAGCCCCAAAAATAGCTTTAATAGTAAGTTTTGAGATTGAGCAATACAAGTCCTCCAACTTTGTTATTTTTCTTCAAAACTGTTTTGGCTGGCTCTGCAAAGTTATTTACACTTCCATATAAATTTTGTGAGCAGTTCACCTATTTCTACAAAAAAATCGTCTGCTGGGATTTTGATAAGAATTGTGTTGAGGGCGCCTGGGTGACTCAGTAGGTTAAGTCTCTCTCTGCCTTTGGCTCAGGTCATAATCTCAGAGTCTTGGGAATGAGGTCTGCTTTGGGCTCTCTGCTGAGCAGGGAGCCCTCTGCTCCGCAGGGAGCCTGCTTCTCCCTCTCCCTCTGCCTCCTCGTGATTTCACTCTGTCTCTGTCAAACCAATAAATAAAATCTTAAAAAAAAAAAAAAAAGAATTGTGTTGAATTAAATCCATCTGGGAGAAATTGCCATTTTAACAATATTGAGTCTTCCAATCCATGGGCATATAGTATCTATTTATATTGTCTTTAATTTCTTACAGCAATATTCTGTTGTTTTCAGTGTATGTATCTGACACTCCGCTTAATAAATTTCTAAACATTTTCTTTTTGATTATCTTCTAAATTGAATTATTTTCTTAATTTCATCTTTGTTGCCAGAATATAGAAATATAATTAACTTTGTATAATATTGCTCTTGTTGTCCTATGACATTACTGAACAAATTTATTAGTTCTAGACTTTTCTTGGTGGGTTACTTAGGGTTTTCTACCTAAAGGATTATGTCATCTGTAGATAAAAAGTTTACATCTCCCTTTCCAATAGGAATAGTTCTCACTCTCTCTTTCTCTTTTTCTTTTCCTCTCCCCTGCCCCCTCTTCTCTTTTTTTCCTTATTGTGCTGGCAAGGACCTCTAGCCCAGAACTGAATAGAAGTGATAAAGAGTAGATAGTATTTTAGGAGGAAAGCATTTCATCTCCACCATTAGGTCTGATGTTAGCTGTAGATTGTTCCCAGATGCCCTTTTCTAGTTTGAGAAATGCCCTTTTATCTGGTTTGTTGAGGGTTTGTTTTTTTTTTTTTTTTAATCATGTATTGGTGCTGATTTTTTCTGCCTCTATGGAGATCATCTTCTTTTTTTTTTTCAATTTTTGGACTTAATTTATATGATACATTAAATTAATCGATGCATTAATTCAAGCTTTCATTCCTAGAACACAAGATAAACTGGAAATACACTAGGTTAGGATGTAGGGGTTTTTTTTTATGTTGATGACTTTGATTTGATAGTGTTTTGTTAAAGCTTTTTGTGTCTGTGCTCCGGAGAAATATTGATGCATAATTTTATTTTCTTGTCATATCTTTGCCTGGCTTTGGTATCAGGATAACAGTGCTGTCAAATGTGAGGGCTCTTTATTACTGTAGCTTAATCTAGCCTAGCATGAATGATAGAGTTGCAGAAAAGAATGATGCAACTCTTTTTGTTTTTAAAGGATTTTTAAAAGATTTTATTTATTCACTACATCAAAAACTAATGTACTGGATGGTGACTAACATAACAGAATAAGAAATTAAATTAAATTTTAAAAAAATTTTATTTATTTGACAGAAAGAAAGAGCACAAGCAAGGGAAGCAGTAGGCAGAGGGAGAGGGAGAAGCAGGGAGCCTGATGTAGCGCTGGATCCCAGGACCCCAGGATGACCAGAGCCAAAGGCAGATGCTTAACCAACTGAGCCAGCCAGGAGCTGCTTTAAAGGATTTTTTATTTATTTATTTATTTATTTTTTATTTATTTATCAGAGAGAGGGGAGAGAGTGAGCACAGGCAGACAGAATGGCAGGCAGAGGCAGAGGGAGAAGCAGGCTCCCTGCTGAGCAAGGAGCCCGATGTGGGACTCAATCCCAGGACACTGGGATCATGACCTGAGCCGAAGGTAAAGGATTTTTAAAGAAAAATTATTTATGTATTTGAGAGAGACACAAGTGTGGGGAGGGGCAGTGGGATAGAGAGAATTAGAGAGAGATAGAGAAAAAGAGAGAGAATCCCCAAGCCAACTCCTTGCTGACTGGGGAGCCCTATGGGGAGTTTGATTCCAGGACCCTGAGATCATGACCTGAGCTGAAATAAAGAGTCATATGCTCAACAGACTGAGCCACGCAGTCACCCCAGAATAATGCCGCTCTTCATTTACAGTCTTCAAGATACAGTGTTAGGTGTTAAAAGCATGTTATAGACTATCTAGTATATGGTGTGTTATCCTTTGAATAAAGAAAAAAACATATATACATATGCACAGCATTTCTCTGGGAGAACACAAAAGGCATTGAAAAGAAGATTGCCTTTGTCAAAGAGACGTGAGCCACAGGGATAGTGGGAAGGAGACTGCTTTTTCTTGTTTACCCTTTCATACCTTTTGAATTTTGTACTATGTACAGGTATTACCTACACACACACACACACACACACCATGCCCATGCTTTTATTTTATATTAGAAAATATATTTCTATTATAAGTAAGCATAGCCACCAAAGCAAGATGAAAGTCAAAAGAACAAGCTTTTTCTGAGAAAGAAGCTAACCTAGGGCACCACCTCTGACTGTTGCTTGATAAACCCTTCTGATTACAATTTGATTTGTCTTGGAGATCTATCTGTAGAGAGAATGTGTTATCAGATCCCCTTGTTATATATTGTTTACTTCTAAATTAATGAATGGACAGCCCGAGTTTTGTACATTATGGCGATTTTCTTTTTTTAAATACATAAATATCTTTTTTTTTAAAGGTTTTATTTATTTATTTGTCAGAGAGAGAGAGAGAGCACACAACAGGGGGAGCAGCAGGCTGAGGGAGAGGAAGAAGCAGACTTCCTGCTGAGCAGGGAGCCTAATGCAGCACTCGATCCCAGGACCCTGGGATCACGACCTGAGCTGAGGGCAGACACTTAACCGACTGAGCCCCGCAAGAGCCCCGCCCGCCGATTTTCATTAATGAAAGTCTGCTCCTGAGAAGCAGTGCCAACACCATGAGTAAGTAGGTGTTCAAGACTGAGGACCAGAGCCCAGGCCATGGTGACTTCACCCAGGTTATCCTGTCCCCTTGACCTTCCAAGTGGTCAGCTTCTCCCCGCCTCTAGTTATATTTGACTTGCTACATAGTCTTTCCTTCTAACAAAGCACTTGCCATTCATAACATCTGTCCTGTTTGTAGCTTTACCCAAGCACCTGTATTGTATTATATCATGTGTTGTATTATATTATGTTGCATCACATTGCACTGCTTTTTACTTAAAGTATAATATACCTACAGAACAGCACCTAACATGCAAACTGAATGCACCCAAGTAGCCATTTCTAGATCAAGAAACAGAATGCAACCCACACTTCAGATGCCACATTCTTGCCCCTTCAACCATGACTGCCCCAAGGGTAAATACTATTGTTATTTCTAATACCATAGATAAGTTTCATTGGTTTTTGAATTTTATTCAAATGTAATTGTACAGAATATACTATTTCCAAGCTTCATTCACTCCCCATTGTTTTCAGATTCATCCATTCTTTTCCATGTTGTAGTTCATCCTGGATGCTTATATAGTTTTTACCGTGTGAATTCTCAACACTGATTATATCCATTGTACCATGCGCCTGAGTGGTTTCCAATTTGGGAACTACAGTGCTGCCATGAATATTCTAGCATACATTGTGATGAGCAAATGTGTGCCTTTCTGTTATGTATACACCTTAAGTGTGAAACTACTGGATCATATCATGAGTGTATTTTCAGATGCAGGGGATGATGGTAGTCAATTTTCCAGCTGGTTGTGCCAACTTATGCTCTCAGCATAAGTGGATGAGAGTTCCACTGCTTGATGTAGTCAGTCTTCCCCATTCCATTCATTCTGGTAGATATGTTGTAGTGTTATTATATTGTGTTTCTTATTTCACTCAGCCCTTTGTGGACAGTCTTCCAATGTCGGTTGATTTCCTGTGTGTCCTGCCTTCCCAGAGTAGAGAGGACAGTCTGTCACTTTCCTGGTCTTCCCTGTGACCCAGGCTGTACTGGAAGACTTCAGCTCAGAAGAGGGAAGTAGCTTCATGGAATCCATCATGACAGCACTGGCAGAAACATGTCATCTGGAAGACAATGTGAAGCTTCAGGCATCTAGCCTCACTGGTGGGAGCCATGGGGTCTGTGGTCAGCAAGATGGTCGTGATGTTAATGCTGGACCAGGGCATCCTCTGGGTACTGTTCATGGCTTCCTGGACAACTAGCCCAACTCCCTGGGCCCCACAGAGATTTCATAAGAACCATAATATTCTTTAAAAAAGAAAAAAAAAACTTTATTTACTTATTTGACAGAGAGAGAGAGCGCGCGCGCGCACATGAGTTGGGGGAGGGGCAGAGGGAGAGGGAGAAGCAGACTCCCTGCTGAACAGGGCTCAATCCCAGGACCCGGGGGTCATGACCTAACACCTAGGCACCCAGAACCTTAATATTTTTAAGAACTTCTTTTAAAGTTTTATTATTTAAATAATCTTTATGCCCAACATGGGGCTTGAACTCATAAATGACATCAAGAACAAGAGTCACATGCCCTTCCAACAGAGCTACCCACGTACCCCAAGAACCTTAATATTCTTTAAGAAGTTCCTTCTCTGCTTAATATAGCTTTGGGTCTGTTAATTTCAACTTAGAACCCAGATGGATGTGATTTCACGGATGTCTAGCATAAGGAACAGCCAAAGGAACTACTGTATATGGTTCTAAAAGGACCCTAAGTGCATACTCCCTACACCAAGGTGCCTCTTACTGAATGCACCACCGGTCATGGGAGAAAGAAACATAAAGTCCTTCTTCCAGTTAACATCTGCATTACATTTTGCTTAGTGAACAATGACAGTGCTGGGGAAAGGACCAGCCATACTAACGCTCCCTTCATTTCAGAATAGGGGGCCCACAGCTGCGTTGTGCAGATGGTAAAGAGCTTCCACTATTTTTAGGAGAGATCTCTTTAAGCTGGGAAAACAGACATGGAACCAAAATTCCCCCCAGAGCCCGCTTCACTTCCTCAGCAACACCCTTCAGTTCTGGGCCAGACATGCCTGCACAAGCATCCACCCAGATTTCCATCAGCGCCTCAGCAGGGCTGTTGTCACGCTCTGAGAGAGCATAACTTTGGAGGTGTAGGGCTCCAGCTTGACAGATGATAGCCATAGCCAGCGGAGGAGTCATTTATGGATAAAAAGATTGGTGAAATAATGATGTCTGAAAACTGTAGAGTATGGATTGGAAGATACGAATCAAGCAGTGTGGATGGAAGTGAGGGCACAGAGAGGGAGAAGATGCGGTTGGGTGGTGGTTAAAGAAACATGAGCTTCGTCTGTAAGGTTTCATATTTGTTAATGGAAAGATGAAGCAGGGACCCAGGCTTAGGGAACAGTAGTACAAAGACCCTGAGACAAATCACTGGAATGTGACTGATGCAGTGAGTTCCAGGAAGGAAAGCGTCTGTGCAGGGCAGGCTGGAGCCTGGGAAGCTGGAAGAGACAAGGAGGGTTTCTCGCCAGGAGCCTCTAGAGGGAGTACAGCTGGACTCCAGCTTGACCTCAGCCTTCTGGCCTCCAAGACTGCGACAGAATACATTACTGTTGATAAACGCCATCCAATTTGTGGCCATTTGTTATGGCAGTCTTGGTAAATGAATACAAGTACATAACCATTTTTCTATTTTTTTTAATTGCTCACATAATTATCAAGTGGAGGTCCTGGATTTCATAGCGACTAGAGTCATTGATGAATTGTATGCTTATTCTTCACCTGTAAAACAAGTGGTGTTGATGGTGCATAATTGAGGTAAATGTTTTCTTTCTATCTTGTTTGTTTATGTCTTTCCGTGGTAAACTTACTTATCAAAGTCAAAGCAAAAATAAACATTAGCCTACTCCAAAAAAAAAAAAAAAAAAAAAAAAAGGAACAGCACAAAAAATCCCTGGAAGCAAATAAGACAAATGCTAACAGTTATTACTATTAATTTTTGATGTTGGAAATGGAGTATTCGCTAAATTTTTCTATCTTTCTTTTTTTTTTAATTTTTTATTTTTTATAAACATATATTTTTATCTCCGGGGGTACAGGTCTGTGAATCGCCAGGTTTACACACTTCACAGCACTCACTAAAGCACATACCCTCGCAATGTCCATAACCCCACCCCCCTTCTCCCAACCCTCCTCCCCCCAGCAACCCTCAGTTTGTTTTGTGACATTAAGAGTCACTTATGGTTTGTCTCCCTCCCAATCCCATCTTGTGTCATTGATTCTTCTCCTACCCACTTAAGCCCCCATGTTGCATCACCACTTCCTCATATCAGGGAGATCATATGATAGTTATCTTTCTCTGCTTGACTTATTTTGCTAAGCATGATACGCTCTAGTTCCATCCATATTGACACAAATGGCAGGATTTCATTTCTTTTGATGGCTGCATAGTATTCCATTGTGTATATATACCACATCTTCTTGATCCTTTCATCTGTTGATGGACATCTAGGTTCTTTCCATAGTTTAGCTATTGTGGACATTGCTGCTATAAACATTCGGGTGCACGTGCCCCTTTGGATCACTACGTTTGTATCTTTAGGGTAAACACCCAGTAGTGCAATTGTTGGGTCATAGGGCAGTTGTATTTTCAACATTTTGAGGAACCTCCATGCTGTTTTCCAGAGTGGTTGCACCAGCTTACATTCCCACCAACAGTGTAGGAGGGTTCCCCTTTCTCCGCATCCTCGCCAGCATCTGTCATTTCCTGACTTGTTGATTTTAGCCATTCTGACTGGTGTGAGGTGATATCTCATTGTGGTTTTGATTTGTATTTCCCTGATGCCGAGTGATATGGAGCACTTTTTCATGTGTCTGTTGGCCATCTGGATATCTTCTTTGCAGAAATGTCTGTTCATGTCCTCTGCCCATTTCTTGATTGGATTATTTGTTCTATGGGTGTTGAGTTTGCTAAGTTCTTTATAGATTTTGGACACTAGTCCTTTATCTGATATGCCGTTTGCAAATATCTTCTCCCATTCTGTCAGTTGTCTTTTGATTTTGTTCACTGTTTCTTTTGCTGTGCAAAAGCTTTTGATCTTGATGAAATCCCAATAGTTCATTTTTGCCCTTGCTTCCCTTGCCTTTGGCAATGTTCCTAGGAAGATGTTGCTGCAGCTGAGGTCGAAGAGGTTGCTGCCTGTGTTCTCCTCAAGGATTTTGATTTTTCTATCTTTCTTTAATGTGTTTAGTTGAAAAAAATGAGAAAATAATCAAAAATTGAATGTGTTCAGATTTCTTTTTTAAAAGATTTAACTTATTTATTTAAATATTTATTTATTTATTTAAAGAGACAGCAAAAGACAGAGTATGAATGGGGAGAGGGACAGAGAGAGAGAGATTATTTCAAGCAGACTCCACGATGAGCGGGAGCCCAACACAAGACTTGATCCCAGGATCCTGGGATCATGACCTGAGCCAAAATCAAGAGTTGGACCCTTAACCAAAAGAGGCACCCATGTGCCCCAAATATGTTCAGATTTTAAGTAAGAGACACCTCTGCAAGAAATGGAGATAGCCCTTCAGATGTCATAATTTAGATTTTTCTCACAGCAACACAAGACCTTGTGCTTCTTCTTGTGCTTTTTCTTACAGAAATTTGGTGAGAATGGAATAACTTTCCCAATCCATTAGCCATCTTGGGGTTTTGGAAATAACTAGCCACTGGGTCCTGGAAGTGGGTTCAGCCTTTTCATGATGGGTTTGCCACTTCTTCGGGTCCACCCTGTAGGTGATGTCTTTGAACCTATCTCAGCCCAGACCTTAGGTGACTCATGCTCAAGGAGGAGGACATACACACACTCTCTTTTACACACACATATGTAAATGGGGGGGGGTGTCTCGATGTCAAATGTATTTCTAACTGTGGGTATAATCAAAGAGAGTTTTACTGAGAGTCACTATACTAAGCAAGTTAACCACAACATGGCCAGATTAGAAATCTTCATTTCATTGACTTTCTTTCCTCTGAACTTCTAAAGATTTTCCTCCTCCATTTTCTCCATTTCAATCAATGGTACCATCAACCAACCCAGTTGCTTAAATCAAAGGCTAGAAGTTATCTTGGCTATCTTCCCTCATCTCTACATCCCAGCCCTCAGTTACAGAATAGATCATATATAATACATGCATGGCAAGTATTGGTTGGGAAACTTGTGTTTTGGACACATATACACATGCCCACACATGTAATATGGACACTGAATTGCAATATGCTTTTATCTCCCTTTCCCTGAACGGGGAAAATGTTACAAAGAAGGTTTTTATACTCCACCCTCTTTAAGGAGCTTGGAAACATCTGGAGCTCATAGATTCTCTCTCTTTTTTTGTATTTTTAAAATTGTTTGGTATCCTCCTTGTTCTGTTGTCTTTTCTTTTCTACTGCTATGAATCTACTCTTGTGATAAATAATTGATGGAAAGTAGGAGAAAAGAGAGAACACAGAAGAGACTGTATTTTGACTGTGTTATTTCCCTATCAATAGGTGTGAGGACCTAGTAGATAGTCCATTCTCCTCTCTGGATTTTGACAGCATTCCATTCACAGCACTTACCATTTTGACCTTATGTTTCAACTACTGGAAAACAACTTTTAACCTTTCTAGTTATCTGTACCCTGGTTGGGGAGAATTCCTTCTATATTTTACCTCTGTGTTTCCACCCCACCCATCCCATCCCCCCAAAACCTAGCACAGTCCCTTAGAAAAAGTCTTTCGAGGGACTGCGTAATTGTAACTTCCTTTCCTCCCTCCCTTCCTTGTCTGCCTGCCTGCCTGCCTTTCCTCCACTCTTCCTCCTTTTATTTCTTAGTGAGCAGGAAAACTGCTTTAGAAACTCTGCTTTCAGCTGGAATTGGGTACAAAAGGGGCAAGACCTTTGGTACCTGCCATTGAATGGTCCGGTCAACTGGCCTGCAGAGAATGAAGTGCACAGTGGGCGTGAGCAAGCGGAAGAAAGGCCATGCTTACTTGTTGGGTGCAAACAGAGTTTGTCAAACATCCTTGCCAGTGTTACAAAAGAAATCCCTTTATCACATTCCCGTGGAGAAGTTTCTCTTCCAGTGAGTTTTGAATGGCTCTAATCTCCAATGTTATTTCCAACACCTACAAATTCGAGCAATGCCAACTTAATGCGGGTCCTGGCATCATGAATCAATGTTATGTGTTAGCAAAGGTCATTCGTGTACCTTACTCCTCACAGGGAGTAGTTTCCTCTTAGAAAGTTCAACTTAACTGCTAAGGAACTAATACTTGTGGGAAGCGAGCCAATAAAAATAACGTGACAATGAATCATCTCACTCTAAACTGTGTCCATTCCCTAAAGCAGAAAACACTGAAGGTAGAGCCAGAGGAACCATATAGGAACGTATCGTTTTTATTTGCCAGATATAGGACTAAGGGCAGTGATTATGGCGTCTTTATGTCTCACATTACTCCAAGTACAACCACTGGCAACCAACAAATAATTTTTAATAATACTAATAACGTTATATCTGAGGGCAAGAAATACTCCAACACAGCCCATTAAAAGTAGCCTGTAAACCGTTTCTTGAAATTGCTTTCCAGCCAGTTTCAAACAGGACTCTATTAAACCATTATATGAAAGAGAAGACACTATGTCATAAAATGAGAATAAGTATTATGTCAAAGAAGGTTAGAGGCTAAATTTAAAGTACCTAAATTTTCTTAAGAAAGCAAGTGATAAAATTATACTAAGCACCACCACCCTTAAGTTACATAAAATATTCTCAGGTTGAAATCACATTTTGTCCAACAGCAATTCTTTATCTCCAGGGTGTGATAAGATTATGTGAAATATTTTAACAGGGAAATAGAAAGATTGAAAATAATCGAGAACTGAAGTGAACTTCACCTACAAAAAAAAGTACAGTAAAAAGAAGTAAAATGTTTCATAAATGGAAAGTAAATGGGTTTGTCCTAGCTGAATTTATCTTTAGCTCACAGATGAAAATAAGATTGCTGTAATTTAGAACTTCTTTATTGTCATATGCTGGATATAATTTTTTAAGATGTAATTCGGGTCAGAAGCCTAATTCTATCTAAAAAATTTGGGGTTGTCTTCAATTGTTTAATCTGAAAGGCTCTGTATATACAAATGCTGATGTTACTAACTTTTTTTTTTTTAAGTAGGCTGCACACCAAACATGGGGCTTGAACTCACAATCCCAAGGTCAAGAGTCAAGACTTGAATGCTCTTCCGACTGAGTCAACCAGGCACCCCTGATGTTAGCAACTTTTAAAGGAAAATTGAGAGACAGACTCAATTTCTCTTAATATAGAAACTGCATAGGAATTGCATTTTCCCATAAGTAAGAGCAAAGAGTGAGAAATACAACATATAAATGCAACAGAAAAAAGAGTCTGAAATCTTAGAATTTTTCAGAACCCCTTGCAGATATAAGGGCAAGAGAAATCGTTTTAAGAATTACTCCGTTAAGGGCACATGTGTGGCTTAGTCGGGTTGGGGTCTGCCTTTGGCTCTGGTCATGATCTTGGGGTCCTGGGATCGAGACCCATATTAAGTATTGGCGTTTTGGTTTTGGCTCAGGTCATGATCTCAGGTGCGTGAGATAGAGTCCCACATCAGGCTCACACTCAGTGGAAAGTCTGCTGGAGATTCTTCTTCTCCTTCTGTCCATCCCCCCACTTGTGCTCTCTCTCCTCCTCAAAACAAATACATATATCTAAAAAAAGAAAAAAAAAGAATTACTCTCTTAAAATCTTAAGGCAAGTCATATATTTTGTTTTGTGAAATAAGTTCCTTCTTGCATGACATTCCTCCCTTCTCACCCATACACACACAAAAAAAAAAAAAGCAGGAAAAGGAGAATGATGAAATTTTAGTTTCTTTACATTGAAATGTCATCTAATCAGGACAGTTTCTTTGGTGAATATGAAAAGAAACAAAAACACAAGGTTTACTATATCTCCAATATTTAATTCTATTGAACAGCTGACTCAAGTTAACACTAATAATTCCCATTTCTTTAATGTCTCTGAAAGAGAATTACATGTCAGCCTTCAACCCAATAGATGTATGTTTCAGATTCTTATTAACAGAACAGGAAAACCAATAGGAAAAATTACATCTGGCACACTCCCAAATAGACTCTCCATTAACATAGAATTTTATAAGATAAGATTAGTTGTTGTTGGAGGTCCAGTGAAAGAAAATTCATGTCTTTACTCAAGAATATCCCATGTAACTTCTAGTAATAGTGTAAAAAAAAGCCATCTGAATTATTAATGCCTGTGGTCAGCAGTCATGTTTAGGGGCTTATCAAACCACAATTTATGGGGTTCCTAAAATAGTTATTTAGACTTAACACATTGTGTGTTACTGAACATGTCCCTTATTATTTCCAATACCCTGAAACAATTTGAAATGTATATTAAAGCTCAATGTTTTGTTTGTTTGTTTGTAGAGTCATTCTGGCCCAACCTGTCAAAATGTGAAGATCTTAAAAGCTGTTTCAATTCCAAGAAGGCTTTCAAATATCTGTATTAATCTTGTAAGATTAAATTTCATCTTACAGGAAGTCTCATATTTTTAGTGCCTAGAATTAATTAACTTGAACTTACATGATCTAGTAGAATTTAAAGTCTGGCAAACCATCGACACCAAGTCCTAAGGTTAAGAATTTAATTATAAAGTATCTGGCACCTAAAAGAGTACTCAATGAATACTTGTCAGAGGAGAGAATGGAGTGGAGGGGTACCTCCTGGCTAATAAAAGGGTGATATCGTTCTGAATTGCAGCCAATGAATGCTCTGTTAGAAAATACCTAAGAATATTCAGATTCTCATTTCATTGTCAGCTATAAATGACATCAACTTCCACAGCTGGTGTAAAAAAGAGAAAGATTCCATTAAACCTCTTTGTACTATTTCTGATCTGTTTCACAGGACATTTAGCCCTGAGCGAGAAGATGAGCTGCCCTCAAGACAACAGGGCAATGAGCCTTTGTTACTATTGGATTTTCTTATTCTGTCTGTACAGCAAAAAAGAAACTTAAGCATTTCTATCAAACATAAATGTCTTCGACTCCAAAAGTTCAAAGGTTCTCCAAGAAAAGGTTCTCCAATTCAATAATTACAGAGTCCAGTCAATTACAAGCTCTGGACCTAAAGAAGAATCAACACCAGGATTTAACAAGTGGTCAAGGACAACAATCATTATACTGCTTTCTGAGGAAACAAAAAACTTTCCTGTTCTGGATCCACACTGTGGAAGAGTCTTATTTGTCTCCAACGCAGTACCCAATACATGTAGTCATTCAGTTAACCTCGGTCAAGATACTGTATTTGCCAAGAGAGACCCTGTCAGTGTGAGTTCTGTATTGTTGAGCTTACAACTGTATCTACACTGTGCCAGAGAGTTAGTTGCTATGAGAATGAACCTTCATCAGCGTATGGTCAGTCAGTTTAGAGGTACAAAAATTTATAAAACACATCAAAATAAACACAAGCTACGCAGCTATTCCAGAGTCCAAGAAAAAGAAGATGAAGATATAGATATAGATATAGATATAGATATCTGAATATGTATTCATATAGTCACAGAATGATAATGCTGGCAACAAGGAAGAATTTTAGTAGCTGACCATTGGGTTTTCTTGTAACTGCTACTGAGCTTGTTTTATGGAAGCTTTGGTATCTAGTGTCTATATTCAATCTCCTCAGATGCACAGCTAGTCACACCAGAGAGCATTTGCAGACAGGGAAGTGGGGATATACTGTAAAGGCATTTTCTAGAAAAAAATATGTTAAAATCTCATAACTCTGAAGGAATCAGACTGTCGTCTGTAAAGCAGGATCAGATACTGATTTTTTTTTAATAAAAATATTGAGAAAAACAATGTTTGGAAGCAATCTTAAGAGAATATCCACTCGTTTTTATCCCACAGCCTTCTGGCAGGAAAGGATCTTAAGCTATCAGCACAGATCTAAAAAACAAAGAATAAGTGGTAAAGTCATAGAAACAGAAAGTAGAATAGGGTTTAAAATTTTATGTTATAAAATTTACCATTTTTAAGTGCACAGTCTTGTGACATGAGATACTTCCTTGTTGCTGTGCAATCATCACCACCATCCACCTCCAGAACTTTTTTCATTTTCCAAAACTGAAACTATGCCCATTAAATACACACTCCCCAGCCCCTTCCCCTGGTTCCCGGCAACCACTGTTGTACTTTCTGTCTCTAGGAGTTGGACTACTCTAGGTATCTCATTATGTTATCTATATTTTACCACACAAATCTTTTTTCCCCTAGGGAAAAAATAGGAAAGTATTCATTCTTTTCCATTTCAGCTGCACCGCCCTGGCCAGTGGTGACTTTGTTTTCCGCGGATGACGATGGCAGCCTCCTAAATGGTCTCGGTCCCTGTGTCCCAACTCTGACCTATGGCCCACTCAACTCCTCTCTCCACACTGAAGGTCAGCCAAGGGTTTCTAATTCCTATTGATCTAAATACAGAGTCCTTAGACTGCCTCCAGGCTAACATGGGGTAAAACACCAGCATCCTCCCAACTCACTAAGATGCCAACTTGAAGGACTAAGGCCACCCACCGAAGTCCAAAAGATAGTCCCACTACGTGCCATGTGTTTGGACACTAACTGCAACTAATAGAAATACATTCGTAATGATACACACTCAGGCTCAGAATGAAGGACAGCCGCAGACAAGGCTACCTGTCCTCATCCCGACCGGAATGAGGCAGAAGTCCTGCTCGAATGGGCAAGTTAGCTTCATTGAAACTGATATGAACCAAAGTTGCGCCTCACCACTCCGCACCCCCAGGAGCCGGCCTCATTTCTCTAACCATTCAATGACAACAGCCACCATTGCTCGATACACCACTGCATCTTGGGAGGGGAGTCCCCCCAGAACAGCAAATGTCTCCTGGGCACCCCATTTGGCTGAGAGAACGGGAGCTTCAGGCTTCCTTGGAGAGCCGGGCGGAGCAAGCAGGAGAGAGTCACGGCCCGTTGCTCCATTGCCCACTGCCGAGGCTCTCACTCCACTAGGCAGCTTGTTGGACTGGTTCTGCACTCGGAAAATCCTAGAATGTGAGCGCAGGGAAAAGTTCTGCTCCAGAAACGATTCTGTCAGCCTGAGAGGAGAAATCTGAGAGCTTCACTTCGGTGAAGGAGGGTTAGAACAGCGGGTCCCCTGCCCAGGGACCATCTCCAACCTCTAACAGACCTCTCCTCATTCACAGAGGAGAGGATTTTTACATCCTAGGCAAAGATTCTATAGCTTTTAAGGGAAAGGAAGTGTCTGGAGGACTCAGAGAAAAAACACTGCTGGGACAATGTTTTTATAAAACAGCAAAAAAATTGTCTACAAAATATCTGAAAGGTATGGAGTGATATATCAGAGATAAGGGAGTTGTCCTGAGAGAGAGGTTCAGAGATTTGCAAAAGGTCCTCAAGTAGTCTGCAAGGTGCTGGTTTCTGTGTGCCTTAAGAGGGAGCTACCTGAATCTAAGAGATACCACCAGAAGGAGTAGGTAAACATATCTAAAACATCCGGGGGCACCTGGGTGGCTCCGGGGATTAAGTGTCTGAGTCTTGATTTCAGCTCAGGTCATGATCTCAGGGCTGTGAGATCGAGCCCTGCTCGGAGCCTGCTTAAGATACTCTCTCTCCCTCTGCCTCTCTCCACTAAAAAAATTTAAAAAATAAATAATAAAGCATCAGAAGTACTGACATGTTGATGGCTCTCCAAAACGTGACGCTCTGTGGAAGAAGTCAGGCACCAAGGACCATATATTATATGATTCTGTGACATGAAATGTCCAGAAAAAGCTAGTCTATTGGCAAGGAAAGCAAACCAGTGGTTGCCAGGGACTGGAGCAGAGACTGAGGACTGAATATAAACAGGCATGGGGGGAGGCGGTCTATTCATTCATTCATCCATTCATTCATTCATTTTCTTTTTAGTTGTCTTATTTATGGGGAAATATTATTATTATTATTTTAGATTCTTTATTTATTTGTTTGTTTGAGAGAGAGAGCAAGGGGGTGGGGAAGAAGGGCAGAGGGAGAGGGAGAAGCAGAACCCCCACTGAGAGGGAGCCCACTACGGGACTCCAGGATCCACTACGGGACTCCACTCACGTTATGAGTGGAAGGGCCCTGCGCTGCTTTAACAGACTGAGCCACCCAGGCGCCCCTATGGGGAGATCTTTTCAGATAATAGAAATGTGTGGATTGTAGTGATGTGTGCACAACTCAGTACATTTACGGAAAAGCACTGAATTGGCTGTTTAACCATGGATAAATTTTACAGTAAGCTAAATCATAACTCAATAAAGCTGTCCAAACAAAACAAAACAAAAACAAATTCTAGGCAAGAAAAACAGAATAAATGGGCAGAATGCCTTATCTAGAAGTTAAAATGGCCTAAAGGATGATTGCAAGTGAACTACAAAGATAGAATAAAAAAATTATAATTAACAAACTGGAAAACAGTGAGGTTAATATAAAATTTTAGGAGCTATTGAAGACATTATAAAGAGACAAACCTATGAAAAAATGTAATTTTAAAAAAATGTAATTTTAAGAAGGAAGACAAGCAAACAGAAATTCTAAAGGAGATGTTAAAAGATAAATGGAGCATATTAACATCTTTAAGAGCTTGAGCAAAAATCAGTTTGAATCAGGCAACATCTGATGTAGCAGATAGGAAGGAACTCTGGGGATATACAAAATGAAAGACTTCTACACCAGAAGGGAGATATGCTAGGCTAAAAAGTGGGTCTGCCATTGCACAGTCTCTTCCCTTTAGTGGGGGTCAGGGGTCTATTCGCAGATGATAGAACTAGTGTTGATCAGGTGACTCCTGACTGACTGGGTTAAGACTCCATTTCCGAGAGAGCTGAAACTGTTATTAAGTCTTGGTTTGGGGTGGGGGGGTGGGGGTTAGCATAAGCATTCGGGCTCTTATCTTGTTTTTTATATGCAGGATTTTTTTTTTTAAATTTAAAAGAAAACAGAAGGAACACCCTCTCCTTAATGTTAACACTGATTCTCTCTCTCTCAGTTGATCATAAGTGGTTCTCATTTTCTCTCTTTTCCAAAGTTCTTATAATAACACAATCTAAATTATAAGACATTATCTGTGGGCATGTATTTTAAAAGGTAATGAATTTGAACATTTCAATGAAATGGATTATCGTCTAGAAAACAAAAATCAGCCAGAGTGTTTTAAGAAGAAACCACACACACACACACACACACACACACACACACACACACAATATATATGTAAATATAAAGTTTATAATTCAAAATGCTCTTATGTCTGTAACTATGTATTTTTTTAATTTTGGAGAAACAGGTCATTCCCATAACGTACAATGCTGCAGAGTACAGAAGAAAATGGGACACTAACCAACTTATGAAGATGACATAATCCTTTTACAAAAGCCTGGAAAGAGGGCACACAGAAGAAACATAGACCTGTTTCACTTACAGCGATCAATGAGAAAATCCTAACTAAAACCCTAACAGATCAAATTCAAGAGTATAGTAAAAGAATAATGGATCTTGGCCCAGGAAGGACATGGGCCAGCTGTGTGTTTGAAGGGCCCAGGATCAAGTGACTCCATCCCCACCACTTTCCACCTCCTAATTTAGTTGCCCCTCACCATCATCTCTTACCCCGATTTTGAAACCCTGACTGATAGGCTCTCTGTTACATTTTTGCCTACACTGTGTTAGTAACCTTTTTTAAAGCACATCATATTCTACGTTGCAAACCCTTTAAAGCAGCACTTTGCTTTCGAAATAAATGCCAACTTTTCTGCCAAGTTGTCACAGGTTGTGTTTTAGGGAAGGCAGATGCTGAGATGGGTAGACATGCAAAAGACTTCCTGGGGAGCAACACTGGCAAAAGAAAAAAGGGGAGGGAGCAGGATTGGGCATCAGTGACTGTGATGCAGACCTGACAAATTTCTACCAGTCCAACAGGGATCTTTGGAGCAAAGATTGCCTTAAGAGCAGAACTGCATAGGACAGAAACAGCTGAGACTTTCTACCACTGTCCTAGCCAGTCATTAGTCAGGGGGATGCCCCAGAAGCAGGGATCTCAATTTAAACGCTGAGGCAAGTATCCTGACTATATAAAGAACTCCTACAACTTAATAACAAAAAGACAATCTAATCTTAAAAATGGGCAAAGGACTTGAATAGACATTTAGCCAAAGCTACACAAATGGCCAGTGCAAAGAAAAGATGGTGAATATCAGTCATCAGATTCATCGTTTGTCATCAAAACCATAATGAGGGCGCCTGGGTGGCTCAGCCAGTTAAATGTCTGCCTTGAACTCTAGTCATGATCCCAGGGTCCTGGGATTAACTCCCATACAGGGCTTCTTGCTCAACAGGGAGTCTGCTTCTCCCTCTACCTCTCTACCCTGATCATGATCTCTCTCACTCTCCCTCAAATAAATAAATTCAAATCTCTAAAAAAAAATAATAGAACAAAACAAAACCATAACGAAATACCATTCCACACCCACAGGTAAATAGTAAGGGCTAGTGAAGACGTGGAAACGTTGGAACCCTTACACACTGCTGGTGGAAACATCGAATGACACAGCCAGTGCAGAAAACAGAATCTGGCGGTTTCCCAATACGTTAAGCATAAATAACTCTATGACCCAGCGATTCTATTCCCAAATTAATATACCCTCAAAGAATTGAAAACAGGTGTTCAAAGGAAACTTTGTACACAGATGTTCATGGCTATTCACAATAGCCAATGAACGAGATTTGAAAACATGCTAAGTAAAAGAAACCAGGCCCTAATGTCACCTTCCCCACCATAAATAAAACTGAAGGAGGCCGAGGTATAATATAGTTAAATCTCTTCTAAACCTAAATCTTACTAACAAAAACAATTGATAGCAGGATTGTGAAATCCCACCCAAAATCTCCCAACTATCTTGACGTTAATGGCTGGCCAAAAGACAACATTGAACAAGCCCCAAGGCCTCTGGTATCAGGGCACCCTGTAGGCCCTCTTTAGCATATGAAAGTTCCATTAAAACTTCCCTTCCCTCACCTTCCCCAACCAAAGAAGGGTACAGAACCTGCCATCCCTCACACCCCGGGGCAGCAGCTCTTCCAGCCCACGGGTCCTGTCCCCGTGCTTTAATAAACCACCATTTTGCACCAAAGATGTCCCAAGAATTCTTTCTTGGTCATCGGCTCCGGACCTCAGCCCACCGAACCTCACCTAAGTTCTAGAACGTCATGAGTTGTGAAATATCATGAGTGTCCTTAGGGCTGCTCTAAGTGTTCTGTCCCTGATAGGAAATTTTAGGTTATGTGTATTAAAAAAAAAAAAAAAAAAAATTGCTGAGCCAGATTCGGAAAAGGCGAGAGGCAGGAAGCTGTCAGACAACCACACTTCTCAGAGCCGGGCACCTGGCTCTTCCTTGAAGGGGGATCTTAGTGCACCTCTGTGTCTGCCCTTGGGTTTGTGATGATAATTGTTTCAATATATAAGAAGATCAGGGCGCCTGGGTGGCTCAGTCAGTTGAGTGTCCGCTTTCGGCTCAGGTCATGATCCCAGAGTCCTGGGAATGAGCATTGAGCATAGAGTTTCCTGCTCGGTGGGGAGCCCGCATCTCCCCTTCCCTCTCCCCCTCTCTTCCCTACTCGTGCTCTTTCTCTCTCTCCTCTCTCTCAAATGAATACATAAAATTTTTTCAAAAAATAAAATAAAAGCGTAATTCAATGCAGCTTCTACGCTGCGGGAAGGGAACCTAATTTTCAGAGCAAAAGAGAGTGAGGGGGCGCTGCCAGATTTAGAGGTTCTAAAGGGGAAGGGTCAGATTGTCACAGCCCAAGTGGAGGTCCCCAAGGTCTCCAGCCTTAGAAATGTTTCAGCACAGGAATGAAACAAAGTAAGTAGACTGAGGAGAACCCAGACACACTCAGAGAATTCCTGTAGCCCCAGAAAAGGGCAGGAGAGCAGCCACATTTTCCCTGTGTCCCAGGGAAGGGGACAGTTTTATCCGGAATAGAGTGGACCTCAAGGAGCCCTACAGTAAGGGACAGTGCAGCAGGACCCTGCTTGCGTCATCAACCTAGGACAAAATGGGTGCAGGCACATTGGGGCAGATGCCAGCTTGGACAGAAATGAGCAGAGAAGCAGCTCCCTCCCGTTACAAATGCCCCAGAGGAAGGAAGAAGGAGGACTGAGCTCAGACCAGGCAGAATGGCAGAATTTTACCCCGGACGCAGATTTTCTCACATCCTGATGTAATTTCTCAAAAGAAAAAGTGGACTGACTTGTAAAAAAAAACAGTTTTATTTCTTCCATGACATATGGCTTAAGATAGGGTGCCTGCCGCAAAGGCAGGGAAGATTTTTCACACAATGGCCCCAGTCTACATTTATGGCCCTGCTGTCTGCCACTTTCTACCCCACACTTAATATTCCAGCAGCACCAGACCACCCCCTCCCTGCAAACACCCTATGTGCTCTCATGCTTTCTTGGCATAACCGTGACATTTTTTCCCACTGGCCATTTGTCTTCCTATAAGAGGTCAGAGAGTCTATGTCACCTCTTGCAGAATCTGAGCAAGGCCCACCAGGGTCCCTTCTGTAGCCAATAGAATTTGGTGGAAGCAATACCATTTGACTCCCAAAGAAGCTTGTCAGAAAATACCTTGTAGCTCCTGCCTCATCGTCTGGGAACACTCCGCTTAGGAGCCCTGAGCTGACAAGTTAGGAACGCCACCATCCTGAGGCTGCCATGCTGTGCGGAAGACCAGGCCACAGGGAGAGGTCTCTGTTAGGCACTTCTGCTGATGGCCCAGCAGAGATCACATCCAATAGTCAGTGTCAATGGCCAGACTTGTGAGGGAAGATGCTTCCAGATAATTTCAGCTCCCAGTTGTGGGATCACCCCCACCCTCCAAGTCTTCCTAGTTGAGAAGCCAGATAGTGTGATGCAGAGACAAACTGTCCCCCTTCTACTCAGGCTAAATTCGTGACCCACAGAATCTGTGAGCTTCATGAAATGATTAATTTTTTTTTAAAGATTTTATTTATTTATTTGACAGAGAGAGATCACAAGTAGGCAGAGAGGCAGGCAGAGAGAGAGAGAGGAGGAAGCAGGCTCCCAGCCGAGCAGAGAGCCCGATGCGGGACTCGATCCCAGGACCCTGAGATCATGACCTGAGCCGAAGGCAGCAGCTTAACCCACTGAGCCACCCAGGCGCCCTGAAATGATTAAGTTTTAAAACAGTTTAAGTTTTAGTACAGAGTAGTAGTAACTGGAATGTAGTCTTCTCCATTCTGAGGGATCAAAGTCCCATTTATTTATTTTTTTTTTTTAAGGTGGGGGAAAGGGATTGAGAGAATCTTAAGCAGGCTCCATGCCTTGAGGGGAGCTGACAAACCATGAGGTCATGACCTGAGCCGAAATCAAGAGCTGGACACTTCACTGACTTAGCCATCCAGTTGCCCTGAAGCCCTGTTTATTCTTGATGGCCCTGGCAAAAGCGTCCCCCCAACCCCACCACCGCCCCCGAAGTCCCTGCTCAGTTCCAGGGTCAAAATCAGTGCATTGGTCAGACTGTTGTAATATTCAGGTCCACACTGTTCTGCCTCTTCCCCCTCTAAAGTCAACACACGGTGTGAGCTGCCATTAGCGAACAGGCCTGCCCAGACTAGGAACTCAAAAGATATTTGCTCAAAAAGAATCTTATTCCTCAGCTTTACATGAAATACTAATTCAATGCATCCCCTGCTTGAAATTTGCAGGGAAGGGAACAGCTGTTTAAAGGACAAACCACGCCTACCTCGAAATGATTCCCTGGCTTTGAAAGGCTCCAGAGTAGCTGAGCTCTGTCTTTCTCCTAAAATGAAGTTGCAAGGGCAGAGAGCCTACAGCATTTCTTGTCCCCGAGCCTGCATTTTGTTTGTTGCAAGTCTCCAAAATACCAGAGGTTGTGCCTTTTCCAATGAGACAGTGTGGGTGGGGCCCTGAGCTGGTGTGGATGGTAAGGGGTCTGGACGGAGCTCAGAGTGGGTTTTTTTAAAAGGCAGTTCAGAGTATAGTTCCCATATGGCGCTGGCATTCTGCCAGAGAACATTCTGACCCCCTCTGAATGCCGCCTCTGCTGAGCTTCTTGCAGATGCAAGAAAGCACTTATGAGCCACAACGAGCCAGATTACACTAATGTCAACTGTAAAAGTAAATTTTATAGCAGCTGTTATGGTGATTGTGATCAGAGTAAACTGGTAATTGAGTTTATGCTAACAGATCAATCTGCAAAAACACTGTGAGGACTGTTGGGAAAGAGAGTGTAAAAGGTGAAGCTCTGTGTACACAGCAATAGTCGTCAGGAAATAAAGGCAAGATCAATAATGGCACGCCTCTGAGCTTGACTTTCCACCCGAAGGCGTTCCAAACCGACAGCATTGAGCCCACAGTCCAAACTGACGAGCACTTTTATTTATTTTATTTTTAATTTTTTTAAGATTTTATTTATTCATTTGAGAGAGAGTGAACGAGAGAGAGAGAGAGAACACGAGCCCAGGGGGAAGGGGCAGAGGGAGAGGGAGAAAGCTGGCTTCCTGCTAAGCAGGGAGTCCAACATCCCGCTCAATCCCAGCACCCTGGGATCATCACCTGAGCCCAGGGCAGATGCTTAACCAACTGAGCCACCCAGGCGCTCCAACCAGCATTTTCAAATGTAAGGGCCTCTTTAGCCAGAGCAGTGCCCTGTCGACTGAACAACCATTTTGTTGTTTATGCAGTAAAACTTACATTGACCCTGCCCCCCACAGGGGAAATTACTTAAAAGCAAGTCCGGGAAACCAGTCCCGGGTAACAAAGCCCAAATACAAGGGTGGGTCAGGTCATGTGGGGATCACAGCCAGAATGCAGGGATGAGTCGGGTCAGGTGGAGGCATCCAATCAGTAGAGCCGCATACTGTCTCCCTAGCTACCAAGGAGTATGGGCCCCGCCTTTGGGGCACCAATTCTGACCAAGGTGATAGGCTAGTTCAAATGTCTACTATAGGGTAAATTGTAATTCAGTTGATCACTTATGTGTGACCTAGCATGACTGTGCAGCTTTCTCGGTGTGATACAATCTCATTGGCCTGGGTGTGGCCAGGCCCAACCCCATGGCCTTTGCTCTATAAAAGTTAGTCTGTGAGGCAGGGAGGGGTTGCCCTCTCTGTAAGGGGTGGGCCCGACTGGTCTGTGTGGTAGTAGGTTTGCTTCTTGATGCTTGGCACAAAGTAAACCTGTGCTTGACCTTCACTTTGTATCAGTCTCACTCCTTTGACCATGGACCCATTATGGGGGGACCCAACACAAAGATAGTACTGTCCCCTCCTCCCCGACTTGAAAACAGCTCTCCCACAAAAATCTCCTAGAAGTGAGGGCTGGCTAACTATGTGAAACTAAGCTTCTATCTATTTTAGAGACAGAAAGAGAGGGCATGAGCAGGAGGGACAGAGGCAGAAGGAGAGAGAGAATCTCAAGCAGACTCCCCACTGAGCACGGAGTCCAATGCAGGGCTCCATCTCGTGACCCTGAGATCAGGATCTGAGCGGAAACCAAGTCTTGGATGTTTAACTGATGGTACCACCTAGGCGCCCCTATTCCACGTTTTTTGGTTTGTTTTGTTTCGTTTTTTCTTTTTCTTTTTCTTTTTTTTTTAAGCAGACTCTTAGGTCTACTGTTTGTTCTGAACTCGCTTTCCTGGGTTTTTACATTTTTTAGTTATTGTATGGAATATTTTTGTATTGCAAAAATAGGATACTCCATATATAAAAATACTGCTTGCTTTAAAAAGCTGACACTCGGGACGCCTGGGTGGCTCAGTTGGTTAAGCAGCTGCCTTCGGCTCGGGTCATGATCCCAGCGTCCTGGGATCGAGTCCCACATTGGACTCCTTGCTCAGCAGGGAGCCTGCTTCTCCCTCTGCCTCTGCCTGCCATTCTGTCTGCCTGTGCTCGCTCTCTCCCCCTCTCTCTCTCTGATAAATAAATAAAATAAAAATAAAAAAATAAAAAGCTGACACTCAGCAAAATCTGTTTTGGGTTTACTCATCTATTCCTTCTGTGTATCCCCTACCCCTAGGGGCTTTATACTCTCACCTTTAGTTTCCAGTCTTCTCTATCCTTCCTTTTGTTTTGATACAAAATAGAAAAGATCAGAGATCCTACCTGCACTGGAAAGGAAATCTTCTTACTCTGATACAGTAACTATCCCAGGCATCTCCGACTGAAACACTGTTCTTTTGCAAAGTAAGTGATTCAATTTCATATTAAAATAATATTTCTGCCACAGCAGG
Organism: Mustela nivalis; assembly: GCF_964662115.1. NCBI lineage: Eukaryota > Metazoa > Chordata > Mammalia > Carnivora > Mustelidae > Mustela > Mustela nivalis. The sequence continues at coordinate 144,695,376 of NC_139020.1, forward strand.
AAGATGAGAAAGTGGGGAGGATGGGGATTGGGGCATGAAGAAGTGGGGGGGGGGAGTTTGAGAGAGAAAAACAAGAGATCTTTTCTGTAAATAAATTGTAAATGTCTAAGATTGGCCCCAAAGCTAAACCAATCAACCACCCATCACCCATCCATCCATTCTGTAAACCTTTGCCACACATCAACCAGGAAAAAAAGAGATTCACTCTTCTTTATATGAATTCATGTTTCTCACAAGAATAAAATGGGGTAAATACTGTTATCCTCCCCATTTTACAGATGAGGGAACTGAGGCACATTGAGATTCAGTGAAAAAAAATGTATAGCTCATGAGTGCTCAAACAGGGACACGGGCATAAGTGTTCTGAGCCCGTGTCTGCTCCTCTAACCATTGCACAGGGGAGCTGCTACCAATTTCCCTTCCTTTCCTTCTCCTTTTCCTTAGTTCTGGTAATTCTGCCTCCTATCTCTCTGCCCCAAATATCCACTGCTTCAAGGATCCAGAACCCATACTTATGCACTTCTCTCCTGGACACCATTACTGTAGGCTGGCTCTGTTCTCCACCCTTAAACCCCATCCCACTGCCCTTGGGACTAGCAGTATCTGTTCTTCACTGCGTACCACATCATACCACATCACACTTTCCAGCTCCCCACCCCCTGGAGGGAGGGGTAAAGGGACACATAGAGCCTGGGAAAGGGAGAGGGCCAAGCCTGAGAGAGAATTAGCTGAGACACACATACTTGGCTCTGGTGTCTGAGGAAGGGTAACTTATGCAAAGAAACTGGCAAGGGTGACACTGATCTTTGAGTGCATGGACTGACATGGGTATCTTGGTAGGAATAATTCAAAACATTGAGAATTGATGGTGTTATCAGGAAATAAAAATACATTCAAAACTTATCTACTAGTACTCTTAAGATCTGTGCATTTCACTGCATAGCACTTTTACCTAAAAAAAAAAAAAAAATCCGTAAACAAACCTTGAATTCTAGTTAGTGATGTAACTGTGGATGTATTTAGGGATGAGATACTCTGAGGTCTGCAACTTTAAAGTCCTTTTAAAAAAAAAGATAGTGATATAGGCTAAGTGGATAGATATGTGATAAAGGAGCTTCAGCAAAATGCTATCAACTACAGCATCTAGTCTGTGGGTAGAAGGGCGGTCTTTGTGAGCTTTTGTTTGTTTGTTTTCTTTTGTTTTTTTTAAGTAGGTTCAAATTCACGACCTTGAGGTCAGGACTGGAGCTGAGATAAGAGTTGGATGCTTAACCTATGGAGCCACCCAGGTGCCCCAGGTATTTGTAGAATTCTTTCAACCTTTCTGAATGTTTGAATATTTTCATAATAAAACGTTGAGACAAAAATCTTGGTACAAAGATGATTGTAGATAGCTAAAACATATTTAGTGTTTTGACTACAGAAAAAGTCATATTTCCCAAACACACAAATGTATTTTGTGTGTCCTGATGACTTCTATATATTTTAACTGATTCCAAATTAGTAAGCATGCATGAAACAAACTTTTTGGGGTATTTGGTTATAACGTTCTACTCTACACATACAATTTCCACTTCGGTAGCATGATATCTGCCCAGGCAGAGACTCTTTGCTTGGCACCTTAAAAAAATGTACAAGAACTCAGAACTCAGGACATTAAAGGAAGACAGCAAAGAGAGACATCTCCGCAGTGAGGGGAGACGAAGAGTCCCAGTAAATTAAGGACATTAAGATGTATGGGAACTGTTAAAATGAGCACTGGTCTGATTAAAGCAGAGAGTGAGTTTAAAGTATACGAGATGTGACCAAATGACAAGGGAATGACTTGGGAGAGCGGATGGATGCTGAAAAGATAAAGAAGTCAAAAAGGAAATGGTTTAAAGAATTAAATTTTAAGAAAACAACCAACACCTGACAGAAAAATGGGCAAAATATATAGGAACAGAAATTTCACCAGGTGAGGAATACAAAAGGCATTGAGTGACCTTGGGCCAGTGAGGGGAGCCAGCCCAGAGGATAAAGACAGCACCCCGTGGACTGCCCAGGAGAAAGGAGGGAAGAGCCTCGGTAAGAGCTTTGAGCCATTACCTTAATCAGGGCTGGAACCGCTTGCTTCTAGACTTCCAAGTGAGATAATGAATGTCCCTACTGCTCAGGCAGCTTTTAGTTGGTACTTAGGTTACTTGCAGCTAGAAAACATCACTGATATACTGGTACTCTTTTGAGGTTATTTATGAAGACTTTATTGCCACATTGTCTGTGATAACAAATGATGGATACAACCGAAATACCAACTAGAGGGGATTGGTTAAATAAATTACGGTACATTCATAACTGGAGTAACACATAGTCATTTAAAAGGATGAGTCAACACAAGAGATTACATACTGTATGGTTCCATGCATATAAATTTTTAAAACAGGACAAATTAATCTAGGGTCAGCAAGGACTGTGGGTAGTGACTGGAAGGTGCATGAGGGAGTTTTGGGGGGATATGGTAGCATTCTGTGATCTCGGCAGTGGTTACACAGATGTAAAGTTATCTTTGTGCAAAGTCAACGAGCTGTATATATACTTTCATTATACATGCTTTTCTATATGTGCCTTCTATACCAATAAAATACAAAAAAAATGAGAGCTTTGTATGTGCTAATTAGGGGATGATATGCAAATATGTATGCCCTAAAATAATTTAAAAACTAAGTAGACTACTAGATATTATTATGTGTAAAATGTAACACTGATGATCACATTTTTTAAAAACTAAATATATAAGTAAATGCTGTTCAAATTCCACAAATAAGTAAATGCAGGCGAGATCTGGCCTTCTCTGCACTGGTTAGTTCCTCCCTGTTCCCCTTCCTGTACGGATATAGGTTAATCCACTGTGATTCCAACAAGCTCACCGTCTTTTTTCTCACAACCCAGCAGATGCCTGAGCCAGACACCATCATTCTCAATCCCTCCCCCTTCCCTAACTTACATGTAGTCTCATCATACACCAAAAACATGTGGGGTTTACCATTTATACCTATTTCAAATCTACCCAGGGCTTTCTGCCTCTACCTCAGACAAGGGCATCACTTTTCTGGAGTTATGATAGATAGCCCTACTTCTTATCTCCAGTTGTCCCCATCCTTCTCTCTAATCGCAACCATAGTTATTGGTCAAAAAGACAAATTTCACGGTGTCTCTCCATGAAAGCTTAAAAAACTGCAGTGGGGGCACCCGGGTGGCTCAGCCAGTTAAGCCACTCCCTTCGGCTCAGGTCATGATCCCAGCGTCCTGGGATCGAGTCCCACATCAGGCTCCTTGCTCAGCGGGGACCCTGCTTCTCTCTCTCTCTCTCTCTCTCTGCCTCTGCCTGCCACTCTGCCTGCTTGTGTTCTCTCTCTCTCTCTCTCTGACAAATAAATAAATAAATAAATAAATAACAATCTTTACGAAAAAAACCTACAGTGGTTTCCCCCTACTCTTAGGAGGAAACCCAAACTTTTTGGGATGGAGTACAAGGCTGTCCTTGGTTGGAACAAGCTTACCGCTTCCCTTCGCCTGGGAGCGAGCATTCTCCCGCTCCTAATCTGTCCTTCAGACGCACAGACCCTTCTCAGTTCCTCAGATGAGCCTCACTCAGCCTCCTGCTAAGACCTCACCCACCACCTTCTCTTTCTATCTCACCAGGTTCCGCACATCCTTCTAGCATTCCTTCTAGAAGGGCTTTGTGGAGGCTTCCACTGAGTTAGGTCCTCCTGCTCTGTCCCCTGAACCCTCACACATCCCCTCGCAGAAGGGTCACTCACCACACCTATTGTGATTTATTTAGTACCTGTTTTCCACATAAACCATAAGGATTATAGGTGCAAGGATGATGTGTGCCCTTGAGCCACTGTATTTCCAGCATGTAGGCCCTGCACATAGTAGGAGCACAATGAATATGTTTTATTAGTGAAATGAATGACAGGATGAACAAACACTTTTTAAATTATCCACAGTAAAACTAACTTCTTCATCATAAATGGGTGCTTGAGTGGGCATTGCTCACGGCAAAGTCTTTGGGGAAAACCTTGAGATCCTTTACAGCCTACACCCCTTTTAATGAATACATTCTCAGTGCATTCTCCCTTCAGTTGCCAAACTTTGCCCTCTGTACCAAAGGAAGGTGAGGTTTTCATTACAAGAGGGTTTAGCAACGTAGAGAGTTACTGAGCCTACTCACAGAGAGGGTAGGGAGGGAGTCTTGTTTGTTTTGGTTTGTTGAGAAAAAAGAGGAATGGTTTCCGGTCGGCAGAGAGAAGAGAAAGTAGTAGGAAAGGAGAATCAAAATTGTGTGCCTCGGGGGCGCCTGGGTGGCTCAGTGGGCTAAAGCCTCTGACTTCCGCTCAGGTCATGATCCCAGGCTCTCTGCTCAACAGGGAGACTGCTTTCCTCTCTCTCTCTCTGCCTGCCTCTCTGCCTACTTGTGATCTCTGTCTGTCAAATAATAAATAAAATCTTTAAAAAAAAAAAATTGTGTGCCTCGGGCGCCTGGGTGGCTCAGTTGGGTAAGCAACTACCTTTGGCTCAGGTCATGGTCCCAGAGCCCCTCATTGGGCTTCTAGCTCCATGGGGAGTCTGCTTCTCCCTCTGACCTCCCCTCTCAAAATAAACAAATAAAAAATATTTTTTTAAAAATTGTGTGCCTCACACGTGCCTGGTTGGACCCCAGTTCGGAGTGGCAGAGGGAAGAGCAGGAAGACAGCTGGGACAAGAGAAAAGGAAGCGAGCAGGACTGACCCTGGAGGAAATGTATAATCTAAGGGAAACCAGGGCCAGAATCCAAGGTGCTCCTGGCACGCAATATCACCAACATGGAGGGACACAAGGCAGACAAAGACCAAATGAGCTGCGTGTAAAAATACCTGCCTAATGGGAAGGTCTGGATTCTGGACTCTGCTCTGACATGAATTTGTGGTGTGGCATTACTGGAACCACCAAGCCTCCCTGGCTGCCAGTTTTCCCATTTGTGGGATGAAGGGTTTAATGTAGACTGTGCTTACTGATAGCTCAGGACCTTCGTGAATGCTTTTCTCCAGAGACAAAATGAAAGAACACTCAGAAGAATTAAACCCTTTCATGTCATGATCTCTACTAAGCATTTAACAATCCTAACCTTGGGTAAAGAGTTTCCCTCTTATAAGGCTCTCTAATCCCAGGTATGTTTTCATCTGGGACTAATTTCCCTATGGGATTTCAGTTATGTTTTCAATCATGATGGCTGCTCTTTGTATAATAGAAAGTGTCTAGGCTTTTGAAAGTTCTTTCACGCTGGGCTAGACAAAAGCTCTGAGTGCAGATCTGGAAAGCTGCCCGAGGATACATTGCTCAAACGGGGAGAGCAAAGGTTGGGGTGTGGGCTTCCTGCACAATCCTGGACTTAGTGCTAATATGGCCAAAATGCTGGCGTCACCACTCACGTCCATGTTTCCACAAAAGACGTGGGGATGTGTTCTAGACTTCCAGACAGGACAGGATAGAAGCATTTGTCAATTCTCAAATCCTTAATCCTCTGTTTTTATCCCTCAATGTGTTTTGCAAATATTTGAAATTTCAAAATAAAGTCCATCCATTATATTTCTACAAGCTGTTTCAGAAATATGAGAGATAGCCAATCCTTTCAAATGAAAAGTCTTCCCTTTCCCAGTATTTTTCACTTGAGTATACTGCCAGAGCACAAACCCGGATGTCAGGCGTGTATCTTGGATAACTTCAATTCACAGCAGTTTAGGTCCTAGGAGTATTTATGTATTCCCTGGTCTTGATGAACACAATGGCAGCCTTTCCAAAACCTTGCAGTGGGACGTAATAAAACCTGAACTGTGGCCCTGAATCATTTCTACTTTCGAATCTGTTTCTCCGCTGCTGCTGAATCAACTTGGGCATGTCTCAGGAGAAGAGCAGGACCCTGCATTCTCCTGGCAGACATGAGGAGTGACAACTGATTGACTTTTTGAGGGAAAAGGTGGCTGCTGACTCTTGCCCCAGGCAAGAGTGCCCAGCTGCCCCATTTAATCCCGCAGTGGGCAGGAGTCTGACCAGGGAGCACGGGTTTCAGAGCCACGTGTAGAAGACCAGGAAAGGCACTGGGGGGAAGTTTGGGCTCTCAGCTCCACAGCTCAGGAGACTGCGGCCTGAGCACAAACCCAACAGAGTGACCAGGCCCAGGGTAAAGACACAAACACCAGAAGCTAAGGGAGGGATCTTCAGAGTCAGACTGGCCAGGGCACCTGCACACTCTCCACTTGCTACCAGGAAGATGGGGTCAAGTCCCTTGAACCCTCTGGATCCCTGTCCCCACCTCCATAAAGAGCGCTGGTGCAACATATCCCTTAGGATTGTTTTGCAGATTAGATCCACAGGGCATAAACTACCTGAGAACAGGAACTGTATCCTGTTCATCATGGCTTATTAGGCACCCGGCATTCTGCTTGACCAAATAGGTATTCACTGAAAGGCTGTTGAATGAGTGAATGCAAAATGCTTAGCACAGAGCCTAACTCATGGTACTTAAGGAATTCATTTGTTGATTGAATGGTTTACATAAAGCGCTTGGGACTGGCCAATCACACAGCATCCAGTAAGTGGTCAATATGAAAAATGACACAGGCCTGATTTGCACAAGAAGAGCTCACCTAAGATGAGAAATCTAAACGGCAGGGAAACTTACTGTCGTCAACATATACTCTTTCCTTAAAGCAACCAACTTGGGAAAGCAAGGTGAGTGAAAATGTAAAAATGAGCACTTTTCTCTTACTCTCAACATTAAATCTGAGGGTGGAAATCGTCTCCCCACACAGAACTTGGGATCTGAGGGCTGAAAGTGCCTGCTCCCCATATAGTCTACATGTCTTTACATGTCTATTATCCGGAAGACTCTGCTCAAACAAATGGCTAAATTGTAGCCAGGACAGAAGCTTCCTGAGAGACCCATCAACTGGTCAGTGGAAACCATCAACAGACACTTTGTACCTTAAGATTCTTTGAGTCCCTCACCTCAAAATCCTCACCAATTCTGGAGGGTTGTATCCTAACCCTTACCCAATCCAAATCACAGCTCCTACAATGAACCCACCAGAAACCAAATTCCCAATCTTAGATCAGCTTTCACCTCGCCTTCCTCCTACCAGCCACCACCAAAGTTCTGTGCTATTATGATTCTCCCTTAACCACAGTCAGCAATAAATTCAGTGTTATCTTTTCTTTTATATTTTAAAGTTTATTTAGTTATTTATTTGTTTAATCAAGTAATCTCTGTACCTACCCAAGGTGCAGCTTGAACTCACAACCCTGAGATCAACAGTCACCTGCTCCTGGGAGTGAGCCAGCCAAGTGTCCCTCAGCGTTCTCTTTTCAATTGGTTGTGTTGGTGTTATTTAGGAGGTAGCACTGACAAATAGAAACACAGAATCTAGACATTACCAAAAATAGCCTCAGGGCATTTGATCCACCAAGGGCTAGAATCTTCATGCAGTTGCCCTGACAGTCACTCAGGCTGTGCTCTGAGATCTCATGTGCCAAGACCCCCTACCTCTACTCTTCTGCTGGGACCTGTTCCATCTCTGCCAAGCTCTCTCCTTGTTAATTCTCCATGCGAATTATAGTTCTGCTTCTGGAAATTCATCCAAACTGTCTTCCAAGAAATCAACTGACCATCAGCGCTGTATCCTTACCGGCTCTCCAAGAAGGCAGCTGACCATACAGTATGATCTAAAATGGCAAAGGCTCAGAAATCTCCTGATGTCCTTCAAACAGGATTGGGAATTCTCAACCACCTTCTAAGAAGAGTGATTCTGTATCTTCTGCCTTTGGGGAATAGAGATTCTGTATCTTATGAAACCAGAAAAAAGATAATATATTTGTTCCTTTCTTTGTGTTAAGGTCTGGGGACCTCTCTTCAAATGTAAATGATTTTTGAATGGGCAACATTTAAAGTTCCTTCCATTTATAATTGCCTCACTCTTCACCCAAGATGAACTCAGGGAAATTTTTTTTTAAGTTTTTTTTTTTTTTTAAGATTTTTATTTATGTGTTTGTCAGAGAGAGAGAGAGAGCACAAGCAGGGGGAGCAACAGGCAGAGGGGGAAGCAGGATCCCCAACTGAGCAGGGAGCCTGATGAGGGACTCCATCCCATGACCCTAGGATCATGACATGAGCCGAAGGCAGACGCTTAACTGACCAAACCACCCAGGCGCCCCTGAACTGGGAAATTTGAATTCTAAGTCAGCTTGAAAATATTTTATTGTTGTTCATTTGCTATGGACATAATGCATATTCAGTATAGAAAAGTTAAAAGAGGGGTGCCTGGGTGGCTCAGTGGGTTAAACCTCTGCCTTCGGCTCAGGTCACGGATCTCAGGGTCCTGGGATCGAGCCCGGCATCGGGCTCTCTGCTCAGTAGGGATCCTGCTTCCTCCTCTCTCTCTGCCTGCCTCTCTGCCTACATGTAATCTCTGTCAAATAAATAAACAAAATCTTAAAAAAAAAAAAAGTTAAAAGAGGTAGATAAATTTTAAAAGCTTCTATCACCTAAACATTGCTTCAGTTGATGTTTTTTTAAAGACCATTCTTTCTTCTTTTTTTTTTTTTTTTAAGATCTTATTTATTTATCTGACAAAGAGATCACAAGTAGGCAGAGAGGCAGGTGGGTGGGCGGAGGGGGGTGAGAAGGAGAAGCAGGCTCCCCACTGAACAGAGAGCCCAACGCGGGGCGGGGCTCCATCCCAGGTCCCCAAGACCATGACCCGAGCCGAAGGCAGAGGTTTTAACCCACTGAGCAACCCAGGCGCTCCTACTGTTATATTTCGAATAATTTGGTTTTCAATATTTTGGTTATTTTTCCATTAACATGCATATATGTGTGTGTGTGTATACTGATAAAGTCAATTTGCATATTGGGACCCACAAAATTGGTGGCCTAGCCCCCATCACAAATGTAAACCCAAGTCAGCCTGCACTTACAGGAACACCTATCAAAGAAACCCAATATATGCCAATCACAATCCTCCGACTGAACTGTAGCTAGCTTACCTTCCCCTGGTAAACAGGACCTACTAGCCTTACAAGGAAATCCTCAGTCTCCCATCATGCCCTATTTCCACGTTGCCTCTTCATATGTTCTAGGAAACTTGCTCTTGCCTTAGGTCCCTCAGGACAGAGCCCCACTGCTTGTGAGATGCTGCCCTCCCTCAACCCATGAACTGTTTTCCCCTGCATAAAGGACATCAAAGTCATCACTGAATTGTTTTAGTTTTGTCAATTAACAATACAGACCTATGTTATATACACAATTGTAAACCTTTTCATTTAATATATCTTGGCTATTTTCATATCATTATTTTCCATAACATTATTTTAATGGTTATACAATATACAACTACATAATTTACCTATTTCTGGACACTTTGGCTGTTACTCACTTTTAAACATTATATACTGATACTAATTTGTTGTTTATGTACATAATTAAACATATGTGTAATATACTATTATCTCTCTTTGCCTACCTTTAAGATGTTTTGATAGAAGTGAAATAAAGCCAATTTATTGTCTTGGGAAATTATGCCACTCCTATATACCTATCTGTCGAGTATGACGGGGCCCCTTCCCCGATCTTCATGAATGTTGGATATTAGCCTACTGTATACATCTAACATCCATATCAACTACTAGACAAGAAACCGAACCTCTTACAGTGTTTGAACTACCTCTGATCCTAAACATTTCTTCATATTTATTGGTCATTTGTATTTCTGGGTGTACAAATTATCTTTTCATATTCTTTGCTCATGTTTTTGCTAGGATATTCAGTTTTCTCTACTAAGTTATCAGAGATCTTTATATAGGAAGATATAGGAAGATCTTGATATAGAAAGATTCATCACTGCTCTATTCCACATTTTATACAATTTCCTGGAGTTTAAAGGTGAGAGAGGTGAAGGATCAGGGTCCTATAGTAACAGAGGAAAAGTACAGCTCAGGAAATGTCCACAGTAGATCCTAGGGGGTCACAGGGGAATTAAAACCTGGTAATAAGTAGGAGAGAGAATGTGGAAAAGGAAGATGGAGAAAGGCAACACAAACAGACCATATAGAGAGAAAGAGAATGTCTGAATGGATAACCCTGTCCAAAGGACTTGGTGAGTTCCTTTTGCTATATCTAAATGGTAATTAACCTTTTCTAAAAAGATTTTATTTATTTATTTATTTGAGAGAGAGAAAGCAGGAGCGGGGGAGGAGGAGAGGGAGAAGGGAGGCAGACTCCCCACTGAGCAGGGAGACTGAACTGGGGCTGGGTCCCAGGACCCTGAGATCCTGACCTGAGCCAAAGGCAGACACTGACCCTCTTAACCAACTAAGCCACTGAGGAGCCCCTCAAATTTTTAACTTACTCTTTACTGCATGGAGGGGAGCCAAGACTACTCAAAGATGATTTTTAGAAGTGGGGGAGGGGGTAACCCTAAAATTCTAGATAAGGTAGCAAAGGTTTATTAAGTTCCTCTTCCAAACAGACATGCTTCCCCTTCCTACAACCCTCTTGTGCTGTCAGAGGCCACCTCCTTTATTCTAGAGCCCCTTAATGCTCTACCTAGCTTGGGAATGTCCCATCTGGAAAACCTCCACCTGCCTGCAAAATGACCTTGCCCACTGCACACTTCTGTAAACACCTGGGGCCTATTTAAAAACAAACAAACAAACAAAAAAAAACACCAACAAAGCTCTGCTAAGTTTCAGTCATCTTCAAACAATCTTGCCTGCGGAATCCTGTTCTGGGCCCTCCATGATCATACAGAAGCCCTCCTGAACCTATCTGAATCCAAGCTTCCCAGACTCAGTGATGCGGTGGCTGGAAAGAAAGTGACCCTTTGCAAGCTCCCTTGTGCATCATCCACAGATTTGAGCTCAGAAGACTGTTTTGGTTGTTGGTTGCTCTTTTCTTACTCTATATCTAGGCTTTCTTTCTTTCTTTCTTTTTAGGAATTTATTTATTTATTTGACTGAGAGAGGGAGATATCACAATTAGGCAGAGAGGCAGGCAGAGAAAGAGGGGGAAGCAGGCTCCCTGCAGAGTAGAGATCCCGATGGAGGGCTCGATCCCAGGACCCTGAGATCATGACTAGAGCCGAAGGCAGAGGCTTAACCCACTGAGCCACCCAGGTGCCCTGAGGCTTTTTTTTTTTTTTTTTTAAGTAGGCTCCATACCCAGCGTGGACCCCAAAGTGGTACATGAACTCAAGACCCTGAGATCATGACCTGGGCTAAAATCAAGAGTCAGATGCTTAACTGACTGAGCCACTCAGAGGCCCCTCTCTCCAGCCCTTTATGCTCTGAGACCCAGTGAACTCAGACCTAGGTGACATAATTCTTTCTGGGCAAGTGGATACATTGAGCTTTCTCTTCGGTTGGCATCTAGACATCTTTATTTCTTACCCTTTGACATTCCATAGCTTAGTTCAGTGTAAGTGATTACCTGGGTAAAGTAATTAATACCAAGATATGAATGACCAACAGTCTCCCATTTCTCAGGATATTGGCACATCAAAGGTTTTATCAAAGCACATTAGTCTATATCATTGGTAGATCTGTTTTGGGGGTGGGGGCAAGCAGGAAAGGAAACTGTATCTGTAAATAGAAAGGAATAGAGTCCATCCCCACCTGACTCCTTCCCCTTCCCCATGAAATAAAAATGAACTCCCTGCCTAGCACTGTCCTGGTGCCTCTATGCTGTCCTCATTACAGTAGTCATTACCCGGACAGACATTGTGATCACATCTAGTATAAGCCAAAGCAGAAATGTGGTATTTCTCAATTTTGTTTTCCCAGTATTTCTTTCTCGCTCTTCCCCAATCTCTCTCTCTCTCTCCTTCTCTTTCTCTCTCTCTCTCTCTCTCTCTCACACACACACACCAGTGAAGGACTTTTCATAAATATTAGTTAAATGAAAAAACATACATTTGTTAGAACATGCATATGCTATAATCCTTGACTCACTGAAGTGGATGAATAACACTTTTACAAATGAAAGCTAGTTTGCAGTGTAGGCATGATTTCCCTCCTTCCCCCGACTTTGAGGGTGAGGTATATGTTTCCCACCCCACCCCCTGCCTCCACCAGGAAACTATAGAACTTTCCTCTTGAGAAATTAATATGCTCTGGAGAAAAGTTATCAGGAAACTGACATTTGGGAGTGCCTTCCAAAAAAACCTGTTTGCCTCCCAGTCACCCTCTGTGGCCGAGCCTTGCCAATTCACCTACAGCTGCCTCATTCTTCAATATGAACACACCGCAAACTTCTGAAAAAGCCTCCAACCTGAGAGACAACACAATGAACATGAAGTAAAGGCAACAACAAATTGAAGGAAAACACTCTGCACTTCATACCTTCAAAGGGTTAAAGAGAATAACAAGAAAGAATTCTTAGAAGGTGAAAACAGCACAGAATCAAAACAAAACACCAAGAGGAGTTGAAAGATAAAATCCAGAGAGTCGGCGTGGGCAGGCAAACAGAAATGAGGAATGACAAATGCTACGTGAAGAGAAGTTTCAGAAAGAAACTACAGATAAGATGCAAAAAAACTACTTCTTGAAGCAATGAGACAAAAAATTTCATAGAACTGAGAAACACAATAATGCTGATTGAAATTGCACCAGTGAATTTATTTATTTTTTTTTAAAGATTTTATTTATTTATTTGACAGAGAGAGATCACAAGTAGGCAGAGAGGCAGGCAGAGAGAGAGGAGGAAGCAGGCTCCCTGCCGAGCAGAGAGCCCGATGTGGGACTCGATCCCAGGACCTGAGATCATGACCTGAGCCGAAGGCAGCAGCTTAACCCACTGAGCCACCCAGGCGCCCTGCACCAGTGAATTTAGAAAGGCCCATGGCAGGGTTATAATCGTGAAATTTCAGGATCTTGGTTATAAAAAGAGAATCCCAAAATTTTCAGGGTGGAGGGAGAAAAACAGGTCATGTAGAAAGAAAAATGTATCAGGGGAGACTCTAAGGCATTTTAACAGGAGAGATAACAAATTTGGCATACTCCAGGTAGAAACAAATTGCTAACTCCCATCGTCACTCAGAGGGAGAGTCGAGGGCTGGACAGCCAGCTCAGGAATCTCCAACATCCCGTTTCCAGTTCTGAGTTCAAGTTCAGATTTGTTTACCTCCCTCCATCATGTACATCTACACCCCACCATGGGGAAGAGGGAAAAGTGAAAGTGGGCTGATTCTTCCTAGGTTACAACCTGAAATATAAAACAGTTTCAACTCACACTCTACTGGCCAGAACATGGTCCCCTGTCCAGAAAGCCCTGCAAGGAAGTCTGGGAAGTGTAACGACCAGCCTGAAAGTTAGACATGATTTCACCAAAGGAGAAGGGGAGAACGGGTGCTGAAGAACTAACAGAAGCCTCTTCACCAAACAGATTAAGAACTGAATCATATTTCTTTACATCACTAGATACTAATAACCTACAGAGCAACATTTCCATAATTTCGAAGGAAAATTATCTTTACTCAAGAATGTCACACTAGTGGGGCGCCTGGGTGGCTCAGTCGGTTAATCACCTGCCTTTGGCTCAGGTCATTATCCCAGGGTCCTGGGATAGAGCCCCACATCAGGTTCTCTGCTCTGCGAGGAGCCTGCTTTTTCCGTTCTCTCTGCCTGCCTCTCTGCCTACTTGTGATCTCTGTCTGTCAAATAAATAAATAAAATCTTTAAAAAATAGGTATTAAAAATAATAACTTCTTGAAGCAATAGCTAATTATGTTTACATGTTATAATAAGGCAAACCGATTACCAAATGGACCCCAAACCATGATGTAACTATGGAACAGAGAGGAGGTAGGGGAGGAAGCCATGCATGTTTGGGGGGTCTGGGGATAGTATTAATGAAGTAAATCCTCCTTTGTTATGATACAATAGATGAATTATAAAAATCAAGAAGTAGCAGAAAACCTCATTCATAAAAGGAGAAATGCAATATAAAAATAAGAATATTTTGACCTATCAGACTGGTGAAATCCCCGAAGTGTGGTAATACACACACTTGGCAAGGCTTTGGGGAGGTAGGTGCTGGCACACGTTGCTGGGAAAATTGTACATTGGCTAGCCCATTGTGGAGGACAATTTGGCCATGCCTATCAAAATTACAAAGGCATGTGCTTGTCAAGATTTTATTTGAGAGAGAGAATGAGCACAAAATGGGGGAGTGAGAGGGAGAGAGAGAATCTGGAGCAAACTCTTTGCTGAGCAAGAGCCCAAACCAGGGCTCAACATGGGGCTCGATCCCACAACCCTGAGATCATGACCTGAGCTGAAATCAAGAGTCAGATGCTTAACCCCCTGAGCCACCGGGTGCCCCCAAAGGTGTATACTCTTTGAACCAGCAGTACCACTTATGGGAATTTATCCTAGAGATACACTTACATACGTGCAAAATAACATCTAAATATCCACTGTTGCATTTTTTGGTAAAGGAAATACTGGAAATAAGGCAAATGTCCATCTGCCTTAAAAAAAAAAAAAAGTAAAGATGCTCTGTTTACTCAAGTGGCATGATTCATGAAATATTTCTTAGCCGAAAAAAGCAATAGGCGGAACAGTACATATAGGAAGGAACCATCAGGGCTGTTTCAGCAGTGTGTCTGGCTCTGACTCCTGCGTGGTGGTGAGTGTGCACTTCCCTACCCCCTTATACTGCCAGGTCCACGAGACATGCTTTGGTCAATGAATGGGAGCAGAAATGATATGTGTCCCCTCTGGGAGGAAGGCTTTAGGGGCCAGTGAGCAATTTGTTATCTTCCTGCCCTTGACCTTGCAAGCATGGTGCTCCAGATGGGAGAGGCTCTGTTGGTTTGCAGTTCTGGATGAGGACAAGGTAAAATAACCTACGATGGCCATGGAACACGAATGAGAAAGAAGCCGCTTGGATGCCTGGATTATTTATTCCTGCAACATGTCCTACTTTATCATGACTGATAGAGGATTCTGCACCACTTTTTGTATGGGAAAAAAAAAAAGGCAGAGAAAGTAAATATTCCTTGAAACACATCTTGTTCTTTTCTTATATATTGACATGCACAGAAAACTAATGACAGTGGTCACCTGAGAAAAAGCTGAGTTAGGCAGGACTACAAGGATGGAAGAAAGGGGTAGGAGAGGTGCTGTATACCCTTTGGTGTTTTGTTCTCGAACCATATGAATGCACTACTTATTTAAACACTTTATTTTTTAAAAGGATTTTACTTATTTATTTGAGAGAGAGAGAGAGAGTAAGAGGAGAGAGAGAGTGTGAGTGAGCATGGGAGCAGGGAGGCAGAGGGAGAGGGAGAAGCAGGCTCCCCACTGAGCAGGGAGCCTGTGCAGGGCTCATCCCAGGACCCTGGGGTCATGACCTGAGCCGAAAACAGAGGCTTAACTGATGGAGCCACGCGGACGCCCCTTATTCAAACTTTGATTAAACAAGAAGTACTAGCATAAGTACATTATTTAGAAATGTGGAAGTAAACAGATGAAATAGCAAAAGAATTGAAAGTGGTTATTTCTAGGGAGAGGAAGCTAGGGAGGAAGGTGATTGGTTCCCACTTGGCATCATTTAGTACCATACCATTTTAAAACTATGACTATGTATTATGTTGATTTTTTTAAAAATAAGAGAAAAAAACATGGAGAGTGACCATGTTAAGCATCTTATAAAGTGATATTTTGAGGGCTAAGCTTTATCCACCTCAGTCTTGCATTGGGAAGTGATATTTGAGTGGAAATTTCAAAACTGTTCCAAAGTGCCAATCTTACAAATTGAATCACATCTTTTATACTTGCAGGTCACTAATGTCAATCTTAAATACTATTTGGCATAAAATGTAACACAAAGATTGGTATCTGATTTCATAGTCTAGGAAAGAGGACATCTAGAAAAGCCAGAGGTTATTTTTGCTTTTGCCACGAAAGGCAACTTCTGCCTCTGAATACTTCCCATCTACCACAACCACTACCCAGTTGTCTGCGTCAGAAATCTGGAAGTCTTAACTCTTCCTTCTCCCTGACCCTGCATTTCTTCAAATGCCAAGCCTATAGGTTCTACCTTTACCTGGACCACTTTTCTCCATCTCTGCTGCCTGCATCTAACAGCTCACGGGGCCACTGTTCTTGTTTCCAGTTTTGCCCCTTCAAGGACATTCTCTTTGCTTCAATCAGAGTCATCTTTTATTTTATTTTAAATATTTATTTATTTCCTTTAGAGAGAGAGCAGGGGTGAGGGGTGAGGGACAGAGGGAGGGAAAGAATCTCAAGCAGGATCCCCACTGAGCACAGAGACAGACATGGGTCTTGATCTCATGACCCTAAGATCATGACCTGAGCCAAAATCAAGAACTGGATGCTTACCTGACTGAGCCACCCAGAAGCCCCCAGAGTGAGCTTTTAAAAATACAAAGACAGGGGCACCTGTGTGGCTCAGTGGGTTAAAGCCTCTGCCTTCCGCTCAGGTCATGATCCCAGGGTCCTGGGATCGAGCCTCACATTGGGCTCTCTGCTCTGCAGGGAGCCTGCTTCCCTTCCTCTCTCTCTGCCTGCCTCTCTGCCTACTTGTGATCTCTTCTGTCAAATAAATAAATAAAATCTTTAAAATAAATAAAAGACAAATACAACCACATCACTTGTCCTAACACTTCAATATTCTCCAATTGCCTTCAAAATTAAATCCAAACCCCTATACCAGAACTTTCCGTTACCTGGCCCCGTCCACCTGTTGGCCTCATCTGTCTTTACCTGTTGGTCTGTCCTCTCTTTACTGAATTTTCAGATATTCAGAGGAACCAATGGCTATTTTACTTTTGCCCTTATGTCTTCATGTATGCTGTTTTCTCTGCCTCAAACACTCCCCTGTTTAACTGGTACTCAATCTTCCTTCTTCCACAAAGTCTTACCTGGCATCCTTGTGCTCAAGTTGGTATAGCTCCCCTGTGTTCCAAGAGTTCCCTGTCTCTTATCAGACCAATGGGAGGGACTCCATAGAAGATAGGTGTTTCTTTTTCTGACCTCTCTTCTGGGCTGTAAACTTTGTTTCTTTTTTTTTTTTTGACTTTGTATCCTCAGCTCTGACACATGGAGGAGTTTGGGAAATACCCGTTGAATAGGCAAATGAACAAGACTCAAATCCAGAAACAAGTGCAGGTTGATATTTGATTTCCAATCAAGTAGAAATGGAATAAATACCTCTGCCTTTCTTTGGTCAGCTATAATTTCTTAGTAATTTCATCTTTAAAACTCTCAAGTTCTCCAAGTGACCCAACTTAGCTGGTATCCCAGATATAATCAACAATAATAGTGCTTGGTGAAGAACTGGCACCTAAAGTAAAGGTAGGTAAGAGCAGTGTGATTTTTAAAAGAAGTAACAGATCCTTACACCCTCCCAATCTAAGGGACTCATGAAAAGATGCAGTTGGTAGACAAAACCTGGTGCCCAGATCTCTTGGATAATTAAATAAACCTTGATATGAACAGATTACAATTGACACTGGCTACTGCTCAATGTCTGGGGCTCTATTTGGTTCTTGCAAGCAGTCAAATCTGCCTTTCATCCATTACGTCTCTATTCCCCCAGGTAACTGAGATAAAAGGCCATATAAGTTTACAGAATGAGGCATTGTTTCTTTCAGCCAAAAATCTGTAATTTTTCATTAGACTTTCAATAGCAACATTGAAGATGGGCAATTTGATATGAAGCCAGTTGTACCAAGAACAAATGTCACCATTGGGGATTGTACATCATGTAATTAGGAGGCAAAATGGTGACACACGCACTGGGAGCACAGAGCAGATAAAATGCTTCTCTGGGGCGGCTCAAGCAAAAGTCTGCCCTGGAACTGGAGGAATTAATTTAACCAATACTTGTGAAAAAGTTTTCAGTGCCACAAAGTAATGAGAAAAGTAGAGGCTTCAGAGAGTTTTCTAAAAAGCTATATTTATTCTTTTCATTTTGCATTTGGAGTTTTCATTACATACTTTCAATTGTGCAAATTTGACAGATTTTTAAGATTTTGCTTATTTATTTGACAGAGAGATCACAAGTAGGCAGAGAGGCAGGCGGGGGTTGGGGGGGCAGGCTCCCTGCTGAGTAGAGATCCTGATGTGGGGCTCGAACCCAGGACCCTGGGATCATGACTTGAGCTGAAGGCAGAGGCTTAATCCACTGAGCCACCCAGGCGCCCCGACAGATGTTTTTTGTTTGTTTGTTTGTTTTTAAAGATTTTATTTATTTGACAGAGAGAAATCACAAGTAGTCGGAGAGGCAGGCAGAGAGAGAGAGAGGAGGAAGCAGGCTCCCCGCTGAGCAGAGAGCCTGATGCGGGGCTCGATCCCAGGACCCTGAGATCATGACCTGAGCCGAAGGCAGCGGCTTAACCCACTGAGCCACCCAGGCGCCCCCGACAGATGTTTTTAATATGAATTAATGTTAACTAGAAAAACAAGTAATGGGACAATATATAAGATAATAAAAGGTGGGGAAGAAAAACACACTTGTCTATTTATGGAAGATTCTTGGAAGGATGCCCAAGTCACTGATTACGAGGGTTTTCTCAAGGGAGGGAGCTGGTACGTCACAGGAAAAGGCAGGAAGAGAATTTCACTACATCCTCCTCTAATCCTTCCAGATTTGGAACCATGTGAATTCATTAGGTTTTTCAAAAAATATATATTAATTAAGTTAAAATAATAGGAATAAGGTAATTAAATAAGATGAAATGTAGTGGGAACAGTACATGACAATAGTTTATGTGCTTATTTGGAAAAATTTAAAAATTGGCAATTCTTTGTCAGACTTCAAAACAAGTAAAATTTTTTTAATCCATGAAATCCCAAAGTCTGGGAACTATTTCTAAATAATTTTTTCAATAAGCCAGTCTTAAATGAATGCTTTCTCATTCTAGCTAAGGAAGACATATGTGCTAGTTTGACCCATCACTGTTGATGTTGACTCTGGTCACTGGGTTAAGGTATCGTCAGCTAGTTTTCTCTACCATAAAGTTCTTCTTTTTTTTAAGATTTTATTTATTTATTTGTTAGTGCGCAAGAGAGAACACACTAGCAGGAGGAGCAGCAGGCAGAGGGAGAAGCAGGCGCCCTGATGAGCAAGGAGCCTGACTCAATCCCGGGACCCTTGGGATCATGACCTGGGCCTAAGGCAGACACTTAACCGACTGAGCCACCCAAGCACCCCACCACAATTATCCTTTCTACATAATTTTTTTGTGGAGACTTTGAGACTAATATCTTGCCCTCATCAAACTTTTACCCCTATTTTTAGCATTCAGTAATGATTGTGTAGGACTGTCATTTCTTCTATACATATATTAGTTGGCATTCTAGTGTAAGCAAGAGCTTTTCTTTCTACCTTATTAGTTTGCTTATTTCTTTAAATTATCCTAGACTCATGAAGTTTTTTTTTATTTTATTCAAAGTGTTTAAGTCTATTACTGTTATTATTTATTTTTTTAATTTTATAAAATTAAATTAAATTAATGCATTATTTGTTTTAGGGGTACAGGTCTGTGTTTCATCAGTCCTACACAATTTACAGTGCTCACCATGGCACATACCCTTCCCAATGTCCAACACCCAGCCACCCCATCTCTCCTACTCCCCTCCACTCCAGCAACCCTTAGTTTGTTTCCTGAAATTGAGTCTCTTATGATTTGTCTCCCTCTCTGATTTCATCTTGTTTTATTTTTTTCCTCTCTTCCCCTATGATCCTCTGCCTTGTTTCTCAAATTCCACTTATCAGTGAGATCATATGATAATTATCTTTCTCTGGTTGAGTTATCATGCTTAGCATAGTACCTTCTAGTTCCATCCATGTCATTGCAAATGGCAAGATTTCATTTTTTGATGGCTGCATAATAGTCGTGTGTGTGTGTGTGTGTGTGTGTGTGTGTGTACCACATCTTTATTCATTCATCTGTCGATGGACATCTGGGCTCTTTCCATGGTTTGGCTGTTGTGGACATTGCTGCTATAAACATTCAGGTGCACATGCCCCTTTGGATCACTACATTTGTGTCTTTGGGGTAAATACCCAGTAGTGCAATTTCTAGGTCGTAGGGTAGCTCTATTTTCAACTTTTTGAGGAACCTCCATACTGTTTCCAGAATGGCTGTACCAGCTTGCATTCCCACCAACAGGGTAGGAGGGTTCCCCTTTCTCTGCATCCTCGCCAGCATCTGTCATTTCCTGACTTGTTAATTTTAGCCATTCTGACTGGTGTGCGGTGATATCTCACTGTGGTTTTGATTTGTATTTCCCTGATGCCGAGTGATATGGAGCACTTTTTCATGTGTTTGTTGGCTATCTGGATGTCTTCTTTGTAGAAATGTCTGTTCATGTCCTCTGCCCATTTCTTGATTGGATTTTTGTTCTTAGGGTGTTGAGTTTGAAAAGTTCTTTACAGATTTTGGGTGCTAGCCCTTTAACTGATATACCCTTTGCAAATATCTTCTCCCATTCTGTCAGTTGTCTTTTGGTTCTGTTAACTCCTTTCCTGTGCAAAAGTTTTTTATCTTTATGAAGTCTCAATAGTTTGTTTTTGACCTTGTTTCCCTTGCCTTTGGTGATGTGTCTAGGAAGAAGTTGCTGTGGCTGAGGTCTAAGAGGTTGCTGCCTGTGTTTTCCTGAAGGATTTTGATGGTTTCCTTTTTCACGTTGTGGTCTTTCATCCATTTTGAGACTATTTTTGTGTGTGGTGTAAGGAAATGGTCCAGTTTCATTCTTCTGCATGTGGCTGTCTAATTTTCCCAACACCATTTTTTGAAGAGACTGTCTTTTTTCCATTGGACATTTTTTCCTGCTTTGCTGTTGATTAGTTGACCATAGAGTTGAGAGTCCATTTCTGGGCACTCTGTTCTGTTCCATTGATCTACATGTCTGTTTTGGGCCAGTACCATACTGTCTTGATGATTACGGCTTTGTAATAGAGTTTGAAGTCCGGAATTGTGATGCCGCCAGCTTTTCTTTTCTTTTCCAACATTCCTCTGCTATTCAGGGTCTCTTCTGGTTCCATACAGTGTTATTATTTATTTTGATGCTTGTGTTGACCCAGATTTGGTTAGTGGAAAAAATCTTTTTTTCTTGTAACTATGGACAATTTAACCTGGCCTGATTGCATTTTATGACTGAAATTCTCTCATCTCACATTTGTTCACTGTATTATATAGTTTTCTGTTTCTCAAAAACACAGGTTGTTTAGTGCCTCAGGGCCTTTACACTGGCTATTCCTTCTTTTTGCAATGCTTTTCTATCCATCTTCCCATGACTGGCTCCTTTGATTCATTCAGGGTCCCCTCCTCAGAGAGTCTCATCTAACGTAAGGCTAATTCCTTTCTCAATTTCTTACTCTCCCTCTCATTCTCTGTCCTGTATTTTCAACCTCTCCCTCTCCACTGGCTCCTTCAGAGGAGTATTCAACATGTTCTAGCCTCTTCCACACAAACTGTTCTAACCTTTACTCATAAAACAAAACAAAATAAAAGCAAAAACAACAACAGAACCCCCAAACCTTAGGAATTCTTCCCATTTCTCTTTAGTTTTGGCTTTCTCTTCCTGTATGTCCATCCCTTATCTTGTCATTAGCCAACTTCTTAAAAAACATTGTCTACGTACTCTCAAGCTCCACTTCTTTGCCTTCCATTTATACTTCTACCCACTGCAAGCTGGGTTTATACTTGGAAAAACTGAAGTTAAACTATTCTCACCAGGGTTACCAACAATGACAGTGGTGGTTAGCCCATGAAATACCTTTGTGTGACCTGGAAAAAAGTGCCCCTCCTTCAAGGCACTTGGTTTCATCTGTCCGAAAATGGTCATGTTATGCATACCCATCTGCAATGTCCACAGTTCCTTGTGCCCACTGGCATCATGCAGTGCACTACCTGCACAACCATACTCAAGGGCTCTGCCAGGAGCCTCCTTTCTTCAGCTTTATCCTACTTGACCACTCTCAACCCCTCCCATGAACATCCTTCCTTCTCAAATGCTATCCTCTTTTGGCAACTGCAATACCATACTTTACCTTCTTGCTGCTATTTTCTTATCTTCCCAGGCTCCCCTTTTTTGGACCTTCTCATGACTATTAAGTATATTTCAGAGTCTTTTTCTGGTTTGTCTTTCTTTATTACTTGACTCATCTGAGTGATCTCAATCATTTTCATTCAACAAACATTTACTGAGTGTCTGCTTGGTACAGACATCTTCCAAATGCCAATGCCTGGCATTGTTCTGAGCACTGACCACTAGACTTTCTATATATGTGTTGATGAATTGTAATCACTTCTATTTCAGATCAACGTATCCAAATGCTTTCCTGAAATGAACTTGAATTCCAAATGAATTCCTCAAGCTTAACTTTAAAAAAAAAAAAAAAATTTTATTTTTAACTAATCTCTACACTCAACATGGGGTTTGAACTCACAACCCTGAGATGAAGAGTTGCACACGGCAATGACTGAACCAGCCAGGCACCCCCACTTAAGCTTAATTTGCTCAGAGCTCATCATCCTTCTCTCCAGATCTAGTCCTCTTTCCCCGTTTCAGCAAATTATATTCATTCATTTGCCCAAGCCTGAAAGCTAGAGTCATCCTAGATGCCTACCTCTCTCAAGAAAGTAGTAAGTCTCACTTTTCTTTTTCCTAGGTATGTCTCAGTTTGACCCACTTCTCCCCTTGCTATCACCACCACACTGGTCTTCATCCTAGTTTAACCCACAGCCACTTCTCATATAGAATAAATACCGCAGCAGGCTCTTCCCTGGCCTCTGCCTCCTGGCCCTCCTCCTGAGAATGAATTTCATCTGAGGACTCTTCCTATGACACAGGCTGGTGATTCATTCTCCCCCCAGCCATACTGAATTTCTTTTAGTTTCTGCACATTTCATTCTCTCTGGTCTCTGGGTCTTTGCCTAGGCTGTTCCCTCTGCCTAACAGAGCTCACTTGTGCACTCCTGTCTCCTCACCTTGCTGACATTAGCTTTTCCTTCATGCTTTAATAGAGATCTTACTTTATCTGGGAAGCCTTCCCAGAAGCTCATAATCTGGGACAGGTTTTTTTGTGTTTTGTTTTGTTTTTTCCCCTGGGCTGCCAGAGTAAACCAGTAGCATTTACCACACCATTGGGTAACTATCTGTCCATTGGTCTCTATCTCCTTTTAAATTTATTATTTTTAAAAAGATTTTATTTATTTGACAGAGAGAGACACAGCGAGAGAGGGAACACAAGCAGGGGGAGTGGGAGAGGGAGAAGCAGCTTCCTGCCAAGCAGGGAGCCTGATGCTGGGCTTGATCCCAGGACACTGGGATCATGACCTCAGGCAAAGGCAGATGCTTAAATACTGAGCCACCCAGCACCACTCCTTTTAAGTTTAAGCATCTAAGAGGGAAAGGACCCAAGGGCACCTAGGTGACTCAGCTGGTTAAGAGTCTGCCTTCAGCTCAGGTCATGATGCCAGGGTCCTGGGATGGAGTCCTGTGGCAGGCTCCCTGCTCAGTGGGGAGTCTGCTTCTCCTTCTGCCCCTTCTCCCTGATCATGTTCACTCTGCGTCCCTCTCTCAAATAAAAAAAAATCTTTTTTAAAGAATAAAAATTTAAAAAATATAATAAATAAAATAAAATTCAAATTTTAAAAAAAGTGGGAAGGGATGTTGACTTTCTTGTTTAATATTTAATCCCTGGGACCTAGCACAGTGACTGGAACATAGTAGGTGCTCAGTAAATATGTGTTGAATGAATGCATAATCGGATGAGTATAAGATATAGAATCCAAAAAGCCTGGCCCTGATTCCCCATAGGACATTTACAAAGTCCTTCTTTTTGAGTCTGTACCTCAATTTCCTCACTTGTAATATGAATATATGCACTTGGCCTGTGAACAAGGCAGGTGTTGCAGGTACTAACCACCCCCATAATTGAAAATTCTTATTTAACTTTTGACTCCCTCCAAGGCTTTTGACTAGAAGCCTTACTGATAACATAAACAGTCAATTAACACATTTTGTATTAAATATGTATTATATACTGTATATAACATAAACAGGAAGCCTTACTGATAACATAAACAGTCAATTAACATATTTTGTATTAAATACGTATTATATACTGTATTCTTACAACAAAGTAAAGGAAAGTGTTACTAAGAAAATCACAAGGGGGACACCTGGGTGGCTCAGTGGGTTAAAGCCTCAGCCTTCAGCTCGGGTCATGATCCCAGGGTCCTGGGATCAAGCCCGCATCAGGCTCTCTGCTCAGCAGGGAGCCTGCTTCCCCCTCTCTCTCTCTGCCTACTTGTGATCTCTGTCAGATAAATAAAATCTTAAAAAAAAAAAGAAAATCATAAGGAAGAGGAAATACATTTATAGTACTGTATTGTATTTATTGAAAAAAAAATGCATGGGTTGGAACCGAGCAGGTCCACTTATACATGGATTTTTTTCAATAAATATACATACAATACCATAAATGATATTTTCTCTTACGATTTTAATAACATTTTAAAATCTGGCTTAACTGTAAGAATTCATTATGTATCCCTTCCCCTTAGAATTTGGATCCTGTGTTGTCTTGACCAAAAGATCATGACAGAAGTGATGCTGTGATAATTTGGGGGGTTCAGATCTTAAGAAACCAGTGATTTCCATTTCGTTTCTCTTGGGATGCTTGCTGGTGGAACCAGACAATGGGGAAGCTGCTTCTGGAGAGGCCCACATAGAGAAGACTGAGGCCTTCCAGACTGCAGCCCACAGCTGAGGCTCGCAGCCAGCAGTCATCACCAACTAGCCAGCCCTATGAATGGGACATCTTGGAAGTTGATCCCCCAGCCCTGTGGAACGTTCTCCGTGCTCGGGGGACCCCTCCTCTCTAGGACTGGCCTAAGCTGTTGATTCTGGAGCTAAATAATTGAACGTGGTTGTTTTAAATTTAAATTTGGGGGCGATTTGTTATGCAACAAGTGATAACCAGAGCAGATTTTGCTACCCACAAGTGGGAGGCGGCTGCCACACAGCGAGCAGCATTGGCTTTGGCTGTGGGACCTGGCAGGTGGTGGACGTCAGAAAGGCCTGCGGGAGGGTAGGACGTTGGTGGGAAGGGCTTATCAGAGCTGGGGAAAATGTTACCTGGAGCTAAAGGAGAGTCTAGTTACATATAGAAGTTTGGCAATACTGTTGCCATTACCTCCTGTAATGCAGAAAAAAAAAGTGTATATTTCATGAACTCAGTGACCTAGCTAAGGACTTTTCTGGGCTGTTTCCAAAGTCTGCCTGGCTTCTAGCTGTGCAGCCAGTTTTTACCATGATACCTGTGTACCCTAGTCATGTTCTCAGACACATCACGTGCGTTCCTGTACAAAATCATATACAAACTATGGCTTCTCCAGGTCCTCGAAGTGTTGGCCCTGGTCCAATGAGACTGGCTAACTCCAGCCTTCTAGGCTTCTCCCTCCTGTTAGGGAAAGTGACACAAAGAAGGCCAACAATGTCAGCACTGCCATCTTAGATGACCAGAAGCAGGTCAGAAGACCAGCTCCCTCAAAATTGGCTTTCCTCAGTCCTTCTGTACTGTCCCTTCTCTTCGCTCCTATGATTTTCATTACATATATATTAAAACATGTTTATAATACAGGCAAATGTTACAAAGAATAACCAACCGTCCCCTCCACCATAACCACAATCCTGCTTTTTGTTTATCTTTCCCTGTTTCCCTTCACAGTTTTATTCCATGTGGGTGTATCCCTATTGATATATTTAATTTTGCTTGTTTCTGTAGTAACTGACAAGGAATTATACTGCATGCCATCTCTTCCACTTTGCTTTGTTCTCTCAACATTATGTTCATGGGTTTCACCTACGTTGTTTTTGTCTTAATCCTTGTAACCAATCTATAAAAGAATTGATAACTTATGCTCTGGCACAACGTGTTGTGCATATTGGGTGATCAGTAAACACTGTGTGATAATGCTTTGTGGGGCATGACCACAGAATCGCTGACAGCTCATTACCATGCAGGTGTCCTTGTTACACAAGATCAGGAATTTCCAGATGAGGTACAAAACTTTCAGGCAAAGACAAAAACTGTATCACTTGGGATAAATCTTTGCAATACTCAGATACTCCCTAAGTCCATAAATTCATTATTTAATCTGACAACCTCATTTTTAAAAAAGATTTTATTTATTTATTTGACAGAGATCACAAGTAGGCAGAGAGGCAGGCAGAGAGGGGGGGGTAAGCAGGCTTCCTGCGGAGCAGAAAGCCCGATGCGATGCGTGGTTCGATCCCAGAACCCCAAGATCATGACCCGAGCTGAAGGCAGAGGCTTAACCCACTGAGCCATCCAGGGGCCCCCTGACAACCTCATTTTCTAAGAAAAAAATTTTCTGGGTATCTGGATGGCTTACTCAGTTAAGCTTCTGCCTTAAGCTCAGATCATTATCCCAGGATCAAGTCCGCATCAGGCTTCCTGCTCAGTAGGGACTCTACTTCTCCCTCTGCCCCTCACCTCACTCTCACGCTCTCTCACTCTCTCAAATAAATAAAATCTTAAAAAAAAAAATTTCCTAGCAAGAAAAAACTAATAAAGCTTGAAAAGCCCATCTTTCACATCATCTTCCTGCCTAGATGTCTTCCCATTAGTGCAAAGAAGTGAGAGCAAATCATCAGTGAAGGAATATAGAAAATCTGTCTCATTCACTCCTTTAAGCATTTAGCTTAAGTATAATGGATAAATCTTTCCTACAATGTAAAGATGAAAACTAAAATAACTGTTAATCCTCTGAACATCAGACTAATAGGCCTAGTATTTTCCTAGGGATCTTTGGCCAGTCACCACTGCAGTTGTAGCTTTTTGGTGCTCAACTTCAACTGCCTTTGGCAATCACCTCCTGAACTTAAAAAAACTGAAGTTTGTGTCCCCAGGAGACTGATGATCCAGGATGGTGCTGGGGCACTCACATGCAGCAGAATTTGTAAGCCATAGTCCTAGGCCACTTTGTCCTCTTCCCATGGTGTCTAGCACGGTGCCTGGTGGAAAGTGACACTCAGAATGAATAAATAATGTTCTATTTGTCAGGAAGGAGAAGCACAGTCTCTAGTGTCCGCACCACAAACTCTCCAGGCGCCCTGGACAAAGACACCGAGGAGGCAAGGAGGGCGGAGAGGGGAAGTAGTGCGATGCCGCTGACGTCCAGGTCTCTCTCTTGACTGACTCGAAAAGAAAAGTGTCCACCCCGAAGCTCAGGTACTGTCCAGAATGCCTCGGAAAACACAAATTCACCACGAGGTTCAAGGGGTGCCAGACTGTCTCCTGTTTCCACAAATGAGGCAGGTGCGGGTACTTTGAGCTTCGGTCCAAGTCGAGTCGACTCCTCTCGGCTCCAGACTGCAGTGTGGCAACTCTTCCCGCGTGGGGAGAACGGTGCTAGTGGGAGTGGACAACATGACGAGCCGGAGCAGGCCTGTTCCGCGGGGACAGCGGTGCAGCCGCAGGCGCTAAGAGAGAGCAGTTGCACAGCCACCCGCGGGTGCACGTGGCGCGGCCGCAGCAGCTATTCAGGGGCGCGCGGCGGCGGGGGTGGCGGGGGCGGGGACTACAAGTCCCGGCATGCCTCAGGCTGGGGCGGGTCGGCGCAGGAGCCGGGCCCGGGGACCAGCCAGGCTCAGGCGTGCGCAGTGGTTTTCGGGAGTGGCGGGGCGGGTCCTCCCGGGCTGTCAGCTGCGGCCCGGGGCGCCCGGGCGGCGGTGGTCGCGGCCATTGGCGGAGAGGCGGGAGGGGCGGGGCCCCCGCGAGCCTCTGTGGGCAAAGTCGTGCGCGCGGAGGCAGGCAGGCTGCCGGCTGGGGAGGCACGGGTCGGGCTGGTGCGTTCCATCCTGGCCATGGCAGCGGCGCCGCTGAAAGTGTGCATCGTGGGCTCGGGGAACTGGTGAGCGGCGGCGGGCCGGCGGCGCGGGCTCCGCCTCCAGGAAGCCCCTCTCCCGGGCGGGCTAGGGCCGCGCGTCCCCTCCGCAGCGTGGGCACCGGGCACCGCGCGCAGGGAGGCGGGGCGGGTGGCCTCGCGGCTGGGCTGGGCACCGCGCACCCGGGGAGGCCGCGCCGAGACACTAGCCCGGGAGGCCCTGGGCCCGCGTGCCCGCGGAGGGCAGCAAGGCGAGAGGGTACTGCGCGTCCGCGGGCACCTGTCTGCGCTCTCACCGCGCGGCGGGCGCACGGAGGCCACCTGCTCGCCACGCCCGGGTGTTTTGCGCACCATTCTAAGAGCGTTCTCGGTTCTGGGCGGATCTCCTGGGTCTAGGAATCGGTGGAGACTCGAGCATTTTTGCCGTCGTTTCGGTATTGGGGAAACCGAAGCAAAGAAGGGCTAAAGGGCTCTTGCCACCCAGGTGGTGTACGGGACCGGTGCTGTCCTTCCAAGTGCGGGTTTCGCCCACCACCTCTGATAGTCCTGTATCGTAGGAAGATTATGTAGATAAGAAAATCCAAGTTCCAACAGGCCCGACTCACGGAGTAGTCCAGGGGCGTTGGGAATTCTCTGGAGAGCTGTTGCGAGGCTTTGCGTCTCCGCTGGGCTTTATTTGACTTCGGACGTTTATACAAGCGCTTTGTGACAGGCGCTCTTCTGAGCACTTTGTAAATGTCAGCCCTTTTAGTGCCCTTTATCAAACTTTGCTACTCTGGTGAGTTGGGTGAGTGTAGAGGAAAGTGGGGCCAGGTGGGCGGGAGGAAGTGGAATATAATAATAGCCTCTGATATTTTCGGTCATTTCCCCATTGTTGTGCACTTTTTTCGCACATCCGAAGGATTGGTATAGAATAGTTCAGAGTTGTGTTCTTTTAGCTTGTGTTTTTCTGTGGCTGGACACTAATCACAGTTCAGGCTTCGTGGAGAGCTGCCCCACTAGGAATGGGCCTAATGACTTGTCTTACTTTGTCTTACTCTTTGACATAGCCCAAAAAGTTCCTGGAGGAAATCTTCATCTGTTTAAATCTTACCTGGCTCTCCACTTTTCCATCCCAGCAAGGCCACTGGCCTCTCCCTGTACCACACCCCCACCCCCAGCAGGCAAGGTAATGATTTACCTCATTACCTGTTCCACTCCTCTCTATCCAGTTCTTAAGAACAACCAACTACACTAGGGCCTGGCATATTGCTAAATAAAAATTAAAATGAATGTTTGAAAATTGATCTTAAAAAAAAAAAGGTAATTCGATTAGATAATCACATTTAAAAACCAGAAGATACCGCCCCCCTTTCCATAAAGCAATGAAATACCTGACACTCACACTTGCTGCACAGGGTATCTCCTGGAGGAAAACCAGTAATTAGTTTCTTCTGGCCTTTCTGAAGGAATTCCAATGCTTACATATATTGCTTTTCCTCTCTGCCCTGCAAATACTAGAATATTATGTACTTTTCTGTAAACTTCTCTTCTTGGTCAGCCACAGAACATTCTACACATATAGTGAAGTTGGTACCTCTGCTGCAAAGCTTCATGTGGACTTCAGGTTGGCTTTGCCAATTTTGATCCCAAGGTCACTTGAATGAGATTACTTTTGGCCATGGGACTGGAAAAGTACTCCTGTAGCACGTGTTTTTTTTAACATTAGTTTTCTCTTCTGTAAGGGGACACAGACCCATAGATGACAGAGCCTTTTCCTAATTTGCAAGGTGCAGAGGAGCACGGTGTTGCCATGCTGGATTTAGGCCAGGAGCAGGAGTAGTGAAGTAAACTCCTGCCCGCCCCCCAGTGGGATTTGGCTGCCTTCCCATGGCTTCACTCTGATGTACTTGACTGGGTTTTCTTGGTCCACTCCAGCCCAAGGAAATGGAGTAGAGCTTGGCTAATGACCTTAGAGCCCAGCAATTGAGAAATGTGCCATCCTGATGGTTTGGGCTGTCTGCCCAGCTCCATTAATTATGGGAGCAGACAGGAACATTGTTGCTCGCACTCAAGTCCTAGAGAGAGGATCACGACCTTCCCGGAGAGATTTCAGAAGTTTGGGAAATGAAAACAGCATGGAGAGGCTTCCTAGGGCTTGGGGGATGTTCAGCTCTGGTCAGCAGTCATTTCCCCAATCTAGGCACAATGATACAGAATCCCTGCCTATAAGGAATTTACCTTCAGGGCTGAGATGAAATGGAAGATAGCTTCAGAAGAAAAGGAAAGTGGAAGGAAATACCTGTCACAAGGTTAGTTAGATGCTAACTTTTAGTGTTGCTTAAAATGTGGATCAGAGACTACCTGCATCAGAATGACTACTGAGGCTACACTTGCTGACTCATACTCCCTGAAGGTGGGACAAATTTGTCCTTACAGGACATTGGCCTTCTGCTAATTTTGAAATACTGTCTAGAGATGAACCTGCCCTTCCAGATTTGGTCCTTCATTCAATCAAGAATGTGAAGTTGCTTAAGCAATGTTTAATCTTGAGACTCTGAAGTAGCTGAGCGTGGCTGTGTCAATAAAGGTATTGTCGTATCTAAACTGAAAACAAAAAGGTGGCCTTGTGCTCTCATTTGAGTGCCCTCCCCCACGTAAATGCTTAATATTTGCAGTATAGATAATGAATCTAGCTGACCTGGCCAGGAGTTTCAGCCTGGAATGACATGGGGGTTAAAGTCAAATTGTCATGCCCTTGTCATGCCCTTTGGCACTTCCTTTCCTATGGACAAGTCAGAGAAGAGGCCAAGAGGGGGCCCTCATGCATCCTGCCGAGTCCCACGATGCTGCCCCCTCCTGGGGTGCAGGGAGATGCTTCCTGGCCTGCCTGGCTTTTCATGGCCCTGGGAACTCAGGAAAACAAGAAAAAAAAAAATAAATCTTCCGAAGTTCCTCCAGATATGAAACAAAGTTTCATTACCCAAACTTTGGGAAAATGACCCAGACACAGGGCAAGATCCAGTTCTAGCACTGAAGCCTCAGGGCTGTGTGTACAGCCAAACCCCTGTGGTAGGGAGCATATGTCCAAGCCCTGGAATGCGTTTGGAGGCGGGGTGGTGCAGGAGGGGCTGGGGGATCCCACTGTTTGGGTTTCAGTCCTGGTCCTCTGTTTCATAAGGCCTTGAGCAAACTGCTCCTTCAAGAATCATTGGTTATGATACTGGTACCTGCTGTCTCGGATTTTGGTTAGGATGAAATGACATGTGTTGGGGAGAGTACAGAGTGACCAGCACTCAGTAGACATCAGCTACTGCTATTGTATTTATTTGATCAACCTTGACCAGCACGGTCTTTAAGTCACCAAATGGATCCAGCTGGAGTCTGACCAAGAGCAGAGACATAGGAGGGAGAGAAGGTGAAAGAGTATAACTGATAGGCAGCTGGAGGAGTTGGTGGCGTTGTTTCTCTCTGGCCCCCGTTTTCACCATCACCCCACAGCAGTACGGATGGGTAGGGAGAGCTGTGGCCTACTTGACACTGATGCCCGGAGCTGGATGTGGGTGACTCCCATCATCTTTTGCTTTTGCTCTGAACGCAGCATTGCAGCACTTAGCTCTGTCACCCTTTTGTGCTCCTCAGATTCCATGGTACTGCTTGCAACATACCCACAGGCAGTGCTCAGAAGCATCCTGAGCCCCTGTAAATGAGTTCCTCTGCGGTCAGGAAGAGATTCAGAAATAATCCCTTCTGTGGCTGCAGGTGTCACTGCTTTGGGAGCTGGAGGGAGAACTGAATGATAGGGTTGGGTGGGAGCTGAACTGGGAAAGGATCCAGAGTCCCATGTGAACCAGAGTGAGTTTGTACAACTAAAACCCAGAAGAAGCCCTGATACTTGTGCCTCTTTCCATCACCTCTGCCCTCTGTTCAGTACAGAAGGTCCCCAACTTTATAGTGGTTCAGTGTACACCTTTTCGACTTTATGATGGTGCAGAAAATGATGGTGAGAGTGTGAACCATAATCTGAATTGTGAATCAGGCTCCTCTTCTGGGCTGGGGGCTATGCAGTGGATCCTCTGTCCTGATGCCCGGCTGGGGCTGAAGCATCCGGTCAGACACCGATCACGGGGGCGAACAGGTGGTACAGGGACCGCCAGTATTGGTCACTTCAGTGCAACGTTCAGTCAATTACCTGAGCCCATCAACACCTGGATGTGAAATAGGCTTTGTGTCCAATGATTTTGCGTGACTGTAGGCTTATGTAAGTGTACTGGGCAAGTTGCAGTAAAGCCAGGCTAAGCTACAGTGTTCAGGAGGTGAGGGGAACTAAATGCATTTTAGGATATTAGAAACTTAATGATGGATCATATGGGATATAACCCCATCATAAGCTGAGGAAGATCTGTATAACAACCATGGCTGCTTTTGTAGGGGTGAGTCAGCAGCTCCCAGTTCTTGAGCCTTTCATCACTGTCATTATCATTCTCTAACCTGTCCTCCTTCCCTGGGGGAGAGGGGGAAGGGTGTCTTTTTTTTTTTTTTTTTTTTTTTTTGAGTGTCAGGTATGTGCATTACTTCATTGAAGCCTCCTAACATGCCTGTGGCAGTACTATTGTTCATCCCAATTTGCATGACAAGAGGGAGTTGGAGAGAAAACTTTTCAAGGTCCATGGTTAATCCTTGGCGTGGAAGCCCAGATTCTTCTATCTCCAAGGGCCTTGTTTCTATAAATTCTTGGTCATTTTCATTGAGAAGCATACTTAGACCTGCGGACAAATCTTATCATCACAGAAATATTTGAATATCTTGTGTCTTACCCTCCCAACAAAAGTTTAGTATAACAATATTTTCCTTAAGAAAAATCAGATTGAGGGGTGCCTGGCTTGCTCAGTTGGTGGAACATGTGACTCTCGATCTTGATTTGTGAGTTCAAGCCCTATATTGGGCGTAGAAATTACATAAAATCCTTAAAAAGAGAGAGAGAAAAAGATCACATGGAAATGTCTTGAAAATTGTCACTTCCCTCTGGAACAGGCGTCCCTCCTCTACACATGGCAGATGATCACTATTTTTAAAGCAACTGATCTTCCTAAAATTAATCTAGCAGATTAATTGTTAGAAAAAGCTTATATCTAAGTGAAAAATCTCAGTCCAACTTCCACCCCTTAATCTCTGTGCTGCCTGGGTGAGCCCACTCTATTCTAAGACACCCCATAGGCTAGAGAAGTCTCATGTCTGCTCCGTCTTCTCTGTGGCAAGCCAAGTAATGTCTCTAGGTCTCAATGGTTGCTGGTGGAAAGTTGTTTTGGGGGTCCACACCAGCCAGGTCTCCCTTCTCTTCCCTTCATCCCTCACCTCCATGCTTAGTGATACCAAAACTTACTGGCCTTAAACAGTAGTCACTTACTAGTTCATGATTCTGGGGATGAGCAGTCTGAACAAAGCTGGGAGGATCTTCTACTGGTCTAGCCTGGGCTCACTCATAAGGCTGAGGTCCGGTAATGGGTTGGCTGGACTCCTGGCCCTAGACCACATCTTCTGTGTGTCTGGCAGTGGGCAGGCTTCTGCCAGGCTGAGAGGAGTGACCTGAGAGGACTGTGTGTGTGTGTCACGTTAGTCTGCAGGCTAGTTGGACTTCTCCATTTGGTGGCTGGATTCCCATAACAAGAGAGAGCACATAAAAGTACCTCCTATGAGTAGAGTCACAGTATTTGTCTTGTAGCTGGCTCACTTGACTTGCATAATGTCCTCAAGGTTCATCCACGGTGTAGCTAGCTTGTGTCAGAATGTCCTTCCCTTTTAAGGCTGAATAATATTTCATTGTGTTTATATAGTACATTTTGTTTATTCATCCTTCAGTGGACACTTGGGTTTCTTCCACCTTTTGTCTGTTGTGAATACAATGGTCCTCCTTGCCCACTGGGGATACATTCCAGAACGCCCAGTGGATGCCTGTAATTTCGGATAGTATGGGAAACCTTATACTGTGTTTTTTCCTAGACATACATACATGTGATAAAGTTTGATTAAGCACACTAAAAGATGAATAACAACTAAGAACAGTTGTAACAATATGCTATCTTAAAGGTTACGGCAGTATGCTCCATCACTCTGAAAATACCTAATTGTACTATACTCCCCTTTCTTGTGATGATGTGAGATAATCAGCTGCCCACATCATGAGGTGAAGTGAGGTGACTGGCAGAGGGGTTGGGACATGGCATTTGAGGGGGAGGGGTAGTGATAAGGGAAAACATGGCAACCGGAAAAGGAAGACAAGGGGCGACTTCTGTAATGCTGCTCTGACTGATCTGAGTCCCTGCTTTCCCTTCTTGAGGGTCCATACCCTGAAGTGGAATCGTCAGATCCTACGGTAATTCTAAATTTAGTTTTTTTGGCCATCCACCGTATTGCTTTCCATGACAGCTGCACCATGTTCTATGCCCTCCAGCAATGCCCAAGGGGTCCAATTTCTGCACAGCCTCACTGACACTCATTATTTTCCAGTTTTGTTTGGGTTTTTCATTTTGTTTGTTTTTTCCCTGTAGTTACCATCCTAAGGGGTGGGAGGTGGTATATGTCTTTTATTAATTGCATGTTAATGTGGCATGTACAGTTTTGCATCCTGTTTTTTGTTAGATGTAACATTCTATCACCAGCTTTGTCTTCTGCCCTTTGAATTCTGATAGGTGGAAAGGCTTTTTTCAACTTCTCCCCATCCTTTTCTCTGTGAAGTTGTACACATTGATCTTTTCCCCCTCTGTGGTTTCTTCCTTTGATTTTAAGCTGAGGAAGCTTCCCCATCCAAAGATCAAATAAACATTCACTGAGTGGAATCTGTATTTAAAATACT
Organism: Mustela nivalis; assembly: GCF_964662115.1. Lineage (NCBI taxonomy): Eukaryota > Metazoa > Chordata > Mammalia > Carnivora > Mustelidae > Mustela > Mustela nivalis. Next base: position 144,730,176 of record NC_139020.1, read on the forward strand.
TCATTTTTCACATTTGCATCTAAGACTTTGGCATTTGATTGTACTTTAAAAGCCCTTTAACGCAAAGAATTACATAAAATGCTAACAGCGGTTCTCCCTGGGTGGTGAGATTATTCATAATTGTCTTTTCATCATTCTTGTATTTCTTGTTTGAGTAAAAAAATAGATGTTATTTAAAACAGAATTGACCACCCTCTTCCCTTGGTTCCGTAGTCGGATGAGCGCTGGAAGAGATTGGGGCTTGGAATGTAGAAAATCTGGCTGAACCCTTGCTGATTTCCCTCACTGGGACTTGTCTACTCCATAAAAAGAAGGAGTCACTTCTCTTGGGTTCCTTCTGGCCCAGAAAGGTTCTGCGTTCTGTGGAGGAGGACTATGGACCGCCAGAATTCCATCGGGTTGGTGGCTGGCTGGATGGGAATGCCAAGGGGGGGCTGGGGTGTGGAGGTATATCAAGCTGGAGGTTAGGACCTCCAGCAGGTGAGTGTCCCTCCAGCTGGGACACATGAAGGGAGAGCAGAGTGTTGAAGACATACAGGCGGGGTGTGACTCTATCTTCCACCAACCACCTCTGTGCTCTCTGGGCTTCAGGTTCTTCACGTAAAAAATGGAGATAATAGAGGCACCTGGTAAGTTGATTCAACTTCTGACTCTTGATTTCAGCTCAGGTGATGAGCTCGGGGTAGTGAGATCAAGCCTCCCTCCTATCAGGCTCCATGCTGGGCTTGGAGCCTGCTTAAGATTCTCTCTCTCTTTCTCCTTCCTCTCCTGTTGCTCCCCCTTCTCTTTCTCTCCCTCCTTAAAAAAAACAACAACTCTATCCCTCTCTGTCCCTTTGCCCCCCTCCTTTTTCTTTCTCTGCCTCTTAAAAAAATGAGGGTATTAGATGGATATTATAATATACTTAGTACATATAATATATATAAAATGATAATGATAATAAAATCTGCCTCGAAGGGTTGGCGAGCCATGAAACATCTAGTGAAACATCTAGTTAACATCGGTAAGATACTGAAAGTAATGTGTGTGGATGTAATCATACTGAGGCATGTAAATGTATCAAATCAATAGGGTGTACATCTTAAACTTGTGTACACAATGTTATATGTCAGTTATATTTCAGTAAAAACAGCAACAAAAACCTGGCCCTGACAGCCCAACAGGCCTACCCCTTTCAGGCACGGCCCTCCCCTCTTCTCTTTGTTTTCCCCACCCTGCCCTGCCACCCATTCTCTTCCTTCCTCTACCCTGCTCCCTCCCTCCCTCTGTCTTCCCTCTCCCCTCCCTGTCACTCCCTTTTCCTTCCTTGACCTCTACCCTCCCGGCCTCCCATCCCCTTCTCCCCGTGGAAATGTTGGCTCCAGGTTTGAGCAGAAGATTATCTCCTGGCCCCACCTGTTCTGCACCTTTGCTCCAGGGCCTTGAAGGCTTCCCAGTCCCTCCCATAGGTGAGGGCCTCTTAGCCCTTGGAGTTCAGAGTTCAGCCCAGCTGCACTTGCTCCCAGCTCTCCCTGACCTTAGTGTCATCTGCTTAGCCACTTTGTTCACCGTGGTGTGGTTACTTTTCTTTGTTAGCTTGTTGGAACAGCTTCATTCTGTCTCCATTTCCCCATCTCCAAGGTCTATGAGGGTGTGGACTCGTGTGCCTTACTCCCTGTATCCCCGGTGCCCAGCAGCGTTTACACCTGATAGGTGTTCCGCATGCATTTTAAATCAACACGTGATGCTCCTCTGTACCAGGGCAAATGTAAAGGAGCAGGAAGTGTGGGCTTTGGAAACAGACCTGGGTCAGAACTGCTGGTGACTAGGTGGGTAGCGTGACTTGTGGGTGACACTCTTTGAGCCTCAACTTCTTCGTCGGTAAAGTTAAAGGGGATAATGAGCACCTCTTTTGGGGCTGCTGTAAAGATGAAAGGAGATCTTCAGTCCCGGTACACAGCTGGCCCTAGAGCAGGACTTCCTATCCGTGTGAACTTCTGAGCTTCATTTGGATGGCTTATAGAAGTTGGGAAATCAGTCTACATGATTTCATGGGAAGTGTGATTTTATACTCCTCTGTGAAAACTCAGGACTGGTCCTGAGCAGCCCTGAGCCCCTCGCCCAGTTCAGCTACTACCTGGTTGTGTGACACAAGGTCAGGGTGTCTTAATGTGGAAGGTCATAAGTTTGGACACAGTTAAAATCTCTGTTTTCCAGGCTCTGCCCTTAACTGCTTTTGGCTCTGCTTCATACTGCGTTATTATTTGCTTTTTCTCCTTTGTGTAAAAGTTGACTTTAAAAGAAAACTTTCTGTCACTACTGTCAATACCATATGTTGGAGGTAACAACAACCAGGAGAAGGAAAACAAAACAGTGTTAATAGAAGTCTTGCCAAGTCCTGCTACCTGCCCAGGCTCAGTGTCTGAAGCATTTAGAGGCTTCGTTCAGGAAGAAGGGATATGAACACATGGTGGAGAGATGGTAACAACATAATAGCACGCCCAGGAGACATTCTACGCTCTCTCGAAGGCCATGGAGTTGAAGGGGCACAAGTGAGGGGTGCTTGGGTGACTCAGTGGGTTAACCCTCTGCCTTCGGCTCAGGTCATGATCCCAGGATTCTGGGATCGAGCCCCGCATCGGGCTCTCTGCCCAGCAGTGAGCCTGCTTCCCTGCTCTCTCTTTGCCTGCCTCTCTGCCTACTTACAATCTCTGTCAAGTAAATAAATAAAATCTTAAAAAAAAAAAAATAGAAAAGGGCACAAGTGAGTCAGTGTCCTTCGGTGCTGTGTGTGGGGGGTGGCACTTGGCCATGGGGGGATTACCCCTGGCACCCATTCCTCACTTCAGAAAACACTGGCCTGGATCCTAGACCTGAGATGGACATTAAAGAGCATTGCCCCACCTGTCATTTAGTAGATGAATGAGCTGGGCCAGGTGTGGAAATGGCTGTCCATGCCCTTGACCCTGACAGTGAAAGATCCATGCCAGGATTTGCTTGGGCAGTGGCAAAAAAGCCCCTGAAATGTGGAGGGTTCCACCAGTGGGGCCTGGGACCCCAGCCCCAACCATGACCAGACCATGTAGAAACCGCCTGCATGGACTGTAGCCAGTACTTTTATTTTAAGCTCAGTCTGATATCTGTGAGTGTTTTTGGACTGGCTCTTAGCAGGGCCCTTTTTAAAACAAAAACAAAAACAAAAAACAAAACAGGGTTTGTCACTTACCAGTAGCCTCCAGGCCCTTCAGAAACACTCAGGTTCCTCCAGAACACTTGGTTTGCTCTGATTCTGTTCCTTTGTGTCAGTCAGAAGTAGTAACATGTGTCATGAGCACAGCTGGTGCCATTTCAGAGCCAAAAAGGAATTTGGGTGTGGATTATAGACTTCTTTGGAAAAACAAACCAAAAAAACCCAGCTTTTTTGGAAACATAATTAATATACAACACCCACTGTACCTACTTAATGTATATAATTTGCTGGGCTTGGAGAGAGGAGTATACCCGTGAAACAACTACAAATCGGGTTGATAAAAATCTTTGATAAAGGGGCGCCTGGGTGGCTTAGTGGTTTAAGGGTCCTGGGATCGAACCCCACATCGGGGTTCCTGCTCAGCAGGGAGCCTGTTTCCCCCTCTCTCTCTGCCTGCTGCTCTGCCTACTTGTGATCTGTCAAATAAATAAATAAAATCTTTAAAAAAATATTTGATTAAAAACAAAAATAAAAAAGTTAATAAAAACAAGAAAATAAATATTTATTTCTTTTTTTTTTTTTTTAATTTATTTGACAGAGAGAGATCACAAGTAGGCAGAGAGGCAGGCAGAGAGAGAGAGAGGAGGAAGCAAGCTCCCTGCTGAGCAGAGAGCCCGATGTGGGACTCGATCCCAGGACCCTGAGATCATGACCTGAGCTGAAGGCAGCAGCTTAACCCACTGAGCCACCCAGGCGCCCTAAATATTTATTTCTTAAATAGAAAGTTCTGCCTGGCGCCCCTGCCCTCCCCCCCATTTTTGGTGGCAGTAACACTCAGTGTCCTATCAGCTGTGGGCTTGTCATTTGTGGCCTTGTTACATTGATGTGGATTATACTTTCTGAGGTTTTATAAACAACCTCGGAGAAAAGGCGGGCAGGAAGGAAAATGTTTGGTTCAACATGAAGATTGTACTGAACAACAACCAAAATATTTGGTTCGGCTTGAAGATTTTACTAGATTGTCAAAGAGATTATAAAAATAGTGTTTTAAGTCCTGATCCCCCCAAACAAAAACAGATTACTATGTAAATTATTTAGAAAGAACAGGACAAGGCCTCGAAGGCACTAGAATCTTTTTGTTTTTGTCCTTGCTAGGTTTGTCCTTGAATTAAATTCCATGCTTCTCAGAGTGCCTGGGCAGCTCAGTTGGTTATAAGCATCTGCCTTTGGCTCAGGTCACGATCATGGGGTCTTGGGATCAAGCCCCAGGTCCCTTGGCCGCCCTGCTCAGCAGGGAGTCTGTTTCTCCCTCTCCCTCTCCCCCTGCTCATACTCTCTCTCTCAAATAAATAAAATCTTAAAAAAAAAAAAAAAAAACCCTTAAATTCCATCCTCCTTTCTTCTGTTCTGATCACCTTCCCTTATCACCTTATGGATGGATAGACTAAGCTTGTGCATCTCAACTTTGGCTATAAATTAGATTACTTGGAAGCATTAAGAGCCGTGAGTCCCAGGCCACCCCGCAGACCAATGATACCTGTGCCCCCGGAGTAGGATCCAGTGTAGGTAGGTTGTTTTGTTTTAGATTTTTTTTTTTTAAATTTGACAGATCACAAGTAGGCAGAGGGGCAGGCAGAGAGAGAGGAGGAAGCAGGCTCCCTGACGAGCAGAGAGCCCGATGCAGGGCTCCATCCCAGGACCCTGAGGTCACGACCTGAGCTGAAGGCAGAGTCTTTAACCCACTGAGCCACCCAGGCGCCCCCAGTGTAGGTAGTTTCTAAAGCGCCCCAGGGATCGACAGCATTGAGAACGGCTGCTCTGCACAGCTGTCCAGAACTTTCCGGAGCCGTCCTCCCTCACAAGAATAGCACATATCAAAGCTCTGTGGCTTTACCTGTGAAATCTTACTCTATGCTGGCAAGACAGTTTGTAGCTAAATACATACTATTCTTCCAGTTCTCCTCCTGAGAATTGTAGAAAAGAGGCCAAGAGGGGTGCCTGGGTGGCTCAGTGGGGTAAGTGTCTGCCTTCGGCTCAGGTCAAGATCTCTGGGTCCTGGGATCGAGCCCCACATTGGGCTCCATGCTTGGCTAGGAGTCTGCTGCTCTCTCTTCTGCTCCTCCCTTCCCCACCCCTAGTTTGTGCTCTCTCTCAAATACATGAAATCTTTAAGGGAAAAAAAAAAGGAGAGGCCAACGTTCTTCCCAAGATCACTATCACCTTAATTGTAATCTGGGAAACAGCTGCTCACAGACTCCCAGGGAGGTAACAGCTCAGGCTCACAGTGTTCTTGGCATTGAGTAGCGCAACTCACACAAGGTCACAGAGAGCAAGTGTGATTCTGGGGAGCTGAGCAAAGTGGAGGGCGGGGGGAAGCCACTAGGCACTAGGAATCCAAATCTAGTAAATCAAGCAGGCAAATAAGCCAGAACCACCAGATCTTCCCCCGGGATCTTACCAGAACATACTTGCTTCTCTTGTTTACAAAGCCTTCTTACGGGGGAAGCCAAGCATCTGCAACCAAAGGCAAACCTGTAGCACGTGTTGAAATGAGCTAGTTCAGAAAATTCAGATGAATATTAGAACTGTTAAACATTAAGCCCATCAGACCTTGCTGTGTATCCTTTGGGATTCACTGGTGCAGAAAATGACATGACCCAAATAACGGGGGGAAACTCCATTACAATACATGTCAGGTCATCAGGGTCTGGCTCTGCCTCTTCCCTGGTTTCACCAGTAACTTCACTCAATCACCCATTTGCTCATTTATCTCCCATTATCACATACTTGCCACGCACCCACTGGGCCTAATGTATTGGACTAGATGCCGTGCCCGTGAGCCAGGAGAGCAAAGGCAGTGCAGTGCGTTCTTTGCACTCCAGAGCTTTCCACCCCCCAGGGAGGTGAAGGAGGTAAGAGGAATTGCTTCCCCGTTGTATAAAAAGCAGTTCCTCATTCAGAGTCACCCCAGGCCCAGTTAGCGGCCTGTGGCCCTGGAACGTGTCTACTATGGTGGCCCCGGCCCCGGCCCCAGCCCCAGCCCAGCTGCCCTTGTCCAGGGGACTGGCGTTAACTGGTTGGAGTGCATGATCTTCCCCTGTAGCAAAGCCTACGGGACACTGATTAGTTACCAGAATGTGTCTGGTGAACAGAGATGTGAGAGAAACAGAGCCTGTGGGAGGCTAGAGGCCAGCTGGGTCACACAGCTGGGTCACACCAAATACCCAGACAACCGTGCCCTGGCACCCTTGCTCTGCTCCTTTCCTGGAACTTGGAGTCTTGTCTTCCCATTACGAATGCAGCTCTGTTGTAGTTCACTGGAACACAGTTTATCCTATGGTAACTACATTTTAATCTCTGTGATGGATTTGAAATATAGCCTGGTTGCCTCAAAGGCTTAAGAGGACCCGCCAAGTATTACTTTCTTGTTTTATATCTCTTAGGTGGGTTTCTTTTCTGCCTGGGGTACTCTCTTCCAGGATAGGTTGATGCTTACTAGTTTGAAGAGATCGTGTTTTTGACCTTGTACCCAAATCCTAATCACAGCAGGGTGGGGGGAGGGTGTTCTTTCCAGGTGAAAACTAAGCTTTCAAATGGCCTGTGGCTGATACGACGTCCCATCTGAATTATAAGCCCAGTGCTTGAATCAGAATCTGCACTTGCTTCTTCTGAATTAGAGTCAAATGCTATTCTCTTCTGCCCAAGTGAGTTTAATTTTTTTCTTCTTCTCCATTGTTTCTTTCGTAGGGGTTCAGCTGTTGCAAAAATAATTGGTAATAATGTCAAGAAACTTAAGAAGTTTGCCTCCACCGTTAAGATGTGGGTCTTTGAAGAAACAGTTAATGGGAGAAAACTGACAGACATCATAAATAATGATCATGAAAATGTAAAATATCTCCCTGGACACAAGCTGCCAGAAAATGTGGTAAGACTTTGGGATGGAAAGTACTTCTGGTTAATTCTGAAAGTTAACGCTTGGCCGAGTTAGCACATGGGGCTTGGGGAAATGGGAAAGCTACTTCCCTCTTCTTTGTCCCTCTCTGCTACCAACTAGTTTGCTTGGTTTTGGTTTTTCTGACTCTGAAAATGGGCTTTGTATTATTTTGCTAGGGCTGCCATAACTAAGTATGATAGAACAGGTGGCTTAAACAACAGAGATTTGTTTTCTTACAGTTCTGGAAGTTTCAGGTCCAAGATGAGGTTGTCGACAGGTTTGGTTTCTTCTGAGGCTCTCTCTTGTCGATGGCTGTCTTCTTCCTGTGTCCTCACACTCCTGTGCCTTTCCTCTGTGTGCCCTACTCTTCCTTTAAAAAAAAATATATATATATATATATATATTTGAGAGAGATAGCGCATGTAGGAGCTGGGGGAGGGGCAGAGGAAGAAGTAGACTCCCCGCTGAGCAGGGAGCCAGGCTTGGGGCTCAGTCCCATTACACGGAAATGATGACCTGTGCTGAAGGCAGATGCTTAACTGACTGAGCCACCCAGGTGCCCCAGTCTGCTCTTATGACAGGAATCCTATTGAATTAGGGCCCACCCTAATGTCCTCCTTTTAATGCAGTCACCTCAGTAAAGACCCTGTCTCTAAATAACGGTCTTATTCCAAGGTACTAGGGTTAGGATATCAGCTTATGAATTTGGAGTGGGGGGCGGGCGGCACACAATTCAGCCCACAGCATGCAACTTTCTTGGCATTCAAGGTGCTGGTCCCATCAGAGCTGGAACTCACAACCTTGCCTTCAGCTGCTTGAGGACCCCCCCCCCCCCCAAGTCCTAATAGTCCCTTTCTAAGTGCATGGACTTTCGTCTGCACATGAGGACAGCTAATGCACTGGTCTGTGATTTAAAATCAGAATCAAGGCCTAAATTACAGAAGGAGATTGAAGAGAATAGAAGGTCAGAAGACTGACAGTTTAAAATTTAGGCCTATTAGGTCTGAGAGGGAAAAGGACAGGTAATTGCCTGGCCTCATTCCGGTGACTTTTGGGAGGTGTGTGGGGGGAGAAATGGGCAAGAAGAACAAGAGTGACCATGCCTGTTTTTCTCAGTGGAATTTGAACTTCTATTGCCAGATTTCACCCCTTGCTGGCTTTCTGTAATAGTCTGAAGACCAGACCATTGTGGTCTGATTCCCTGCCTGATACCCTGGTTAACCAGACAAGCTCCTCTTCTTTGTTTATGAAGTAGTCATCTCTGCATATATTTACTCACCGGCCTTTGTGAGCATGTACAGTGCATGCAAAGCTCACTGTTGCCAGAAACGAGAAGAGGAATAGGATGACGTCGCTTCCTTCAAGGAGGCCAGCAGGAGAAATGGATTTGTAAACTGACAAATGCCAGGAAGTCTGGATGTGGAAAGACCTTGCTTGCTGGAGGTGGCTCTTTGGTTTTTGGTTAGTGTTCATTAGTGTCAAGCACTGTGCTAAGTAGCTCGCATATCATATCTCAGCTAATGCTCTCAGTAACCCTCTTAGGTGGATACTGCTGGTTTTCCTGTTAGGAGGGTGGTTCTGATTTTGTAGGGAAGGATGCTTAGGAAGGATGTGTAGGGAAGGATGCTCAAGAGAAGTTAATGGACTTGGCGCAGGGTCACATAGCTAAAGGTTAGGCTTTAAATTTGATTTCTGGTAGACTCATCCCATGGAATCCATTGTCTTCTAGACAATGATCACTTTCTCCTCTGTGTCCCTACACTGTGGGTCAGGCAGCATTTCTGCACAGTCATTCTCGGCATTGTTGGTAGGGAGAGAAAGGATCCCTATGGTTCTGAGTTTAGAAGTTGAGTTGTCCAAATATACGAGGGGAAGAACAAAGGGAGTGGCTGTTCCACCGCAGTGGGAGGCTTCTGGGGGTCATCTCTGACCCATGCTTGGAGAAGGAAATTCCTGCGTTTCAATTCTCATTGTTGTTGGAATCGAGGGCTGCTTCCCTTCCATAAACCGCATGCTTTGTTAGTACGTTCCTTCCACTCTGCTTTGTGCCAGTCCCTTATGTACCTAGATGTTTGGCCCCACCTGCCCCAATAATGTGAACCTGACTTTCTGGTTTTGGGTTCTTCCACTGCTCCTGGTGCAGTGCTCAAGGCGAGTTGGGGGAGGGGAACCTGCCAAGTGGTTCTGTGAAGCTGAAGCTTGTGCCGGGAGCAAGGAATCCAGGAGGGAAGGAGGCAGGGAAAGAACTGACCTAGAGGAGCCAACAGCCATTGCCACTCAGAGCCCAGTCCCCACAGTGACTGATTTTAACCCCCTGCCCGCGGATGTGGACAGAAGGAGGAGAAGAAGGAGGAACCATCGACTCCTGGGACCCTGTTGATGCCTGAAGCCTTGTAGGTTCACTAAAGTGAATGTGTCCATTCTCTGGAGTGGACATTTGTGCAGTTTCCAGCTGTTTGTCATTGTGGACCATGTTCCCAGGGGGTGGAATTGCAGAGTCACCTGGAGTTCACAGCGGTAGTGTCACTACGTCATACCGCTGGATTCCAAAGTGGTCCTACCAGTCTCCGTTTCCCCAGCTCGACTGAGGGGTCACATTGTTCCACATGCTTGCCAGTGCTTGGCTGGAGACACCCAGGGTATTAGAAAGTTCTATTTCTTAAGCCTGGTGGAAGGTACACAGGTGGTTTTTTCCCTCTATACTTTCTATAGTTTCTAATGGCACTTACATAATAAAGCGGAGTGATGGTGAAGTGTGGTGGGGGATGTCTGGTGGCGGAGTCAGTGCCTGGATCAGAGGGATGGGTTGTTCTTTATGCTGTATTACCCTTAGGCATTTTGTGAATGAGGTGTTCCATATAGTTAGTTCGCTGTGAAGCATTTTTTTTTTAAGTTGGGTTTTTGTTTTTGTTTTAAGATTTTATTTATTTTTTTATTTATTTGACAGAGATCACAAGTAGGCAGAGGCAGGCAGAGAGAGAGAGAGGAGGAAGAAGGCTCCCCTGAGCAGAGAGCCTGATGGCAGGGCTTGATCCCAGGACCCCGGGATTATTACCTGAGCTGAAGGCAGAGGCTTTAACCCACTGAGCCACCCAGGTGCCCCTTTTGTGTTTTGTTTCATATGTTTATTTCAGTTTCTCAGCTATCTCATTTGATCCTTTAAAAAAATCAACTAGTGTTAGGTAAGACTCTTAACCATCGTGAAAGATGGTTAATTGTGAGGTTTGTCAGTCAGTGCGCTGACCCGAGACTGGGAGTCCTTCTTGCTTGGGGGTCCCCACACTGTTTCCCACTGGCCTTCAGGCACATCCTCATCACACGACCCTCCCCACTTTCCCCCCCAACCTCTTGTAACAGGTGACCTCTTGTCACCATGTCATCACCTGTTCGCTAAAAGCTGGGACAGTCTGGTTTCACAGTTTTTTTCTGAAACTGAGTGAAAAGAACACTTCCTGTTTCTTGCCACTGTTGGATATAAAATTGTGGATTCTGTCCTCGGTCTCCTCCAGGTAAAGCGCTCCTTTGCCCTCTGGCATCAGGATTTACGATGACAGCATCTTCTGTGAAGTACTGTTGTCATTGCTTTTCATTTTGCTTTCTAAGCCTTAGCCGTACCTTTTTTTTTTTTTTTAAAGATTTTATTTATTTATTTGACAGAGAGAGATCACAAGTAGGCAGAGAGGCAGGCAGAGAGAAGAGAGAGGGAAGCAGGCTCCCCGCTGAGCAGAGAGCCTGATGCGGGACTCGATCCCAGGACCCTGAGATCATGACCTGAGCTGAAGGCAGTGGCTTAACCCACTGAGCCACCCAGGTGCCCCTTAGCCGTACCTTTTTTAAAAACAACTTAAACATTCTTTTTTTTTTTTTTTTAAGATTTTATTTATTTATTTGACAGAGGGAGATCACAAGTAGGCAGAGAGGCAGGCAGAGAGAAGAGAGAGGGAAGCAGGCTCCCCGCTGAGCAGAGAGCCCGATGCGGGACTCGATCCCAGGACCCTGAGATCATGACCTGAGCCGAAGGCAGTGGCCCAACCCACTGAGCCACCCAGGTGCCCCCCTTTTTAAAAACAACTTGACTGAGGTATGATTCACAGATCATACAGTTTTCCCATTCAAGTGTACAGGTCAGTAGTTTTGAGTATATTCAGAGTTGTGCAGACATTACCACCATCAATTTTAGAATATTTTCATCAGCCCAAAAAGAAGCCCTACCCCATGTAGGCGTCACTCCCTATTTCCTCCTGTCCCCTGCCCCAGTCCCAAGTAACCGCTGGTCTTTCTGTTTCAACAGACTTGCCTGTTCATATAAATCACACCATCCAATAGTTTTCTGTGTCTCGCTTCTTTGATTTAAGATTGTGTTTCAAGGTTCCATCCGTGTTGTAGCCTGTGTCAGTACTGCATTCCCTTCCATGGCTGAGTAAGATTCTGTTTTATGGATGTACCACACTGTATTTTATCCACTTGTCCATTGATGGACATCTGGGTGGTTTGTGCTTTTCGGCTCTTGGAATTAATACAGCTGTGAACACTTGTATAGTGTTCTGTGCAAACGTGTTTCAGTTCTTTTGAGCAGGTACCTAGGAGTACCAATTGCTGGATCATGTGATATTGTTGAACTCTTCGAGGAGCTTCCAGGGTATTTTACAAGGTGACTGCACCACACTGCTCTAGCAGTGTGTGGGGGTTCCAACATGCTCCATAGCCTTACGAACACCTTTGTCATTATCCAGCTTTTTGATCCTACCCATCCTAGTGAGTAGGAAGTGGTAGTTGTGATTTTGGTTTTCATGTGCCTCATGGCTAACCATGTTGAGCATCTTTTCATCTGCTTATTGGACCTTTGTATATCTTCCTCAGAGAAATCTGTATTCACAGTATTTGTCCATTTAAAAAAATGGGGATGTCTTTTTATTAATGAGTGGTAAGAACTCTTTTATTCTTTCTCAAAAATTTTATTTTTAAGTAATCTCTACGCTCAGCATAGGGCTTGAACCCATGACCCCGAGATAAGAGTCATATACTATTCCTACTGAGTCAGTCAGGCGCCCCTAGAATTTTTAATATAGGGTGGCTCAATGGGCTAAAGCATCCGCTCAGGTCATGATTCCAGGGTCATGGGATCAAGCCCCGTGTCAGGCTCTCTGCTCAGCAGGGAGCCTGCTCCTCCCCCACCCCCGCACCCTGCCTGCCTCTCTGCCCGCTTGTGATCTCTGTCAAATAAATAAGAATCTTAAAAAAAAAAAAAAAAGAATTATTAATATATATTAGATACAAGTCTATTTTCCCAGGTAAAGAATTCAGAAGTGTTTTCTACTTTTCTTCAAGTTTTTGCTTTCTTAATGTTAATCCTTTGAAGCAGGAAGGCTCCTAAGTTTGAAGTAGAATTTGTTTATTTTCCTTTCTTACTAACTCTTTGGATTTGGTTTCTTGCATAGGCCTGCATTGGCTGATGTTTCCTCCACACTTAGAATAGTGATGGGATTTTGGGGGGTCTGAGGGAGTGCCAGGGACAGTGGGCATGGTGAGGAAGAACAAAGCAGGGTGAAGAGTTTCCTTTCTGTGCTTTAAGTGATATCCTGTGCGATAAAAGGTTAGGCCGAGACAATTAAAAAAAAATGGCCCCTTACTTTTGGGTAATAGGGTTGCGATAACAACTATTAATTTTGGCTGCAGTCTTTTTCAGAATGAGAATATCAGGTCAGTGGGAGCCTCAGTATTAACTCCTTCCTCCCTGGGTATCGCTTTTTGGGTTTTGTTAGAGGAGTCTTTGTCGCCATTGCTTCTCCAATGTAAATGTTCCTCGGAATCGCTTGGAGAGCTTACCAGGGATTGCTGTGTCCATCCGAGGCTTTCTAAAACTCACCGGGTCTCTGATGAGGCCCATACATGGGCATCTTTAACAGGTTCACTGGGTGATGATGATGCTGTTGTTCAGGAACCACACTTTGGGCCCACTGGTCTACCTCATCAGTCTGTATTACTGGTGTAGTTTCGGGGGCTCCGGGTGGCAGACAGCTGTGTTTCTCGCAGCAACCTCACTGCTGGCATGTTTACAGAAGACTCATCAGATAAGATGGTCTGTGCCTAAGGATCATTTTTCTGAATATGGAGCCAAAGGATATACATTTCCCTTATGCTCTTGGCTGATACTGAGACCAGAAGACCAGGAGGGCACTGTTATATTTTTGAACCTCTGCTTTGCTATGTGTGTTCCTCACATGCCATTGTCTTTCATCTAAATACTAATTCCGTGGAGAATGTAGGCGAGTGGCCTGTAGGTGTCCAGTTAGCTAACTGGTGATAGAGCAAGGCCAAGGTGTGTAGATGGTCTCCAGTGATAACTTGAGCTGGGGGGATGGGAAAGAACCTTTAGGTTTCTCCACATAGATTTTTCAGCTCTGTTTTAAATTATTTTCTCTGCGTGTGTGTGTGTGTGTGTGTGTGTGTGTGTGTATGGACCAAGAGCCCTGGAGTCCTGGAAGTCTGAACATGAAGAGGACCAACCATGGTGCCTTGGTTCTGACCTTTTCATTTTTCATTGTCCTTGCCTATGAAAGGCAAGCCCCTTTGTTCCCAGTTGTCTTTCCCAGCGTATTTCTGGTTCTATCATGGTGGACACCCTCAGAAAGATTTTGACAGGAAGTGTGTGAAATAGGTCAGCATTTGTAAAACAGTGTCTTGGTTTCGTTCAGAGTAAAAGATAGGCAAAGACTTAACTAAAGGTTCTATTCTGAAACAGGGTATCCAGTTACTGGCTTAGCTGTGGAGCGCTCCGTTGTTACTGTGTGAGAGGAATAGTGTTCTGTGAATGGACCATGCGCTCAGTAGAAATGCAGCTCGTTTGTTGCACTTGCTTCTGTGGGTTAAACCCTCAGCACTCCACCAAGGAGAGCGGAAGGACATCTCTGTGTACTGTGAGCCCCCGCTCATCCCCTCCTGGAGAGCCGTCATGTTCCCAACCAACGGCAGGTTCTTTGATTTGTTGAAGAAGGAAATGGAAGGGACAGAAGGAAATCGAAACCAGAGGGCAGCTTCCTTGTGTGTTTTTTTAAAAAACGGACCCAGGGATGGGCAGACTCCTTAAATGGTAAGAATTTATAGAAAGCAAGTAGATTTTTCTGATGTGTGATCTCTTTCATTTGTTTTGTATCATTTTGAAGCACTCTCATGCATATTGCTTAATCTGAAAGTGCTCTGTGACGTAGCTGGGTAGGAAAATTACATTTATACCCCTCCGTACATGGGGTAAGTGAGGTCAGTGAAGATACATCTTTGTCCAAGTTCACACAGCTGGTCATTTGCAGACACAGGACTCAGACATACATCTTTCCATATTTGCTCTTCAGTTCTGGTGTCTTTCCTATTTCACCATGTTGGGAAATGTCCCAGAAGGGCGGAAAGGGAGATGCCTGCGTGTGTGCATGTGTGTTGGGGATGGATGGTGAGGAAAAGGAACAAGAGGTCTAGAGAAGAAAAAATATTTTAACTAAAATTCAGGCCATCCGGCTCTGTGTCCGAGTGTACAGAGCAGAGATCCCCACCTAAGTAGGGCTGGTTGCCCATGGTGGAGTGAGGGTCAGTTTCTACAAAGGCTGGGAGGGGATTGGATGGGACCACAGGCAGATACCCTAAGAGCATAGAGGGCTTTGTAGTCAAGGACAAAGCCGCTGGGGATTGGAGTCAGGAGGCTAATGGAATAGGATAAGAAATTGCTTCTGGGGATGTAGCATCTCCAAATGTGAGAGAACTAATAGGCAGATAGATGTTTGGTGACTCAGCCTAGATTACTAATCCAGAGAAGCCCCTCTGAAGAGGAAGACAGCTTCTCCCCTGCTCTGGGGAATGTGACTAAGAGAAGTGCCAATAAACTTTGGGTTATGATCTGCTGTTTGGGGGATGACTGTGCTGCCATTCAAACCAACTTAATCTAAAATAAGGGATGATTTGGTTCAGAGGACTAAAAATCCAGGTAGAGCTGGGTTCAGGCACAGCCTGAACTAATGGCTTAAATGAGGTTCACAAGGCCCTGTGTTTTCCTCGGTTTCTCTGCTCTGCCTTCCACAAAGTTGGCTTCATTTCACAAGGGAGCCCCTTGACAGGACTAGGTTCTCCCCCTTACATTTGTTTCAGACCTCACAGTGTCCTCCCATCCTGTTCAAGGAAAGACCCTTGTAGCTACTGGAGAAGACTAAGGAAGCAAACATCTTCTTGGCTCTCGTTGTTCTTATGTGCCCACAGGCTTAGATGGAAAGACCATCCTTGGAATAGGGGAGGGCCCAACTCCACGCACACTGCATGGTTAAAATGGGGAAGCAGTAACTTCTGAAATGAAATTTCGGGGCACTTTTGCCAGAAAGGAGAATCCAGGCTGGGTAAATTATAGAAGTCTTCCATACCAACCAAAGGGGTAAGGGGATGAAATAATTCCAGATAGATTTCCCTGGGCGATTCTTTGAGGGAGGGAGTAATGCTTATTAGCACATGTATTAAGAGAATAGACTAAGATAAAAGGAGAGACATAATAATTGCTTGACTTAAAGAACAAAAGGATTTCATTCCCTCTCACATAATAGTGGTCTAGGGCGTTGCTTCACACTGTTAACTCTTGGTCCCATCTTTCTTCCTCATGCCCTGTGTCATCTCTTAGGTCTGGGTTGTCACGGGTTTCAACAACAAAGTGGGGAGAGAAAGTGTAGAGGAAGCAGCTGTCTGTTTTAGGGGTTCTGTGCCAGGAGTGCTCTGCACCTCCCCCTCACACTGTGTTGATGAGAACTTGGTCCATGGCCCGTGTCACTGCAGGGGCTGCTAGGAAATGCGGTCCCTAGCAGGTGACCAGTGACAGGCCTTCAGCTCTGTGATTATAGAAGAAGGCAAGAAGGAATTTTGGTGAGGAGTGGGCAGTCTCCATTGTAAGGGCGTATTCAGCCAGAGCAGCCCCACCCGGATTGAACAGCCATTTTGCTGTTTATGCAGTAAAACGTAAATTGACCCTATCCCCTCCCCACCAGGGGAACTTACCTAAAAGCAAGTCCGGGAAACCAGTCCCAGGTAGCAAAGCCCAAATACACGGGTGGGTCAAGTCAGGTGGAGATCACAGCCGGAATGCAGGGATGAGTCGGGTCAGGTGGAGGCATCCAATCAGTAGAGCCGCATACTGTCTCCCTAGCTACCAAGGAGTATGGGCCCCGCCTTTTGGGTGCCAATTCTGACCAAGGTGATAGGCTAGTTCAAATGTCTACTATAGGGTAAATTGTAATTCAGTTGGTCACTTATGTGTGACCTAGCATGACTGTGCAGCTTTCTCTGTGTGTTTCAGTCTCATCGGCCACCTGGGTGTGGCCAGGCCCAACCCCATGGCCTTTGCTCTATAAAAGTTAGTCTGTGAGGCAGGGAGGGGTCGTGCTCTCTGTAAGAGGCGAGGCCCCAACTGGTTGGTTTGATTCTTGATGCTTGGTGCAAAATAAAGCTTTGCTTGACCTTCACTTTGTATCAGTCTCGCTCCTTTAATCATGGACCCGTTATTGGAGGATCCAACACTGGGGACCCAACACCATCAAATGCCCAAACTAGCTTTCCTAGGAGGCTTAGCCATCCTGAATGATGTTCCTGTGGCACATAGCAGTGCCTCCTCAGGAAAGAATCTTCTCCAGTCCCTTCATTTGGGGAACCAGGAAGGCTTTCAAAGGAGTTCAGTTAGAGTTCGGTTCAGGTATATATGACGGAAAATCTGTCATAGCAGTGACGTAAACGTTTGCTTTTGCTTCTCTCCTGTAAAAGACGTTCATGGTATAAGTGATGTGTTAATGGTGTCAGGGACTCTTTTTATCCTACTCTTCTGTCATCTCGGCATTTGGTTCCTCCTCATAGTCCAAGATGACTGTCTGAACTCCAGGCGTTCAGTTTTCTCTGGCAAAAGGAAGAGGAAAGGCCTCAGAGGGCATTTCCCGGGAGTCACACACAGCACTTCCATGGACACCCTGCTGGTCAGAACTTAATCACTTGGGGCACTTAGCTGCAAGTGGGGCTGAGGAACTAACTAGCCTTCCTTCCAGGAGTTTATGAGCTTTACACTGGGGCCTCTTGTGCTCAGGAGGAAGGGGAGAACTCTGGACATTGGACAACAATAAACAGTCTCTGTGAGAGACCACGTGCCCCCCTCACCTCTGCCTGCAGATGTGTGTGCATTTCTCTGCCCATGCTAAATTCTAAAACCCACTTTCATATTTATCTGAAGGAAAGAAACCGCCATCAGCGCCGACGTATTAAGTGCATACCAGGTGCAAAACACGATCGGTATCACTTTCATGAGCGCACTCTCCCAGGGTATTACCCAGCAGAGTTTAGCGTGCGGCTGTTGACAGAGGTGTGGGCAGAGTGGTGGGAGCCAGAAGGACTTCCTGGAGTGCCCAGAGTTTAGCGACGGCAGGAAATCTTAACCTCCCCGAAAGGGCAAGGGGACAGACCTGTGTCACCAAAGCAGCCTGACCAGAGCTGAGAGGCCTGGAAGAAAGGCTGCCTGTCAGGAGGTTATAGCCGTGAAACGAAGCCGAGCCAGCACCCCTGTGAGCCTGGGCCAGAATGACCCCTGGAGGGTGATAAATACCCTGACCTGTCTCCCCTCCCACCCTGGATCTCCTAGCAGTGTCCCACTTCGGCTGAGTCTCAACTGGCAGGCTTTAGAGAGCAAGGGCCCCTAGGGAAAACAGTCCAGGAAGGCAGCTCCCCGGGGAACACAGCAGGGAGGAGAAGGGCAGAAAGTGGATTGGGGGTTTGGGAGAGCAGCACAAAACAACCCACACAGTATTACGATTCCTTTTCCCAAGTAGGGAAACTGAGGCATGGAGAAGCTAAGTCACTTTCCTAGCTGGGAAGCAACAGACAGGACCCTCTTAGCTTCAGATGTGTCCTGAAGGGGAAGGCTGAGCACACGGCACACTTGCCTTTCCTGTCCGCTGCCCAGTGCTCTGCACACAGTAGGCATCTATAAATGGTCAGTGATTGAAATCATCCAGAGAGGCATATGTGGGCATACGAGTAACCGTTTCCTTTTTCTTGTCTCGTAGGTCGCTGTCCCAAACCTCAGCGAGGCAGTGCAGGACGCAGACCTCCTAGTGTTTGTCATTCCCCACCAGTTCATTCATAGAATCTGTGACGAGATCACCGGGAGAGTACCCAAGGAAGCGCTGGGCATCACCCTCATCAAGGTAACTGGCCCCCTGACCTCAGGCAGAAAAAGCATTGCTGGACTTCAGTTACGGGGAAATTGTATTTCCTCTCACTCCCGTTTGTTGGAAGTAGGAACTGAAAGGGAGGCTATGGCACTTTTTTGTTTTCTGGTTTTGTTTTTGTTCCTAGAAGGTGATCGATGACACATCCCCGGAGCTTCCCTGAGCTCAACTTCAGGCGAGAGCTGCTTTCTATCACAGAGGGTTTTAGCCTTGGCAGTGATGTGAGGATGGGCTTCTCCGGGTGAGCCTTGCTGCCAGAAAGAACCTGTCCAGGACACGGGTCTCAGCCTGCGTCCTGAGAATCACTGGTGGTTTGTGGTGCCGGGAAATGCATCCTCGTTCGTGTCCACTCTGGGTACATGCTCGAAAGGGAGTTTTTAACCAGAAGTTCATAGGCTACCCCCGCACGTCCCTAGACAGAATTCAGGAAGTTCCTGGCTTATATGTGGGGGAGAAAAATTATATTTTTGTTCGTTTTAACTTCTAACTGAAATGAGCATTTTCAGATGCCAGCCACAGGCCAGACTTGCAATAACTATAACATTAGCAGGACCCGTGGCTCTGTTGTTGACAGAAATCGCAGGTGTTTTCCTTCCACTTTATAACGCCTCCAGATATCTCAAGGTAGCATTTACGCTAATCATGACCTTGAAACTGTGGTCATTGGTAAACCTGCCAAATCCTCTTTTTCTAATTGCATTAATAAAACAGCGCATTTATGACTTGTCATAGATTTGTGTGATTTCCTTTTTTTAAAACGTTTTGATAACTGTGTTTCAGTATAATTGGCTTCCTGGGTCATCTCATGCATTTTGCTTTATGCATATGAAATTCTGAGAGTGAGTCCATAAAACTTCACCAGACTGCCAGAGGTGAAGGCCACATCATAAAAAAGGTTAAGAACCCTGTGGAGAGATTTTGTTCTCTAAAGCGGTTCACAGATGAATATTTATGGAAGCAGACTTGAACAACTCACATATCAGTTATAAATACAATGGATAAATAAATAGTGGACTTTATTTTGGAATACTACACGGTGGTAAATAGGAACACACCAGAACGTTCATGCAGCCATATAGATGAGTCTCTAAAATGATAGTGGAGCACCAAGTGGTACCTCATGGGTGAACCGTACAGTTGCACTTACAGACTTTGAGAAACAGGCAATATGGTGTAACAGATTATTAGGAATATAGCCTTATGTGGCAAAACTTGGTCAAGAAGAGAAGGGAACAGTGCATACAGCCTTGGGTAGTGGTTCACTCTGGTCGGGGTGGGGACCAGTGGTGAGAAGGAGTATGGACTAGGGGAGGAACACACGAGACTTCAGTGATACAGGCTGTGTTCTGGGTGGTCACATGTCCATTTTCTTCCCCCTTTTGTTGTTAGGCAGACACGGTATGTATGTTACCTTGGAAGAGCTGTTTTTCAAGTTGTGTATCCCCACTGGGTGCCTGTATCTGCATTAGTAACAGAGCAACCATGTCATGAGTTTTCATTTGGTTTGTTTTCCTCAAACTTGTCGACATCCTTACAGGGCATAGACGAGGGTCCTGAGGGGCTGAAGCTCATTTCCGACATCATCCGGGAGAAGATGGGCATTGACGTCAGTGTGCTCATGGGAGCCAACATTGCCAGTGAGGTGGCTTCAGAGAAGTTTTGTGAGACCACCATTGGTGAGGTTACCTGGGTGGGGAGGCCTGGGGAGCCCGGATACGGTGTTTCAAAATGTACATTTGCGATTTCTGGTATTTTCTGTACTGGACTCTTCCTCATGTGGATATTCAGTGGTATAGGGATTTAATGTAAAGGAGGTCTTTCTGTGGAACTGAAGTGTTTCAACAGCTTCCAGAATGAAAGTAAAGGCCAGGAGACCATTTGGACCTCCCCTGATCACATAGTGAATTATCAAACACAAAAATGCAGAGTTGCTTATACTGAAAAGCGGGTGATAACATCCATGGAGTGGCTCCCCTGGCCTTTGCAAACCCAGATCTCTTTTTTTGTTTTTTTAAACTCTCAAATGCCAGTATCTGATCCTCATTGGATTCCAGTGTCATTGAAAGCTTTGGCAGCACATATACTAAAAATTATAACGATAAAAATTGATGGGAATGAGCCCTGTTTCAGGTGAGTTATCTAAAACTCTGTGAACAAGTTACCTGCCCCAAGGTCACATAGCTAGTTTAGAACCCAGGCATGAACTTGGCCATCTTGTTTCCTAAATTAGAAAGCTCTTTCTACTCTTACACAACATTGGTGTTGTGAAAATTTCTGCTTCTTTTAAAAAGGGTTGTGGAATTCTCGTGTGCCCATGTACCGTATGAAAAGATAGAGGGACGTCTGGGTGGCTCAGTGGGTTAAGCCTCTGCTTTCGGCTCAGGTCATGATCCCAGGGTCCTGGGATCAAGCCCTGCATCCGGCTCTCTGCTCAGCAGGGAGCCTGCTTCCTTCTCTCCCTGCCTGCTTCTCTGTCTACTTGTGATCTCTGTCTGTCAAATAAATAAATAAAATTTAAAAAAAAAAAAAAGGAAAGAAAGAAAAGACTGATAGAAAAGTAATGTTGCTATATTTGCAGATGCTTGGAAAGATTTCAGTTTATTTACTACTCCAGAACTTCCTTCTACCTTTGTCAAACATACCAGCAATGTGAATGATTTCTCCCTGCAGCTTTGTAAAGGGAGGCCCTGAGAGAGGTCAGGCACTTTTGAGTAAAATAGAATGCATGGGAAAAAGCAGCTCCTGGTTCTTTTTTTTTTTTTTTTTTTAACTTTATTTATTTGAGAGAGAATGAGGGAGTGCAGAGGGAGGAGACTCCCTGCTGAGTAGGGAGCCCAACACAGGGCTGGATACCAGGATCCTGAGATCATGACCTGAGCCAAAGGCAGGTAGATGCTTAATTGACTGGGGGTTAAGAGCACGGTAGCTCTGGATTTTTCTAAATGCCTGCAAGTTAGGACGGTTTTACTTCTTTTGCTTATTTCTCTCTCTCTCTCTTTTTTTTTTTTTTAAAGATTTTATTTATTTATTTGAGAGAGAGGGATGAGAGGGAGGGGAGAAGGTCCAAGGGAGAAGTAGACTCCCTGCAGAGCTAGGAGCCCCATGTGGGACTCGATCCTGGAACTCCAGGATCATGACCTGAGCTGAAGGCAGTGGCCTAACCAACTGAGCCACCCAGGCGCCCCTTGCTTATTTCTTTTTATTTTTAATTGGCATTGATATGTGGAAAATAGGTATGATCAAAAGAAAACCATTTCTTACATTTAATTTCCATTGTTCTAATGTCTGTAAACTATTAATTTATGTTTATAGTTAAGCTATGTACTGCTTTATAATTGTTCTATTTGTTTAATATATAACATAATTTACATACATTTTCGCAGCTGGATAGTATTCCATCAATAATCCCATATATCTGTGCACTTAAAACTTTTCTTTTTTGAGAACTGCTATCTTATGGAGAACAGAGGTATTGCTAAATAATACAATGAAGAAAACAAAATGGATTATAGTCAATCCAGGTTGATACTTATAAAAATGACATACATAGACAGAGGTAAGAAAATTCAAACAGTATGAGAAAGTGTGTCGTTAGAATTAAGATTGTGATTTCTGGAGCTTGGGAAGATGGCAGAGCAGGAAGAACGTGAGCTCACCCCATCTCACAGGTACAAACAGGTATCCTCCACATCCAAGTCAATAAATAGAGAGGGATCCAGAGATGGGCAGAACGAACTTCGCGGCTAATACAGAGAAGTTGCATCTGACAAGTGAGGAAGGTCAGAAAGGTGGAGGGAGGCTGCCCACAGGAGGGAGAGAGCTGTGTGCATGGGGAGGGCAGAGAAATGAGCTGTTGTACTGGTGAGCTCCCACGGGAACACTAATCCCCAAACATTTGGCTTTAAGAACGAGAGGGGCTGAATTCCATGAGTCTGTATAATAAGTGGGAATTGGAACCTGGAGCTTTGGAGATCAGCTGACTCAGTACTGAGCGAGCCTGGAGGGTGAGGGATGGCAGGGTTGCTACCCTTAAAGGGCAGCCTGAGGCAGAGAGGCAACATAAAAATAGCAGTTTAGGGGCGCCTGGGTGGCTCAGAGGGTTAAGCCGCTGCCTTCGGCTCAGGTCATGATCTCAGGATCCTGGGATCGAGTCCCGCATCGGGTTCTCTGTTCAGCAGGGAGCCTGCTTCCCTATATCTCTCTCTCTCTGCCTGCCTCTCCATCTACTTGTGATCTCTCTCTGTCAAATAAATAAATAAAATCTTAAAAAAATAAATAGCTGTTTACACAGTGTTGGGAGACAGATCTGTTCATACTGATTTTGGAGCATGTTGGTGGACTTCTCTGAAAATGAGGGAACTGCCAGGCGCCATTTTCCACCTCCATCCCCCAACATAAATATAGAGCCACCTTTGGAAGGCAGGGCTACACAAACATTTGTAGCCTCTGCCCAGCATTCAGGGCAAATTTTATTAAAGCTGTGTGCATGCCCTGCCCAGTCACTGGGTGCACACCTATCTCCTTGCGTAGCACCCAGACACCATTGCACATTTTGCCCAGCCTCATGACCCTAGCCACACAGCTTTCCAGCCACAGTGGCACTTCAAGAGATCCAGCATAGGACTGGAGTCCCAACACACATTTTTTTAACACCACCACTTCGCTCCCAAGTTCCCCAGTGGGTACGTCCTCTCAGAGCAGATCTGCCTGCGTCCCATGAACACCACAGAGAGCACAACCCTCAGCAGGCAGGGAATCAGTGCCTATGTCCACACTGGAAGGAAAAGTGATTCAGACATGACAGCAGGACCTAAGCAACACACACAGGATACTCTCTTGAAGTGAGGGGTTCTGGGGAACAGGGGATGTTCACCACAGGGACTTTAGGACCTCCTCTGCATAACATCACTAAATGAGAAGATGTTGTTTTCTTCACTCTCAGAGACAGACACAATGAGGAGACAGAAATTTATCCCAAATGAAAGAACAGGACAAGGCACAGCCAGAGATCTAAGCAAAATAGTACAAGTAACTTGCCTGATAGAGAATTTAAAGCAGTGATCCTAAGGATACTTACTGGACTTGAGAAGAGTGGAAGATGTGAGGGAGATGCTTAATGCAGTGATAAGGAATAACGGAGCAGAGATGAAGGGCTCAAGAAATGAAATGAGAAACATGCCTAATGGAATGAGCAGTGGGATGGAAGAAACAGAGGAAGGAATTAGTGACCTGGAAGATGGAGAAATGGAAAGTGTTCAAGCTGAACAAAAGAGAGAGAAAAGAATTATGCAAAATGAGAATAGACTGAAGGAACTCAGGGACTCCATCAAATGTAGTAATATTTGTATTATAGGAGTCTCAGAAGAAGAGAAGAGGGGGCAGAAAATTTATTTGAAGAAATAATAGCTAAAAACTTCGTTATCTGGGGAAGGAAACATGTCCAGCTCCAGGAAGCACTGAAAACTCCATTGAAATCAACAAAAGCAGGGGCCCGTGGGTGGCGGTCAGTTAAGTGTCTGACCCTTGGTTTTGGCTCAGGTTATGATCTCAGGGTCATGAGATCAAGCCCTGCATCTCTTTCTGTACTCAGTGTGCAATCTGCTTGAGATTCTCTCTCTCTTTTCCCTGTGCCCCTCCCCCCGTCTGCTTGCTCTCCTCTCTCTAAAATAAATAAATCTTTTTTTAAAAAAAATCAACAAAAGCAGGGGTGCCTGGGTGGCTTAGTGGGTGAAAGCCTCTGCCTTCAGCTCAGGTCACAATCTTAGGGTCCTGGGATTGAGGCCCGAATAGGGCTCTCTGCTTGGTGGGGAGCCTGCTTCCCCCTCCCTCTCTGCTTGCCTCTCTGTCTACTTGTGATCTCTCTCTCTGTCAAAAAAAAAAAAAAAAAAAAAAACCTTTAAAAAATCAACAAAAGCAGACCCACACCAAAACATTGCAATTAAAATTGCAAAATAAAGTGGTAAAAAGAAATCTTAAAAGCAGCAAGGTAAAAGAACTTGGGCACCTGGGTGGCTCAGTTGGTTAAGCAACTGCCTTCAGCTCAGGTCATGATCCTAAAGTCCTGGGATTGAATCCTGCATCAGGCTCCCAGCTATGTGGGGAGTCTGCTTCTCCCTCTGACCTCCTCCTGTCTCATGTTCTCTCTCACTATCTCAAATAAATAAAATCTTTAAAAAAAGAAGAAGAAGGAGAAGAGGAAGAAGAGGAAGAAGAAGAAGAAGAAGAGGAAGAGGAAGAGGAAGAAGAAGAGGAAGAAGAAGAAAAGATGACGCTTAAAGGGGAAAACCCATAAGGCTAACAGAAAACTCTTCAACAGAAACTTGGCAAGCCAGAAGGGAGTAGCATGATATATTCAAAGTGCTGAATGGGAAAAATCTGAGGCCAAGAATACTCTATCAAGCAAGGCTGTCATTAGGAATAGAAGGAGAGAGAAACAGTTTCCCAGACAGATAAAACTAAAACTAAAGGAGTTTATGATCACTAAACCAGCTCTGCAAGAAATTTTAAAGGGGACCCTTTGAGTAGAAAAGAGAGACCAAAGGTGAGCGTGTAAGGTAGGAAACAGAAATGCTGGAAAAATGAGTATTTCTGTAAAAAAAAAAAAAATCAGTCGAGCAACTCAAGAAAAGAAAGGATATAAAATACAACATATTCCTAAAACAGGAAGAAGAGGAGAAAAGAATGTATTCAAACTTAAAACAACTATCAACCGAATATAGATTACTATATGCAGAAGAGGCTATATATAAACCTAATGATAACCATATATCAAAAACTACTAATAAATATGCAAAATAAATCTAAATATATCACTAAGGAAAATCAGCAAAAATATGAAAGAGAAAGACAATAAAGGATCAGAGAAAATCATATATAACCACAAAACTAGTAATAAAATGGTAATAAATACAAAACTATAATTTAAATGTAAATGGACTAAATGCTCCAGTCAAAAGTCATAGGGTATCAGAATGGATTAAAAAAAAACCCATCTATATGCTGCCTCCAAAAGACTCATTTTATTTATTTATTTATTTATTTATTTAAAAGATTTTATTTATTTATTTGATAGTAGATGGAGAGGGAGGCACAGAGAGAGAGGGAAGCAGGCTCCCTGCTGAGCAGAGAGCCCGATGCGGGACTCGATCCCAGGACCCTGAGATCATGACCTGAGCCGAAGGCAGTGGCTTAACCCACTGAGCCACCCAGGCGCCCCCAAAAGACTCATTTTATACTTAAATACACCTGCATATTGAAAGGGGATGGAGAAGCATATATCCTGCAAATGGTTGTCAAAAGAAAGCTGGAGTAACAGTACTTAATATCAGACAAAGTAGACTTTAAAACAAGAGTGTAACAAGAGACAAAGAAGGATACTATATATCTTAAAGGGGATGATCCAACAAGAAGATATAACTATTGTAATTACTTATGCACCCAAATATATAATAAAACAGTTAATAACAATCACAAAGGAACTAATTAGTAATGATACAGTAATAGTAGGGGACACACCACTTACATCAGTGGACAGATCATCTAAACAGAAAAGCAACAAGGAAACAATGGCTTTGAATGACACACTGGAACAGATGGATTTAACAGGTATATTGAGAACATTTCCATCCTAAAACAGCAAAATACACGTTCTTTTCAAGTACACATGGAACATTCTCCAGAATAGATCACATATTATTAGCCCACAGAACAGGCCTCAACAAATAGAATAAGATTGAAGTCATAACCATGTATCTTTTCTGACCACAACCTTATGAAACTGGGAATCAACCACAAGAAAAAATATGGAAAGACCAAAAATACATGGAGGTTAAATAACATGCTACTAAATAATGAATGGTCCACCAGGAAATCAAATAAGAAATAAAAATATAAATGGAAACAAATGAAAATGAGAACATAAAGGTTTAAGACCTTTGGGATGCAGCAAAGAGTCCTAAGAGGGAGGTAAATAGCAATACAGGCCTATCCAATGAAGCAAGAAAAGTCTCTAATATAAACAACCTAAATTTAACACCTAAAGGAGCTAGAAAAAGAAAAAGCAACAAATCCTAAAAAGAGCAGAACAAAGGAAATATAAAGATTAGAGCAGATATAAATGATACAGAAACCAAAATGATAGATCAATGAAACCAGAAGCTATTTCTTTGAGGGGGGAAAAATAAAATCGATAAACCTCTAACCAGACTTATCAAGAAAAAAGAAAGGACACAAAATCTTAAATGAGGGAGGAAAAATAACAGCCACAGCAGCACAGAAATGCAAACAATTTGGAGAGAATATTATGAAAAACTACAGGCCAACAACCTGGAAGAAATGGATAAATTCCTAGAAACCAATAAACTATCAAAACTGAAATAGGAATAAGGAGAAAACGTGAACAGACCCATAACCAGCAAAGAAAGAAATGGTAATCAAAAAAGTCCAAACCAAAGTTAGGACAAGATGGCTTCATTTATTTTTTTAATTATTATTACTTTTTAAAAAATTTATTTTAAAATTTTACTTTTTTCTTTGAGAGGGACCATACAAGCAGGGGGATCAGCAGAGGGAGACAGAGAAGTAGACTCCCTGCTCAGCGGGAAGCTTGATACAGGACTCAATCCCAGGACCCTAGGGTTATGACCTGAGCTGAAGGCAGACACTTAACTGCCTGAGACACCCAGGCACCCCTGAGATGGCTTCATTTTAAAGACGAGTTGATACAGAGGCACCTGAGTGGCTCATTTAAAGCCTCTGCCTTCAGCTTGGGTCATGATCCCAGGGTCCTGGGATCGAGCCCCACATCGGGCCCTCTGCTCAGTGGGGAGCCTACTTTCCCTCTCTCTCTGCCTGGCTCTCGACCTACTTGTGCTCTCTATCAAATTAATTAATTAATTAATTAATTATTTTAAAAAGACAAGTACATACATAGTCTTCTAACCTATTCCAAAAAAATACAAGAGGAAAGAAAATTTCCAGATTCATTCTATGAGGCTGGTACTACCCTGATACCAAAACTAAACAAAGATACCACTAAAGAAGAGAACTACAGGCCAGAAAACCTGATGAACACAAACCAAAAATTCCCAACAAAGTACTAGCAAACCAAATACAACAGTACATTAAACAAATTATTCATATGATCAGGTGGGATTTATTCCTGGGTTGCAAGGGTGGTTCAGTTTTTGCAAATCAATCAATGTGATCATACCAATAAGAGAACTCACCACTGTTGTTCAACATAGTATTAGAAGTCCTAGCCACAGCAGACAACAAAAAGAATAAAAGGAATCCAAATTGGTAAAGAAGAAGTAAAACTTTGATAATTTGCAGATGACATGATACTGTCTATAGAAAACCTGAAAAAGGCTCAGTTAGTTGGGCGGCTGCCTTCAGCTTAGGTCATTGGTCCCAGAGTCCTGGGAACAAGTCCCGAATCCCGGCTCCTAGCTCTGCAGGGAGTCTGCTTCTCCCTCTGACCTTCCCCCCATCATGCTCTCTCTCACTGTCAATCTCTCAAATAAATAGATAAAATCTTAAAAGAAACAAACTGAAAAACTTCACCAAAAAACTGCTAGAACTGGTAAATAATCTCAGTAAAGTTGGAGAATACAGTATCAGTGTACAGAAATCTGTTGCATTTCTATACATGAATAATGAAATAGTAGAGAAACGAAGAAAGCAATCCCGTTTGTAGTTGCACTAAAAATAAGATACCTAGGAGTAAACCTAACCAGAGAGGTGAAAAACCTATATTCTGAAAACTATTATGACACCGGTGAAAGAAATTGAAGATGACACAAAGAAATGGAAAAGCGTTCTATGCTCAGAGATTAGATGAGCAAATACTGTTAAAATGCCTATACTACCTAAAGCAATCTACATGTTTAATGGGGTCTCTATCAAAACACCAACAGCATTTTTCACAGAACTAGAACAAACAGTCCTAAAATTTGTACGGAACCACAGAAGATTCTTAACAGTTGAAACAATCTTTAAAAAGAAAGGCAAAGCTGGAGGCATCACAATTCCAGACTTCCCAGTTATATTACAGAGCAGTAATAATCAAAACAGTATGGTATTAATACAAAAGTAGGCACATAGATCAGTGCCATAGAATAGAAAATCCCAAAATAAGCCCACCATTACATGGCCAAGTAATCTTGAACAAAGCAGGGGGGAAGTCTCTTCAGCAAAAAGCTCTGAAAATTAGAGAGCAACCTGCAAAAGAATGAAGCTGGACCACCTTCTTACATCATATACAGAAATCCATTCAGGTGAGTTAAAGACCTAAATGTGAGACCTAAAACCATAAAAATCCTAGAAGAGAGCACAGACAGTAATTTCTTCCTAGATTTGTCTCCTGAGGTAGGGAAAACAAAAGGAAAAAATAAACTATTGGGACTACATCAAAATAAAAACCTTCTGCACAGCAAAGGGAATAGTCAGCTAAACAAAAAGGCAGCCTACAGAATGGGAAAAGATATTTGCAAATGACATATCCAGTAAAGGGCTAGTATCCAAAATACATAAAGAACTTACGGGACTCAACATCCAAAACCCAAATAATCCAATGAGAAAATGGGCAGAAGACTTGAACAGACATGTCTCCAAAGAAGACATCCAGATGGCCAACAGACCCATGAAAAAATGCCCAATATCACTTATCAGGGAAATGCAAATAAAAACTTCAATGAGATACCACCTCACACCTGTCAGGATGGCTAAAATCAACAACACAAGAAACAACTGGTGTTGGCAAGGATGTGGAGAAAGGGGAAACGTCTTGCATTGTTGGTGGGAATGAAAACCAGTTCAGCCACTGTGGAAAAGTATGGAGGTTTCTCAAAAAATTAAAAATACAGGGTGCCTGGGTGGCTCAGTCAAACGCCTGGCTTTTTTTTCCGGCTGAGGTTACAGATTCAGGGTTGTAAGAGTGAGCCCCGCATTTGGCTCCATGCTGAGCTGGTGGGATCTGCTTGAGATTCTTCCCCCTCTACTCCTCCCCCTCCTCTCTAAAATAAATTTTAAAAAAGAAGTTAAAAATAGAACTACCCTATAATCCAACAATCACACGCCTGGATATTTACCCCCGAAATACAAGAACACTAATTCAAAGGTATACATGCACCCCTATGTTTATGGCAGCATTATTTATAATAGGCCAGATAGGGAAGCAACCCAAGTGTCCATTGATTGATGAATGGACAAAGATGCGGTGCATATGTATAGTGGAATATTACTCAGCCATAAAAAAGAACGAACTCTTGACATTTGCAGCAACATGGATGGAGGGAGCTAGAAAGTATAATGCTAAGTGAAGTAAGAGGAGGACAAGACCATATCATTTCACTCATCTGGAATTTAAGAAAAAAAAGCAAAGAGAAAAAATAAGAGAGAAATCAAGAATCAAGACTCTTGAATTACAGAGGACAAACTGATGGTTACCAAAGAAGAGGTGTGGGGTGAGGGGATAGGTAAATAGGTGCTAGAGATTAAGGAGAGTACTTGCAATGAGCACGGGGTGATGTATAGAAGTGTTGAATCACTATATTGTACACATGAAACTAAATATAAAACTATGTTAACTAACTGGAATTAAAACTTCTTAAAAAATTAAAAACAAAAATCCACAGCATATCTTTTTTTTTTTTTTTTAAAGATTTTATTTATTTATTTATTTGACAGAGATTACAAGTAGGCAGAGAGGCAGACACAGAGAGAGAGAGGAGGAAGCAGGCTCCCTGCCAAGCAGAGAGCCCAATGCGGGACTCAATCCCAGGACCCTGAGATCATGACCCGAGCCGAAGGCAGCGGCTCAACCCACTGAGCCACCCAGGCGCCCTCCACAGCAAATCTTAAGGTATCCACTAAGATACCTTAACCTAAAACTATTTAAAAAGTTAAAAACAAAAACCCACAGCAAATCTTAAAGTGTCTACTAAGAAACTCGAGATTCAGGGAGCTAATAGTGATTTACCCAAGATTCTATAGCTAGCTATTGGTGGAGTCAAGATTTGGATCAGGACTGACTTCAAGCTCTTGATCTCTAGGTACCATATACTAGTGTCCTTTTTAGTTGGTTCCTAACTCAATGTTGACTTGGGTTCATTCCTGTGGAGATAAAGGAACAAGGGCTTACCCAGTTTCAGGTCCCACCTCTGGAGCTCCTCAGCATGGAAGGAGGCTCATTTTGTTCACATAGAGATCATAGGGATTTCAGAAAATCACAGACCAGCAGAGCAGAAAGGAACCTCTGATATCACCCCAGACCATCCATTGCTTAACAGATGAAGAATGAGTTACTTCACAAGATCACACAGCCAGGGGTGCCTGGGTGGCTCAGTGGTTAAGCCTCTGCCTTTGGCTCAGGTCATGATCTCAGGGTCCTGGGATTGACCCCCGCATAGGGCTCTTGCTCAGCGGGGAGCCTGCTTCCCTTTCTGTCTCTCCGCCTCCCTCTCTGCCTACTTGTGATCTCTCTCTGTCAGATAAATAAACAAAATCTTAAAAAAAAAAAAAAAAATCACAGAGGCAGAAGGGAATGGTCTTGGGTCTGCTCTCCACCTAACCCTTACTGAAGACATTGTGAACTTTGCTGGCTGATCTCATTTGTTCAGCAAATTGTTTAGCAGATTGGAGCCATTTATATAAAATCAGGAGATTAGTCACTTTGAAACAGATATAGTCTGACACAGTACAAAATAGCCAAGAATAGGTCTGTTGTGTAAACATCCTTCAGCCTTGGGGCACCTGGGTGGTTCAGTGGTTTAAGCCTCTGCCACAGTTTGAAGTAGACAAGGATAGGTCTGTTGTGCAAATATCCTCCAGCCTTGGGGCACCTGGGTGGTTCAGTGGGTTAAGCCTCTTTGGCTCAGGTCATGATCTCAGGGTCCTGGGATGGAGTCCGGCAGGCAGCAGCAGCATCATAGGGCTCTCTGCTCCGCAGGGAGCCTGCTTCCCCCTCTCTCTGCCTGCTGCTCTGCCTGCTTGTGATCTGTCAAATAAATAAAATCTTAAAAAAAAAAAAAACCCTTAAGCCTCAATTAAATGGCCAGCCCCTCTTATCATAAAGAAGCATTAAATTTCTTAACTCATTTTCTGTGCCAACATTTTGAACAGTAAGAAGTAAGGGAAAATGTGATCTGTTCTTGTCACAGGAATTGTTCTATAAAAAAGAGGAAAACACATCAAATTTCCACATCCATTCCCCATACTGAAAACATAGTGTTCCTACATAATTGCAAAAGCATCCTTTAAAAAAAAAAAAAAGTAATTGTAATTCCCATCTCTCTTCCCAAAAGGAATCCCTGTTAGCAGTTTCTAAGTATTCTTCCAGGGGGGGAGAAATTGTATGTATACCTGCCTATATATAGGTTTTATTCTCTCACAGTTAATTCTTTTAGCCACCTGTGATTCTAATGTAGCCTGTGAAATTACATAATCACTTTTGTTAAAAAAAAAATTAACTAGTTGTTCCAACTCAGTTTTATTTTGCCAATAATAAATTGGCAATCAGTCTTGGCAGTCGGTTGGAAATGGCTGGTTGCCCTAATCATTCTGTAGGGCTGAGATCCCATCTCTAATCCTTGATTGAAACCTGTGTCTACCCATAGAATCTGCTAGAATTTTTATGTACCTGTAAGCCATGTTCATTGTCGGGAAACATTTAGTGGGGCATATTAGGCTCTTTTGTTTTGTAAAGACAGACAAATGCACAGAAATTATTTCTCTTTCCCTCTGGCTTCTGTTTATCCAGTGAGTCCTGACTTCTCTGTAGATTGGCGACGTCTGTTGGCAACAGGTCACTCTTGGCAACAGTGACCTGAATTAAATTAAGTAAAATATTGAAAGGAAACTAAAACCCAAAGGTGATATTTTCTAAATTGTTTTATAGAACCTGAACTTAACCAGGAGGAAATAACATAAATAATGTTATAAAACAGCTGGCTTGCCCTCTTAAAAAATGCCAATGTCATGAAAGACAGCGAAAGGTTAAGGAGTGTCCCAGATTAAAGAAGACTCCAGAGACATGCCTGCCAAATGCTGTAGGATCCTGGGTTGGGGGAGGGAAGGTTGCCATGAAAGACAGCATTGTACTAATAGGAAAGATTAGAATGTGAATTGTATATTAGATAATTGTACCAACATTATATTTCCTGCATTCGATAATGGCGCTGTGGTTAATCCAGATCTCCTTCCTTGATGACATTAGCAACCAACTCATTCTTAATTATGGTAGGTTCAGGAGTTTCCACCCACTGGAGTCTTTTGTGGAGGGAGAAGAAAAAACAGCCTTGTTTTTCAGACACTTGTAAAAACTCTAACTGGCATGGTGAACTGTGGTGCCCCCTTGCGGTGAGAGTTCCCTTCATTCTTGGGACTGACTTCAAGAACTGGAGACTTTTCACTGTCACCCACAAATACTTTTCAAAGCCTGTTACATATCCAGCATCTGCTAAGTGTCAAGGATACATAAGCTCCCCGTGGAGCTTCCGAGCACACAAACAAGTATGGAATCACACACACACACAATGGAAGGTTCGAAAGTGTCATATTACATAGGTTGATTATCTCTAAAACTTGGCATGAAACAGAAGGGACAGTCCCTGTTTGGTTCATATTGGGTGTGGGGCAGCCTTTCCCCGTGGCTGTTGGGCATTACCCGTTCTAGACCAGATGGTCTGGGTCCCTGCTTCCCTCCTCACTACTTGTGATTGGTAATAATACAGTGAGTGCTTTCCTTGCTGTGACTTAAAATAATCATTTTTTTTAAAGTACAAATGAGAAAAAGTGAGATTGCAGCAATCAAGCCCACCTCTCTCAGGGACACTGTTTAATTTGCAGCCGCAGAGGACCTGGGAGACCGAGCCCACCTGTCTCGGTGGCAGATGGAGCGTGCCCATCTTTCTGCCTATGTTGCCTGTCCGCTCACAGCAGCAGCTCGAGCCTAGCTGCAGACAGCTGGATTAGTGACCTCAGCCAGGGGCTTGTCTGTGGAGGTCCGGATCGTCCTTTGTGTTGGAGGCACTGAGCACTGACCCGTGGTGAGGGATGGAGGAGAAGGACAGTAATGATGTCATGATGTGGAGGCTGGGGGCTGAATTACCCAACCCCGGTGATGAAACAGGGTTGCACAGAGTCACCCACATGGCCTGGTGGACTGTTTGAAAAAGGAAGAGGACAGTTGGCTCAAACGGACACAGTTCTAATGTTTGGAGAACTCTACTAAATAAGCGGTGCTTATAGAATAGGAGTACTATTACAAGCAGTGCTTGTAGAATAGGAAATGTGTTTCTAAGGATTGGATGTAGAGATTTGAAACATTTTATTATGGACAGTTTCTTTAAAGAAAGCAAAAGGAGAGGTGGAACAGGGTCGTGAGCCCCAGATATCCGTCATCCATCCCGCTCTCCCCGGGATTATTTTCACATTATATTACTTACGGATGGAATCGTAGTGGTGGACAGTTATCTTTGTCATCTTCACTGGAAGAATGCAGCTGTGTGAGTTTATTTGGGTTTTGCTGGTTTCTCTTGCTACCTCTCTGCCCCACCCCCAGGAGGAAGCATAGCATAGACAGAACATGGGCTCCGGAACCCAGTGGAAAGCACTCACTGTATTATTACCAATCATAAGCACCTGGGTTAGAATTGGGCTCTGCCTCCTATGAGTGGGTTGATCCTGGGCACATCGGTAAACCTCTCTGGGGCCCCCTAGGTCTGCAAATGGTGAACCTCAGTCATGAGCATGTGTCAGCTCTCCCCATCATTATTCTGTGGGACTTCTGTGCACTCTAATAGGCTCTTTCACACCTGCTTCTTATTTAACCCCACAACAGTCCTGAGGGTGCTATAGTATTTCACTCCTGAGGAAGCTGAACCGGCAGTAGGTGAAATCAATTTGCAAGCTTATCCTCGGGAGTCAGCTGGG
Organism: Mustela nivalis; assembly: GCF_964662115.1. Taxonomy (NCBI): domain Eukaryota; kingdom Metazoa; phylum Chordata; class Mammalia; order Carnivora; family Mustelidae; genus Mustela; species Mustela nivalis. Next base: position 144,764,443 of record NC_139020.1, read on the forward strand.
GAGCACGAAAAGCCACTGATGCGGGTTCCACCACGGGAGACTGATTTAATCGGCCAGGGATGATCCCCAGGTGATTGTAATGCACAGAGACACATGTGGGAACAAGCTTGGGAACCTGGAGGCAGGCAGAGCCCCAGTACCGTAGCCCTCAGTGAGCCTTCTGCCATTTCTGTGTGGCCACTTGACTTGGGAGACTAGATGTGGCTGGGAAGGTTAATCCTCTGCTTTCCAGAGCCGAGCCCCACCCTTGCACCCTCGTGGATCAGAGTGTTTCACACCAGGCTTTATGTGTAAAGTTTTATTTGTGTTTTAGTTTTAATCCCAAATCCCTAAACAAAACAAAATGAGACAAAGGAAAAACTCCAGAGCCTCCATCCCATTCCAGGTGCCGCCCCAGGGGACAGAAGGTAGCAGTACTCTTTGAATGCATTTTCTTCCGTCTAGTCCTTCGGTCCATGAACGTAGCTATTGATGTTTGTGTCAGTTCTCTATTGCCATAGTGATGCTAAGTATGGATCACAGAAGTGCAGTGCACACGAAGTAGGCACAGCTAACACCTGTGGTCCTCTGGGGACAGGATGCTCTCAGCCAGGGCTGCTGGGCTGGGTGGCTCCGTCCTTGTGTGTCTCATCTTCCTGCCTGGCCCAAAGGGGGAGCCGGGGAGTGTTCGGGACACATTGAAGGCAGAGGTAGAAGGACACCAGCCCTACTTCTGCATGAGTGGGCTGGGAAAATCCCCGCGTCATGTCTGCTCCTGTTCTGTTGACCAAAGCACATGACCGAGTCCAAGGTTAAGGGGTAGGGAAATATGCCCCATTTGCTTTAAAGTCCAAGCACTTCATGGGGTCGAGCCTAACATGAGTGGAAGGGAATGCGCTCTTTCCCAGGGGAAAGGACAGGGGGTGGTTTTGAACGGGAATCTATTACAGATGTAAACCATGGACGTTGCCTTCATGAATGTTGATGGTAGCAGAAAGTTGGCAACAGTTTTAGGTGTTAAACATAGAAAAGATACTTAGGTAGAACAGAACACACATACACAGTGAAACACAAAGCAGATATTTAAAATGATGTAGCAAATGTCACTGAACATTACTTGTGCCGCAAAATGGGGAAAAGCAGATTATGAAATGTTAGTTCCCAGTTCTGAGAAGAACTATGTATATTCATATTTGAGTAGGTTAAAGATGCGTGCCAAATTGCTAATGATCATCTGTGGTAGAATTACGGAATATTTTTGTTTTCTATTTCTACTCCTGAATTTTCTGCATTTTCTGTGATGAATATACATTACTTATGGTAATACGGAAAACACTTGAAACTGTAAGAGTAGGCATACTTACTCCCTTTTTTCCTAACCTGTCAACAGGCAGCAAAATAATGGAGAACGGCCTTCTCTTCAAAGAACTTCTGCAGACTCCAAATTTTCGAATTACTGTGGTAGACGACGCAGACACTGTCGAACTCTGTGGTGCTCTTAAGGTAAAGTCGGCCTTGTTATTTCTGCTCAAGGAGAGGAGCTAATCAGCCGCGGTGCATTATCAAATCTAATCCTGAAAAGTGGGCTCTGTGTTCTGTGTGCCTACTTGAGGGAAGAATAGTGAATTGAGAGCCTTGTTTATCACTTCCTGTTTTACCCCTGCCTGTCCTGGGTGGTTGGACTTCCTCTTCCACTCCACTTGGCTTTCATTTGTAAATTGGGGGTGTGTGTGTGTGGAGTGTGGTGTTTTGTCTTTTGGAAAATTGGCAGCATTAATATTTAAAAAGCTCGGAGAGTACCTTGATTGTAGAGTTTTCAGGGGAGTGAAGCATTGTTGGGTGTTTTTCCCCCCTGTGAATTCATACATTTCTCTTACACACTGTCTTTGAGTGGGGAAGGGACTTACCTCTCTCTGAATTACACTACTCCTTCAGTTCGATGGCTTGATTGGTTCTTTCTAAAGGGAAAGTAGTCTGCTGACAAAGGCTGCACTAAGGATAGTTTTATCTTTGTCCACAAAGGGAAATGGGCCAATGAAAGAAGCAGCTTCTTGAGGCCAGCGACTTGGGAGGTTAGAGGGAAGCGTTTCCACGTGGGCTCCTGACCTGTTCCAGTCGGCCTGTGGAAGTCTTGGTGGTGGGGCCCTCTCTGATGCTGGGAAACAGCCAGTGGGAGCTGGGCTGCACTTCTGATCCTTTTCCCAGTGGAATCAGCTGCCTTCTCAAAAAAAAAAAAAAAAAAAGCCTCAGTGTGAATGAATGCCCTGCTTTGAGGCACTTTCGAGTCTTGTCTTTTGTAGGAAAGCTGCTTTTCAGGAATTTGAGCACCTCAGGAAGGAAGTCGGGCAATCTGGCTTGGGTTTAGTCTTTGTCAGGTAAAAATTGCGGAGATAGAAAGTATGCTGAGAAGACGGGAATCCAACGAATGCCTTCCTGCTCTTTCTTTCGATTGTACATACGTCCTTTTTTTCTCGTCAGAGTTTAAAACCACTTCGTGGAATTCCTATCTCATGTTTGTGTGGTCACGTGTGCCTGTACAACGAGGATTTTATGAAGGAGAGTCAGTGAAAGGCTCAGGCTCCCTTGGGGGCAGCACACGGCCCTGTTTCTGAAAGTTTGTGGGGGGCATTTTTCACGTTCTGGGCAGGCTGCATACACAGTTAGGACACTGGCTTTGGCTGCTTTGTGTGGTTTTTCTTTTCTTTCTTTCTTTTTTTTTTTTTTTAGGTTGAGATTTTCATGTGTTTTTAATAGTCCTTCATTAAGCTAATAACCACCTGACAGCAGGGGCATCATGAATGCCTAATTGCTCAGCACCAGCCTGTGTTGGTCCAAAACAGTGGTTAAGTGACTGGATATTTCTGGTGGTGGATGGGGAAGCTTGTGAGATCCTGCCCACAACAAAGGGGGCTTGGGGGACAAGAGAGATTCTAGATGGAGAGTTCTGGAAAAGCTCCAGCTAATGGGACCTTATGATGGTTTTGTGTCTGAACGTAGATTGGCTTTTCATTTTTGTTGGCAGGAGACCTTTAAGTGGATCCTGCTACCAGAGCAGAGCCTGGTTCATGGGGGGCGTGGTAGGGGGGGCAGAGACAGATGGGGGTTGAGGACCATTTATCATCCTTCCTCTGGCTACCCTTTGAAACAGGATCAGTTACCATCATGCCTGCCGGCTTGCATCAGAGCTGGGATTTTTGAAAACTGAGAAACTAGCATTTTTGGCAGTAACTGAGTCTAACCATTCCGTCATACAGAGAGGGAAACAGAGATCCAGAGAGATTAAATCACCGAATGTAGCAAATACTGGCACAGTTGGAGTGTGAAGGCGGGTTCCGAGAATCTTAGTTTGGTGTTCTTTGGTTCCTGTGTACAGCCCAACTATTTTGGTTTATGTCCAGTTGAATAAAATGAAGTCCTCGCTTGTCAGAGGCTGCCAACCAAGGACGAATGGACGTCTCTTTTATTACATAATAGTTTGTTATTTTTTTCTGATTATAAAATTAGTGCACATTCATTGTGTTTCACACAACAGAAGGATGCAAAGAAAGTTAAAGTCACCAAGACTCCGTACATCTTAAGATCACCACTGGTTTTGTTTTTTTTTTTTCCTATACCATTGCAGTCTTTTTAGCGAGTATAGGTATGTATATGGCCCCTTTTTAAAAATAGAAAACTGGATCTTAACTATTCAAATAGTTTGACATGTTTTACTCTTTCGCCTTAAATTAACAGTCTTTGGTAATCTCCATTCTAGGAATCAAAGAAATATACACTCTCTTTTTGGTGCTCAAAACCATGAGGGCATTTGAGTTACCAAAAAAAAAAAAAGCAAACAGCTCACTACAAGGATAAAACCAAAAAGAAAATGTAAAAACTTTATGCAAAATCATTTTGCTGTAGTGCGTTTTACTGCCTTCAGAATCTCCTTTACCTCTGACCTCTGTTAATCTCCAGTAAGGGAATATCTTTTTTAAATACAACTTTATTTAATCCTAAATGACATACATTAAACTGCATCCATTTAAAGTGCTTAGTAGAGTGGGGTTTCTTGTTTTGTTCCAAAAATTTCATTTATCTGTTTGTCAGATAGAGAGAATACAAGCAGGGAAGTGGCAGGCAGAGGGAGAAGCAGGCCTCCCCACTGAGCAAGGAGGCAGATGCTAGACTTAATCCCAGAATCCCAGGACCCTGGGATCATGACCTGAGCTGAAGGCAGATGCCCAACCAACTGAGCCACCCAGGTGTCCCCTAATATAGTGGGGTTTAACAGCTGTGTGCATATACCCTGAAAATCACCTCCATAATACAAAACAATTCCATCATCCTTAAGGGATTCCATATGTCCCTTTTCAGTTCCTATCCCAGCCAGGCAGCCACTGATCTGCCTTTGTACACTGGAGTTGGCATTTTCTAGAACTTTCATAATGGAGTTGTCCAGTGTATACTCTTCTGCGTGTGGCTTCTTTCATTGAGGGTGCATTTTTGTTTGTTTTAATGTAAATTTTAAGTGGCAGTCCTCAGAGCAAAGCACAAAAATCATAAGTGTACAGCTCAACTTGTGTTAAAATTTTTTTTTTAAGATTTTATTTATTTATTTGACAGACAGAGATCACAAGTAGGCAGAGAGGCAGGCAGAGAGAGAGGAAGGGAAGCAGGCTCCCCGCTGAGCAGAGAGCCCAATTCGGGCCTCGATCCCAGGACCCTGAGATCATGACCTGAGCCGAAGGCAGCGGCTTAACCCACTGAGCCACCCAGGTGCCCTGTGTTAAAATTTTTAACAGATGCTTTATCGGGATTAGGTTTCATTAACAGTGACCCAAAATAATAGTGGCTGAACACAGTAGAACTTAATTTCTTTCTTATAGAAAAGTCCTGAATCCAAGTGATAGCTCCATTCCACAGAATCTCAGGGACCCAGTCTTTCCTGCTCACAAGGGTAGGTGCTTATCCTCATGTTTCAAAATGGCGATGAGAGTTGTAGTCATCACGTCTGCCTTCCAGTCAGTAGGGTGGAAAAAAAGAAAGGATAAAGGGCACGTGATAAAGGAAGATAAAAAAGAAAAGAAAAGAAAAAAGATAAAGGGCATGTCCTTTAAGGCAGGTTCTGGGGAGTCACAACGTAATGATCGCTTCATCTCAGTGGGCAGTACTTAATCCTGTAACGGTACCTAGCTGCAAGAGATGTTGGGAAATGGTTTTTTGTTTTTTTCTCTCTTGGTTAGCCATACACTTGCGTGAAAGTCAGGGACTGTCTGACTCAAGAGGAGGAGAGTAGATTAGGGGATAACAGCCACAGGACATTCCCTGGCAGGGATGTTCAGTAGTGAGGTTAAGCACCCCTGATACTGGGCATCTAAGTTTCTCCCAGTGCTTTGGCTGAGATAAATCCCATGGTGAAGCACAGCCTCAGGCCTAGAGTCTAGCCAGGGCCACACTGCTGGATCCCACTAGGCATATGTGGCCAATTACATTTATATCCAAATTAATTAAAACTTTAAAAAAAATCAAGAGTTCCGTTTTGGAGCCACAGTCCCCCCATTTCAAAGACTCGGGTCGCCACATGAGTCTTTGGGGAGTCTCCGTGGCTACCGACTCTGTTGGATGAACAGACAGAAAACATTTACATCATTGCAGAAACTTCTGTTGGACATCACTGCTGTAGGGTGCCCAGCCTGGTGAGCTCAGTGTGGGCTTGAACATCAGCCTGATCTGTAAGCTCTGACAGTGCCTGGCCCGGGGTCAGCCTACACTCTACAGTCAGAGTTCTCCCTTAGGCCCACAGCCCTGGGAGCTGGCCTTGGGTAGAATCAGATGGTGTGCTGCCTGTACAGGCAGTAGGGACTAATGCCTGGGTTTCACTGGAGCCCTTCCTCCCACGTGGTGAGAGTGTTTGCCTAAGGCGCAGGTAGCCTGGGCCCTGCACCGGGAGGCTTCTCGACTTCTGCGTTCTTTCTGGAAGCTAGGAGTGGAAGGAGTGGCGTCCTATCCAACCCGCCCGGGTTCAGAAATGCAAGGACAGACTTTAAGAATTGCAAAGACGGCACTTGAAGGCGAATGATTGCCTTTGAGTATTGCCATAACCCAGGAAATGGGGAAGGGCTTAAGCATGTCTGTCTTCTGAAAATCATGGTATTTTTAGCTCCAGAATAGTTTAAAGCAGATTTAAATGCACAGTGGATAATGATAACTTTCACAGCTGAGCGATCTCAGAGGACATCTGCTCGGATGCTATTCAAACACGATCTGACTGGCTCAGTGTGTTTATTTTTCTTTTGACAGTGATAAGTGGTAGAGGGAGAGAGAGAGGGTTTCAAGATCCATCATAAGGCGATTAAACTGGATCGGTGCCCAGGGTCCCCTTGGAAGGCAGGCATTTATCCTGCAGTGGCTTCCTGCTCCTCTCTAACACCCCCGCCCCCACCGTGGGGAGGTCAGCCATCTAGGGGAAACTGAGGTAGTCCTCATCTGTGTGCCCTTTGGTGAGGGGGTCACAGAAGGGCCAGAAGAGCTGCTGTGGTCCCAGGCCTTGGGCACCCTCATCTGTCTTTGCTCTGAGAGCAGTAACATGAAAGGTCAGAAGCATTAGTCTGCAGCTCAGGGCTCGTCCACACAGCTGCTGCTTGGATGCTTCCAGTGACTGAGAGCTCACTCCTTCACCTCCAAGTCCTTTGGTTGGGTGAGGTCAGCTCTTCCTGTTAGGAAGTTCTTACCTCAAATATGAGGTGGCCCCTCTGTGCCTTTCATTCACTGACCTAGAGTACCACCCTGTGATGACCTTCCCCTCTGCCCGCCCCCCCCTGAACTCTGGAGCCAGGCAGCCTGGTGCTAAAGGTCCCACTGTGTGACCTTGGACCAGCTACTTAACCCTGTGTGTGGGAGTTTCCTCCCCTCTCACTGTGCCTGCCTTGTAAGAATGTTGTGAAGATTAAACCAGTTAATAATACTGGAAGCACTTAGAACGGTTCAAGAAGGTCAACTGTCATTTTTATTATCCCCCTCCCCCACCAATCGGTTCTTCTCCTAACCCTACCTTTTATACCTCCCAAACCCACATGCAGGCCAGAGAGGCACTCCCCTTTGACATCTGATTGCAGAGGGTTCAGGAAGGTCTCCGACCCTGTGGCGTCTGGGAGTGGCTGGGCCAAGTTTGCTGTACCATGGAAGGGGCAAGGCGCGGGGAACAGAGTGGGCCCAGGGATCTAGGTCCTGAGACGGCGTCACTAACCAGCGAGGTGTTCTCAGTAAGCCACGGAACCTTTGTGAGCGGGCCGGGAGGCAAGGGACACACGAGCCAGGGCTGTCAGGAGAATCTAGAGGAGACCATGTGCATGGTGGGCGCTCCATAGGCATTCGTAAATAATCCCTCTCTCCTCCTCTGTGTCTAGGAGCCCCTTATTGGAAGGAAGTCGTCGTATCTCTCATTTCAGTCCGTAGACTCGCACTGAGGTTGGTTGGTCAAGTAACCTCCAGAATTGGTTACGTTGTGGTGAAGGGGGCACAGGATGGTCCAGGAGACAGCAGAGAGCCATTTCAACAGTCTCACCCTTTGGATCCTAGGCCTTGGCATGTTGCCATGGTAACTTCAGTTTAGCCATTCAGCAGGCTCATCCAACAATTGGCCTCATGGCCTCTGTGCTAAGTACCCCCGTGCCCAGGTATCTCTTTGTTGCCTCGGAGTTGTCCCACTTACCAGCTGTGAGCAGGCCCACAGCTGCACCAGCTTTCCTGGAGGAATGTCACCACTTGAAGGGCCTTGAAAGAGTCTGTCCAAGCCCTGAATTTTATCCCCAAGGCACAGAATGATCAAAGAGGTGGAGTCATTCTCCCAAGGTCACACAGCAGTGAGATGAAGTGAGAACCAGAGGCTGGAGGCCATCTGGGTTACCGAGCTTGTGCTTCTAGTGTCTCCCCTGGTTTCCTTAGTCTGGCTTTTCTGCCAGGAGGGGTGTCTGGGTCTGTTTGGAGCCAGCCCTTGGGTGTTCCTGCCATCTCCCCTCATCTTTGCATTGTGCTCTGCCTGGAAGGTTAGGGGATTGTTTCATCCCTCCACATCTTGGCTCCTTTCCTGCTGCCTCTCCCGTTCCCTCTCTTCATGGGAGGCTGCTGGAGCCTAAGAGTGTGCCAACCCGGGAGCTGCCTGCTTCCTGTGTCACTGAGCATGCACAGCAGGTACTTGGAGAGGGAAAGACGGATGCTGTCGGTGGCTGATGAAACCCACAGTGTCCATTGCTTGTGTGGGCAGGAAGGAGCTGGGAGGCTTTTGCAGGTACAGACAGAAGTTAGTACCATAGGAAAACATAGGCCAGATGGGCTGTCTCGGGTTCCGAATGCAAAAGACCCAGTTCCTCGTCAGCTCTTCCCACAGCTGTGGGAAGTGGGGTCTCCCTGGAGTCCAGCCTTTGTAGGGGGGAGAGAGTGATCCACCTGAAAGCTGCTTTGTTGGTCTGTTAGAACAGCTCATAACCTCACTAGGAGACCCTCTAGAGCACAGAAGAAGGAATTCATCTAAAATCTGCATGTGCTTATGCCAGCTTTCTGATCATTTTTTAAAGAATTTAAAAAATAATAATAATAATTTAAAAAATTAAAAAAAAAAAAGAATTTTTTTTATTCTTCCCTTTCCATGTCAATAGCCACTAGAAGACTAGCCAGCATCCAGAGTAAGCCCTGGGATTATTCCCGAGGAAGAGAACAAGATAGATTGTGGGCCCCTCCACCGCTCTCCCCTGTTCTAGCCCTCTTCATTCTGCCCTCAAAACTTGGAAGAAAGGGTGCTGTTTTATTGGTGTATTGGAAGTAGACAAAAGCTTCAGCAGGGCTCAGTGGTTTGGCGTTGTTTTTTTTTTTCTTTTTCATCTGCAATGGCTTTGTGTCTTTGGTCTCCTGGCGAGTGATAGCTGTGCTCAGATGGCCACTCTGTTTCTCGGGGTGAGCCTGGCCACATCAATACTGGGTTTGATGTATTTTATTAGAAATGGCATATCAACCAGAAAAGACATTTTTTCTCCCCGGTTTGTTCTGCTTCTAACCTCCTCCCTCAAATTTTATAGACCTGATGTTTTGAGAGATGCTCTTTCATTAATAAAAAAACACTTTTTGGGGGGAGGGGAAGGAAAAGATGTGCTTATTTCATTTCCTTTTCATTACCAGTTAGCTTCATATTTTAAGATCCCTCCAGGCACAAATTCCTAAGTAGTCATCAGGTAGTATGGAAAAATGCTGTGTGGTTAGACAAAGGGAAAATACTTGTATTTTCCCTGGCATCAAGTGTGTGCTCAGTGCAGGAGCTAGTAACGTGGACAGGGCTAGGAACCTGGCGACTTGACCGAAGTCCTTACTGAGTGGGCACATGCAGATACGACTTGTCATATATGGTGGTTTGGTTTTACACAAGCTGTGAGGCCCTGTTGAGAGGCCCCCACCCCGGTGCAGCCTTCCCTGCTTTGAAATGAAGCTTGTGGCTCCTCCCACCACTCCACAGGCTCTCGTCCTGGATGCACTTCGTTGTTCATTATATGCCAGCTCTCTTCATCAGCTCATTGGGGACAAGCTCTGTGTCCCATTCTGTCTTGGCAACGCCTCCCTGGGGGCACCCTCAGCCCCCAAGTCCCCCGGCACTGTTCTCTGGGCCCTGCGTAGAGCTTCCCACAAGCCCGCAGGGCATGCTTTGGTACACATAGGTTGAAATGACAATCAGATTTTTAGCGCCTCTTGCGGGTTACCACTTTCCGCCCAGGTTAGAGGTATGTGCATCCGTTTTATTTTCCTGTTAGGTCAGAGGTTGGCAAACTTTCTCTGCGAGGGCTGCGTGGGAAACGCTGCGGGCTTTGTGGCCCATATGGTCTGTGTCCGTAGCAAGTACTGAAATCTTCTGTTAGGAGCACCCAGGCAAGGTCACCTGGGTGGCTCAGTGGGTTAAAGCCTCTGCCTTTGCCTCAGGTCATGATCCCAGAGTCTTGGGATCAAGCCCCACATTGGGATCTCTGCTCAGTGGGGAGCCTGCTCCCCTCAAACCCCCGCCACCTGCCTCTCTGCATACTTGTGATCCCTCTCTCTCTCTGTCAAATAAATAAAAATCTTTAAAAAAAAAAAAAAAAGGCACCCAGGCAGCCACAGATGGTGTGCAAACAAGCAGGGGACGCCTGGCCTCTAGGACATTCACAGAAACAGGCAGTTCACCCTTAATGTGCTGATCCCCAAACCAGATTGTCAGCTTCTGAAGAGGCAGGTCTCAGTCTTATCTGCCTTGTGCGTGGCAGAGGGCCACGTGAGAGTGGGAGCTCAGGGACTGGGAATGCTTATATAGGGATACTTCAGTGAAACAAGGCTGAAGCTTGAGCAGCACATTTGTAGACAACTGACCCAGCAACTCCACTCCCAGGCACACCCCCAACAGAAATGACTGCCTGTGGTCACGCAGAGCCACGCACCGGCCTGGCCCCAGCAGCAGCATTTGCGGTAACCTCAGACAGGAACTATCCCCTTGCCAATCAGCAGAACAACTGGAAAAAATGGTGCTATATTCATATGCTCTGAGCGTGGGGTGTGCTACGCAACTCATGGGTCCCTGAACTCTACCTCTGAAACCAATACCGCACTATATGTTAGTTAATTGTTTCAGTAAGATAAAATTTAAAATCGAATGCAGCAGTGAAAATAAAGGTGCTCTAGGTAGAAATACAGCTCAGCCTCACAAACACGATGTTGAATTGAGAAAAAGATGGACATAGGATTGCATACGAGCCTGTTCATGGCTCGAATGGAAAGACAGGTGAAGCAAATCTGGGTTGTGAGTACTTTGGTGAGGGTGGGGACTGGGAGGGGTGAGAGGCGGCTTCTGGGGCACTGGTTAGGTTCCGTTTCTCAGTCAGGGTGCTGGTTCCAAGGGTGTGTTCCGTTGTGAGTACGTTGTGAGTACACCAAGCCATTGTGAGTACACCAAGCCGTACACTTAGGACCTGCATACATTTCCATGTGAATGGTATAATTTAATCAGGCATTCGGTTTAAGGCGGGGGGGGGGGGGGGGGCAGTTTGTCCAAACAGTATCTAGCAGAGCCTTCAGCCAGCCATTTTAATCCTCTGGCTGATGCTCCCCAGCTCCTGCTTCCTGCTAACCCCAGACCTGGGCCCTTGGTCCTATAAACAGGAGCATTGAAGCCTGGTGCCTTCTTTGCCTCTGGCCATCAGGGCGCAAGGGTAGAAGCTGGGGCTGCGTGGGAACCGGTGGAGCGTTCTGAGGGTGGGCCAGGTGGCCCTGTGTGTCCCCCCCCTGCTCTCCCCCACCTTCTGGCAGCCTAGATCTGTGGCAGGCATGTGACAGGTGTCCTGGGGCTTCCCTGTCTCCTTCACAGAACATTGTAGCAGTGGGAGCCGGGTTCTGTGACGGCCTCCACAGCGGGGACAACACCAAAGCTGCCGTCATCCGCCTGGGGCTCATGGAAATGATCGCCTTCGCCAGGATCTTCTGCAAGGGCCAGGTGTCCACGGCCACCTTCCTGGAGAGCTGCGGCGTGGCTGACCTCATCACCACCTGCTACGGAGGCCGGAACCGCAGGGTGGCTGAGGCGTTTGCCAAAACCGGGAAGGTAGCCCCTGGCTTGTCCTCCCCTGGCACGTGCACCCTCACTGAGACCCCTGGGCTGGGGCGAGCTGCGGTCCCCTGGAGGCAGAGGCAGGCGTTTGTCGTTTGCTGGGCGTATCCCACTGCCACTAGGCTGCTTTGGCTTTAAAGTACCTTTGCCTGAGTCCTTCAGCTTGCATGTCTCTCCATGGCTTGTGCGGAGGGAGGATGCCAGCTCCCCTCTGCAGCGCTCCTCTTGAAGTAAGAGATTCTCTGGTCTTTTTTTCCTGAAGACTTACTTATTTGTGAGACGGAGAGAGCACGTGCACATGTGTGCATGGTGGGGTGGGGGGAGAAAGGCAAGCACACTCTGCCCTCGGCACGGAGCCCAACATGGGCGCTCCATCTCATGACCTGGAGATCATGACCTGAGCCGGAACCAAGAGCCAGACACAGAACTGACTGCACCACCCAGGCACCAGACTCTCTAGTCTTTACAGCAGCGATTTCTGCTTGATTTTAAGACCATCGAAGAATTGGAGAAGGAGATGCTGAACGGACAGAAGCTCCAAGGACCGCAGACATCCGCTGAAGTATACCGGATCCTGAAACAGAAGGGGCTGGTTGACAAGTAAGTCCCCCCTGCCCTGCCCCCGCTGTCCCTGGGACCAGAGGGCAGCCACCTCCTGCTTCCCTCATGACCACCATCCCAGTCCGTGCACTTGGGCACAGCTGTGTGCAGAACTCCGCTCAAATAGTTCCGCCTTTGTGTGATGTGAACATCTGTGGCAGGAAACCTCTTCCTGCCCTGAAAATGAGTGTTGACACAGAACCAGCCTCAGCTTCGGGGAGAGGAACTCAGTTCCCCTTTCTTTTGAGAGAGAGAAAGCACACGCACTTACGAGAGCACGCATGGGGTAGGGGAATGGGGGGGGGCAGGGAAGGGGGAGAGAAAGAATCTTAAGCAGGCCCCATGCCCAGTGCAGAGCCTGACACAGGGCTCAATCCCACCACCCTGAGATCAGGACCTGAGCTGAAACCAAGAGCTGGACATTTAACTGACTGAGCCGCCCAGGTTCCCCAAGAAGAACTTAGTCTTGTAAAGCAGGTTACAAAACACGAAGGTTGAGGTTCTGGTTTATCCTGCAGGGTGTTCGGTAAGAACTGCATGTCATAAGTCTTGAACTCAGAACAGAAGAGGACCCTGTTGTTTGTTATAAAAAGATACAGTCTTGTTAATAAAAGGTCAGACAGTTCAGAAAAGAAGAAACGTGCAAGGTAGCCCAGAATGCTCCCACTAGAAGCGACCTGTGTTCAGGTTTGCCCAGGAACTTGGCAGTGTCTGTGTCCCGTGGATGAACGGGTGGGTGCCTCTAGCCTCCACTGCCTTCCGGGATGGTCATTTGCTAAAGGTGGGCCTGGGACAGCCTGATCAACTGCCCGACTGAGGGAGTAAACCCTGTCGCCCCGCCAAGCCCCCAGCCTCTCTGCAGCTGCCCTGTGGCCCTTTATCTTGCTTATTTTTGCTGAGCCGCCTTCCATAACCACGAGGCCGGCGACACCATCTAGTAACTGCTGCGCAACATATTCTGCGTACCCTCCTCTTTTCAGGAGGGAGGGAGAGGTTTGCTTGCCTGGGAGAGGAGGGGGCTGGGCGGCTGTGTGGACGCTGCCAGGTGTGGTCAGTCCAGGGCACACACTTCCCCCCTGAGCCAGTGATGGTTAGAGACGTGGCTGCTGGTTCTCTGGCGTGTCTCCTTCCTCCTCTTCGGCTCAGTCCAGATGTCTGCTGGTCCCGACCACCCACCTTTACCTCCCCTACATCCAGCTCTCCTCTCCTCTGCACGAGTACACACTGGTGAGCTGTAGAGTTCCCTATAGAAAGTTGAAAAGGAAGGAGGACAGGACATTCGTCTTCCTTCTTTAATTTGCACTTTATCTTTCTGAAATAGCTTTCAAAACCAGCCAGGCAGAGATGGAAGGCATAAACAGGCCTCCAGAGGAGGAGAATTACCTGTAAATTGTGGCTAAAAGGAAAACACCTCTGATGGGCCTGGTGTTCCTTCCATACTTAAGGGCAAACAGTGGAGTGCTTGTCTGTGGTGGGGCGACTTTACTGAACCTTAAATATTTATCAGTTTTCTAAAGTCTTAAGAAAACATTTGGGTGTTTGTGGATGCTGATGATCTCCTAATCACGGTTTTCAAGTGCCATCTGTCTGCTGCCGTGGGGCATATTTGATAATGGACGAGTCTGTCTCCATCGTGGAACTTGGGGAGGCTATGGATTGGAACTGGTGTTCTGGAATCAGTACCTGTGCCTGTTTTAGAAAAGCAGGTGTAATCAAGCAGGTGAACCTCGGCTCTGAGCAGATGCCCCTCCTCCGTCGCGTCCCATTTTCTTTCTCTTGATTAGAAATGGAACAGGCTGTGCCTGTGCTTAATGAGGTCACTGCCGGGTTGGAGGGAACACCTCACTTCCCACAGGCTGAGGCGCAGAGTTCTGGGGGGCTCTCCCCCTGCACTCACCTCCTAGAGCTGCTTAGCCAAGTTCTGCCATTCTCCCTTGCTCTTTTTCCCTTTGTCACTCCAATACTCCGATCTCCTCTCTTCCCACCCCGCCCCCATGGCCATGAAAAGTGCAGTGAACCGGAGGGCAATGTTCCAGCCACCTGGGGGCTTCCTAGCCATGTGGTCTGGGTCAGGTCATATTTTTATCTGTGCCCTAGTTTTTTCTCTACCCACCAAATCAAACCAGCAAACCTGATGATTGCCTTCTACCTCGAGTCTTCTGATTCACTCCTGCTCATCCGGAATGGGTCCTTAGGTTGGCATGTAGGATAGTGCCTCTCAGTTCTGTGCCCCTGGAACTTTCTGTCACTGTCCTGGGACGCCCTACAACCCCTCCTTCAGCTGAAGCAGACCTCCCTTTGTCCCAGTACCCTCTTCTCAGAGGCTTTTGTGCATGTCTGCCCTCCTGCTGTTTGGCCTGCCTAGATGGCCCCCCCTTAATAGGCGTGTCAGCCCTGACTACCCTTGAGGTGACTGGGTCTGTCCTCAGACCCCCCTTCATCCACCTCCTCCAGACGCAGATAACTCTCCCAGCTTTGAACATCCTGTTTACAGGAGTGGTTGGCAAACTTCTGTAAAGAACTGCATAATAAATATTTCGTCTTTGCAGCCCACATACAACTCTCTGGTGTATATTCTTTTTTTTTTTTTCTCCCTTATATGGCCCTTGAAACATACAAGAATTGTCCTTAGCTTGCAGGCAGCGCAGAACAGGCCACAGGCCAGGTTGGCTTCTTAAGCTGTGGCTTGCGAACCCCAGGTATAGAGCATCCTGCTGCTCAGGAGCTGTGGGCTTCTTATGTAAATGTGCAATTTACTTAAAGTCTGCTAGATTTGGGCAGGCGTGGGGGGAGAGGGGCACATGGCTCCTGTTTGAAAAAAAGGAAATTCGAATCTTAGTAAAAGGCATCCAGTGAAAAGTTAACTCTGGAGCCCCACCTTCACTGCAGGCAGCTTTCTGAGTTTTTAGCATATCCTTCCATTTAGGGGATGGGTGCTGTGCTCCACGTTCCGCTCTGCTTTCCTTTGTTGGAGGATAGGGTTTGAAGAATGTGCCATATTGGCACCCGTAGATCTCTCACGTAATGGCTGCAGAACATTCCACAGTGTGGGAGAACCACAGTTTATTTAAACAGTCTCCTCCTAATAGATAGGCACATCGTCTGGGCTTCTCTGCTGTTCGGAAATTTGCTTTATTACATTTCCTTGTGCATGCCTCTTTAGGGGCATGTGTGAGTATCGGGTGTTTGCATTCGTTCACCGGGGCAACCACAACAAAATACCACAGACCAAGAGGCTTACACGGCAGAAATTTCCTTCTCACAGTTCTAGAGTCTGGGAGGCTAAGATCAAAGGGTCAGCACGTGCCTTCTCATGAGGCTCTCTTCTTGGCTTGTTAATGGCCGTCTTTCCCCTGGGTCTTCATGTGGTCTTCCTCTGTTCTGTGTGAGTCCTAATCTCCTTGCCTCATAAGGACGCCAGCCATATTGGTTTGGGGCCCACACTTTATGAACCCCTTTTAACGTAATTACCTTTTTAAGGGCCATAGGTCCAAATACAAGTCCTGGGGGTTAGGACTTCATTGGGTGAATTGGGATCTGGGGGCACTCCTCAGCCCAGAACCGTCTTGTAACCTTCCTGAGGGCTGGGACCTTGCTGATAATACTCCATACCCTGCACCTGGTTGAAGACTGACACATCTGAAGTCCTCGGTGTCCATAATTGACTGGCCTGTGCCAATATTTTTCAATGAAATAATTGTCTTTCACCCTCCTTTCACCTCTAACCTCATTTAGAAAGTTCCCCAAACTGATCTAACTGGCCTTACAGCATTTTATGTTATAGAAAATAACATTTAGATGGGCAGTGCTTGAATCTTGGCTTCAGAGTTAGAAACTGTGCCTCAGTTTCCTTATCTATGAAATGGGGATAGTGTTACCCATCTCACAGGGTGGTTGTGAAAAATAAACAAGTAACTTGTCCATAAGATCCCCCCCCATCACACACACACACATACTCCAAATCTCTTGTTAGCATCCCATCTACACACTTTGAAAGTTGGGAGCATTTCTGGCTGCAAGAGCAATGCCCAGTTTAAAAAGCCTCAAACAGTAGGGTTATTTTTTTCATGAAACAAGGATTCTGGAGGTGGACATTATTGGTGTTGATGCAGTGCCTCTCAGTAATCCTGTCAGTCTTCCCTCAAAACCTCAAGATGGCTGCAGCAGCTCCATGCATCACATACACAGCTTCACTCAGTGACATGGAGCAGGTGCAGTCTGGGGAAGGAGAATTTTCTTCCAGGGCCTCTCAAGGAGAAGACTATTTTCTGCAGCAGAAGTATTGGGTCTTACTCTCTAGAATTTGCTTCCTTGGCTAATTCTAGGAGAAAGTAAGGCTGGGAAATGCAGCGTTAGGCTGTTTGCAGTGTTGGTAAAGAGTGAAGGGATTTGGGAACAGCTTAGGGTGGCCCTTCATCACCTGCCACCCTGCTCTGGGAAGACACAAATTGTTCTGATCATGGGATCAGGAAAACTAAGCCATGGAAAGATGAAGGGGCTAAAATCTGTGGGCTCTAACTCCCATTCCCAGTGTTCATTCAACAGTATTCGCTGAGCACCTGCTCGCAATCTGTGCACTGTGCCAGAAGTGAATAAAACACTTGGGGCCCTGACCTCCCAAGAGCTTGCTAGGACCTAGGGGCTGTCTTGTGGCTATGTGTATAAACTGTCACTTAACTGCACACTTGCCACATGACAAGTGTTCTATTCTGCAGGTTACCTGTAAGTCACTTCATACAGTAGGCTTTAACACAACATGTCATGCCCAATTGAAAATTGCCCAGAGCAGACAGACTGTGGATTTGACTGCCTACCTGACTCAAAAAAAAAAAAAAAAAAAAACCAAAAACCAAAAACCAAAACATTCTGTACCTTATAAAACCCACAGTGATAGACATATGACCTAACAGGGCTGTTTGCCATTCGTAAGTTAAGTTGTCATTATAGGATTCCAGCTAGTTAATTTTCAGAATGGCCTTTAAGACTCTATTGATCTTGTCAAGCTTACTTTGGGCTCGCGCACGCGCGCGCATGTGTGTGTGTGTGTGTTTAGAAGCCTGATTGAAATTAACTTTGTTATTTCCATAGTGATACCTGCTGTTTAAAATACTTGCTGAGCCAGCTGGACCCTGGGATAATGCTGTCCTTTCTCACGGTGGATTATTGGCCCACACCTTTGTACCCTCAGCCATTTCAAACTTTTCATTTATATCCATGTTCACAGCCTGGAAGAAAAGGCAAAATAAACCCAGCTTCCATCTTGAGATCAGTGCTTTGCTAATTGTGGGTGCCCACGTTGATTCTTGGAGGAATGTTCCAGACCGGAACTATTTATGGTGATACGTGGGCTGCCTCATTCTTTATCCTTGGATGATCCCTTTTGGAGGAGGGAGAACGATACCTCCTTGCAATTTTTTATTCTCCAGTCTCTTAAATTATTGACAGAAGCTTGGACTCATTCCAGACTTGCCCAAGAGCCGGAGCTACAGCTCTTCATGTGAATGGCCGCAGATGGCCCTGCAAGGATTACCGTGGGACTTGTTTGGAGATTGTCTACACCAAACAAGTAGGCAGAGGACGGTCTGGGTCATAGCAACATCTTACAACCACCGTGCAGAGGCTCTCTGCCCACCAAATGATAGAGGAATATAATAGATGGCGTTCACTTTGTTGTCCAAAGTAGCACACGCATCTGTAATCTGTTAGGGAAGAGAGGAAGGCTCATTTGTTCTGGTAAACCAGATGGCTCAACTTGCCTTTGTTCACGTTTCCTCCCAACCAGGTTCCCGTTGTTTACGGCAGTGTATCAGATCTGCTATGAAGGCAAACCCGTTCAAGAGATGTTGTCCTGTCTCCAGAGCCACCCAGAGCACGTCTAAAGTGGATGGTGCAGCGTTGTGGAGAACGTGTTGCCTTTCTGATCAGTCTTTTTTGGTCAGATGGAAACTGGGACTGGGCAACACGATGTTTGCTTGACCATGATCCCATCATGGGTGAGGATGAATTTTTACCAGTTAATTTTTGAATTGCAAGACGCAGTTCACTGGCTGAGATGTGGTAGGCAACAAATAGACACATGTATGAATGTGTGAGTCTGTGTTCATTTCTCATGCTGTGGATATTTCTATGAACCAAAATTAAAGGTCCTTTTTAAAAATTACTTTTTGAATTTTCCCACCACGATAGCTTAGAAGATGGGAATGATCTCAGCTAAATTTTTTACATCCAATCCATATGCATTTGAGTGAAGGGATTTTATTTTTTCCTCATTCTCTTGAAGTTAAAACTGAACCAGCATTTCCAGGGTAGAACGGAGGAGTGAGTGTGTTCAAAGATCAACATACTGTAACTTAAACTCTATCTCAAAGCCAGCATAATTAACTACTTTGATTGTGGGTTGATCTTTTTTTTTAACAATTAGAGATTTTTAATTGGGTGATCCACTTATGTATCTTCCTCTTCGCAGTTTTCTGCATTTTTAGCCTCTTTCCTCATTTGCTGCCAGAATGTGCTTTCGTATAGAGGCTCAGCAGTGGCAGAAGGCAGAAAACGCATCTAGGCTTTTCCTGCTGTGACTGACACATTCTACTGATTAATGACCCTTGTGTGATGCTTTTTCTTGGGTAGTCCTTTTGTGCAAACATTTCCTCTGAGCCTCACAGATCCACTGAGATGGGACTCCCATGATTCCTCTTTCGAGTTGCAGTCATGGTACCTGGTCACCTGGCAAGTAGGGGGAGAGCTGAGATTGAAGTCGTGTTCCTCCACCCTACCGCGGTGCCCAGACCTCAGGCATCACCACGCTGATCCGATCTCCCATGATCCGATGGGTCATGGGAAATGCCATGTGCAGCCTTTCCTGAGACTCGAACAGGGCTTCATGCCACTGAGACTGGCGTGGGCCATTGTCTAGACGGCTGCCGCTTAGTGTCGTCCTCACTCCATCAGCTTCCCTTAGAGTCTCAGAAATGCAGGTTTCCAGGTCCCATCCCAGGCTTCTCAACTGGGGTGAGGTATCTGTCTATACTTCAATATGCCTTCCCTGTGTTTCTGATGGTCACTACAACTTGAGAACCACTACTTCAGAAAGTCTGCTCAGATTGGCATTTCTCAAACCATGTCCCATAGGACATGAGTGTCCTTGGATCCCATGGTGGTCGGGGTGTTCTCCGGCAAGATCAAGTCCATTTGGAAAAAGCTGCCTCTGCACACCCCTCTTGAAGGCTTAGAATGTGTGTTAGTATGTCCGTAGAACTATCTGGCAAGTTCCAAACACTGTAGACGACCAAGGTTTCTTTGAGAATCTTGCCGAGTCTTTAAGGGAACACTGTTCTAGGCCGTGGTGACCTGAGGACGGCCCAGGTATACCCTTCACTCCTCGCAGAAATGAGGATGAATGACTACCCACCTGTGGCATTGTTAGCTCTGAACTTTCACAGTTCAGGCCTAGAATGAATCTTCGATGAAGCTTTAAGGTGACACGGTCAAGTACAACCAAGTGGAGGTCAGCCTCGCTGAAACGCACATTATGTCGAATAAGTGCTATTAATTCTACAATTAGAATGGGAATTACTGTATCTTCTTAAATGAGATTGATTTCAGGATAGCATTATAGTTATCTTACATAGCACTTGGAAAGTGTTAAGGGAACGTATGAATGTCACTTACATATTCATGGATTTTCAGTCACTTTGTGAGATTTTGACTTTTTTTTTTTTTAGTTTTCCAGTTGGGACTTTTTTTTCCTTCTATACCTGAAATGATTATAGAAAAGATTTTTGTGGGAATTTTAAAAACTCAATCCAGAACATACGGGGGTAATTTAAATCCTCATACACTGAAGTCTATGAAAGCACACAAAATCTACAAATTTCACTGATCTTTCATGCCACTCTTAAGTTAATCAATTTTTGCTTATCTCATGATTAATCTTTTTAAAAATTTGTACATAGATAATAAAGTGTTACTTTTTAAGATACTTAAAGGGCTGTAAGCTAATTGTGTCTATTAAGTAGGGTAACTAGATGTGAGGACGTAGGATTTTGTTTTCCATACGATGTCATCTGCATTCAGCTTCCTGCTCTAGGTTTCCTACTTGTTTTTTCTTCATGAGTGTTCTCTTGCTGATCTGAAGTCTGCCGACTGTACCTCTTGAACGTAACTTCTGATATTCTGCACATTAATGGAAAATGGCAAATTTTATGAGTTTGTGCTCTGCTGACTGTAGATATTTATTACTCTCTGAATTATCTATTTTTGTAACCACCTGTGGTCCATCGTTTGATTTTAATTCTTATTTCTTACTAATTATGGTAAAAGGGAGGGAGACATCTAGAGGAAAAGCTTAATTTGTACTAGTTCAGCCAATCTGTGAATGTAAAAACTTCACTGTTGCCTTGCTATAATCCAGCCTACTATAATGTGGAACAAGTATCTGTCTTGACATCCATCCTAGCAGGTGGAGTTGAGCTAAACAACTGGTCTTTCATTTAACTCTTAAAACCTGGCCCCATGGCATTGGCCCACAGAGTGATGAGGTGCCCGTGTACGAAGGGATCTTTTTGTTTTTCCACCACTTCCAATCTAAGAGCCTTTTACTCACATGTGTACTTATCTGTTTACAGACTGTAGATGGATATAATTTAAAATCTTGATTTAATAAACCTCTAATGCCCCAAACCTGTGCTGCTGGCTCTTTTTTTCTGGCTTAGTTAAGAGCTTTATTTATCTAGGTCAGCTGCTTTTTTGCCTGAATTGTGTTGCATTAACAGTAATAGAAAAGTAATTTTTATTTATTTTTTTTAAAGATTTTTATTTATTTATTTGACACAGAGAGAGAGAGAGAGATCACAAGTAGGCAGAGCAGCAGGCAGAGAGAGAGGGGGAAGCAGACTCCCCGCTGAGCAGAGAGTCCGATATGGGGCTCGATCCCAGGACCCTGAGATCATGACCCGAGCTGAAGGCAGAGGCTTAACCCACTGAGCCACCCAGGCACCCTAGAAAAGTAATTTTTAAAAGAAGGTTTCCTCTCTAATCCCACTCCTCAAGCACATCTATTTCCATTCGTTTGCATTCCTTCCCATGGCTTGGTGGTATTTTTATATAATCATAATAGTAGGATCCAGCCTTCCAGTTCCAGCCACACAATGGAGGAATTTTATCGTTATCTTTTGTTTATCTTTATCTTTCCTTCCTTCCTTCTTTCTTTCCTTCCTTCCTCCCTCCCTCCTTTCTTTCTTTCTTTTTTTTTTTTTTTTCTCTTCCTTTCCTTGCCCAGGAAAGGAGAGCACAAGGAGCAGGAGAAGCAGACTCCCTGATGAGCAAGGATCCCTGCTCACTACTGGATCCCAGGACCCTGGGATCATGACCTGAGCCGAAGGCAGAGGTCTAACCCACCAAGTCACCCAGGCATCCCTGGAGTAGTAAGTTTGAAATCCACACCACCACCACCTCAAATACGTAGAAGAGCTAGGACGACACAACCAGCATCCCTTTTATATGCTAGGCTGATCTCAAAAGAATGTGAAGGAAATCCCCTGGAGGCTGAAATAATTAGGGATTGACAACCAGATCTGTAAAGCCCCAGGGTAGCTCTCTGGCTTCCAAGAGTGAGTGGGAGTACTCTCCATTGTCTGAGGGTTTGGGCTGGAAAGGTTAATGCAAAAACTAGAACCTGCAGGGGAAGAAATGTGCCTAGAAAACCCATGGATAGGCACAACCAAGGAATGGGTTCCAGGTGGAGAAAAAGGTCTCTGCTAAAAACTTGTAATTTTGAGTCCAACGCCATGAACAGGTTTTGGGTTTGAATTTTGATATCCAGGAGATCACAAGCAAAAAGCAAAGAAAAAGACCATGGCCTAGTAATGCCAGTAAAGAACTGGCAGAAGCAAACAAAAAACCAATGCAGAGACGCACTCTGGATCCACGCTGCACAGGCCGCCTATGAATAAGGTCCCACTGAACATGCCTTTTAAAGTTCAGAAAATACAAACAAGGGCTGGCCAGGGTGCCGAGAACAGGGAATCCTGATGCAGTTTTGGTGGGAATGTAAGTTGGTACAGTCACTGTGAATGGCTTTTAAGGAATACAGAGTTTCCTCAAAACACTAAAATTAGAGTTACCATATGTTCCAGTAATTTCCTTACTGGGTATTTACCCCCCCAAAATGAAAACACTAATTTGAAAAGATAAATGCACCCTTGGGGTGCCTGGGGGGCTCGCTCAGTTGAGTGGCTAACTCGATTTTGGCTCAGTCATGATCTCGGGATCCTGGGGAGTCTGTCTCCCTCTGCCCCTCCCCCCACTCATGTTCTCTCTCAAATCTATTTTTTTTTTTTTTAAACAGATCACAAGTAGGCGGAGAGGAAGGGAGGAAGCAGGCTCCCCGCTGATCAGAAGGCCCATGTGGGGCTTGATTCCTGAGCCAAAGGCAGAGACTCAACCCCCTGAGCCACCCAGGTGCCCCTCAAATAAAGAAATCTTAAAAAATAAGTGACTCAAGTTACGGAAGCAAGCCATGTTACCCTTGGTTTGGAGGGGAGGTTTGTAATGGGGCGAGTGGGAATGGTATGCAGTCTAGCTCACAGGATTACTTGCAATGGTCAGTGAAAAGCAGGAAAGCTTACCAACATTCAAGGAGAAAACCCACATGATCCTATTAATAGTTGCTTGTGACAGATGCCATTCTGCATGTTCATCAAATGAATTTTTTTGTGTGTGAGATACACAGTTAAATTGTATTTTTCCGCAACCCAACAGTTAGGTGAGGCAGTCTGGCCATGGCACAGGCAAGAAAGAAACGACACTTGTTGGATTCTTTGCTCTTGGGTGTGCTGATTGGATTATCAATTTCCAGAATGACTTGGAAGCTATCTGTCGAAGATAGTGGATGGATCCTCTTTCAGCCTGGATTCCTACAGGACTGGGTAGAGAATATCCCTCCCCTCCACACCACCACACACACCCCTCGGTCCACATTGTACTGTAATAGGTACAAAAATAAAAACTCAACTGTCATTTACACCCCCAAGAGCTGGGAGCTGTTGTTAACAGCACTAACAAAACTTAACCGAAGATGCTTAAAAAAGATGTTAGTAGTTAAGGGCTGGGGCATGCAGAAATACCAAGAGATGTGGGAGAATATCCACCTGTCATTACAGCATCATGGTTAGTATCCTCTTGGGCATCTTAGGTTTGGACCAAGAGGCTGTGGAATGTGGGTGGGTAAGCCTGTGGCTATATTGGTTCCTCTCCTCCCCAGAACTAACTAGTTCAGTCCAGACTTTGTGTACATAATGGTCCCTCTTTATCCAGAATTAATGCCAGGAAGGTCCAGGATTTATACTCCTGCTTACTTCCTTTAAAATATTTTCGAATGGCTATCACAGTCACTCGTACAAAAATAAAGTCTATGGTCCGTTTTCCAACTAGCCACTGTTAACTAATTTCTATTGTGCCCTGCTAGAATTTTCATTTTATCTGTTGATTTTTAGAAGACTATTTTTAAGTAATCTCTACACCCAGTGTGGGTCTTGAACCCACAGAGTGGAGATCAAGAGTTGCACACTCTCCCGAGGAAGCCAATCAGGTGCCCTTCCAATTTCATTTTATATATGCAAATCTGTATTCTTACTCCCTTTCCCATTTTTCTACACAAAATAGAGATTACTAGAGACATTGTTCTGGACCTTGCTTTTTTCACATAATATTCTGTCTTGACATTTTTTTATTTTTTTAGATTTTATTTATTTATTTGACACACACAGACACAGCTGAGAGCTGAAACACAAGCCAGGGGAGTGGGAGAGGAAGAAGCAGACTTCCTGCTGGAGCCGGGAACTGGGTATTGGGCTTGGTCCTAGGACACAGGGATCATGACCTGAGCTGAAGGCAGATGCTGTAAGGACTGAGCCACCCAGGCCCCCCTTGACTGTCTTTTTTCTTAGGATTTTACATATTTATTTGAGAGAGACAACAGGAGAGAACGGGAATGGGGGAGGGGCGGAGGGAGAGGGAGACGCATACTGCTAGCGGAGCAGGGAGCCCTGCATAGGGGCGGTGGGGGTGGGACAGGCGGCGTTTCAATCCCAGGACCCCCGGGATCAATATAAGAGCGAAGGCAGAAGCTTAACCGATTGAGCCATCCAGGCATCCCTTGACAGTCTGTCTCAGTGGCTTGTTTTAAACTGCATTTTTAAAACTTCCTATTTTGAAATAATTACAGACTCACAGGAGCTGCAAGGGTAGTACAGAGAGATTTCATGTCCCCTTCACCTAACTTTCCTGCAGATATCAGCACTTAGTTTTTGAAAGCATAAGATTAAAAAAAAAAATAGTAGTAAAGCACGTTTAGCACTTTTCTAGTGCTTTATATATATGAATTTATTTAATCCTCAAAATGTACCATCCCCTGATACAGAGGAGGAAACAGATACAAAAGCCAAGGAACTTGGCAAAAATCAGAGATCATCATCGATAAAGGCGAGACTTGAACTCAAGCAGTTCGGCTTAAGAGTTTGCATTCCTAGTTTACAGGCTATACTAGCTCCTCAGAGGAATGGCTGTTCACAGTTGAGCAAAATCAAAGAACTCTTTCTGCCAGTTTGCCCACATGTCCTATGTTCGTGCACGTGTAAGATTTTAAAATACTGTTCTAAAACTTTCATTTTTTAAAAAGACTTTATTTTTATTTATTTTTTAAATGTTCCTTTGTCTTTTTTTTTTTTAAGATTTTATTTATTTATTTGACAGAGACCACAAGTAGGCAGAGAGAAAGGAGGAAGCAGGTTCCCCGCTGAGCAGGGAGCCCCATGCAGGGCTCCATCCCAGGACCCTGGGACCATGACTTGAGCCGAAAGCAGAGGCCTTAACCCACTGAGCCACCCAGGCTCCCCGAAAGACTTTTTTATTTTTAAATACTTTCTTAATGTGGGTCTCAAACTTGCAACCCTGAGATCAGGAGACACTGAGCCAGCCACGCCCCCCTACAGCTTTCTTTGATAGTCTTAATATTGAAGAATATTAATCTCCCATATCTTTTAAATATCTGCATATTTTATTTATGACTATTCCATAATTTATGACAGATGAATATTTAAATTGTTTTCTCCATTTCTCTCATTACAATAATTGCTGCAGTAAATACCCTTGCACATGGCTCTCTGCTCACTTACATGAGGAAATCTAACGGATAAAGCCCTAGAAGTGGGACTACTGGCTCAGAGGTACGTGTGTTTGATATTTTAACAGGCACCGCCAAATTAACCTTCAAAAGGATGGCTTCAATTCATGCCTCTGACCTCACTTCCTCTCCTAATTACTACCATAACCTCTGTCAGGGATTCCTTTATAATAGAGACCTGAAGTGAACCAATAAATCCAAAAACTGCAATTCTGCGTTCAGCAAGAACTTAGAAGTCTCTTGTTTCACAGGAAAACGTAAAATTTTGTTGTTCAAAACAACAATTGTGTTCAAGTAGCCAGCTTAACTAATAGTTGTAATAGTTGTGGTTCCAAAGGTTTATATACGCACAGAATGGGTCATTAAGTTAGCCACTTACAAGGGATGTTGAGAGAAGAAACATTAATAAACACCACACATTCACTGTTCAAGCCAGACCCCAGAAGGTTCTTATAATAAAACAAACAAACAAACAAACACAAGAAACCAAAACAAACAAAAAAGCTGAATGGGTAGTTAGAAGATGCCCCCATGAGAAAATTCTGGCTTCCAGTGAGCTATGACACCCCTGTCCACTAGAGGTCACTCTTTGGGAAGGACTTTTCCCCAGGCTGCTGTTGGCCGCCTGCAAAAAATGGCATCGCTCCTTGTTCCTGGGATTTTTGGTCAAGTGTTTAGAAGGTCATACATTTCTTATGAATGTGACAGCTGAGTCTGTGCTAGGCATTTGTCCATTGTCTTTGTTTTGACTTTTTAACTCAAGACCGACCACATATTTTGGTGCACGGTTGTTTTACTTATACCCTGGCCTGTATCCACTTACTCGTCTATTTGATGGGACGTTGGCATTCCACAAAAGCAAAAATATCTGCTTCCTGCTTTTTCTTTTCAGGAAAGACCCCAGCAACATACTGGGGGAAACACTTCTGGAGAAGGGCTCTTCCATGCTTTAAAGAAGTTTCGGCAAGGAGGGAGGTAGATAATGAAAGAAGAAACCTCTTTGCCTCCTGAGTTCCCCTCTCAGTTTCCCTTTGATGGTATAATTTCCATTTAGAGACCATTTCTTTAGGAAGCTAATGAAATTTAAGCTTCAAGGACCCTTTGTTGTGCGGAGTCCCTTCTATGGCCCTGTACCTTTGTTTTCTTAAATTTGTGTTCTTTTTCTTAAAGAGAGATCACCACCTGCCCCCAAGTTGTGAGAGCTGCGGGCCCCGTAAAATGAGTCCATGTCAAGTTCTGAGACTTTGGAGTCAGGTGGGGATTTAATTTCTGGATCTGTATGACTTTGGGCAAGTTACTTCACCCCCTGGCCTTCGATTTTCTTAACTCTAAATAGTGTTGGGTTTTTTGAGAAGTCAGAAAATACGTACTTTGCTTTTCACAGTTCCCTGAACACATTAAGGAACTTTAAGAGGAAAAGAATGTGGGGAGAAAAGACAAATCCATACTTGGTTTGAATTGCTTAGGGCCTTCTGGAGAGAGATGTCTGGGGGCAAGAGAACATTCTAGACTACAGATCAAAAGGGTAAGGCACTTACAAAGTCAGAGTAGAATGAGGTATGGAGGGAAGGGGAAATCCAGCACCCAGAGGCAGCTATTTTATTTGTTTTAATTTTTAAAAAAATATTGTAATTATTTATTTGACAGAAAGAATGAGCACAAGCAAGGGGAGCAGGAAAGGGAGAAGCAGTCTCCCCACTGAGCAGGGAGCCCGACATGGGGCTCAGTCCCAGGACCTTGGGATCATGTCCCCAGCCAAAGGCAGACACTTAACCAACTGAGCCACCCAGACACCCCAGCAGCTATTTTAAATAAGATAAAACTGAAGTGTCCAGCAGAAGACCTGGACAGAAGTTCACATTTCACTTCTTCAAGGAATTTATAAATCTCGCACCCTGTTCTTCAGGATTTACTCATTCAGGGACTCATTCTCATTTTCTTTTTAGCTTTATTGTAGTGTAACTGACAAACAATGATTGTATATATTTTGGGTGCAAACGTGATGATTCTGTTTACATATATATCGTGAAATGATTACCACAATCAAGCTAGTTAGCTTATTCATTACTTCATATAGCTACCTTTTTACTAAAGTAGTGGTGAGGAAAAAACGTAAGATCCACTCTCTTAGGAAATTTCAGCTATACAATACAGTATTATTAAGCACAGTCCCCAGAACTTAATCGTCTTATTACCGATTGTAATTGGTACCCTTTGACCAACATATCCCCATTTCCCCTCCCCCCCAGTCCCCCCAGTCCCTGACAACCACCACACTACTGTTGGCTTCTACGAATTCAACTTTTTCAGAGATCATAGAGTAATCGCCTTTCTATTTGGCTGATTTCCCTTGGCATAATGTCCTCCAGGTTTATCCATGCTGTTGCAAATGGCAAGATTTCCTTCTTTTTGTGGATGAATAATATCCAGGCACATGTGTGTGTGTGTACCACATCCTCTTATCCATTCATCTACTAACAGACCCTTAGTTCGTTTCCTTATCTTCGCTATTGTGGATAACGTTGCAGTGAACATGGGGGGACAGGTGTCTCTTCAGGATACGGATTACATTTCCTTCAGGTATATACCAAGAAGTGGGATTGCTGGATCCTACAGCAGTTCTATTTTTAATTTTTTGAGGATCCCCATGCTGTTTTCCATAGCAGCTGTACCTTCCCAGCAACAGGGCACAACCTTTCCTTCACAATCTTGCCAACACCTCTTTTCTCTTTTATAACAGATAGCCCCACTAGTATGTGAGAGGTGCTATCTCATTATGGGTTTGATTTGCATTCCCCCGATAATTAGGCACATTGAGCATCTTTTCCTGCACGCCTTGGGTCCTGTTCCCATTTGATTCCGCAGTCAAAGTAAGGAAGCTGTTGGGAGTCCATTTAAAATGAATTGTTGCGAATGCCCAGAGGAGTCACTTGAGGGCAGTACCGCACAATGGTTATTCAGCCCAAATCCCTGAATCAATACACATTTACTGAGGGCATGTAATGTGCTAAGGGAGCTTGTTGGTAGGGCATTGGCCAACCCTGGGAAGTCAGGGAAGGCTTTCCTGAGGAGGAGACACTTAAACCACCTGTCAGGATGCAGAATTGAAGAGGGGAGGAAGGGGTGTTCTTAATAAAGGGAACAGCAGGTGCTAAGACCCTGTGATGGCAGAGTGAGGGAGGGACAAACAGAGAGTAAGGTAGGAGCTGAGAGAGGAGTGCGATGTGGAGGGAGATCAGGGTTGGAGCTAAATTTCTAGAGTCTGTTAACATTTATTCAGAATCTACTATGTGCCAGTCACTTTCCCATAAGTTACTTCATCTCAGGGCACATGGCATGAAATCTCCTTTACAAAGGCAAGGGACATGGCTACCACCCACCTTTCCTCCAGCCTCCTCTCTGTCCCAGTACATCCCCTACTCCACTGGCCCCAAAGTCCTGCTTTTCCCTCAGTGCATAGGTCTCCTTAGGTTGAATGTTACTGATCTTTTTGTGTATGTTTTCTGTCTTCCCGATTAGACAGTATGTCCCTGAGCCAGAAGGTTCTGCGGTTACCTCAAGTGTGTCTGGTATCTAGCCCAGAGCTGATGTCTAGGGGGCATGCTATTCCCCTTGGTTTCTGACGATAATGTTGACAGCATGGCACAAGGTCACGGTAATGTATAGACTGTCGTCACGGCCCCAGTTCTGCACGCCCCCCTGAATGCCCTTAGTCATGAGGCTTTACAGATGGCGTCTATTTCCCCTTCACTTGAATCAGCGCTTGGCCTTGTGACTTGTTTACCAATGCCATGTGGCAAAGTAGTGTGCCAGGGTCAAGCAATATTCTTACTTGTAAAATTGACTTTCTCCCGGGCCTTGGCTCTCTTTAGTCTCATTTCTGGGAGGTAATATGAATCATATTTTAAATATTTTTATTACACAAAATAGCTCAAATTCATTTATTTTAACTGCAGTCTAATTTTCTATTATATGAATAAACCCCAATAGAGTTATCCTTTTCCCTACTAATGGCATGTGGGTCATTTGGAGGTTTTTTACTAATACAGGAAATCATGAGAAAATGTTCCTATGCATGCCTCCCGTAAACATCGGTAAGACTTTCTCAAGTGTATATACTAGTAAGTCAGGTGGTATACACATTTCAAATTTGCTGAAATACTGTTAAATATTGCAAATATTTAACAAATATTTCAATTTTTACCAAATATTTTGAAGCAATCTATTCTCCCACCAGCAATCCATGAGAATGCCCACAGCTCCCCATTTAGCATCAGCGTTGTCATCCTAATGTTTGTAGTTTCTTTGCCAACCTGATGGGTCTGAAATGGTATCTGGTTAATATTTAAATGTTTGTTTCCCTGATTTCCAAAGAGGAGGAGCCTCTTTCCGTGTGTATATTGGCCCTCCTGGTTTCCTCTTTTTTGAATCATCTGTACAT
Organism: Mustela nivalis; assembly: GCF_964662115.1. Lineage (NCBI taxonomy): Eukaryota > Metazoa > Chordata > Mammalia > Carnivora > Mustelidae > Mustela > Mustela nivalis. The sequence continues at coordinate 144,794,236 of NC_139020.1, forward strand.
ATCCTCTCTTTTCCTGTTGGGTTGTTTGCCTTTTTTTTTTTTTTCCTTTTTAAATAGACTTGCTCCTATGAGTGTGTATATAATCTTTATATGTTATATATTCTATACATAACATATACCTATATAACATAAAGATAAAATATAAATAATATAATATATAGTGTATATAATACATAAATAATATTGCATATTCTTTATATGTTTCATTGCTTATATGAACTGCAAAGATCTTATCTCAGTAATTAACAACTTGATTGACGTATAGTTAACATATCATACAATTCACACATCTACACTGTGTAATTCAATGTTTTTTTCAGTAGTCAGTTTGGGAACATTTTCGTGACCTCGGAAAGAACCCTGTGCCCTTAGTTCCCCAACTCTCCAGCCCTAAGCCACCACTAATCTACTTTTTATCTCTGTAAAAATGCCAATTTTGGACATTTTCTGGAAATAGCATATGTATAACCTGTGGCCTTTTATAACTGACTTCATTCAGTTAGCCTATTTTTAAGATTCATGTAGGTCAGAACTTCATTCCTTTTTATGGCCAAATAATATTCCAAAACACTTTTGTTTACTGATTCAACAGTTGAAGTAATGTCTACTGAAAACCGTTACTGATTACAAAAATTGTTCTGATTTCTGCATATCTGATCTGATTTTTACTCCCCCATCCTCCTCCCACACATGACAAGAAAAATGTTTTTTTATTATTTAAATTCAGTTAGCCAACATACAGTGCATCATTCTTTTTTGATATGATGTTCAGTGATTCATTATCTGCGTATAACACCCAGTGCTCATCACATCACGTGCCCTCCTTATAGGAGAAGTTCTTTTGACCAAGATGATGAAAATGTTTATCACTGACTTGGAATTGTGCTTTACTGGTGAGTATCCTTGGTCCAATCCCCATAGAGAGAAGTTCTAGAAACCCTAGTTATCCTAAGTATGGCCCGTGGATGACAGCATTACGTCCCCTGAAGCTTAGTAGCAATCAGGCCCTTTCCAGACCTGCCTGAATGAAACTCTGAAGTTCAAGGAGACCAGGTGACTCATTTGCTCATTCAAGTTTGAGAAGGGCTGCTCTATACCACTATGTCTTCCCCGGCATCCATGTTGAAACCACCTGGGAGGCTTCTAGATCAGTGCCAGTAACCTGTCCACTTTTCAGAGGTTCAGATTTCACTGTAGAGTGGGTCCTGAACCCTGGGCTGATTCCACTGAGCAGCCAGGCCTGCAAAGCTCTGACTACACATATCTTTTAGGAGCAATCCCAACTTTTTTCTGTAGATCACTTGAATTTAGGAATATTTATTCTACATGCTTTAAGCCATCAAGATGGCAATTGTGCCTATTTTTTTTTTAAAGATTTTATTTACTTGACAAAAGGATGAATGGTGGGGAGGGACAGAGAGAGAGGGAGAAGCAGACACCCCAGTGAGCAGGAAGCTTGAGGGACCTGATCCCAGGATCCTGAGATCATGACCTGAACCGAAGGCAGACTCTTAACCAACTGAGCCATCCAGGCACCCGGGCAATTCTGTTTAGCAAAACTGACCTGATGGCTCTCTGGAAAGGGTCCCCATGTCCCTTTTCTAAGGAACTGGAGTGTGATGGCCAGTCCAGCTTCTGCCCTCTGACCCCCATCTCTGAGTGGGTGTTCAGAGCTCTGCTGACAAAGATGGTCTGTGTTTCGAAGCAAACACAGCTGAAGCCCCTGCGAAGGGAGCGCTGCCAAGGATGCACTTGCTGTTCTTGGTTCGTTTTCAGTATCCAGTTTACAAACTTGCTCTGCAAGGAACAGTTTACAAGCTTGCTCTGCTTACTCCTTTAAGCGGTGTTTACCCAAAAATGGCGTCTCCCTTGCTCCTGCCAACAGATTAAATACAGGAAGAACAAACATCTTGGGTAGACACCCAGATTTATCTCTTTTTAAATAAACTCAGTCCTGATTTTATCTTCGCTAAGGAGGCTGTGGCAGCTACAAGCAACAAGCAGACTGAGTCTCCCTCCCCCCAACCCAGCTCCTTTCCCTGGGGATTTGCTCCCACGCACTGGCTTCCTAATGTGTGTCTCTGTCCCTGTCGCGTCACGGGGATCTCATGGCGATAGTGACGATACCCTCACTGGCCAGAGCGGGCAGGACAGTCTTCACCTTGCATTTCCATAAAAGGTTTCACCACATTGCTGGGGGTTTGTCTACGCCTCCTGGCCATTTATAATCCTGTCTTACCTCTGTGTCACCGAACGTCCCCACAATGCCCCAGCTCCTTGGCCGAGGCCACTTTTCCCAGTTAAAGGAAACAGGAGGGAGGGGAAGGAAGGTATGTTTGTCCAGTACATCCTGCCATTAGCCGAGTCCCAGACACACGTGCAAGGTCCTCTGAATTTTCCATCTACACCCGTTTCAGCCACCTCAGTACTACGCCGCCTGAACTTACTGAAAGGAGTGACTGCACGAATCAGAGGCCCTGAGGTTCCTGAAATCCACACCACGCTGGACGCTTACAGGTGTCGCATAGCTTCTCGGGTTCTCTACTGCCAAGCTGTTCATTTCATCCATTCTCTCATACTGGCCCAAGGAACCCTGCTTTATTTTCCACACATCAAGTGTTACACCTCCCTTGTTTGTGATACTTTTCCCAATTCCAGCTCCAGGACGTCGCCCTATTCCTTGCAGCAGATTCCTTGGAGGTTTTTAATCCTCTAGAGAGTTCTCGAACTGGGGCCATTCAAGGCATAAGTCCCAGTCTCCGAGAGGACAGAGCTTGTCCGACCCAGCATTTCAAAGCTCCCTCCTTGGGGCCAGCTCTCTGTTTCCACAGGAGCCAGCAACCCTGCCCAGTGGTGTGGGACCTGGGGCCTGCCGATGGCAATTACTCTTGTTTTGATCCTTGCCGAAGACTTTTACTTCATTTGCTGGTACACTGCCTCTCTGATTACATTACAGGTCTGCACCCGTGGGTGTGGCTGTGTGTGTATGTCTCCTTTATAAACGTCAGCCTGTGCTTTTCTTTCTGCCAGTCCCTACTTACTCCCCTATCCTGCCCTTTTCATTTTTTTTTTTTTTTTAAATTAGAATGCCAGTAAATAACTCAGTAATGTAAGCCTCACGTTCCTGCTCCCTGGAGGTAGGAGCTTGTGCATGGTATTTGCCAGTGATTTCCACTGAAGGGTGTTGAGCAATTTGCAGCACGATTTGTCTTCCCTTCAGAACAACATACCACAACTTCTGAGAAGTCTCTGATGTCCTTTGCACACTCCAGCCGCGTGTGCTCTGCTGACAAGGATTTTATGTGAACACCGTCTTTTTTTCACTTTGGTGCTTGTATCTGCAGAAGAGTCTGTGTTCTTGTCAGTTCAGAGGGATAACTTCTTTGGTAGTTTCTATTCTAGAACCTTCTCAAACAACAACCTGAACAATGTGTGTGTGTGTGAGAGAGACAGACAGAGATATAGAGAAAAAACAAAACATTGTCACATGATTTCATTTGTTCATTCTCCCTAAATGTTGAGGTCTTTCTGTCTCTCCTGCTGCCTCCCCTACATGATACTCTCTCTCCTTTCCCCTCCTGCTTCACTTCTTCATTTCTAACTACCACATCCAGTTCCAACCACCTTAACTGACCTTAATACAGAACATTACATATAATTCCAAATTAATTGAACTTTATACACTATAGTATTCTCTTATTAAATGGCAGCAAAATAGAATAATTTCCTCTTTTCCATTGAAGAGGGGGAAGGGTTGGTAACAAAAATGCTTTCTTTTTTTTCCTCAAAAACCTTAATGCCATATATATGGTTTTATTGTCAAAATTTCAGTCGCCCTATAGGATCCCACCTCTCTCATTTTACATTAAATCAAGAGCGTTTCCCCATGCCATTAAGCATTCTTAGAAAGTGTATTTGACTATCTGTAAGCTGATGGCATTTTAGTGTTTGTTTTTTTTTAATTTTAGGATACACAACTTAATTATATCCATTGATTGAATTGCCAGTGCTAGAATTATAGAGTTTCAAGGGCATATTTTAAAAGCTCTCAGCAAAACATTTGCCATGCGGTCCTGCAGGTGGGCCCGTCTAGCTGGCACTGAGCAATATCTTGGAAGAAGACAACTTTTTTTTTTTTTTTTTTTTTTTAAAGATTTTATTTATTTGTCAGAGAGAGCAAGCGAGAGCGAGCACAGGCAGACAGAGTGGAAGGCAGAGTCAGACGGAGAAGCAGGCTCCCTGCGGAGCAAGGAGCCCAATGTGGGACTCGATCCCAGGACGCTGGGATCATGACCTGAGCCGAAGGCAGCTGCTTAACCAACTGAGCCACCCAGGCGTCCCGGAAGAAGACAACTTTGTCATCTAATAAGTGAGAACAGCATCTTGATATTTTAATATGCATTTCATGGATGACCAGTGAAGACTCAGAGATAATAGCATTTAGAAAAGGAAGGACGTTTACTTGCAAAAAATACAAGACACGCAGAAGGACCTGCTCATCAAATAAAAAACACAACGGGTCATTAAAGCCAAACACCACAAAATTAGCAACGGGACTGAATTTACAGTTGGCATGTTCATGACCAAAACCCAGTAATTTTCTTACAGGGCTATCATTTCTGCAAAAATTGTGGCCAGTCTTCAGACTGCAGCATTGCAAAAGTCAGGGATAAAGTTGTTTGCATTAAGCAGTCAGCAACTTAATGCTCGGGCCTGTTCATGTACATGGGGGGCTGAAGTTAGGGTTAAAAGTATTTATCGTCCCTCAACCATGGGACTTAATGGAGGCCATATGTGTATAAAGGATGTGCAGAAAATATCATGTCTTCTTTTGTAACTGCATATTTTTCTGTCTTTTGCCCAATTTATTGAAGAAAGAGAAAATGAAGGAAGGAAAGAAAGGAGGGAGGGAGGAAGAAAGGAGAGAAAGAAAGAAAGAGAAAAGGAAAGAAAAGAAAAAAAGCAAGCGACAACATGTGTTCGTAATGATGTGCACAAATTGGAGGGTTTGTGCATGGCTACTGAGAATGTAAGACGGTGCAACTGCTTTTGAAACCAATACAGTGATTCCATGGTAAAAAAAAAAAAAAAAAAAAAATACAATTACCACAGGATCTAACAATTCCACTTCCTCAAAAGTTGAAAACAGCGGGAGCTTGGATGGCTCAGTCGGTTAAGCGTCAGATTCTTGGTTTTGGTTCAGGTCATGATCAGGTTGTGAGATCAAGCCCTGTGTGGAACTCTGCCCTCAGTGCGGAGTCTGCTTGGGATTCTCTCTTTCCTTCTCCCTTTGCCCCTCCTCTCCCTCTCTCAGATAAACAAATTGAAAGCAGGAACTCAAACATATTTGCACACCCATGTTCATAGTGGCATTATTCACAACATTCAAAAGATGAACCTTGAAGACATTATGCTGTGTGAAATAAGCCTTACCTAAAAGGGCAAATGCCATCTGTTTTCACGTGAGGTACCTCAAGTAGTCAAAGTTAGAGATGAAGAGGAGAACGGTGGTTGCCAGGGGCTGAGGGGGGAAAAATGGAGAGTTGTTTAATGGATATAGGGTTTCAGGGTTACAGGATGAAAAAGTTCTAGAGACGGATGATGTGGTTGTACAGCAACATGAACACACATAATAGCACTGAAATGTACCCATAAAAATGGTGAGAATGGTTAAGTTTCATGTTATGTATATTTTACCCCAATTTGAAAAATACATTGCAGGGCGCTTGGGTGACTCCGTTGGAGAAGTGTCCGATTCTTGGTTTCGGCTCAGGTCAGGATGTCAGGGTTTTGAGATCGAGCCCCATGTCTGGCTCCACGATGGGTGTGGAGCCTGCCTGAGATTCTCTCTCTCCCTTTCCCTCTGCACCCCACCCCGACTTGCGTGTGCTTTCTCCCTCTTAAAAAAAAAAAAAATCACATTGCTTATATTTTCTCAAATTACTTTTAATAGGCTGTGGGTTTCTAATTGTGCCATGGGTTTTTAGGAATGATTCTGACTGAAAATCATCAACAATTCCTATCCACAATTCAGGTTCACCTGTTGGTAGTAGGAGGTTGGTGGCTGGGGGCTGGAGACCTGGTGAAAACGAAATTAAGGTGAGTTATGAACAGGGACAGACCCTGAGAGATAGAGTTGGGTGGGTTTGTTATGCTCTTTTGAGGATAAGGAATACAGATTTTCTTAGGGTACCTGTTCCAAGTACTGTTGCTGTGTGACAATTGTCACCAAACTTTGTTGATTAAGCAACAGCCATTTTATTTTCTCATGGATTCTGTGAGTCGGCAATGTGGACAGGGCTCAGGCTAAGCGGTTCTCATGGTGTTGACTGAGATCACTCAGTGGTACTCAGCTAGGGGATAGGTTGGTCTGGGTCCAATATGGTGCCTTGATAAAGAATAGCTGGGTGGCTGGCTTCAGATGGGCCTGTGAACCGGATAGCCCACACTTGCCCTACTCGCCTTGCGGTCTCAGGGCTGTCAGATTTCTTCCATGGAGCCTCAGACCCCCTGAGTGAAGGTCCCAAGAGAACAGGTTGGAAGCTGTATGGCTTTTCTGACCTAGCCCTGAAAGTCACACAGTGTTACTTACACTGAATTCTTTTATTTTTTTAAAGATTTATTTATTTATTTGAGAGAGTGGGGAGGGGCAGAGGGAGAGGGCAAGAGAGAATCCTCAGGCAGACTCTCCACTGAGCCCAGAACCCGTTGTGGGGCTCCCTCCCAGGACCCTGAGATCATGACCTGAGTCAAAATTAAGAGTCAGTGCTGAACCGACTGAGCCACTCAGGCACCCCACACTGCATTCTGTCAGCTCCAGTACAAGGTCAAGGAGAGAGGGATTACAAGCCATCTCCCAATAGGGGAGTGGCTAGGTCATACCGATGAGAGAATGTGGGATGGAGATATTGTTGTAGCTGTCTACAGACAACACAGTATACCCTGCTGCTAGAAAAACACAGTAGACTAGAATTAGGAAAACCCTGGAATGGAAGAAGGGCAGGACAAACACAGCCGGTCTGCGACCTCCTGCATATCTGCTTAGGTCCCTGTCTGGCTCCCTGTCTTTTCCTCGGTCTTCCTCTATTTTCTCTGGCCCCTGCTCTTCCTTCAATCCCCCACCCCACTTCTCCGCCTGTGACATTCCCCCAAAATGTCTTCGTTCAAATTCCTGAGAGCGACTCTGATTGGCTCAGCTCTATTCCTCAGCAAACTGTGATCCAATCATGGAGAGGCTGGGGCCAGTTGGAAGTAAAGGGAAAGGGGGCCGGGCAGCTGTCAGATCACAATGCCATTGGTTCCAACCCAGGCTGTACCCTTGAATCACCTGGGCAGCTTTTAAACAACAACAACAACAACAACAACAAAACTCATGGGGGCGCCTGGGTGGCTCATTCAGTTAAACAACTGCTTTCGATTCAGGTCATGATCTCGAGGTCCTAGGATGGAGCCCCACATCGGGCTCCCTGCTCAGCAGGAAGTCCGCTTCTCCTTCTTCCTCTCTCTCTGTGATCTCCCACTCTCACTTTCTCTCAAATAAATAAATAAAATCTCTCTCTCTCTCACTCTCTCTCTCTCTATATACACACTCTTGACTTGGGTCCTATCCGGAGGATGTTCTGATTTAATTAGTTTGGGGTGAGAGACTGACCACAGGTATTTTTAGATACATGGAACCCATGCTTCTCCTGCAACCTGGCTGTAATACTCTGGGAATGACAAAGGTGTGACCCGAGCTTGACCAGGGAGTATCGGCTACCACACAGGGAAAGAAAAACAGGTTTTTCTTGTTTTTCATCTTTGAGTACTTGTGTTCTTTGTTTTTCACAAATAAAATCTCAACGAATTTGTGACCTAGAAAGCAACCCAGAGACAACCAAATATGACACATTCATTTAGATACAGAATAGAGTGATCAGTTCACCCTGGTTGGCCTGGGACTGTCCCATCTTTAATACAGAAAGTCCTACTGCGTCCCCAGGGAAATCTCCCAGTCCCGGGCAAATCGAGAAGGTTGGTCACCCTATATGGAAACTCTATCCCCGTTGGCAGTCACTGCCCATTGTCCCCTGCCCTCAGCCGCCGGCAGCCACTTAATAGCTACTTTCTGTCTGTATGGAAATGCCTGTTTAGACATCTCATATACATGGCAGCCTACAGTGTGTGGTCTGTTGTGTCTGGCTTATTTCACTCAGGATAACGTGTTTAAGGATCATTCACGTAGCTCGGATCAGTACCTCATTTCCTTTTATGACTGAATATTCCATGACATGAAATAGCATATTCATCAGTTCATGGACATGTGGGTCATTTCCATGATTAGCTATTATGAAAAATGCTGCTATGATCACACATGGAAAGGTTTTTGTGCGGATGTGTGTTTTTAACTCTCTTGGGTATTCTCTGAGGACCGGAATTGCTGGGTCATATGGTAACTTTACATTTAACATTTTGAGGAACGGCCATATTGTTTTCCACAGTGGCTATGCTATTTTGTAATCCCACCAACAGTGCAATAGTTGTGCCAAGTTTTCCACATACTTACCAACATCTGTTATTATCTGTCTTTTTAATTATACATCCTGGTGGATATGAGTGGTATCTCATTAAGGTTTTGATTTGCATTTTCCTGATGACTAATGATGCTAAACATCTTTTCATGGACTTATTAGCCATTTGTATATCTTCTTAGGGATACGTGAATTCAGAGCCTTTGTTTGTTTTTTATTTTTTTGGAGAGATGGGGGCCAGAGAGAGAGAGAATCTTAAGCAGGCTCCATGCCCAGCATGGAGCCCAATACAGGACTTAATCCCATGACCCCAAGATCATGACCTGAGCTGAAATCAAGAGTCACCCAGGCACCCCCCCCACCAGTTTACTCATTTTTAAGTTGACTGTGTTATTAAAATTGAGTTTAAGAATTTCTTACATATTCTAGTTACAAGTCCCTTATCAAACACATGATTTGCAAATATTTCCTGCCGTCCAGTGGATTTTCTTTTTTTAAAAGATTTTATTTATTTTATTTTTGAGAGAGAGTGAGGCACCATGAGTAGGGGGGAGGAGCAGAAGGAGAAGTAGGCTCCCTAGTGAGCAGGGAGCCCAATGTGGGACTCCATCCCAGGACCCCAGGATCATGACCTGAGTCAAAGGCAGACACTTAACTGAGCCACCCAGGCACCCCCTTTTCATTTTCTTGATTGCATCCTCGCAGCATGAAATATTTTAAATTTTTTTTTTTAATTAATTTGACAGAGAGAAATCACAAGTAGATGGAGAGGCAGCCAGAGAGAGAGAGAGGGAAGCAGGCTCTCTGCTCAGCAGAGAGCCCGATGCGGGACTTGATCCCAGGACTCTGAGATCATGACCTGAGCTGAAGGCAGCGGCTTAACCCACTGAGCCACCCAGGCGCCCCTGAAATATTTTAAATTTTGACTAAGCCCTATTTGCCTACTTTTTCTCCTCTTGCTCGTGCTTTCAGTGTCATACCTAAGAAATCATTGCCTCTCCAGAGCTGGGAAGATTTCAGCCTGTATGTTCTTCCAAGAGTTTTGTAGTTTTAGCTCTTGCTTTTAGGTATTTAATTCACTTTGAGCTCATTTTTGTATATGGCATGATGTAAGGGCTTACTTCATTCTTTTGCATGTGGCTCTCCAGTTGTCTTAGCACGATTAATTAAAAAGACTTCTTGCCCATTGAATGGGTTAGCACCTTTGTCAAAAACAAACTAACCACAGATAAATGGGTTTCTTTCTAGACTCTCAATTCTTACTTTCCCTCCTTCCTTCCTTCTTTTTTAAATTAAAAACATTTTTTTAAAGTAGGTTCCATACCCATGGGGCTTCAACTTATGACCCTGCGGTCAAGAGTCGCATGCTCTATCCACTGAGCCAGCTAGACACCCTCTAGACTCTCAGTTCTATGTCATTGACCTATGTCTATCCTTACGCCCATACCAACACTGTGTTTAGCTTTAGAGTAACTTTAGAAACAGAGAAGTGTAAGTCCTCTAGCACGGTTCTTTCTTTTTGATTGTTTTGGCTATTCCAGGTCCCTTGAATATCCGTACGTGATTCTCACTCTCAGAATCCAGTGGAAATCCAGCCATGTCCACTGGCAGCCTGCAGACTTTCTGCCATCAACTCCCAGGGCCCTTCATTGGGGTAGTGCCAGCCTGTTCAAGGCCATACTTCGGAGGTACCTCTGATCCTCTGGCACCTTCCTTAGCTAATGCTTGAGGACTCAGCCAAGGAAACTGCCACTCTGCTTTCCCCAGCAGTCATAAGATTCTCAAATAAAACAAAACAAAACAGGAGAGACTGGCCATTCTGTGATCATTTTAGCTTCTCTCGTTGGGCCAAGGGTTCCCGAGACCCAGTTTTCTGTTCAGTTTCTATGTGATCTACCAGCTAAATGGCTCCTGGAGAACATGCATGGGTCTCTCACCTGCTTTACAGGTGCCTTAGAACAAGATAACCCACCCAGGACCAGAATAAAATATGTGGATATTTTGGATAGGCTCACGATTTGGCATTCCCTCAAAGTGACGCTCTTTAAATATTTGCTTAGCGGGAGTGGGAAGAACTGATTTTCTATCCATACACAGGCCCAAACAGCTCAACTCACTGCATCTCCCTCTGCTGGAGGGAGTCAGTAGGCTCAAAACTTGGGGCAAAAGAGATTCCCTCTGTCTGATGGCCTCCCTCTTTCTCCAGTTGTCTGTTGGGGTTTTCTGAACCAGATGAATATTTTTAGCCTCAATTACAAAATTATGTTACTTATCACTTATTCGTCAGCTTATCAGTTACTATCATCTCTCTGAGCCATGTCTCCCTCTTGTATTCATTTCACTGGATTCTCCCCACAAGCATACACTGCAATGTGTACTATTTCCTTGGACATGACCTTACCTTAGAAAAGTCCAGAAACTTGTGCAATGTGTGTATGCATTTGAAATGCATGTAAATGGTAACCCAACTTTAGTGGCATCAGAATTACCTGGAGAAAGACCCAGATTCCTGGACGCCACCCCAGACCCGGATTCTGCAGATCTGTGTGGGGCTGGAGAGCCTACATTCATAACAGTGGGATGCTGAGGCTACCGGGCAGTGGGCCATACGTTGAATAGCACTAGTTTAGATCTCCCTCTGTTTTTAAAGTTTAATCATTCAACCTTTTATTCTCAAGATCTGTCTGTATTATTGTATGTGCCTTCAGTTCATTCATTCTGACTGATCCAAGAACTCCATGGTCTTCCTCTCCTCAACAGCTTACTCTTCCACTCTCCTAGCGATGGACACCATCACCCTCTTTCACACCTAGGATGCTGCAATAATGTTCCCTCTTGTCCTTGTGGATGTAGGAATGAGTTTCTCTGAGGCTGCTTTCCAGGGGCGGGGAACCCAGGACTAGCAGTACACCTAATTTTTCTAAGTACTTCCAGACTGTTGCTTTCCAAGATGATCAAACCAGGCTCACTCCCATAGGTGAAGAGTCCATAAACTTCTTGGAAGGCATAAAACATTTAAATTTTTTTAATTTTTTAATAAACATATAATGTATTATTAGCCCCAGGGGTAGAGGTCTGTGAATCGCCAGGTTTACACACTTCACAGCACTCACCATAGTCACATACCCTCCCCAATGTCCATAACAACACCACCCTCTCCCAACCCCCCTCCCCCTGGCCACCCTCAGTTTGTTTTGTGACATTAAGAGTCTCTTATGGTTTGTCTCTCTCCCGATCCCATCTTGTTTCATTTATTCTTTTCCTACCCCCCCAAACCACCCTCCACACTGCATCTCCACTTCCTCATATCAGGGAGATCATATGATAGTTGTCTTTCTCTGACTGACTTATTTCACTAAGCATAGTACCCTCTAGTTCCATTCATATTGTCGCAAATGGCAAGATTTCAGTTTTTGAGGGTTGCATAGTGTTCCATTGTGTGTGTATGTGTATGTATATACACACACACAATGGAATACACACACACACACACACACACACACACACATATATATATACCACATCTTCTTTATCCATTCATCGGTTGATGGACATCTAGGTTCTTTCCATAGTTTGGCTATTATGGACATTGCTGCTATAAACATTTGGGTGCACGTGCCCCTTCGGATTACTACATTTGTATATAAAGCATTTTTAATTTCGATAATCGGGAGCATCACTGAGGTGGCTCAGTGGGTTGAACCCTCTGCCTTCGCTCAGGTCATGATCTCAGGGTCCTGGGATCAAGGCCCACGTCCGGCTCTCTGCTCGGCAGGGAGTCTGCTTCTCCCTCTCTCTGCCTGCCTCTCTGCCTACTTGTGATCTCTGTCTGTCAAATAAATAGATAATAAAAGAAATCTGTCAGTCCCTGTAAACAGCAAGATGAAAAACAACACCTGGTTTCGGAATTTTACCTGACGACACTGCACACTCCAAAAGCACTGGGCAGAGATAGGTCTAGGCTGGCAAGGAGTCCAGACACAGGAATGCACACCCACGCACACACCCACCTGCCTGCCCCCAGCCCTGAGGCATGGAACTGCATCAGCACAAGCAGAAACCATTTTGATGTCCTTGTCTTCCCTGAATGTGAGCTCCCCACACAGACCAGTGAATGATTCAGGATCTGCCTCTGATCACTGCTCTGTGAAGCCCATGGGACCAGAAGTTGCTCCAGGGTTGGAGGGAGACCCGGAACTCTCTCGAAAGCTCAGGCAGAAGAAGCTTGGGACAACCCATTCTCTTGATTATCTGATCTCACTCAGCAGGATTTGCTTTCCTGTTGATACCTGATGTTCTCAACAACAACCATAAAAATAGAATCTTCATAGTAGTTGTGCCTTTAAAATTACCCACAAAATTCTTTAGCAGATGCCTTTGTTGACCTTAGCTATTCTTCTAAAGCACATCCCTTTTTGATACTTACAATTGAAGTTAAACTGGGCATGATATTCAAATGACACAATCTTCCTTTCTAAAGGAGTAAGGGGGGGGGGTAGGGAGGATTAGTGGAGGTGTGATAATTTGGGCAATCCTCCAGACAACAGATACTTGTGTTGATGTACGGTTATGATGGTTCTTTATAATTCAGTTCTGTCCTGAATTATGTTTGAGATGCCACGACCAGTCTAGCTACACTGAACTGCTCGGACTCTGGAAAAAATAGTCTGTTGATTTGGAAAATAGCAAGTAAAGAGACTTTAGAAAAGAAAGTTTTATCAAATGTCAGAGAAAGTACATAAATATTCATTCAAGTATATATGAGGGTCTTTGAACTGATGTGGTATTTCGTGGGGGTACTGTTTATTGCTTTGTCCACATTTTGTAAAATGAACTATTGATTTAAAAACACGAATCTTAAAAGTCACACTTATCAACTTGGCCAATGACCCCAAACTGGGAGAATGGGCAAAATAAAAAATTGCATGATGCATATTTAAATGATTTCAACATATCAGAAGGCTGAGCTGAAACCTGCAAGATAAAATGGAAACTGCCCCTGTATTTAAGTATAGAATGAAGAAGCCCACACAGGTACGGGACACCAAGTGCCTGGCATTGTCCCCATCCCTGTGAAAAAGGGTTGTGGCAGAAACCAAGTGAAATGACACAGTTTTAGCAGAAAACTTTTATGAGAAAAAGGAGTTACGATCCTGATAAATAGCAGCCCCTGGTACTCTCACAGTCCCCATGAGGGTGAGGTAGGGATTGGGCCCTCCCTGCCCTTAATTGGATCCCGGTGCCTGGCAGGCAGTTGGTGCCCAGTGCACACTTGGTGAAGGAATTAAGACATACTGAACTGAACGCAGGCACTCCACTGTCAGGGGGAACACTGAAAATTAAGGTCCATCCTGAGGAAAACCAAGATGGTGAATCCGGGGTAGGATTAATTGGTGACAAAGAGGCAGGACAGATTGTGTGGGATGATTTGATGGGGATCTTAGAATATCCAGAGGGCAGTCGGGGGAAACAGCAGAATTGTGTGCCTTGGTCAAGAGCCCAGAAGTGCACTCCTGGGTAAGAGAGAGGCAGGTTCAGGTTTAATGTAATAACCTTCTCAGGGCGATAACCGTCTGGCGACGGAAGATGGACAGCCTTACCTGGCAGTAAGTTCTTTCCCATTGGAGAGTTCCAGCCTCCCTTGACAGGTTTGAGAGGATCCCTCTATTGAGGGAAGAATTTTATTTCCCCCCAAATAGTACTTATTAGGTTCCCTGAAATACACGAAAACATGAAGAAGCACACAAAAATGGCCCATAAGTCACCTCCTTTGGAAACTACCACAGGTGAAAAGGAAAATGATGGAAAGGCATTTAAAATGCTATTTTAAATTCTACTTGTTCCAGTTTAAACTGTAGTGGAAATGGTGGTAGTTGTTTAACTGGAGCCAGGTTGTGGAAGGCCTTGAATATCCAGCCCCCAAATAGCTAGATTCTATTTTGACGGTCTCCAGTGGCTTCTTGTTTTTTGTTGTTGTTTTTTTTTTTTTTTTTTTTTTTTTTTTTTTAGGGCCAGCGCTGGCATTCAAAAGCTGAAGTGTTGAACCAAAGTTGTTTTGAGAAACATATGTGGGTTTCTTGCATCAAGAAAGCTATATAATCCTTTCTCACCAAGGATTATATAGCTTGAAACTCCATCCCTTCTCAGGGTGGAAACTTCCAGAAAGAAATGAATCGCATTTATCGCTAAGCTGGCTGGGTTTGTTTCTTTAAACATAAATCTCTACAACTTCCACCCAAAGCTGTAGTTTTAGTCTCAGAATTGGGTCTATAAAGTCCAACAAGTCGTCTCCTAGGGCTGTAACTAGGAGCCCATTTATTAGGCCCCTGGCCGCAAGCCTTTGTCACTCAGTGGAGCACGGGAAGGGCAGCCTTTACAGCAAGTCCTCCAAGAGAGCAAACCTTAAAGTCAGGACTTCTTGCCTGTGGTGCACAGTTATCGCTCTGTCAGCTCATGATAGGGCTCCTTCCCTCTTCTGGCTCTGTGCCTGGTCCCTATCTTATCCCTAATCCCATGCTCCCTTGGGCCACAGTGATGGGTGGAGTGGTAGGCCCCTGACTCAAAATAAGCCAAACCACATTATTCCATCTCTTACCACCATAACTGCCGCAAAGATCCAGCTCAAACTGGGCCAAAGGCAAGAGGGGCTAAAGATTGGAGCCTGAAAATCATGAATGACCACGTTGTCCAGAGCTGGCAGAAACCCACCACAGGGAATAAAGACAATAGGGCAGATTGTTTCTACAGTTGTTTTTGTAAATTGTGTAAAAAAAAAAAAAAAAGAAGTTTTTACAATTGTTTTTACAATGTAAATTTACAATTTATAAAAAATGGCCACAGAAATATTTCTCAGCCCACATGCTTTTCTAGAATCTGGCTACTCCCTATCAAGAGGTGGAGTTTATGACTGTCCCCAGTCTATGAGACGAGTGTGCCCCTGTGACTGCCACCACTGCTAGACGAAAGCAGAGTGATACTATCTGACTCCAGGGCCAGCTCACAGAAGCAGCACGGCTTCCTCCTGGCTCTCTCTTGGAGGCCTGTCCTTGACATCTAGCTCCCACACTGTAAGCATCCACATGGACAGACCCACAAAGAAAGACATCTGGAGCCCTAGCCCCAGGTGACCTCCCAGGTGACAGCACTGACTTGCTAGTCTGACTGAACTCTTAGAAGCAGATCCCCCCAGCCCTTAGTTGAGGCCATCAGTTGATACCACAGGAAGCAGAGATGAGCCTTCCCTTCCAAGCCAAATCTTGTCCAAATCTCAGATTCATGATCATAATAAATGATTGTCATCATTTTAACTCCTCAGGTTTGGAGCGGTTTGTTATGTAGCAATACATAACTGGTACACTGGGAAAGATGGAGAGTGACAGTGGTGACTTCGAGCACTTAGTTCCATCATCTGTGAGGCCTACCAGCACCTTCTTGATGTAATGAGAACCTTGCAAAATCACCTTTGTCTAAAATCATTGGGTTTCTGTCCATTGCTGTCAGAACAATCCTGATTAATACGGTGGTCATGATTAAGGATGGGTTCTGCTCAGATAAGAAGGATGTCTGACACCTGCAGGTTCTGTCCCTCCTAGGACACTCAATTCTAGACTACTGAATTCTAAGATGAACAAAATTGCCCCACAACCCCCACCCCTGCCTTCAAAAAAATCTGTAATGTCGGGTTTGCCAACTTTCATTTTGTTGCATCGGACCATTATTTTATTTTATTTTATTTTATTTTCGAACCATTATTTTAAAACGTCAACTACTATCTACTTTTACTATTATTATCTTACATAAAAAAGAATATTTAAAAACGTAGGAAGGACAGAATCTCAGAATAAAGAAGAGTCCTTTAAATTGAATACATTTGGGTTAAGCCGCTGCCTTCGGCTCAGGTCATGATCTCAGGGTCCTGGGATCGAGTCCCGCATCGGGCTCTCTGCTCAGCAGGGAGCCTGCTTCCTCCTCTCTCTCTGCCTGCCTCTCTGCCTACTTGTGATCTCTCTCTGTCAAATAAATAAATAAAATCTTTAAAAAAAAATAAAAAATAAATTGAATACATTTGGTGTCATGCAAATACTGATGGTGTCAGTATTTGGTGTCATACCATACTGACGCTTTTTCCCCCCTTCTCATTCACTATGACACAGTGCAAAGTTTATCATAGCCGCGTATCAGTCCCTGATGCTTGGAGACTGGAAAGTGTGCTGGGTACCACTGGGAAGGGGAAGCAAAGCTCCACATAGCACAGTCTGCCCTCAGAAAACTCACTTTAAAGAACCCCAGCATTGGGGATCTAGAGGAGACTGCCTCCATATGGCTGTCCCTGCCTAGCCGTGGTGTTTCCAGAGTGGTCCTTCTCCAGACAGACTTACATGTTAATAGATGACCTTGTTTCATGAAGCAGTATTGAATATTATGGCCAGGTATGCAGACCGGAGAATCAGAAGGAAGCCAGGTTTAAAGTGTCAACCACTTTATTTATATTTTATCTATTTTCTTTCTTTCTACCTATCTATCCATCATCTATTTACTTATTTATTTAGTGCTTAGGTAATTTACACCTCAATTTCCCCTGACTGCTAGATAGGAATGTCTTAGTTTGAATTTCCCAGAAACAGAACCCGAGACTAGGATTCTCCTGAAAGTGACATACCTGGTATTTAAGAAAGAAAAGAGATCAACATATGGGGAGGGGTAAAGAAAAAAAGGAAAGAGGCAAACAAGCCATAAGTGACTCTTTAGGACGGGGAACAAACTGAAGATTGATTGAGGGAGGAGGGTGGGGGATGGGCTAGATGGGGGGATGGGCATTAAGGAGGGCACTTGTGATGTGCACTGAGTGTTGTATGCAAGTGATGAATCACTGAATTCTGTGCCAGAAACCAATATTGCACTGTATGTTAACTAACAACATTTAACTTAGGAAAATAAATGAATGATATTGATTTACTGGGGGCAAAAAAAAAAAAAAGAAAGTGACATAGCAGGAAGGATTCCCAGGATAGATCCGGAGGACGGGAAGGTGGGACAGGCAGGGGGAGAGGGCCAAGCCAAAGTGCAAAGCAGGTCACATCCCACTGGGGCTCATTCTGGCTCGCTTCCATGGGAGTTAAGGACTTGTTAGCGGAAGGGTGCTTGGAAACCGCCGGATATTTGCAACAAGGCTTCCGGCAGCCTGAGGGCCACTCTAGGGCAAAGACACTGGGTGCCGGCTGGGGGCTCGAGTGCTCAGAGTGATGGAGAAACCCAGGATGACATGCAACACTGACAGTTCCAACTAGGGGGTCTTGGCATACTGATATGGCATACACACAATCATTCCATGGTTGTGCCTAGCTCTGGGTCCCTACTAGTTCACAAGGAAGAGGAGAAAGAGAAGAGGAAGAAGAAGAAAAGGAGAAGGAGATTCTTGTGGGCATTTTGAGAAAAATTGATCTGCTACAGGTATCCTTCTAGGTAGCCAGCCCTGAAGGGGAAAGGATAAAAATTCCAGTAATTTGGGGGAAATTCATTATATGTAAGCACACTGAAGGTGCCTGATGGCAAATAAATTGTGTACCTTTGCTTAGCAAGGCACATTCCACGTTTTTTTCTGATTCATATTCATGTACAGAACACTCTTGTAGGGACTTCCCTCCGCTGAGTTCAAAGCTTCCAGAAAACCCTTAACCCATCACAGAGTTGGGGTGAGTGACATCCACCCACTTCTCCACGCACTTCCCTCCCCCACACCATAGTGCCTATTGACTTGGATAGAGCCGTGTTCTTTGAAAGACACAGTGTTGATGATCAATTCAGAATTCTTTGAAGCATCTTTCCTGTGAGCCGGGAACAGTGATAATCAAGCCTTCATCCTTCCAGGATGCTGCAGGAGGAAGAGGCTCTGGCTGCCTATTCTGGAGTCAACCTGGTTGGTTGTATGGGTTTGAGGACGTCTGATGGAGCCTGCCCCAGCCATGGGTCTGGAAAACAGTCCCTCTGTGACATTGTAGCTGTGGCCTGGCAATAACCTTTCCATGGTCCACTTGACATGGAAACCAAAACTGCCCTGTGGCTGGCATATCCCAAAAGGCTCCTGCCCCTGGGCAGACTCCCACTGCCTGCCCATCCCCACCTCTCACTGGGCTGCATTCCAGAAGGTGGCTTATAGCTTCCCAGCAGCTGCAGACCAACTTTGGCCTGGCAGAACCAGAAATTCTCTGCTGTCCAGTGGGTTGAACCATACCTTCCCCAACGAGATCTAAACATCTTCCAAGTTTGGTATTCCTTGGGTATGCTCCCTTGGCTTAGGGTACCATATAATTTCCTTTTATCTTACAGTTACTCTTTTATCTTAGTGAAATTCTCCTTTATGTAAAACTTCCTCTAGTCAATCTACTGTATTTTTCTCTCTCCTGGTTGGACCCATACGGCTATATGTATGAAGTGAAGTTCATTTTTACAAAAGGAAAATATCAAGAAAGAGCCGTCAGAGTACTCAGTTCTGATTAAGGGTCAAAAAAAGTGTAACTTCGGGACGCCTGGTTGGCTCAGTTGGTTGGACGACTGCCTTCGGCTCAGGTCATGATTCCGGAGTTCCGGGATCGAGTCCCGCATCCGGCTCCCAGCTCCACGGGGAGTCTGCTTCTCCCTCTGACCTTCTCCTTGCTCGTGCTCTCTCTCACTGTCTCTCTCTCAAATAAATAAATAAAATCTTTTAAAAAAAAAAAAAGTGTAACTTCAATTTTCAAATAATATGAAGCTCTCTTGCCAGCAGTTTGTGTTAAGTGCTTTTAGGAGCAAACAGTTGTTTTTAAAAATGATTTATTGGAGCCCAGATTCATCCTTTCAACCATTGGTTTGAAAACGGATAAGTCTAAATCACATTAGAAATAGATTATGTCAGGTAAGGATCTGTGTGTTTCATATGACAAAAATCAAAATGAAACAAAACCAACCTCCCCCTCAAAACCTCCCAAACCTCAAATTGCCTTAACAGTAAATGGATTGTGTTGGCTCATATAACGAAAATACCCAAAGGAAAAGCTAGCTTCAGGAGCAGTGTGATTCAGGGCCCGAATGATGTCACCATGGAAAATTCTTTCCTCCTATGTTTTTAGATTTATTCTCATACCAATTGCCCTTCCTCCAGCAGCTTTAGGCCCTCCCCTCTATGGCCATTTTGCTGCCATAAACAAACGTCTTCTCTCACTAGTTCTGATCAGGTTATATTCCTTTTCCTAAGCCATTTTGCTGCCAGTAAACAAACGTCTTCTCTCACTAGTTCTGATCAGGTTATATTCCTTTTCCTAAGCCATTTTGCTGCCAATAAACAAACGTCTTCTCTCACTAGTTCTGATCAGGTTATATTCCTTTTCCTAAGCCAGTCAACATGGTGATTTAAGCCAATCAGGGCCCAGCCCTAGAACCGAGGGTAGGATCAATCCCATCTAAATCATGTAGCTGAGAAAAAGAAATGGTTTCCTATGGGATATCCAGGATAATGTTTTAAGGAAGAAATAGATACTGAGTATTTTTAATTAAGTAATTAATTAATTAATATTTAAGATTTTTTAAAAAAAGTAATCTGTAAACCCAATGGGGGGCTTAAATTCACAAACCCAACATCAAGCATTGCTCTACATCCCTTATGCTGAGCAGTTTTTAAAGATGGCAAGTGTCATCTGTAGACACATGGTGAAAATAAAACAGTAAAGCAAAGAATCTGTGGCTTCAGCTCAACTTCCAGAACTTTGAAGAAACGGATATATCTTAGGGAAGAAAAGGTAGAATAGTAATCTACAATATGAGAAAAACACTTCAGAATGCCAGCCCTGAAAATCCTAGGAATCTAATATATCAACATGTTTTATATACACTGTGAAAAATATAAGTCATTCACAAGGTCACCCCAGTTAATTTGGTGCCTCTGTACAAAAAGGACACTCCTGGGGCTCCTGGGAGGCTCAGAGGGTTAAGCCTCTGCCTTTGGCTCAGGTCATGATCTCAAGGTCCTGGGATCAAGCCCCACATCAGGCTCTCTGCTAGGCGGGGAGTCGCTTCCCTCTTTCTCTGCCTGCTGCTCTGCCTACTTGTGATCTCTCTCTGTCAAATAAATAAATAAATAAATAAATAAATAAATAAATAAAGGCACTCCTGATCCAAGGCACTTTAATGCCAACTGCCAGGAAATTTATCCAGATCCAAAATACCTACCATGTAAATGGTGCCTCTCCAGATAAAGATTCCTTTGTGCAGTGCACAACTGGTACAGCAGTACGCACAGTAACCTGTACATCCCAATGGTTCAAAATTCCAAGGGCAGGAATAATATATCTTCTTCCAGCCCTAATAGCTCCCACTAGGGGCAGTGTTCTCAGAGAATGTGTGCTTCCCAACATGTTTTCTGGTATCACTTCACCTCCTGTGTTTGGAGAATACGGGGAGAGGAAAGAAGTGTCAGAGACAGCTTCAGATCAGATAAGCTGGCTTTCCTTCCAGTTGCAGGCAAGCTACAACTTGTTCTTCTCCCTGCATGTCCAAGGGAGTGTGGCTAATGTGCTTTCAACAGGAACCCTAAGGCACAGCTTCTTTTATCTATTTGAAATATTTATGATCACTCATTACCATAGTATTGTTAACACATATTAATATACAGGACATCCTTCTTTTTTTTTTTTTTTTTAGATTTTATTTATTTGACAGACACAGATCACAGGTAGGCAGAGAGGCAGGCAAAGAGAGAGGAAGGGAAACAGGCTCCCTGCTGAGCAGAAAGCCTGAATGCAGGGCTCGATCTCAGGACCCTGGGATCACGACCCAAGCCAAAGGCAGAGGCCTCAACCCACTAAGCCACCCAGGCGCCCCACAGGACATCCTTCTAAACTGCAATGTGAATATCATTCCTCTTTGGTTCTATACATGATAAGATTTCCATACAGACTTTACTACCTGCCCCCAGGATATTTGGAAATTCTTGACATTACTTTCACCAAAAGTCCACTGACTTCCAAACTTAAATTTCACATAAGTGACTTGTTCCTTGCCATACTGCTGTAAAAACGAACTTTTCCACAGCACTGCTATAAATACATCATTCTCCTGCATAAAATCCTTTAATTTTTTCCTACTTGTTTCAGGTTAAAATCAGTAACTTTCAGCATAATTTTTAAAACTTAAAAATACAGAAAAATGCTACAATTTGTTGACTTCATTAGTGAGGAAACCAGTAAGAAAATAAATCTGGTTTAAGAAACATCTGAGGAAAAAAAAAAAAAAAAAAAAGAAACATCTGAGGAGGGGGCGCCTGGGTGGCTCAGTGGGTTAAGCTGCTGCCTTCGGCTCGGGTCATGATCTCAGGGTCCTGGGATCGAGTCCCGCATCGGGCTCTCTGCTCGGCAGGGGGACTGCTTCCCTCTCTCTCTCTCTGCCTGCCTCTCAGTCTACTTGTGATTTCTCTCTGCCAAATAAATAAATAAAATCTTAAAAAAAAAAAAAAAAAAAAAAGGAAACATCTGAGGAGGGGTGCCTGGGTGGCTCAGTAGGTTAAGTACCTGCCTTTGGCTCAGGTCATGATCCCAGGGTCCTACAAGGCAATAAAATGCAACCTTTGAGATGATCTTTTCTAGCAGACAGAATTTATTTGCATCTCTGCTAGACACAAATCTACTAATTTTCATGGAACTTCCTGAAGTCTGAGTCCTTAATTAATAGTTAATAATAGTATGTAGCCAGATCACACAACACTACAGTTGCCTGGACAACTGCGTGATCCTTGGGTGGACCTCTTACTTGTGGCTTCAGTAGGACATTGAAAGCATGTGTAGTAATCTACTTGGCCTGATTTATAGGTTTTCTATACTTTTCCCTAACATTCTGCATAAATATGACCCTCAAGTACTTTGCCAGGCTCATTTCCTGCCACTTCTGAGATTCTCCAGGCAAATGAGCTGGAGCGCAATGCCCCAGAACATGTCATGTTGACTCATGCCCTTTATCCTTTACACAGGCTATTCCTTCTTCCTAAACACCCTTCCACTCTCCACCCCATTCCAGTCCTTTTCCCTCTCAGTTGAGCTGGGCAACATCTGGTTAACTCGAAGGACATCTGCAAAGCTGAGCAGGAGGATCCCCCACAGTGAAGCTCCCTGGATTATCTGTCTTCCCCAACCCCTTCCGAATCCGTCCTGGGTTAGGGCCCCTCGTCAGTTCCCCTCTCATGCCTCACATTCCTTTCTAATAATCATAGTGGTGACATTTACTGATCTATCACTACATTCTCAGCACTGTGCCAAGCTCTTTATCTACTTGATTTCACTTCATTATCCCAACAGCCCCATGAGGAGAGTACTATTATAACACCAGTTATAATATGATCACTCCCATAACTATGAGATATAATATAACTTTTCTCACTCATGAAAAAATGGAGGCACCCATTGATTACCAGTTCATGAACTCTGTAGTATGTGGATAAAGCATTCCTTGGAATATCTCTCTAACTGTGTTTTGCAGTAAACTTTGTCTAACATGGGAACAATCCTTGTAGCTAAATGCTACTGGCTTGCAATATCTCACAGGGAACACATTAGCCAGGGAACTCAATATCTCAATGCGCTGTCCCTGACAAAGTGTGTTAGGCCATGATGCTGATAATATTGAGAACAGCGATGGTGTAGTGCAGGCCAATACTGTCCCACCCTTTACCTGGCTAGGGCACCCATGCCCTAAGCCACTGTTGAGTGTTGATGGCTAACAGGTCCCAGCTCACCTTCTCCAGAGGACTGACCTCAGAGCCACTTTGCTCAGAGATGCCTACCTCCTGAAGGAGAAGGTGGGGGTACATAAATCCACTGATAGACTGATGTAGGAGTACATAAGTCCAGTCCTCTTAGACTAGGGTGGGGAACTGCCTCTGTAGGGTTCCTTTGAGATCAAGGTTGAGGCTGGACTCTGGCTGAACTCACGTCTTCCCGTTGCTTTAATTCCTGGCTCTATCCTGCCTCCCTTCATCCTTACAGGATTTTTCTGAGATAACAACCTCAAAAAAATCACTTGCACAGTGATTATGGACCAAAAAATCACTTGCACCATGAGAATCCTTGGCTCCGCTCTGCTTCTGGGGATCCCAACCACAGATAAACGGTTTGGAAAGAAGCATCGTCAGAAGACCCAAGTCTTAGACTGCGCCCTTACTAGCTGGCTAATCCTGGATAATTAATCTTTTTGGGCCCCAGTTTCTTTACGGACTCATTCATTCATTCATTCATTGGAACCGATGGTTCCACTTTTATAAAAAATTTTGCATGGGACTCTTGATCTTGGGGTTGTGAGTTTAGCCCTGTGTTGGGTGTAGAAAGCACTTTAAAAAAATAAAAATCTTTAAAAAGGAAGGAAGGAAGGAAGGAAAAACAACTCTGTCAGCTAAACTAGGAGATAATGACTCATCATTTAGAATTTTTTTTTAAGATTATTTATTTATTTATTTGACAGACAGAGATCACAAGTAGGCAGAGAGGCAGGCAGAGAGAGAGGAGAAGCAGGCTCCCCGCGGAGCAGAGAGCCCGATGCGGGGCTTGATCCCAGGACCCTGGGACCATGACCTGAGCTGAAGGCAGAGGCTTTAACCCACTGAGCTACCCAGGTGCCCCTAGAATTTTTTATTTTATATTTATCAGTAGACTCTTTTAAATTTACTTAATTTTTATTTTTCATCATTTTATTTTGAAACTTTTCAATTATAAAAGTAAAACAATTTTATACCCATATATCTACATCTTAAGGTTCCAAATTAATTTTTATGCATGGTGTGAAGTAGGGGCTGGGATTTTTTTTCTTCTTTTTTTTTATAGACATCCATTATTCCAGCACCATTTGTTGAAAAAATTTCTTTCCCTATTGGATTGCTTTGACTTTTTATAAACTTATAGAGACACAGATTTTTATAATTTGTCTCTCTTACATATAGGCAGAAGGAAAACATATATTTTTTTATATATAATGTATTATATGATACATAGTACACACATGCATAATGTGTGCATACTAACATAGTTGTGATAAATTCAAATATAGCCTTATTCTTCTGAATCACTTTTCAACCTAGAGTTATCATGTAAATGATATTTATATCTGATACTGTTCTCTAAGATATCAAGTATATATTCAGGCTCTCTTAAGAGAGTATTCCTCTACTGTCTCCAGGACTTTTTTCCAATGCCCTGACGCCATTTTGCAAGCTTTGGTATTGGTGCTTTCTAAATCTTACTAGAAGGGTCAATGGAAGATTTTCAGACAACAGCTAGGACTCATAGTCCTTCTTCAAATGCGTCCTAGATGAGTTTTTGACTGAGCCTCTGAAGGGTGGCCATCCACCAGTTTTACACCCAGGAATTATAGCTAAATTCACAAACGTGTAGGCAGTGACAAGTTCATCACAACTGTCATATGGCCAACAGTGATTTTTAAGGCGTCTATTTCTGAGACGTCAAATATGAAAAAAAAATGTCTCATCCATTAGGCACTATTAGCCATTAGTTACCTTCTACATCTGAGATGTCAAAACGTGAAGAAAAACAAGTCTAATGCAGCATTATGTACCCAGTGCTCGGGCCTGTACCTGCTGACCAGGTGATCTTTAGTAAGTATTTCTTGAATAAATAGATTTTTTTTTTTTAATTTTAAAGATTCCTTTGATCCACTATTTTCCTCTGTTCAGTAGTTCTGGCCTATAAAAATACACTCTCATGTTTTCCAAGCCTCGAACCACCTGCTTCACAACTACAAAAGTGCATTGTGGCGATACCCACATGACCATATCATCCATTTCATTGGACTTTGCTAAATGCAATCTCAAGAGTGAAGGAGGGACGCCTGGGTAGCTCAGTTGGTGAAGCCACTGCCTTTGGCTCAGGTCATAATCCCAGGATCCTGGGATCAAGTCCCAAGTCGGGCTCCTTGTTCAGCCGGGAGCCTGCTTCTCTCTCTGCCTCTGCCTACCGCTCTGCCTGTTTGTGTTCTCCCTCTCTTTCTCTCTCTCTCTCTGACAAATAAATAAATTAAATTAAATTAAAAAAAAAAAAAGAGTGAAGGAAATGAGGCATTCAGTTAGGTGTTTCTCAAATAAATTAAAACCCAGAGCTTTTGAGAAACTTATGTTCAGTGCAGCCTTAGAGAAGGGTTTTATGTTACAGCTAAGACACTGGTGTATTGTAAAGAAAAACTTACTTCCAAAATTACCACTAGGTATACACGTGTTGACCCACTAATGTCATTTATGACTTTCAACTCAGGTTCTTGAAACTAGGATGGCACAGAATTTAAACCGACATATAGTCCACCAAAGCCCATTACCTATTCTGTATTGACATCTGTCCGGTCTGTGACTTGACATCAGATTACATGTAATGATAAAATGTGCTCCATGATATAGATACTTTGTAGAATAATTTTATTGGGGCATAAATAATCCTAGGGATAAATAATCCTAGGGATTATTTATAATATAAACAGCAGAACTTTCTCAAAATACTTGGATGTTTCAAAAAGAAATGACCTTATCAGTTTCCTGGCTTAGCTAGTATACTATAGTTATCAGATGTAACCATAAGGGGAAGCTGGGTGAAGAGCACCTGGGACCACTCTACTGATTTTACAACTTCTGAGACTTTTCTTAGTCAGTGTGGGCTGCTATAACAAAGTACCATAGAGTAGGTGGCTTATAAACAAGAGAAATGATTTCTCACAGTTCTGGAGGCTGCAAGTCCAAGATCAGGGTGCTGGTATGTTCAGGTTCTGGTAAGAGCCCTTCTCTAGGCTGTAACCTTACATGCTGGAAAGAGAGCAAGCTGGCGTGCTGACCTCTTCTCACAAGGGCACTAATCCTGGTCATGCGGGTTCTATTCTTATGACCTTGATCGTCTCCAGATACCATTATCTTGGGGATTTGGGCTGCAACTTATGAATTTTGGGGGAGGAGCACAAATATTCAGTCCATAACAAGACTATCAGCATCTCAAAATAAGACTTTTTTTTTTTTTTTTAAATAAATGATCTTTTGGACTGGTAGATCTTATGGCTGGAAAGTGATTTATACACCATTTAAAAAGTAAAGAGATATTGCCCTCTGGGTAAAAGTACCCCTGCATTGATGTTAGCATATCTATTTATAATTGTGAAGACTTTTTCTTTTTTTCTTTCTTTTTTCCTTTCTTTCTTTCTTTCTTTGGAGAGAATGCAGATGCAAACAGGAAAGGAAAAAGGGAGAGGGGAGAGGGAGAGAATCTTAAGCAGGCTCCATGCTCAGCACAGAGCCCAGTGCCGGGCTGGATCCCAGAGCCCTGAGATCATGATATAAGCTGAAATCAAGAGACAGAGGTTTAACAGACTGAGCCACCCAGGCGCCCATCAAAGATCTCTTTTTAAGTCCTGCTTACACTGAAAATGAAAGTGAAGGTTACTTCTCGGGGGCGGGGGGTGACCTGGGAAAGAAATAATTTTCATTTTTTGCACCTCTTTAATGATGGAATGTTATACATAAAGTTTTATTGCTTTTATAATTTGGGGGCATGGAGTGCTTACAGTGGACATTTCCTTAAACAGCAACAAGACTCAAATAACTCAATGAAAATGTTCCTGAATATTCTTCATTATCAGAAGGAAATCTTACTCCATTTTCAGTGCTTCTGAGAGTTATGTTTTGGCAATAATTTCAGCAAGGGAATAGATTTTAAACATCTAAAGTACTACTTCTGCCACTGCTAAGTAAAAGTAAACTGCTAAATTAAAGCTGAATCTTAGCATGCATTTCCCTAAGTATTCTAGATCTCTTCATGAAGGATTAGACAGTCATTATAATTTCATAAAGTAACATTTTTATATTTTAAAGATCAAAATATATCAAATACAGCCACAGGCAAGCCGTACATCATAAATAATTTTATCTTTCCAGCATATGATAGCACAGTAAATATTGAAAGATCTTAATAATTTTTGACTGCATGGAATATTGCATTTTCCCAAACTGGTCTTGGAGTGGCTGATCTTGTTAAACAAAAAGATTCTGGAATCACTGCTGTATTTGGAACGCTCCCTGGCTTTTGATCATTCTTCGTTTCCTTCTGCCTAGTAAGTTATTCTAACTCTATCATGCACTTTTTCTTTCCCCACCATAATAATGGCCAATTGCTGATTAGCTGATAGTCTCAAGCATAATTCAGTAAATAGAATGAAATCGCTAAGACTGGGCTTAATCAATGTATCTCGATAAGAAATAGTGATCCTTTAGTGACTGGTTCTCTATACTTCAGTAAACATTTCCTGAGTACCTACCATGTGTCAGAGCCCCTTGTAGGCATTGAGGAAACAAGGATGGAAATAAAAGGATGGGGATCTCCACAGGGAGACACCAGAACCCAGTGTGGCCTGCACAGTAATTGGGGAGACTAGGGAATATATCCTCCAAGACAGCGTTGAGAGTCAGAGGGGACACAAATAATATAGCATCCAGGCAAGACACGTAGATTCAGACTGTCCCTGGTTCTAATGGAATTTTGTACAACATGTTAGAAAAATATGAAAAGGAAGGAACCAACTGAAAAATCAGACTGGAATAAAAATCACCACCCATGTCGGATCCCCCAGTACTGTAAAGCTGTGCTCTGAACAATCACGTCTGCTAGGTTATTTAACTTGTAAAGACTTCATTCAAATGACTGCTGTATGAAAGGCATTTTATTTTATTTATTTATTTTTAAAAGATTTTATTTATATATTTGTCAGAGAGAGTGAGCACAGGCAGACAGAGAGGCAGGCAGAGGCAGAGGGAGAAGCAGGCTCCCTGCCAAGCAAGGAGCCCGATGTGGGACTTGATTCCAGGGTGCTGGGATCATGACCTGAGCCGAAGGCAGCTGCTTAACCAACTGAGCCACCCAGGCGTCCCTTTTTTTTAAAGATTTTATTTATTTATTTGTCAGAGAGAGTGAGCACAGGCAGACAGAGAGGCAGGCAGAGGCAGAGGGAGAATGAAAGGTATTTTAAAAGCAAGGCTGCCCAGCGTCATTCTTGAAAGTTGTATGGTCCTTTGGATATATCGAGAAGGTTAAAGATAATTTGTTCCTTGGAACAAGTATGCCATAGATCTATTCATTTCATACCAAAAGTTAATAAACCAACTCTAATGGAGTAATTATTTGAAAGCTCCCATCCAAATCCTTTTTTCACCTGTCGCTGTTCCCAGCATTCTTTAAAAACCGCGACCCCAGGCACAGCAGACAATTATCTATGCTTCTCTGGTTTAAGAAGTAAACTTATTTTGCACGTAATTCCTCCCAAAGATCGATATGAGAGACAATTCTATTTTATTTTTCCAAAATGGCAATAAATAGTACAAGACACGGATACGAAACCACACCTTGCTATGGTTATTATATCAAACCCTGTAAAGCTTACTTGTTGGGATATTTCCAGTCCAAAAAGCAAAAGGTTTTCTAGAGAGACTTAGCCAGAACCCTGTAAAGTAACTTTTCTGTGTCTATCTTTAATGGCTGTGCCTATCAATAGATTCGTTTGTTTCCCCAAATCAGCTGCCTGGGGAAAGGAGGCTGCGGATACTCTGTATACAGAGGCATTCAGAGGGAGCAAAGTCTAGTTTGCCATCCAGCAGGCGGCCTGGAAGTGACATTTGCATGTGTGTTGCAGATACCGAGCAGTAGGTCCATTGTAGAAAAACACCCTGATACACATTACCTGATATTTGGACAAAGGTGGGTTGTTCCTGACCTAGAGGCGGGACCCAGGCTGCTAGAGGGAAGAGTGCTGCGTTCCTGTCCTAGCTCTGGGCACTCACCCACTGGGCTGCTCTTGCAGCTGTGACTTGAGGGTTTGGGGCTCCATGGGTGCTAAGCTTCCCTCCCACCTTCCTAGGCCAGTCCACAGCCTTGAGAAAACATGTCCCTGGGAGCAGCTTATGCGAGCCATTTTCTTTTCAGGAGGGCTTTCGGGCTTACTAGAAGGCGCAAGGTGGACATTAGAAAAAGAGGACAGGGGGATGGGGTAAAAGAGGAGATGTCGTTACCCCTATCTGGACACACAAGGCTCTGCCCCCCGCCTGTGGGTTCAGCAGGTTGACCTTCTGTGGGATACTTACAGAGATTCAGGGTAATAATATAAAACCTCCAAAGTCACCTACAGCATTGCCTCATTTCCCAACAAATAATCATGATTATTATTACCCAAATAATAGTAATTATTCCACTGATAATAAATTTTAAGAAGGCAAACTCAGGTCTAATGGGATCAGAAGCTTTTGCAAATCCTTTTTTTTTTTTTTTAAAGATTTTATTTATTTATTTGAAAAGAGTGAGAGAGAGCATGAGAGGGGAGAGGGTCAGAGGGAGAAGCAGACTCCCCGATGAGTGGGGAGCCCAAAGCGGGACTTGATCCCAGGACTCCGGGATCATGACCTGAACCAAAGGTAGTTGCTTAACCAACTGAGCCACCCAGGTGCCCCAGCTTTTGCAATCTGGTGGGCCATCTTGAAGAAAGATAATACACACTGATAAATACAAAATTCGGCAAGAAATGTAAAGGCATTGGCAGGGGCCCTCATAGAGCTTTTGGAAGGATCTGTGCAGCTCAGGAGCTTAGAGCGTAAGCATCTTTATGGCAAGTCTACCTCTGCTGGGCGCTATGAATAACCTTAGAACGTAAGCTCCAGAAGGGTAGGGATATTAGTCTACCATCTTCCCCTCTGCTCTCCTGTACTCCCCCGCCACGCCCAGACCAGGGCTCGCACACAGTGGTTGCCAAGTACTTGTTGCACAAATGAACCAAGGGAGAATGTGCTATCTAACATCCTATGTCCAGGAACAATGCTGAGTATTTTACATGTATGAGCTTATTGGATCCTTGCCATGACGCCATGAGATCATAATGGCCCACAGTCATTGTTAGTTGGCGCCCGGTGGCTATTCTCTGTGCTTGATGGTATTAATAGAATTCTGACATGAGCCCTAAAAGATAAGTGTTTTTCTAAAAAAAGTATTATTATTATTATTATTTTAAAAGATTTTATTTATGTATTTGACAGAGAGACATCACAAGTAGGCAGAGAGGCAGGCAGCGGGTTGTGGGGGGGCGGTGGGGAAGCAGGCTCCCTGTTGAGCAGGGATCCCAATGCAGGGATCGATCCCAGAACCCTGGAATCATGACCTGAGCCGAAGGCCAAGACTTAACCCACTGAGCCACCCAGGTACCCCAAGGCAAATGCTTTTATTAAGATCCTTGGTTTCCCAATGAGGAATACAAGGCACAGAGCAGTAAAATCAATTGCCAATGGTCACATGGTTAGAAATGGCAGAGCTGAGATTCAAAGCCACGTATTCTGGCTTCAGAATCCATGATTCTCGCAGATGAGGCCCGGAGAGCTCCAGCGACCAGTGGTATTGAAAATAGGCCAGCTTTTGTTCATGTCTCCACTCAGTCCAAGCCTCTTGCATTTGCCTACAGTACACACACCTTGGATACCACAAATATTGACTACCTCCCAGCAAAGGAGACAAATGTGTCTCAGCTTAGCCCTTTCAGTCGCAGCTGAAACATGAGAGAGAAGTGAGAACTAAATGGAAGTCACACTGTAAACCTCCTTAGAAAAGAGGGGGGGGGGATGTGGGGTGTCTTCCCATTCCCAGGATGGTGTCTTCCACCACCCCCGCACCCTCCTACTCTTAGTCGGCCAGGGCCCAGCCTGGTGAGAGGAACACTTTCCCAGTGACGTTACTTGACATAAATAGATTTTAAAATCAGATTGTAATATATTTAGGTTATGTCCCACTCCCTCCACCACCACCACCACCAAAGAAAAACCTGGCTCTGACAATATCAAGGAACTTGGATTCAAGACGTATTTATAAAGAGGTTTGCCTGGGCCATCCCTCCAGGAGTTATCCATTTCCTTGCGTTTTGGGAAGTTATTTAATCTTTCGTGAGCCTTTATTCATTTCCCACTGAAAAAGTCAGTCGGGACAATACCACTGGGGGGGACGATTCTCGTTGGTTGCCCTCTGGATCTCCCCTGACCCTTTCCCACCCTGCTCTGGCACCAGGCTGCCTTGCACAGGCAATAGGGAGCCTCCGCAGGTGGCTGGAGGAGGGAAGGGGGGGGTGGACAGGAGGTCAGGGTGTTATTCTTCCAGCATCTTCCCTGCCCTGACGGTGGCAGAGGCTGGCTGCCTCAGCTTTCTAGGGCAGAAACCTCCCACCCCCATCACTCAGTCTCTCCTGGCCTCCCTCCCCCAGGCCCAGGAGCAGTCACAGCGCCACCTGGTCCTCACCCTGGGGAACTGCACCTTCCCATGCGGTTTCCCATTCTCGTCACAATTCATAAATAGTTCCTTTGCCTAACTCTTCCCAAAGTACCCAATCTGAGTGTGCCATCAGTTTTCAGGAGGGTCCCTGCAGTGGGGAGAAAGGGAATTTGGAAGATTGTTCCTCCTGCTGGCAGCTGAAATGAACCAGCTTGGCCCTGGGTGAGGAAGAGAGAGGCAGGGGAGTGGGTGCATAGCGGCCACAAGCTCCTGCCTCCTACAGCCTAAATTCCTACCACCTGAGGCAGATGAGGCACTGGGTCTTTGGGAGAAGGATTAGTCTTAGAACCTCAGCTGAAAGACAACACTATTGGTTATTAGATAATTCTACAAGTAACACCACATACGTAAGTTCATGATTAATGGAATAACCCATCTGCTTTATTAAGTTAGCATCATTAAGATAAAAAATGTTCACGTTTTGAAGTAGGAGTTAGTAACAAGTCAGTGTTTAGAAAGGAGCTTTGTAGACCCTTCCCTGACTGACCCCTCACAAAAAGCCCATCCATAAATATTTGCAAGCCATCTATCTGATAAGAGGTTAATATTTAAAATATATAAAGAACTCATACAACTCTACATCAAAACAAACAAATAATCCGGTTAAAAAATGGGCCTGAACAGACATTTTTCCAAAGAAGACATGCAGATGGCCAACAGGTACATGGAAAGGTGTTCAAGATTGTTCACCCTCAGGGCAATGCACCACCAAAACCTCACACCTGTTAGGATGGCTTTTCTCAAAAGAGACAGGAAACGATAAGTATTGGCAAGGATGTAGAGAAAGGAAACCTTTATATACTGTTGGTGAGAATGTAAACATTGGTACAGCCATTATAAAAACAGTATGGAGATTTCTCCAAACACACCAACAAAACAAAACAAAACTTGCAAGGTCACAGCCCTGAATGCTTGACTATGCCCAGGAGAGCTATAGTGAAAACATTTCTCGGCTATTTGCTACATGCCAGATGCAAGTCTCTTACCTATACTCACCAAAAACCAATTAGAAAGGAAGTACCGTTATTATTCCCATTTTTCAGATGAGGCCCTGAAAGTTTAAGCAGCATGCACAAGGTAAAAAAGTTAATAGTGGCTGTTCTGGTTCTCTATTGCCATGTAGCAAACTATCCCAACAGCCAGTGGTGGAAAATAATCACCATTTTATCATATCCAGGATTCCAAGGATCAGGAATTCAGACAGGACAGTACAGAGCTGAATTGTTTTTGCTCTATAATGTCTGGGAAGACTTGGCAGTTGGAGCTAGAATAACCTGAGAGTTCTCACTCATATGTCTGGCATCTGGACTGAGGTATCTTCAAGGTTGGGCTCACCTAGAACGGTAGTCCAGACTGTCTAAACATGGCCTCTTCGTGGGGCTTAGGCTTCCTCACACCTGGAGATCTCAAAATAGTCAAAATTCCTACATGGTAGCTCCGGGCTTCAAAAGTGAGTATTCTCAGGAAAAAGGTAGAAACTACATAACCTTTCTTGACCTAACTGTCCAAGTCACATATTATCACTTCCATGCACATTCAAAGGTAGGACATAGATGAGGGGACATAAAGTCTTCTTGATAGGAGGATCAATAAATTTGGAGCTGTGTTTTTAAACCATCACCATAGTGGAACCCAAATTCAACCGTAGCCAAGACATCAGATGTGAGGGACGCCATCTTGGATGCTCCAGACCAGCCCATCCACCAACTGACACAACAAAGATCAAAGAAATCACCCAGCCAAGTCTTCCTCATGGTCCACAGAATCTGGGGTTAAAAAAAAAAAAAGTAGTGGTTGCTTTCAGTCGCTTAGTGTTGGGGTAGCTTGTTACATAGCAATAGTCACAGGAGCACATACCTTTATTTCACATAATCCATATGGCAACCACTACTGCTTCTAGATTAGGAAACCAGGGGAGGAGACATTAAATAACTCATCTAGCACTGCCCAGCTAATAACTGGGGCTATAACCCAGATCTTTTTAGCAAGCAATCCCTGTTCCTTTATTGTCACACACTGCTTCTAGAGGGTGAGAACAAATTTGGATTTTAAAAACTGCAGAATGCTAAAGATGCTGTAGGATGCCACCCTCATGCTCTGGTCTGGACCAGGCTTGTTCAAAGATTATTAGTTACAAAAACAAATACCTCTTCCCCATGGTTCTAGCGCTAGACTCCAGTACTCACTTCTCTGGCTTCAGCCTCGGAAAGGTCTTAGAGAAGTGTTTATTCTTTATACTTCCCTGGGTTTCATGAAGAACAGGAAGCAGCTGAAGAGAGCAACAGGTTTATCGCCACCAGATGGGGGCAGGGATGGAACTCTCCTTCATTGCCCTCCCACAGACTGACTTCCCACTCCGTTGACGGCAATTCCATCCTTCCTGATGCTCAGACTGAAATCTTGGAGTCACCACAATTCCTTCTTTTTCTCACACCCCAGCCAACCGACAGCAAACCCTGTTGGCTCTATTTTGAAAATACATCCAGAATCCAACCACTTCCCACCTCTTCCACTGCAACCACCAGCATCAAAGCCCCCATTATTGCTCTGCTGGGTTATGAGGGTCACCTCCTCACTGGTCTCCTTGCTTTCTGCTCCCTATAGTCAATTCACACAACTGGCCCTTGTACAATCCATATCTGAATGTTCTCCTCCTCTGCTTGAAACCCTGCAGTGGCTTCTTCATCTTACTCAGAACAAATTCCAAGGTCCTCACTATGATCTAGAAGATTGGGATTTGTCCCCAGCACCGCTTGGACTTCATTCCTTCTGTTTCCCTTTTTCAGCCTCATCAGCATCCTTTCTGCCCTGAGATGCTTCTCCTTAGGGCCTTTGCTCTTGCTGTCCTCTCTACCTATGGGGCTCCCTCTCCCACACCCTCCTGTGGTCACGAGTCCCATGATCTTTGATCTCAGATCTTTGAGGTAGGTGCTGCCATTCCCAAGAGGCCCTCTCTGGCCACCTTCGCTGAACAGCATGCACTTCTTTTCCTATTTCCTCCATTATTTTTCTACAACTCACTGATCCCCAGTCATAATTTATTTTCTGTCTCCCACTCCGGTATGTAAGTTCTATGAGGGTAGAGATTTTGTCTGTTGTTGTTGTTGTTTTTTAAAGATTTTATTTATCTGACAGAGAAAGGCAAGCAGAGAGAGAGAGAGGAGGAAGCAGGCTCCCTGCCGAGCAGATGTGGGACTCGATCCCAGGACCCTGAGATCATGACCTGAGCTGAAGGCAGAGGCTTAACCCACTGAGCCATCCAGGTGCCCCAATTTTGTCTGTTTTGTTCACTGTTTTACCTACAGCATCTGGCACAGTTCTTGGTGTGTAATTTGCACACAATTATTACCAATGTTGTTGAATGAATGGAGCCAAAAACTCTCTTGAAAAATTTGATGACAGCAAAGATCTCTGCAGATTAATGCTGAGACATGCATGATTCTGCAGACAATTTCTGGGGGGCTCCAGGTCCCCCAAATCTGTGTAGGTTAAGAACTTCTGTTTAGAATGACGGTTTAGGGTACCTGGGTGGCTCAGTCATTAAGCATCTGCCTTTGGCTCAGGTCATGATCCTGGGATCCTGGGATCCTGGGATCGAGCCCCTCATTAGGCTCCCTACTCGTGGGAAGCCTGCTTCCCCCTCTCCCACTCCCCATACTTAAGTTCCCTCTCTCACTGTGTCTCTCTCTGTCAAATAAATAAATTTTAAAAATTTTTAAAAAATAGAATGACAGTTTAAATAACCAGGAAATCTAACCTCTAACTTCTAGAGAGCTGAATGCCTCTCTCTAGTTAGATGCTAGTTAGACATGAGTCACTAGTTAGATTATTCATATATTGATTCAACCAATATTTACTGAGTGCCAGCTATGACCAAGGTCTGTGTTAATCCCTAGGGGAACAGAGATACCTGTCCTCAAGGCACTCAGTACAGAAGAAAGACTGCCAGGTGAACGCCTAATTCTGACAAGGTCATTCCAACAATACAGTATTGTTGTAGAGTATTGTTGACTGGTACACAGTCTAATGATGGCATAAGGGAGGCCATGACTAACTCTCAGGTGGGGCAGACCCTGGGGCAGGGTCATGAAGCCTGAATAGGAGCTGCCTGGCAGAGACTAGGAAGCAAAGGCATCCAGTTAGAGGGTCAACAAGTACCACAGTACCCACAAAGAGAAAACCATGCATTTGGCCTAAAAATTCAACTTGAGCACAACTATCTTAGTTTAGCTCTCCCCCAGAAGCAGACCTGAGAGAAGAAATTGAGCATGAATAGTCTACTTTGGCATCTGAATGGAACATGAGAAGAGAACTGGGAAGTGATAAGGGGTAGGGATGGCAGCCAATAAAGAGGGCATTGTTAAATTAGTTATAGACTCTGAACATCTGAAGCTTAGTCCCTCAAGGAAGCTCCAAGAAATGGTATGCAACATATGACTCAAAATTCTCCCATCCCTGGGGCACAGAAGCTGAGGTATGTATACTCTGATTCCTGAGAGCCATCCCTGAGGGCTGCTTCTCTGTTTTTCAGCTCAGTCTTCCTCCCACAGTCCAACTTCCCTTCAAATCAATTGGGATGCCAAAGGGAGGTAGGATTCTCCCAATTGTCTTGAAACAATCAGGGTCCAGCCAATGGACTATGAGCGGAATCAAACTCTTTCTCCTACTGTGGCCATCCATAATGATGGGGGATATGATAAACGTTGGAGCCTTAACCTCAATGTCCACCCAACCCATCCTGTTATACACATACTTATCCTTCAACTTCAAGAGCTGGTTCAAGATGATCTAAGGAACCGTGGCATATTTTCATAGTTCCAGATGCCTGCTCATTTGAACCAGATTTGGGGAGATGACCAAGCTCCTGGTTCTTTCAGTCTTCTATCTCTGGCTGCACCATACTTCATTAGCCAGTGATGGCTGGAGTCACTGATTGCTGCCTACCTCCCGCAGATTTAAGTTCTCTGGTTTTGAGTTTCAGTATCTGCCTCAACCCATTTTAGGAAACATGATTCTTCCTCAGGGTGGAAAAAGGGAGTTGAGAAGGCTGAAAGGTGACAATGAAAAGCCCAGGACTGGATGATGATGGCCATTCAGGGGAGAGCACAGACCCTATGCTGTGAGGCTACTTTTGAGGATAACAAAGCAAAGGGGTACCCTCTCCCAGTAAAAGTCACCTTGTATAAAAAGACAATTGTTCCACTGTAGTTTTCTTTTTTCTTTTTTTTTTTTTTTAAGATTTTATTTATTTGACAGAGAGAGATCACAAGTAGGCAGAGAGAGAGGAGGAAGCAGGCTCCCTGCTGAGCAGAGAGCCTGATGCGGGGACTCAATCCCAGGACCCTGAGATCATGACCTGAGCAGAAGGCAGCGGCTTAACCCACTGAGCCACCCAGGCGCCCTCCACTGTAATTTTCAATTATTTCCCTCTGATGCTATCTGGCCGAAGGGAAAAAACAAAAACAAAAACATGATGGGCTCTGGAGTGCTTTTCAGCTTAGCAGCCCAGACCGGGGGCAAAGCATAAATTGAGTAGCCCAGAGGGCCAAGCTCTAGATAAAATGAAAACTCTCGTGCTGAGACATCAAAACAAGAAAAAATGGCATTCTGGGCTGTGGACAGGGAAGTGAGCTTCAAAATGTCTTCCCTTTTCTCTACCTTCAGAAAGTCGCTTGGAGAGAGTTCCAGACTGATCCCTGGGGTGCAGCTCTAGGGAGGAAAGGGCTAGCGGATTAGGCATACGCTTTCCAAATCAATGCTCATAAAGATTTAAGTTGAATCTTTGGGGCTATATTTTGCCTGGAGTTATTTACCATCCTTAAGTCTAAATCAAATATCACAAATAGGAATAACTACTTTCTCATAATTGATTCACCAGCCTGACGGAGGTGAGATTTGCAACGTTGGCTTCTCTAAATTATTTATTTATCTATTTTTTGGTTGAGGAGAGGGGTGTTTGGGAAGGAAAGACTATTACGGCCACGGTTCTGAAATTTTGTTGCCTACAACGGTCATCTAGGGAGTTCTTAAAAACCCCAATATCCAGACTCTACACCAATTAAATCAGATCCCCTGTGAGTGGGACCTAGCCTCAGTAGTTTTAAAAGCTCCCCAGATGACTCCAATGTGCAACTATGTTTGAAAACCAGGGTCTTTGGGCAGAGCTTCTCAAATTCCAATGTGTACACAGGGCACCCTTTGATCTCATTAAAATGCAGATTCTAGTTTCCCAGATGTGAGTGGGATGAGGGGCTGAGATTGTGCAGTTCTAGGAAGTTCCCAAGTGATGCTAATGGTGCCAGTATGGGAACCACTCTTCAAGCAGCAAGATTGTCAGATGTTTCTTTAATCCAAGAAGTGACAAGCCATAGAGCAAATGGGACAGCCTTTCAGAACACATTTTGTGCTTAAAATCCTTCTGAAAAAGTTCTTCTTTGCTGTTAAACACATTGCAAGCAACTTAGCATGGCCTGCAAAGAATCATCTGGGCAACTTCCCAAGTCATCACGGCCAGGGTTCCATCCCATCTAGACCAATTAAATCATAGTCGCTAGGGGCAGGGCTTGGACTTTGGTGATTTAAGTTTCCCCTGGTGACACTGATGTGTAGCTAGAGTTGAGGACCACCATCCTAAGTCATCTGGTCTACTGCTTCTATGGGAATGGTTTTCTCGCCAAACCCATATGGTTGCAGGACACCTATCATTGTTGATTGGATGAGGGGGTAGGCAAGGGGCTTAAACTCTTGTTAATTCCCTTCCCTGGGAATCTGGAGGGAGGCAATGCAGATTCCGGCTTTGTCTGGCTGCCTGTGTTAAGCCAGGAAACATGAGGTGGGGAGTTTGAACATTTTCTCCCCAGTAAACCAGGAACCAAGAAAGTTGGTCTCCTGCAGGAAAAGAAAGAGTTCAACAGTGCTTTGGGCTTGGGGGTTCCAGGTCTTCCATCTTGAAGCTATACATGGAGAGAGCAGATGAGGACCCCAGTGACCACTGTCTTTGTCTCTAGAAGAGGACCAATTTCCAGGTTAGGGGAATTTATGCAACCATCCCCTGCAACCTGGAAGGTCTAATGTGACCAACAAACCTGGAACATAGTCAACCCTTCAGGAAAACCTTCTAAAACTCAGATTAAACAGACTATATCTCTGCTGTCAGCAATCGGCTTTCCTCCTTCCATTGTTAAGATTCGTGAAAATGAGAAGACACTCTGTAAGTTTGATGAATAAGGACTCTGGGTTCTCACATTGGTTGTATTTGGAGAGGAGTCATCAGCCCTGAATTTCTGCAGCTGTGTTGACTAACTCTACACCTTCTGTTGACTTTGGTGGTATAAATGCTTGTCTTGTCTGTTTTCTCTTCTACAAAATGGAATGAAGAGTACCGATCTGATCAGATTGCTTTGAGGAGTAACTAACAGAAGGGTTATGAATCATGATATAGATGTTGTAGAAATGCCTCTTATGAATGAGTCACCTTTCCCCAGAGCATTGCTGTAGAAGAATGAAAAAGAGACCTTTGGAGAAGGTTTGTTGAAATCCCAGCCAATCTACGTACCGGCTCTGTGATCTTGGGCAAACTACTTAACCACTCAGCCTCAGCTTGCTCACTGCAGATACTGGCTCACAGCACCTATTTGCAGAACCTTGTGGGGAGTGTATAAGATAGAGTGTGAAGACTGGATACATAGTAGGTGCTTAGAGACCTCTTTCCTTCCCTCCATGACCTCACTATTTACCAAAGGTAGACCTTTGGTTTATTAGGATATGTTAGGATATATTAACTACCCATCCTTCCCCAAGTAACTGTGGTTAAAATCAGATGAAGTCTTTCTTCTGTAACAACCGAGCATGGGCAATCTAGGCTGATATGATAGTGGGCACACAGTCTTCTTCTATCTTGTCCTGACATCCTCGACATGCGACTTCCATCCTGTAGTTTAAGATGCTGATTTCCAGCCAGCAGCAAGGAGAGAGGGGGCAATAGGAACAAGCCTTTCCCCTTTGAGGCCATGACCTGCAATTTTCACTCCCATTTCACTGGGCTGAATGTGGGGTGGAATGCAAACTCAGGAGCCCCACTTTTGGGGCTGCAGTCCCAGCTCTAGCACTTGCTTTCCCTGTGGTCTTGCTCTGTCACATAGTCTTTGCACCTCTGTTTCCTAACACTACCTGTGATTGTGTGGTCCCTGTCACATATAAGAGGGTAGGCTATTATTTTTATTTGTTTAGCCACTTGGCCATATCTAACTATGAGGGAGGCTGGGAAATGTCCTTTAGCAGGTGGCTGTGCACCCAGCTAATACTCTGAAGCTCGGTTAGTAGAGGAAAGAGGGGAGAGGGGACATTTGGAGACAACTTGAGTCTCTGTTATGTAAGAGTTGCCAAAATAACAAAAAGGACTACAGATGAAAAGTAATTGAAATTTCTAATGTGGATCTAAAAACAGCCACGTAAACTCCTCATGCGATGGAATGGCTATGATCCATTACAGAGATGGAAACAATATTAAACATAACAACGCTTGAGGCTCTGTGCCATGCTGCATCTCTGTCATCCGTGGTGGCCTGTTGACAGGTCCCATATTACTCTGGTTTTATGAAAAGTACCACTCCTTTTTACTCCATTCTCTTCTCAGATTTTGTGGAGGGCTTCGCCTCTGCCAGCCCCGGGCTAGGTGTCCACGGTGGACTCCATCTTCGTGGCACTGCCATCATTCTCTCACGTTTATGATATGTTTTGAGGAATCTGCAGGCAAGGCACCAGAATCCCCCACTCTGAAGAGCACAGATGCACTGCTCCTTCTCCAGCAGCCCCCACCTCTGAGCATGCCAGAAGTGGCTTGGTCACACATTCACCAGGCCAAGGGAGGGGACGAGCCAGAGTGCAGTTTGTCATCCAGCAATACATTTGATGCTACTCGGACTTTAGCTTGTATGAAGGAGGCAGAACTATCCAAGCTCAGAGCCCCTCCCTGGCTCAGGCCCCATGCCTGGACCAAAGGGACAGTTACTAACTTTTGAGCAAAGCAGATCTGACCACAGGCATTAAAAACCTAAAAAGGTGATATTCAGTGTTGTAGAAGTGATAGAATTTCTAGAGCAAACCTACCATACAGTTTACATTTTATTGGCCCGTGAGTCTTTGAGAATGTATCTCTTTGTACAAACCTGGTGTTTTTTGGTGCTTCTTGGACTCTAGGTAGCTAGGGTCTACCTTTACATTTCTCCGCTCCATCATCTCTCCTCAAATAGTTAGTCATCAATAAGCAAACTCTCCAATTGATTCTTTCTAAAGCAGAACCACTTAGTAAGCAAACATCCACTCCCTAGATTCTGTGCTTTTTAAAAACATGTATTTATTTGAGAGAGCATGCTTGTGCTGGAGCAGGAGGAGGGGCAGAGGGAGAGGGAGAGAATCTCGAGCCAACTCCCCACCTTTCACAGAGCCCCATGCAGGGCTCCATCTCATGACCCCGAGATCATGACTTGAGCTGAAATCAAGAGTGGGATGCTCAACTGACTGAGCCACTCAGGCGTCCCAACCTAAATTCCTTGCTTAATGTGTTCCTCTCATAATCTTCTGGTGAGACACATGATGGGTATAATTGCTCTGCTTTTCATCTCTGTTGTCTAATTTTTTCAGTGCAATTCTGCCTTCACTTTGGAAGATTCCTGGCACTTCTTTGGGTGTAGTCAACTTTGAAAGGGAAGGTCTTTGCTCATCCAATATCTTGGGCAGAAGAATTTGCACATGGGTGCCTAATTAATGCTAATGTATAAAGGGCATTAGGACCTTCAAATTCACCTCTGTTTCAAATTGTTACCATTGCTTAGAATTTTTTCAGTCCTACAAATCAAACCTGTAGGTTTTGGCCTGTGGAATCTTTTTTTTTTTTTTTTTAAGATTTTATTTATTTGACAGATAGAGCTCACAATCAGGCAGAGAGAGAGGAAGGGAAGCAGGCTCCCTGCGGAGCAGAGAGCCCCATGCAGGGCTCGACCCCAGGACCCTGGGATCATGACCTGAGCAGAAGGCAGAGGCCTTAACCCACCAAGCCACCCAGGTTCCCCTGGCCTGTGGAATCTTGACAAGGTGTTATTAACAAGCACAAGATACTTGTAGCAGCTGCTGCCTTCCCATTTCCCACCATTCTTTGGAACTTCTAAGGCAGCTTCTCCGAATTCAGTGAATCTCTCTCTGAAACCAATGTCCATGTCTCCTGGGCCTCATCCTCAGGCACAGTTCACTGGTGGGTTTCCGTCTGCTTGTGATCCTTGCTGTCTGTTTCCTTGTTTGAATGTGATAAACAGGCCCCCGCGAGATGCATTGCAGGAAAGCTGGCCCTTCCTCCAAAAAACCTGTTATTTTCCACTCTGCAGTCTGTCATGGGGGTCAACTAGGCTGCCTTAGGGGAGAACATTAATGGATACCCACCCCTCCACCCCCCCTTACTGATTTTTGGTTTTGCGAAAATAGTGTATGTATCATCGATTTAATTTTCTACTGGGTAATAAAAGAAATTGCTAAAAAAGTAAAGAATCTGCAGACCAAAAGAGCCTCAAGTATCTGATCTTGACTTTATTCACCCCCTAAAAAGATTATATATGCATACACAAGCACACATGCACACACACACACACACACAGCCCTGTACCTCTCCATATCTCACATAGGAGTGGGTATAGTGTGACCTCCAGATGCATAAATGCTCACTGATGGCATTTCTCCATAGCTTCCACTTTGCCACATGCAGTTTGATAGATGCTTTTTGATCAAATGGAGAAGGAGCAGGAAGAACCCATTGTTCTCTATCCTGGAAGGCCTGGAGGACTCCCAACTACCTCTAGCCACCTCTCTCAGCAAACACACAGGTCCAGTGCTTCCTGATAGGGGGTTGGGGGGAGTTGCATCTCTGCTTCTGGAATTTCCTTCTCTATCCCCTTATTCTTTGCTTAGCTAAATTTCAAGGGTCCTTACAAATAGCTAAAATGTGCGTTCTTGGAGGAAAATGTCTCTGGGCCCCAGTCTGACTTTGCTGCCCTCCTCCTGTGCTGGTTGTCCCCCAGGCCTATCCCTGGCCTGGTGGGGATCCCACCCTGCTTACTCCCTGGCTCCTGATTACATAGTCACTAAGGGAAGGGACAGTGTCTTACTGAACTATGTAATGCACTAGTGCATGGTGACTCATAGACAGTGGATGAATATTTCTTGAGCCCAAACACAGTCAGAATCTTTGGGGAGC
The DNA here is from genome assembly GCF_964662115.1 of Mustela nivalis. Classification (NCBI taxonomy): domain Eukaryota; kingdom Metazoa; phylum Chordata; class Mammalia; order Carnivora; family Mustelidae; genus Mustela; species Mustela nivalis. The sequence goes on from NC_139020.1 coordinate 144,837,336, forward strand.
CCATCTTTCTCATTGAGATCAAATCAATGACTTCACAGAATTATTTAAGGAGTTGAGTCAGTGAATGACACAAAATAGGCTAATAATAAGTTAGTGACTATTTAGTTATTACTATCATCTTTCAGGAACCCCTACTTCTAAATAAGCTGAGTCTTAGCATCCTTTTACCTTCTCCCAATCTTAACCTTCTTTGGCTTCAGAAAACCCTTTTCTGCCCTGAGCACCATTCCTTTTATTTCACATTTCACTCACCATTCTCCTTGGAGTTCCCTCCAGCGACTCTGCTCTTAGAGTCACCCTCTCTACTTCAACTCTGAATGTCCCAGGCCTCTATAGGGCCTCCCAGAGGATGCCGGGGGTCTGAAGGGCAGGGAGAGGGAGAAGGGGCCCTTCTCTTGTTGCCTGAATCAGATGGGACCAGCGAATTGTTCTCAGATATGTCTGTTTAGCCCACAGAGGTTGGCATATACAGTTTCAAAATAATGTACATTACCTGCCCATATTTAAAAATCAGGATTTCTAATGATACCAGGGCCCAAATTCTGATGGTAACAATTAGATGGAGCAGAAACCCAGCTGGCCCCTTCAGAACATTAGAACTCTTTTCCACCACAGACCCCCACAACTCCCTACTGTATCCTCCACAACTGAGTTTGAAAGTTGGGGAAATCATTTAAAAAATGATTTTAATGCATTCCCAGGTTCCCAAATGTTGCTTTATGGTGTGAGGAAAATGAAATCTTTCTGGTTCCTGTGTGTTTTCTGCACTAAAGCAGAAAAATGAAAGTACAACCCAGGAGTTCATATATTTCAGAAAACATGGGAGTGAATACACTCCTTTGTGCGACTGAAGAACTCTCTACAAAGTTAATATTTAAGCTTAACAGTGTCTGGTTTAGAAGAATACAATTCAAGAAGCCATTCTGAAACAAATCTAGCCTGATTCACTTATCTTACCTTATCTCCTAGCCCCAGGGGATTTAAAACCTCTGCCCAAACTGATAGACCCTTTTGGAACTGCAAACAAACCTCAGACCCAGAGATTCATTGGCAAACGGATTTGGGCCCTACCTCCACTGGTTTTCTAAACTGAAGTCTGAAGACCAGACTGCTTGATAGCTTCCAGACTGGAGTGGAAAGTACATTCTTACTTCTCAGCCAAGCTCCTGGTTTCCCTACAGGATGTGCTCAGAAGAGGAGCGGAGGCAGGAAGTTGTAGGGTGGATAAACCACAAAATCAAACGTGTTTGGAAAATGTGAACTACAGTTGGAATTAGAAAACTCTATTCTTGGGGCACCTGGGTGGCTCAGTGGGTTAAGCCTCTGCCTTCGGCTCAGGTCATGATCTCAGGATCCTGGGATTGAGCCCTGCATGGGGCTCTCTGCTCAGCGGGGAGCTTGCTTTCCCTTCTCCCTCTCTGCCTGCCTCTCTCCCTACTTGTGATCTCTGTCTGTCAAATAAATAAATAAAATCTTAAAAAAAAACCCTTTATTCTTAATTAACCATAAATTAAAATTATTATTTTTTTTTAAAGATTTTATTTATTTATTCGACAGAGAGAGAGATCACAAGCAGGCAGAGAGAGAGAGGAGGAAGCAGGCTCCCTGCTGAGCAGAGAGCCCGATGTGGGACTCGATCCCAGGACCCTGAGATCATGACCTGAGCCGAAGGCAGCGGCTTAACCCACTGAGCCACCCAGGCGCCCTAAAATTATTTTTAACTTAACTTTTCCTTTGAAACTATTTCAGACTAACAAAAAAATTGCAAAATAAATAAATGAATGAATAACGATTTGCTGTAAACTTTCACCCAGAGTCCTCAAATGTTAACATTTTATACAACAAGAGTACCAGGATTAGAGCCATAGAATTAACATCGGTACAAATATGTTATCTAATATACAAAGTTTATTCAGATTTTACCAAAAGTCTTGCTAATATCCTTTTTCTGAACGAGGATCCAGTCTAGGATTTCCCATTGCATTTAACTGTCAGGTCTCCTTAGTTTCTAGTAATGTGGAACAGTTCCTTTGTGTTCCATTGTCTTTCATGACCTTGACATTTAATTTAATTAAAAAATTTTTTTGACATTTAATTTTAAAATGTCCCTCAATTTTGTTCTGTCTGTTCTTTCCTCATGATTAAATTTGGGTTATTCATTTTGGTAAGAGTATCACAAAACTGATGCATTCTTCTCAATGCATTATATCAGGATGTTCATGCTGTCTGGGGTACCTTTGATGTCTGGTGGTGTCCCACAGGTTTCTCCACTGCATGGTTACTTATGAATTACAATGGGAAAATAGTATCTTTTGGAGAATTTATGAAAACATAGTGTATACCCAAAGCAACCTAGATTCAATGCAATCCTTATCAAATACATAAGACACTTTTCATAGAACTAGAACAAATACTACTAAAATAGGGGCACCTGGATGGCTCAGTGGGTTAAAGCCTCTGCCTTCAGCTCAGGTCATGATCCCAGGGTCCTGGGATCGAGCCCTGCATCAGGCTCTCTGCTCAGCAGGGAGCCTGCTTCCCCCTCTATCTCTGCCTGCCTCTCTGCCTACTTGTGATCCCTGTCTGTCAAATAAGTAAATAAAATCTTAAAAAAAAAAAAAATCCTAAAATATACAGGGAATCACAAAAGACCCCAAGGAGCCAAAGCAATCTTGAGAAAGAAGAACAAAGCTGAGGGTATCGCAATCCTGTAGTCATCAGAACAGTATGGTCCTGGCACAAAAAGAGACACATAGATCAACAAAACAGAATGAAGAGCCCAGAAATTAACTTATACTTATATGGTCAATTAATCTACAACAAAGGGAGACAAGAGTATACTCTGGGGAAAAGACAGATTTTTTTCAATAAATGGTATTGGTTAAACTGGACAGCTACTTGCAAAAGAATAAAGCTGGACCACTTTCTAAAACCATCCACAAAAATAAACTCAAATGGAATAAAGTTCTAAATGTGAGACCTGAAACCATAAACTCCTGAAAGACGGTAATCTCCTGGGCATCAGCCTTAGCAACATAGTTATAGATATGTGTCCTCAGACAAGGGAAACAAAAGCAAAAGAAAACTATTGAGATTACAACAAAATAAAGGCTTCTGTGCAGTGAAGGAAACCATCAACAAAACAGAAAGGCAATTTACTGAATGCAAAAAGATATTTGCAAATAATGTATCTGATAAGGGATTAATATCCAAAATATATATTTAAAAAAACTTCTACAACACATATACACCCTAAATAATTTGGTTCAAAAATGGACAGAAAATCTGAACAGAAAATCTGGCCTCCTCCTGCCCCACTATGTACTCTCTCTAAAATAAAATTTTTTAAAATCTTAAAAAAAAAAAGACAAGAAACAACTAGTGTTGGTGAGGATGTGGAGAAAAGAGAACCCTCACACACTGTTGGTGAGAATGTAAATTGGTGCAGCTGCTGTGGAACCAATATGGAGGTTCCTCAAAAAATTAAAAATAGAGTTATCATATGATCCAATAATTCCACTACTGGGTATTTATACAAAGAAAACAGAAACACTAATTGAAGATATAGTGTTTATTGCAGCATTATTTATGATAGCCAAGACATGGAAGCAGGCCGAATGTCCATAGATAGATGAATAGATATGGACAGAATATTGCTTAGCCATAAAAAAGAACAAAAGTTTGCTATTTGCCATATGACGAACTTAGAAGGAATTATGCTAAGCAAAATTCAGACAGAGAAAGACACATACCATATGGTTTCACTTATATGGGGAATCTAAAAAACAAAAGAACAAACAAAAAGAAACAGACTCTTAAATACAGAGAACACCCTGGTGGTTGCCAGAGCGAGATGGGTGGGACGATGGGCAAAATAAGTAAAGGGGATTAAGAGGCCCAGACTTCTAGTTATAAAGAGGTCACGAAAATGAAAAGTACAGCGTAGGGAGCATAGTTAATAATACTGTGAGAATGTTGTGCAATGACAGATGGTGACTACACTTACCATGGTGAGCACGCAGTAATGGACAGAAGTGTCAAATCACTATGTGGTACACTTGAAACTAATATAGAATGGTTTATCAGCTGTACTTCAATAGTAATAAAAAACAGAAAATGACTTTATAAATGAGAATGCCCTTGCTCCTCTCTGAGACAGCAGGTAGAAATCACAAGGTGTCCACTTATTAAATCATTGATGAGCCTTGGGTCCTCACAGAATGGCCTGGGCTCCACAGACCCTTGGAAGTGTAGGTCTCCAAACACGCTTGTTGGGTGATACAGTCCTGTGGAAACTGTATCTCAGACTCTGTATATGCCCTCTACCGTGTTACACTTCACATATCTCCCTCATTCCATGCAAAGAGATCCCCTTAGATTCTTCTGTATCTATGTGCACATGGTGGCTCATCCTGGCACTGTGCTGTCACTTGGGCTGTTCCTGCAGGCTCCTTCTCCTCCATTTTTATCAGTTATATGCTTCCCACAAGTCCCCACTCACAGCTTTGCTCTACATGAAGTCTTTTATGGGAGGGTAGGGCTTATCTTTTCTTTCCTTGTTATTTTTCTGCACTTAATGAATAAAGTTGGGTTTCAATATTCATTTAGTACCTCCTATGGCAGGAGGGAGCCAACAAAAGGTTCATTCATAGACCCTCAAGACGTAGAAAAGAGAAATGTACACAATTAATGAATTCTGTGGCAAAGAAGAAAAGAAGATTTATGGATCTCCAGAGGAAATCACAGAAAAGGAGGTATTTGAACTGGATTTTGAAGGATGCAGATTTGAGCTGTGGGTAAAGGTCGGAAGCTTTCTAGGCTGAGAGTTAAGCTGGTTTTAAAGTGGTCTCACCTACAGAGACATAAGAAAATGTATCTGGGGCTAGAAAGGAAAGCATTCTAGACTGGTTGGGAAGAGACAGGTTGAGACACCCTATAGAGGCCAATGTGCACAGAGGGACGTGAACCCAGTTTTGAGCCTGGGATTTCAGGCAGGAAGAAGGAGGGCAGTTTGGATAATGGTATTATTACAGGAAGGAATACCGATCAGGATGGTTCCAGGCAGAAGAGGAGCACTTGAACCTAAGAAGAGCACCTTACGCAGCATTTGGAAAGGGGCAGCCATTTTGTCAGCATCTGTTGTACAATTGCTTCTTTGCAAATCTGGAAACTAAAAGGCTAAAAACTAATAGTGTCTGCTAAAGTTTGCAGAAAATTTATTTTATGGAAAACCTGACCCAAACTGATATGATGCTATCTATGGTTTTCATTTATCCTACTTCATGGATTAAAAGATGGCCAACATTCTTTTTTGCTTCTATTCCCCGCCCCCATGCAGATCCAGCCTGCTCTTGTCATTGGCCTTAACTGGTAGAATGTGCTGGAAATGATTCTGTGTAGCTCTCAAGGCTGAGCCTTAAGACATCAACTTCAGGGGCTCCTGGGTAGCTCAGTGGGTTAAGCCTCTGCCTTCAGCTCAGGTCATGATCCTGGGTTCCTGGGATCAAGTCCTGCATCAGGTTCTCTGCTTGGCTGGGAGACTGCTTCCTCCTCTCTCTCTGCCTGCCTCTCTGCCTACTTGTGATCTTTCTCTGTCAAATAAATCAATAAAATCTTAAAAAAAAAAAAAAGACATCAACAACTTCAGCTTTTGGCCTTCTTAGAAGGCCAAGAATGTCCTAGAAGACAGTCGTCATGTAGAAGTCCAGCTACTCTAAGCCCAGCATACTGTGAGGACACCCAGTTTTCATGAAGAGAAAGACTACACAGAGGAGCACTGAAGTGCCATAATGGAAGCCAACAGAACATCAGTGAAGCCTCTTCGGACTCTCAGGCCTGTCCAGCCGCAGCTGAAAGCTGCTGCATGAATGACTCCAAGCAACACCACATGGAGCAGAAGAAACTGTCAGCGGAACCCTGCCCAAATTCCTGACCCACAGATTCAGGAGCAAATAAGATGGTTATTTTACACCACTCACGTTTGGGGAGTGTTTATTACATTGCCATAGATAACCCAAACACACACTTATGTCATATATACATATATTTTATTGCAGAACATGACTGCGTTGGACAAAAGTGCCACTCTAGACCTCACTGAGGGTGTTATGTAGTATATATGGTCTGTGTATATTTTACCTTTTTAAATTAAAAAAAAAAAAAAATCTGAATTTTGAAATCCACGTGGGCCCAAGGGTTTTGTTTTTGTTTTTGTTTTTTGAGAAGAATTGTCCTTTGTATTACAAAAATAGAGTTGTCTAGACTTCCTTCCTGTCTTCCTGCATTCCCTAAATGTCGTGCATGATGCCATAGTTTTTCCCAGCCACTTCGTATGTGCACCCCTGAACTCCCCAGCTGCACGGCCAGGTTCTTTAAAGCAGAAGTTCTCAAACCTAAGTGTATATGGAGCCCCTTGGAGGGCCTGTTCAAACACAGCTTCCTGGGCTGTCCTCAAGAGTTTCTGCCTCAGTGGATCTAGGGTGGGGCTCGAGAACTTGTATTTCTGACAGATTCCTAGGGTGAGAGAACCATTGCTCTAGGGAAGAGTGCCATTATTTCAATTTTTGTTGTATTTACCTACCAGCGCAAGGGGCTTAGTAAATGCTCATGGATGGAATTTCTCCAAATCCTCATGTTTATAATGCTGTTGAGGCCTTAACTTTTACTCCCTGAGGTGATCCTGACTAGACCCTAGACTTACAAAGAATCGAACTCCCCGTTTTATTAGATACAGTTTTGCCTTCTTCTCCCCTGACAGGACATGGTGAATAAAAGGTCCCTTCTGACCTCTTTTTTGATCTGTCTTGCAGCTGATCAGAGGGAAGGCCTTTCCAGTGACCTGGAAGCAGCCCTTTGTGACTAAATTACTATTCCTTTCCTTTTGGTGGTTTCCCAATAAAACTCGTTTCTTGCCAGCCTTTTACAAAAGAGAGGGAGGGACCACCCAGAAGATCCCCTTTCTGGCAAGAGGACCAGTCTCTCAGAGCCTGCATTTTACAGGTGGCCCCACTGAGGCCGAAAGGGGTGGAGCCATTGGCTCGTGGTCACACAGGTGAAAAATGGAAGTTCCCTGTTGGAGCTCAGGTCTAACTTGACCCTGTAACAAGCTGTCTCACTCACCGGCACCCTCATCCCCTCCCCCATCCCAGAAAAGCATAGCCCGTTGGTCATAAACTTCGCTTTGCATAATCCACACCTTTCGAGCTTTCCTTCCGAGTACCACGGGATGGTCGCACTGATTCATCTCCACCAGTGACGCCGAATCACTCCCCCGTCCCGTCTCCCGGCCAGGCGCCGTCACTCAGACTCCACGAATCCCAGATAGAGCCAGTGCGAGCGCCTGTAAGAGTCTCGCCCTCGAAGCCCAGCGATTAAGTCGGTTCCTCAAATTGTTCCCAACCGGAGGGGCAGGAAACAACGCCCGCCCTCGGTGGCGGCCGCAGAGGGAGGGGGAGAAGCTCTGGCCGGCTCCTGGGCAGTCCTGGCGGCCTCCCATCGATCTCCGGTCTAAGGTCCGGCCAGGTCAGAGTTCCGGCCGTTCTTTCTCCCATTCGAGTCACACCCCCACCCCCGACCCCGGGACCCCCGGCCTCTGTTATCGCGGAGCGGGCGGACTCCTGGGGCCGCGGAGCCCCCAGAGTTCGCGCTTTCCCGGGGGCCTCGCAGCCCTGGCCCAGCCGCCAGGTGGAAGGAGACAGGTCAGCGGAGCCGCCCGCGCGAGAAGGCGGGGCCTGGCGGAGGCTGCGCGGGCGGGCTGCGGCAGGCGCCCGGGACCCTCGCGCCCCCTCCTCCGCGCTGCCCGCCGGGCAGCCAGCCCCGTGACCCCCACCGCCAACCAGCGCCCTCTCTGCCGCACGGCCCCCGGCAACAGGTGAAGAGGCCGCCGGCCCGCGGCGCCTCCCCGGGGCGGTCCTTCTCCCGCCCGCCTCGCGCCCGCCCCTCTCCACGCCCCCTCCCCTCCTCCCGGCCTCAGCCGCCTAGCTCGGCCGGCCGGCGGTCTCCCCTCGCGCGGTCTCCTCCTCCTCCTGGGCCCCAGCGCAGCCGAGAGCCCCGCGCGGAGGAGCGGGGGGCGCCGCGCACTCGTACAACACGCGCCGCGGCGGGACCGGCCCCGGGGGGCGCCCCCGGCGCGCCTCCCTCCCCGAGCCCGCCGCGCTCCCCTCCCCCCCGCCGGTGTCCCCAGGACTCCGGGCCGCGCGTCCAGCCCCAGACGCGCGGGGGGTCCCCGAGGAGGGGCCAGCCCGGCCTTGGCGCGGCGATGGAGGAGCCGCAGCGCGCGCGCTCGCATACCGTCACCACCACTGCCAGCTCCTTCGCCGAGAACTTCTCCACGAGCAGCAGCAGCTTCGCCTACGACCGGGAGTTCCTCCGCACTCTGCCCGGGCTCCTCATCGTGGCGGAGATCGTGAGTGCCGGGCGCGCGGGGGGGCGGGGAGGCGCTGGTGGACCCGGGCGTCGTGCCTCCGCAGATCCGCTTCCAGGGAACCCTTTTGGCTCCGTCTCGCCTCCTTCCCAGAGTGCAAAACTCAGAGACCGCGTCTCCGAGCGAGGTCCGATCACCTGGCGCTCTCTTGGGAAAGAGGGTCCTGACCCTCACCCAGGGTGTCTACTCGGGCAGAGACCCGACTCATTGGGCCCTCTAGGTGGTCCTGGCGTCCCTTGGGAGCGGAATGCTTGGGGGGCGTTGAGTTTGTGTTAATGAGTGTCACGGACACCTGATGCCTCCCTTGCCTGACCTCCACGTGGATGGCCTCCTCCCTAAAAGCAAAGCTTTCTAAAACTCGGAGCGGAGGAGACTTTTTTCTTTGCTGATTGATCTCCGTGGCAGTAAAATTGAGGTGAATGAAGAAACTTTTACTGAGTAAAATCTGAGGAGCTCAGCCCGGTTGAGGACTGGAAGGCTTCCTGCCTGGTGCAGTGCACATCCTGGTTGAGGCTCAGAACATTCCTGGACAGGAGGCCTGGCTTGTGCCTTCTCCTCTTCACAGCACATGGAGGCTGAGAGATCAAGCGATTTCTTCTGAAGTCCCAGCCAGTCCTTGTCTGGAGCCCTGTTCACAGGGCTAGTAGTGGGTACTGTTTATTGTCCTCATGGGACATGAGGGTTCCATGAGGGTCCATGGGCTGGGGCTGGGGTTCCCTCAAGACCTTTAGATGCCTTTGTGCCCTCCTGTAACCCACACAACAGCCCTACCCTGTGAAGGTGTCTTCAATTAATTCCACTTTCCATGGGAAGAAACTGAGGTGTAGAGAGGGGAAGTCAGTCCCACCTGGGGGTGGAGGGTAAGCCTGACTCTAGGGCCCTGCTCTTCACTGCAGAGGGGTGATACTGATATTTTGGCTGTCTAACCAGTCCCCTCTCCATCATATGTCACACACATTCATTTACACATTGGTGGAGTTGAAATCTAGCTTTTATGGGGTAAGAGAATGTGGGCTGTGGTGGTAAAGACATGGCAGAAGACGCAGATGCTTTCTCTGAGAAGTCCCCAACAAAACCTGTGTATATCAAGCAGTTTCCCTGCTCCTGGGAAGTCTCAGACCCCATTCCAGATCTAGGGAATGGATTTCCTAGCACCTAAAGTTTGAGAAAGGTTGGCTCAGCCCAACCCCCCGCCCCCTCCCGCAGCTGGTTCCCCCAGCTGGTACTGAGAGGACTTCAGGAGAACCAATAAAAAAGATTACGGTATTGGACTCACCTTGCAGGGCCTGGCTTATAGGAATTCAACAAATATTTGCTGTGTGAATGAAGTAGTTGGCAGGCTCCCCTGCTCCAGCAAAACAAACAAGCTGAAGTCAGAGATGGGGGCTGCTTCTCCTGTTCCATGCTTTTTCAGAAAATAGAAAAGTGAAGGACAAAATGTAAATGGCCCACAATCCCATCCCTAGAAATAACCATGAGTCATTGATATTTTGGCATATTATCTTTTTAGATTTCAATAATTTTTTTTAAGGTGGAAAAATAGGTGAGAAAAATTACTCATACCACTATAATAGTTCAATTTTTATTTTTTTAAATTTTTATTTATTTATTTTTTAAAAAGATTTTAAAATTTTTTGTTTGACAGAGAGAGACACAGCGGAAGAGGGAACACAAGCAGGGGGAGTAAGAGATGGGGAAGCAGACTTCCCATGGAGCAAGGAACCCGATGTGTGGCCCCATCCCAGGACTGTGGGATCATGACCCCGAGCAGAAGGCAGACGCCTCACGACTGAGCGACTCAGGCACCCCTAGTTTTTATTTTTGGCTATATATACACGTTTATCAGTCTTACAGGCAGAGTTTTAAGTTTGCCCCACCGTCTCCTCACTTTCAAATCTCTTAGAGCCATTAATGTTTATAATCTGTTCCTTGATTTTTTTTTTTTTTTTCCCCAGTTGTAGGTGTTATCCACTGGCTTCCCCCTGTGAGAGATGAGGCTTTAGCCCTCTCAGACCACCTTTTACCCATAACATCCCACCCCTTGTTATACATATATCCCTCCTGTCTCTCACAGTATTTTAGGTTAGACTAAGGACCAGAGTTGACCTTACAACACCGTAAATGCTGTTCACAGTTGAGCGAGAGTGGTCTGTGAGGACTTTTCCTTTCCAGCCCAATTTATTTCCCTGGAATTAGTAATTTTCTTTTGCCATTTCTTCATTCTCTAGCTGTTTAGCACTAATGCCATTTCTTCATTCTCTAGCTGTTTAGCACTAATTTTACCTTAATTGTCAAAATCTCCCATCAGGCAAGTGAGAGACATCTGGGAGTCTGTCAAAGTCATCTCACGACCGACCCTTTCTGGGAGCCTCCACCCTGGTCCCACCAGGCCTCTCACCTTGGCACAGGTGACAGCATGGGGTCTTAGCAAGACTCTGGAGATTCTTTCTCTCCCCTTCTCTTCTGGGTTGGGTCTCCTGCTTCTCCTGACCAGTATTCCTCTCTGTTTTGCCTTACAAAAACCTTTTTATTATTACTATTGTAGTTTACTGTGGGGGAACCGTACAGACTTTAGTCGTTTCCTGAGAAGGGATATATGTGTGAATAGAGATTTACATCTTTCAGAATATCTTGATTTAACTCTTACACATAATTAATAGTTTGTTTAGGTAAAGAATGTTAGATTGGAAATTGTTTTCCTTCAGCATTTTGAAAGTAGTCCTCCACTCTCTTTGAGCTGTTCTGTTTTTTGTTTTCATAAATTTTAATTATTCATCCTTTTTTTTTCTTTACCTTCTGGATCTTTTCCCCAAAAAATCTTTCAGTTCATCCTAATGTGCCTTCTTCTGAGTCCATTTTTCTTCCATTATACAGGGGACCTCATGTCTTCTCTGTCAGGAAAGCTCATGTATGTGTAAGGAGATTTTTTTAAAGTGATTTTTACCTTTCTGGTTTTTTTTTTTTCTTCTGAAACTCCATTTATCCCTTATTTTTGTTTATTCATGTATTTTCTTAGAATTTTACTCATGGGTTTGTGACATTCTGTGTTCACTTACCATGCCCTAAGCATTTCTCAGGATCTCGGATCTCTCAATGATTATAGTTTTCTGTTGTAAGGAAGTACCATATTTGATTTCCTCCGTTTTCATGTTTCGGGGTGACTGAGTGGTTCATTTGGTTGAATGTCTGCCCCTTGATTTGGGCTCTGGTCATGATCTCAGGGTTGTGGGATCAAGCCTGCACTGGGCTCTGTGCTGGGTGTGGAGTCAGCTTGGAATTCTTTCTCTCTCCCTCACTGCCCTACTCCCCACCTGCTTCACATGCCCACATGCTCCCTCTCTCTCAAAAGAAAAAGAAATAAAAGTTAAAAAAAAATCAACATGTTTCTAGGTTTTACTAGTATAGCCAGTGTTATAGCAATTTTCCTTCTTTGTCCCTCTTTCCACATTTATGCAGTGATTTTCTCAAGAGAAAGTTCTTTAAAGTACAGTTGTGTGTCAAAAAGTGCACAAAATTAAAGGTTTGTTACATATTCTGAAATTATCTTTCCACAAAATTCTGCTGGCTTAAATTATTATCAGTAGTGTGAACCTATCAAACTAAAAATACTTTTTTTTTTTTTTTAAGTTAGGAGAATTTCTAAAATAAAAATCTGAAAAATTATCTTAAATGATATATGCTTTATTGATCTAAGATATTTCTGGTTCGTGTTTTAATGTCTAAATCAGGATGTGGCTTATTGTCGATGGTTTCTTAGAGGTAAAGCAATATGGTACCACTGAGTCTTTATTGGGGGGGCGCTTGTGAGGGGAGCAGGTTTCCAACTATTGCTTTCCCCACCCTGGCATTCAGATAGACCTGTCCCGAGAAGGATGTTATTTTCTGCCTCGAAAAATAAACACCAAATACCGGGACAAAGAATTGCTAAGACTTTGGCTTCCTGCTTGAATCTGGGAGAAATGAAGTAGTAGAGAACAAAACAAAATGTTTCCCCAAATCTGTTGTCAAATTCGCTAGCCCTGGCTTTCCCACAGGAGCAAGTGGTTGTAGCTCAAACACTGGGCTGTGCCAGTGTAACATTGTGTTGAAACCAAATTGTAGTCATTTCCTTCCGTTTAAAGTTTTATAACAAGCTAGAAGCAATCCAGTACCTGACCCGTGACTTGTAGGATGCTGTGATCTTATAATAATTACGAGTACTTGAAGAATTAAAGTGGTTTGTCAGAAGCTGAGCTAATTGCACCCTTCCTGTTATTGGTGACTTCAAAATGAATTACAGCATCCGGGTAATAATGTCAGGTCACCTTTCGTATGCTTACTGTCATAAGCAGACTTGGGTGGGGAGGGATGAGTAGAATTTACCGAGAGCTGGAATGTAAATCATATTATCCTGTTGAATTCTTTAAAAAAGAAAAACTCAGTGACCATAGTTTCCAGTTCACAAAACAATACCTAGTCTTTGTAGAAAAATATAGAAAAATGCAGTTAAGAAAACCCCCCTGTAATTCTAGCTCCCATGGTGGTTGCTAATGGGCATGGTACTAGGAGAGTATAGGATTTAAAATTGAAAAAAAAAAAATTGGTTATTGTAATATTGAAGCGTCCACTGGTGTTTTGTGCCCTGGGGGTCAGGGTCACTAAATGTCCTGAAGTGCATGAGACAGTCCCCAACAACGAATTGCTTTACCATTTGCCAACAGCACCACTGTTAAAGAACGCTGAGTGAATCACTATTTAGCACTTGGAAAAAACCACTCCAGAATTGTTCAAGTGGTTATGTATCATTTATCTGTATTTTTTTTTTTTTTTTTGGATGCAGTCACAAACTATTCTTTCGTTTACTGCTATGGCCATCTGCGCTGGATATCTCCCATTTGTCCTCCAGACCCACTCCACACCCTTCCCCACTCTGTCCTCCACCCTGAAGGCTGACTTGCTTGGACAGTCTCAAGGAGCTCCCCTCTGATGTTTCACTGGATTCATCCAGAAGTGATAACCGCAGGAGGCTGGCGGTGAGAGGAGAGCAGGTTCTGGGTTTTCAGTCCCTGGGATTCCTGCCTGCTGACTCTGAGCAGGTTGACTCTCGGTGGAAGGAAGGCTGTCTGGCAACGCTGCGCACCCAGCTGTTTTCCCTGGCTCTCAGAGCCAGCCGTTTGCTCCCAGCTGCTCTCCACTGCCAGGCCCTGCACTATCACTGTGGTTTCCCTGCACCCTGCTTTATAAATAACACCTTTATTAAACTCATCTGAAAGTGCCGGGTGTCCTGCCGAGTCCTGATAAATCACCTTTCCTCATTAATTAATTTCTTATGACATTCTTAATGGCCACATAGTATTCCATAAATATTCAGGCTCCTACTCTTCAGGTTATGTTTCTTCCCTTTAAAAATGTAACAAGCTTCCTTTATGCTGATTCTTTCTGGTGGTTCTTTAATGTTTACTAAGAGTGAGTACTTAGAAGTGAATAAAAGGTCATTGAATTTTCTTTTAAGTCAATTTTGAGGTATCCAGTAAAACTCACCCTTTTTAGTGTAGAGTTCTGTGAGTTTTAGCATGTGCATTCCTAAAATGCAGCTATATGGAGATATTCAGATCCTGAAATTGACCTTTTTAACATGTACAATTTGAGAATTTTAGGATGCTCACAGAGCTGTACCACTATTTTAGAACTTATTTGTCACCTCAGAAAGAAACCCCATACCTCTTAACAGTTACTTCTATTCTCCCCTCCTTTCAGCCCTTGGTAACCACTAGTCTACTTTCTGTCTCTCTAATTTGTCTATTCTGGACATCTCAAAAAATGGCCCTATAATATGTGGTCTTTCTGTCTTGTTTCTTTTACTTAGCCTAATGCTTTCAGTGGCCATCCATGCTGTAGTACATATCAATACTCAGTTCCTTTTTTGCCAAAGAATATTCCGTTATGTATTTAATTTTGTGTATTCATCAAGTGATGTACATTTGGGTTGTTTCCACATTTTGGCTATTATGAATAATGCTGCTATGAACCTTCATGAACAAAGTATTTTTATGGACATATGTTTTCACTTGGGCAGTTACCCAGGAATGGAATGGCTGAGTCACAGGGTAACTCTTTGTTTAAGAGTTTGAAGTACTGCTAGACTTTTCAAAGTGTCTGCACTGCCCTGCAATCCAGCCAGCAATCCGAGTTCCAATTTCTCTGTATTTTCGCTAAGATTGTTTATTTTCTCTCTTTTTGATTCTGGGTATCCTACAGGGTTTGAAGTGGTATCTCATTGTGCTTTGGGTTTGTATTTCTCTAACAACTAGTGATGTTGAGCAGCTCTTCATGTATTTATTGGTCATTTGTCTATCTTCTTTGGGGAAATGTGTATTCAAATCCCTTATCGTTTAAAAAAATTATTGTTGAGTTGGAAGATCTCTTTTTACATATTCTGGATACAAGTCTTTTATCAGATATATGACTTGCAAATAATTTTCTTCCATTCTGTGAGTTGTCTTTTCACTTTATGCGATGGCGTCCTTTGAAGTGCAAAGATTCTTAATTTAGTAAAATGCAATTTATGTATGTATTTTCTTTCATGGCATATGCTTTTGATATCATATATGAGAAGACTTTCTTAATCTGAAGTCATGAAGATTTATGTTTATGTATTCTCCTTAAAGTTGTATAGTTTTGTCTTATCTTTGAGTCTGTGATGCATTTTGAGTTACTTTTATACAGTATGAAATAGGGGTCTAAGTTGATTCTTTTTCATATGGATATCTAGTTGTCCCAGCACCATTTGTTGAAAAGACTTTTTCTCCCATTGAATTGTCTTGACACCCTTTTCAAAAATCTAATGTAGTATTATAAGAGCTTATTTCTGGGTTCTCAGTTCTAGTACATTGATCTCTGTGTTCTTAATGCCAGTACCACACTGTACTGATTATTGTAGCTTTGTAGAAAGTTTTGAAGTCTGAAGTTGTGAGTGTGCCAAATTTGTTTTTCTTTTTTCAAAATTGTTTTTTGGCTATCCTGGGTCCTTTGCATTTCCTTATATATTTTTAGTATCAGTTTGTCAGTTTCTATAGAAAGGGGCAGCTGAAATTTCAATATGGATTATGTTGAATCTGTAGGTCAATTTGGGGAGTATTGCCATCTTTAACAAAATTAAATTTTCCAGTTCATAAACATGGGATGGCTTTCCATTTCATTAGGTTTTCTCTAATTTCTTTCAACATGTTTTATAGTTTTCAGCACACAGGTCTTATTTTTCTTTTGTTAAATTTATTCCTAAGTATTTTATTCTATCTGATGCTCTTGCAAACGGAATTATTTTCTTAATTTCATTTTCAGACTCTTCATTGTTAGATCATAGAAATCCAATTGAGTTTTATATCTTTGATCTTGTATCCTGCAATTTTGATGACCTCATATATTGATTCTAATAGTTTTTTTTTTTTCGTGGTTTGGCATATGTGTTTTTAAGACTTTTGATTCTGCTGCCAAGTTTTACAGAGTTTATACCAATTTACATTTCCTCTAGTGGTATTTCAGTGTGTAACAGGGTTTGTTTCTACAAATACTCAAACTTTGTTTTAATATTTGCCAGCTCTGTTAGAGTGGGAGATACTCAAAATAAAAAAAACTAGTTTGGCATAGACAACACTAGTCAGAAAGAACATCAGCTAATATTTAGGGGAACCCTGGACATGTGAAAAAGAACAAATTGTTTTTATTTGCATTTCTCTGATTATTAAAGTTGAATATTTTAAATATGCTCATTAGCCATTTATTTCTTCTCTTGATAACTAGTAATTTTTTCCTCTTCATTTAAAACATGGGCTCTTTCTTTCTTTAAGAAAATGTTTAAAAGATATAAAAGAGAGAGAGAAAGCTTAAATGAAAATTACCTCCCAGGAGAGAGATAAGATTGGTATGGGGAATGTGTTTGAATGGGTTGTTTGCTTTGTAGCTGCTTATCTTTTTATAGGTTTACATTTTTCTATAACAAGGATATATTTATGAGTTAATGGAATTAAAGAAGCCTACAGCAAAGTAATAAGTGCTCACTGTAAAGGTAAATTTCATATCATTTATATATAGAATGAAAACTGAAAGTCTCTGCTAACATACGTCCTTCATTCCATCCCTCATCTACCCGTCTGCTTAGATGTGCTTACCATTCACATTTTTCCCAGACCTTTCTCGTATGTACATGCGAACATACAGTATGCTGCACATACATGAATGAGTATATTACATACATTCTGCAACTGCTTCATCATTTAATAATATCTTAATATTTTTCTATGTTCTTCTTTGTTGATTTATAAGTTTCCTATATACTAAGGGTTATTAATTTTCCTCTGTCACTTGTTAATAGCATCAGTCATGCCATTTTCACTAAAATAATTTTCTGATTTGCACCGTCTAAACTGTTATCTTTGAATCACCTGGCTGGCTCATTTGGTTAAGTGTTGGACTCATGATTTCTGCTCAGGTCATGATCTCAGGGTCATGAGAGCACGCTCTGCACTGGGCTTATTGCTCAGGGCGGAGTCTGCTTGAGTTCTCTCCCTCTCTCTCAGCCCCTCCCTCTGCTTGCATGTTCTCTAAATAAATAAATAAATAGAATCTTTAAGCCTGTTATCTTTATTTAGCCTTCTAGGGTTTGCTTTGCTTAAACATGGCTTCCCTACCCCCAGGATTATGCAGATATTTGAAGGAAATATAGGATAATTTTTTTTAGTGTTAAAAGTATTTACTGTCTTAAGCCATAAGTTCCTTTTGTATGTTTAAGAATGTGATTTCAGGGCGCCTGGGTGGCTCAGTGGGTTAAGCCGCTGCCTTCGGCTCAGGTCATGATCTCAGGGTCCTGGGATCCAGTCCCGTATCGGGCTCTCTGCTCAGCAGGGAGCCTGCTTCCCTCTCTCTCTCTCTTTCTCTCTCTGCCTGCCTCTCCATCTGCTTGTGATATCTCTCTGAAATAAATAAATAAACTCTTAAAAAAAAAGAATGTGATTTCACTTTTTTCCTCAAATGGATATGTAGTTGTCTCACCATTAATCATATCATATCCCCATATATGTGTAACTATTTCTTGACCCTAATCTGTTCTATTCCTGAGTTAACTTTATAACCTTTTAATTACTGTAGCTTCATCGTGAATTTTAATATTCAGGAGAGTAAGTCTTACAGACTTGTATTTCTTTGCTGTTCTTGTATATTTACACTAAGTGATTTTCAGAATCAGCGTTCCTTAAACCCCTTTACAACTTTGATTGAGTTGTATTAAATTTATAAATTAACTTGATAATTCAATAATGTATAAATTAATATAATTAATATTATAAATTGATATATTGAATCTTACAATCTAGGGATATTGTACCCTTCTATTTATATGGGTCAGTTTATGCTCTTGAAGTCCTAAGTTTTTTCCAGATGAATCTAATATTTTTTTTTAAGATTTTATTTATTTATTCAAGAGATAGAGTGATCAAAGGAAAGCATGAGTTGGGGGAAGGGCAGAAGGAGAGGGACAAACAGATTCCCCACTGAGCAGGGAGACCAACACTCGGGACTCAATCCCAGGACCTTGGGATCATGACCTCAGTGGAAGGCAGACGCCTAATCAACTGAGAGACGCAGGCACCCTTTATGTATTTCTTACTAGAATTAGGAATTCTCAATTTTGATAAGGGATATTTATAAAAATTAATGGGATTTATCAATTTCTAATTATTTGTGGTTTATAAGGAAGCTATTATTTTTCTTATTTCTATCTTGTGTTTAGCTATCATATTTACATTACTAGTTTTAACAGTTTTATTTCTTTTATAAGTAAATTATAGTACTGTCTGTGAATGAGGATTGTTTTCTATTTTTGCTTTTTAAAGATTTTATTTATTTATTAGATAGAGAACATGAGAGAGAGAGCACAAGAAGGGGAGGGGGCAAAGGGAGAAGCAGACTCACTGCTGAATGAGGAGCCCAATGTGAGGCTCAGTCCCAGGACCCCAGGATCATGACCTGAGCCAAAGGCAGATGCTTAACCAACTGAGCCATCCAGGCACCTTAGATTGTTTTCTTTTCCTTTTTATATTTATACTTTTTCTTTTTTCCATTATTGTGTATGTTGGGACTACCAGTATAATGTTGAATGATTGGGATGGTATGAGTGTCCTTGGCTGGCTCATAACTTTAGTTGGGCGCTTTCCAATGTATCAATGATAGTACAGGTTTAACTATAGGTTCTGGTAGATATTCTTTATTGAGTTAAAGAAGGGAAGTTTAACTTGTACTTTGAATCAAAAACTATTGTTGAATTTAGAAGATAGGATTTGGGGGGAGGAGTGTTTGTCAGTGTGATCACCAGAATTTTATTTTCCTTAATTCGCTAATGGAGTGAGTTATATTAGGAAATCCAACATGGAATCATTCTTGAGATCTTGGAATAAATCTCTACTTTGTTATAATATATTCTTTTAATATTCTATTTTAAAACTTTTTTTACTCTTTAATTTTATTTGTTAATATTCTATCTGATTGTTTCTACACTCATGTAAGACCAGCCTCTTTTTTTTTTTTTAAAAGATTTTATTTATTTATTTGAGAGAGAGACAGTGAGAGAGAGCATGAGTGAGGAGAAGGGCAGAGAGAGAAGCAGACTCCCCGTGGAGCTGGGAGCTGGATGCGGGACTCGATCCCGGGACTCCGGGATCATGACCTGAGCCGAAGGCAGTCGTCCAACCAACTGAGCCACCCAGGCGTCCCAAGACCAGCCTCTTTGATTCATTTGCTGTGATCCATTTTGTTTGATTTTAATATTGCCATACAAGCTTTCTGGCTAACGTTTATCTGTTATGTTCTTGTCCCTTTATTTTGAATTGAAGTGAGAGTCACAAAAGATAAAATTAACTATTTAAGTTTTTATTTTAATTCCAGTTAACATACAGTGTTATATTAGTTTCAGGTGTACAATGTAGTGATTCAGCAATTTCACATATTGCCTAGTACCCATCAGAGTAAGTGCCTGCCCCAAGCCCCATCATCCACTTCACCCATCCTGTCACCCCCTTCCCTTCTGGTGACCATGAATTTGTTCTCTCTAGTTAAGAGTCTTTTTCTTATTTTGTCTCATGCTCTCTTTTTTCCCCCCTTTGCTTGTTTGTTTTACTTCTCAAATTCCACATATGGCTGAAATAAAATTGAGTATTTTAAAGTGAACAATTGAATGGCATTTAGCACATTCACAGTGTTATACAATCACCACTTCTGTGTAGTTCCAAAACATTTAATCTTCCCAAAAGGAAATCCTCCCTTTATTTTTCACTTTTTTCTTCTTATTATAAGTACATCTTCTATACCCATCGTATAACTAAATTTTATTTATACACCCAGTCTGAGAACTTGTTTTCCACATGGAAATGTTATCACATTTACATTTATTGTGATAACTTACTTAGTATTTTTAGTTTTCCTTATTTTTTCCTCTAATGAACGAAATTATAAATTCTGTTTTGTTTAGAGTTTAGTTTTTAAGTTTTCCTTAAAGTACCTAAACATATCTTTCTTTTTCTTTTTTTTTTTTAAAGATTTTATTTATTTATTTGACAGAGAGAGATCACAAGTAAGCAGAGAGGAAGGCAGAGAGAGAGAGAGGAGGAAGCAGACTCCCTGCTGAGCAGAGAGCCCGATGCGGGACTCGATCCCAGGACCCTGAGATCATGACCTGAGCCGAAGGCAGCGGCTTAACCCACCAAGCCACCCAGGCGCCCTAAACATATCTTTCTAACCACCCAGAAAATTAAGATGTTTAACCTCAAAACCATTAAAAAAACAATACTGTCCTCCTTATTTATTCGTTTTTTTTTTTTAAGATTTTATTTATTTATTTGACAGAGATCACAAGTAGGCAGAGTGGCAGGCAGAGAGAGAGGGAAGCAGGCTTCCCGCTGAGCAGAGAGGGGCTCAATCCCAGGACCCTGGGATCATGACCTGAGCTGAAGGCAGAGGCTTTAACCCACTGAGCTACCCAGATGCCCCTTAGGAATTGTTTCTTGCTGGTTGTCTGAAGCTTCCTGCCGATATCACTGAACAACTATTTAAACTTAACAAGTTTAGATTTTTTTCACTCTTTTGTCAATTTTTTGTGTCATTTACTTTCTAATTTTTCAATTTCCAGATAACTCCTTGAGTAATTGTTTTAGTAAGTGGGAAGATGGTAAACGTTTTAAATTATTGCACATCAAAAAACATTTTTCTTTTATCTTCATACTTGAATAATAATTCAGTATAAAATTATAGGTCTTAACACTTCTTTTCGTTAATTCTTTGAAGACCTTTCATTGTCTTCAAGCATCTAGTACTGTTAATAAGAGACCTGGTGGTCTGGTAGACCCTAGACAGGCCATGAAGTTTAGTCCCTCCCAGGCCTTGTCCATTCATGATTGTGCATTCCCACAGACTTCATTGCAGCACAGCCTTGCATGAAGTGACTTGCACATTGCAGGAAAATGTAGAAAGATGGCATTGGTGGTATGGCAAGAACTTGGGGGTGGAATGTTTCATTGGGGTGAAATGGTTTGTGAAAGGTCATTTTGCGGCCATATCTGGTAATTATAGTAGGCCTTCAGATTGTTATGGTTGGGAATTAAAGATTGTTAAACCCTCACTTGGAGTTTCCTGAGTCCTGATGGCTTCTCTCCCTGGGCAGACAGAATGCTGTTGCCCCAACCTGGGATGGATGGAGAGGACTTGAAGGTCCTTTCTCAGGGTGGTTCTAGACTGATGGCCCCTGGTGATCCCTGCTGAGACTATGTCCTTTGCATCTCTTGCAGAATAGAACCTTTGTAATATTTAAGTCAGAGAGCTTGTTTGTCCTAGGTTATAAACCCACTTCTCGGTGGGAATAATGTTCGTATTTCCTTTTAAACAACCAAATGGTGTTTTTAAAAAATCTCCTTAGAAGCTTTTGGAATTTTCTCCCTATGTTTATAAATCTGTAGAGACCATATACTTTACCACTGTGTGTCTAGAAAAGCATTCCTTATTTATCAGCCTTCATGGGACCCTATATAAATAATAATGAAATCTCTCTTCAGCACAGAGAACTTTTTTCTATTTCCTGCATCTGTTCCATTTCCTCCCCCAAAACTCTTTATTCAATCCAGAAGTTCCAGGAGAGATTAAACTGTCTTCAGTATCTCCTTGCTTCACCCCCCTCTCCCCGCCTCACCCAAACTTTCCTTCTCTTTGTTCTTTTGCAGAGTTTTGGGAAATAACAGTTCCAGCCCCAATTCAGATTTTCTGTGGAGTATGGTTTTTTGGGCTTTGATATTTTTAATTCACAACAGTTTATCATTCTTTTTCATTTGTAGCCTGATCATTTCTTTTTTTTTTTTTTTTAATTGAATTATTTTAGGACCCTTTGGTGTTTTTACACTTCATTTGCAGAGAGACCTTGTCTGCTTGTTGAATCTGTTGGCTCCTTCTCTGGCTGATTTCCTCAGTCATTTGGTGATTCATATTTGTCGGTTTGTAATTGTAGATGAGATGGCTGGAGAGTGTTTGCTTAGTGTGAGTGAGAATCCTGTGCCTCTGGCAGTGAACATGGGTTTTCATCACATGACCTAGACCTAGTGGGTTTTGTTTTGTTTTGTTTTGTTTCCAGAGGAAGAGACATATTAATCCGGTGAAGGGGGGACATTAAGGAACAGTGTACCCGTGTGGACTTTTCTATGAGGTGTGCACATAGCTTCCTGAAGGATCTGGCTGTCTTGAAGCTTTGTCTTGGGGGCTATTTCCAGAAGTAACTGCTGGAGGGAATCGGGGAGATGATGATTAACTTGGCAGCTTCTAAGCCTTCAAATTCATACTTAGCAGATTACTCTTGGCTTATTCCTTCTCCCACTTCTGTTGTTAACTCTAGTCTGGATTTTTCTGAGGGTCTGTTTGGAAGCTCACCTTTTTTTGATAGGTCCTCAATTTTCCTTTCTAGAGCTATAGGTTAGAAACTGCATGTTTGTCATTAGTTTGTTCCCACGTCCCTCCCAGGGATCCCTCACTACTCTAGGCACTGCTGCTGCTCTATCCAGCTTTTCAGCACTACCCTGTACTTTTTTTTTTTTTTTTTTCCAGATTTTATTTATTTATTTGACAGAAAGAGATAGAACGTATGCACAAGCAGGGAAGCAGCAGGCAAAGGTAGAGAGAGAAGCCAGGGTCCTCACTGAGCAGGGAGCCCCCATGTGGGCCTCAATCCTGCTGGGATCGTGACCTGAGCTGAAGGCAGAGGCTTAGCTAACTGAGCCACCCAGGTGCCCCTGCACTACTCTGTGTTTTGAAATTACTTGGGGGTTTTGTTTGTTTGTTTGTTTGTTTGTTTTTTAGTTATTTCAGTGGGATATAGGGAGGATGAAGAGGTAAGCGTGCAGGTCTGGTCAGCTACTTTGAAAGAGAAGTTCAGCTGTTTTGTTACTTAGAGGTATTTTTGATGTACAGAAGGAATATTGACCTTCTTTCTGTATTGCAAATTTTTTTCTGCCCTATCACACCATAATTTTATTTATGTTGATTTTATTTACAAAATCCAAAGTTTATCTTTGATTTATTTCATTTTGACCCCACGTTTGCCATCATGCTTTGAAGTTTGTACCTCACTAACAAAACCCAAATACATTGTATTTAACTTTTTTAAGACTTTTTGATGTTTAATCTTCATATTGAAATTTACTGTAGTAGAAGGTATAAATTTGAGCTCTAACTTTGTTTTCAAATGTCTGTTCAGTTGTCCCAGCATGATCTATTGACAACTCTATTCTTCCTTCACTAATCTGGGTTGCTTCTTTGTTTTTTTTTTTTTTTTTTTTTAAAGATTTTATTTATTTATTTGAGAGAGAGACAGGGAGAGAGAGCATGAGTGAGGAGAAGGGCAGAGAGAGAAGCAGACTCCCTGTGGAGCTGGGAGCCCGATGCGGGACTCGATCCCGGGACTCCGAGATCATGACCTAAGCCGAAGGCAGTTGTCCAACCAACTGAGCCACCCAGGCGTCCCTGGGTTGCTTCTTTGTTTCACTTAACTAATTCTTGTATCTTCTTACCTTCAACTCTGTACTTTCCACTCTATTCCAGTCTCTGTTCCCATTTTTTACCATCTGTAGTTCTAGGATAACATTTTAACATCTGCTAGGGTAAACCACCTCAGATATAACTTTCAGAATTTTTTTTAAAGCCCTGCACTGCTGTGTCCCCTCTCTCTTGTCAAACTGTATTGCACTTTGATTAAATTTTTATATAATGCATAGATTAATTTTGGGACAAAGGATTTACCTTAGTTCCTACAAAGACGACTTCTCAACCATTCCCTTGTCTTCAGTGATGTGTTAGGATTGATTGTCACGTTCTTCAAGGTATTTTCCAGTGTAAGTTAATAATGCATCTCTTATGTATTCAGTCATCAGGTATGTGAATATTTATTGTGTGCCAGAATCTGTATCTGGCATTTAGAATGTGGTGGTAAATAGCACCTTTCTATTTTTATTATAACAAATGATCAGTAATAGGATGTAAGACATAAAAAGAAAATACGCTTAGGGAGGTACTGAAGGAGAGTTTAAAGCTTCAAATTTTCAAGTTTGAGCTGAAATTCAAAAGGCATTTATTCCTTGTAGGCCTTTGGTCCATTATTCATCTCAAAATCTAAAATATAAAAGATGCAAATTATAGTTTGTTTTTTTTGCTAAGATTTGTGACTAGAACTATTCCCAGGAAGGTAGCAGTACTTTTCGTTAGATGAGTATTTTACTATTAATTCCTCTCTCTCTCTCTTACTTTCTTTTAGATTTATTTACTTGTTTGTGGGGAGAGGGGCAAGGGGAGAAGGGGGAGAGAGAATCTCAAGCAGACTCACGACTGAACACAGAACCAGCCATGGGGCTCAATCTCACGACCATGAGATCACAACCTGAGCTGAAATCAAGAGTCAGATGCTTGGGGCGCCTGGGTGGCTCAATGGGTTAAGCCGCTGCCTTCAGCTCGGGTCATGATCTCAGGGTCCTGGGATCGAGCCCCGCATCGGGCTCTGTGCTCAGCAGGGAGCCTGCTTCCTCCTCTCTCTCTCTCTGCCTGCCTCTCTGCCTACTTGTGATCTCTCTCTGTCGAATAAATAAATAAAATCTTTAAAAAAAAAAAAAAGAGTCAGATGCTTAACCAACTGAGCCATCCAAGCACCCCACCATTAATTTTCATTAAAAAAATTTTTTTTAAGATTTTATTCATTTGAGAGAGAGAGAGTGAGAGAGCACGAACGAAGTGGAGGGGCAGAGGGAGTGGGAGAGGCAGATTCCGTGCTGAGCAGAGCCCAATGAGGGGCTCCATCCTAGGACCCTGAGATCATGACCTGAGCTCAAGGCAGACACTTAACTGACTGAGTCACCAGGCGCCCCATCAGTAATTTTCATTTAAAATGAAATGAATTTTGGGGCACCTGGGTCGCTTAGTGGGTTAAAGCCTCTGCCTTCAGCTCAGGTCATGATCCCAGGGTCCTGGGATCGAGCCCCACATGGATCGCGCTCTCTGATCAGCAGGGAGCCTGCTTCCTCCTCTCTCTCTCTCTCTCTGCCTGCCTTGCTACCTACTTGAGATCTCTGTGTGTCAAATAAATAAATAAAATCTTAAAAACAAAAGCAAAGACAAAAAATCCTATAGGCTGTCTATGGTGACATTTAAATGTCCATATTTCCATCTGAATTATTAAATGCTTAGCTGGTTGATAGAAACAAGCCTTCTAGGTATTCCTTGCTTTTTTCTATTTCTTAGAAGGGCTGGTGATGGGAGCGCCTGGGTGGCTCAGTGGGTTAAGCCTCTGCCTTCAGATCAGGTCATGATTCCAGGGTCCTTGGATCGAGCCCCGCATCCAGCTCTCTGCTCAGCAGGGAGCCTGCTTCCCCCTCTCGCTCTCTGCCTGCCTCTCTGCCTACTTGTGATCTCTGTCTGTTAAATGAATAAAATCTTTAAAAAAAAAATAAAATAAAATGAATTTTCACTCTTATTATCTCAATTGATATTAAGCCAGTCCAAGTTTTGGGGAATCCTCTTACCTTTACTTTCTAGTTGAGCATTGATTTGAGGAAACGGTTCCTAAATAATACACAAATGAGTCAGCCATACTTGTGGAGAGACAGGTTGAAACAAGTCTCACCTGATTGCTTCTCCCTCTTCCATACCCACCCATCAGTTCATGCTAGCCTATCAGTAAAATCTCCTTTCAGTGGGAAAGCAGGATATCCATTTGTCTTGGTCATGGTTCAGTCGCAGATGACAATATCCGTTCTAGCTGGCTGAAGCAGCAAGAGGTTTATTAAGCATCATTAGACGACTTCCAAAATTTTTTGTAGGGCTGGAAGAGCAGACTTTAAGCGAAGCTTTTGGCACAACCTTTCAGAATCACCCTGAGAACTCCACTGTCATGGGTAAAAACATAAAGAAGTAGGATTTACTCTCACAACTGCTGGATCCTGGGGCTCCATTGCCTCCATTATGACACACGGCCTCAAAGGCTTCCCCCTGACTTGTCTCTCAACACTATAAAGCAAGGGACAGGACACTAGGATTTCAGTATAGTGGCCACAAGGAAATCACTCCTTGGTTTGCAGTGGGAACACAAAAGCAGGGAAAGCATATCTTCTAGCCCGATGGTGTTGTCTTTTGCTTTTCAAGCCTTGTTCATATGAGTGTGTCTGCCCAAGCTACACCGTGCATGGAACCTGGACTATAATCTGGTTTCCAGCCTCTGGTGAGCAGTAAGACATACTGCAAGGGGAAACTGAGTGGAGTGAGTGGGTCTATGTGCTGTACTTACCACAGCCACTTTCATTGGATTCTACTAGGCTCATTGTGTTGGAAGTGAAAGACCTGTGACTTGTCACACTTCTGGGACATTCAAAGGACTTGCCCCTTTTCAGTTCAGACATGCATTCAATTTCTAGCTCTATGTCCTTGTATGACTGACCTAATGTTTCCTGAACTTCCATCTATAATAATGAGAAGGGTAATGATGACTTAGCAGAGAGAGAGCGGAAGATGAAATGAGCTACATGTAAGCCCTGTCCCAGAGGTAAACATTGGTTTATTTCCTGGCTAAATATAGATTTCTTTCTGTCTTTCTTCCTTCAGTAGATCCAGATTATATAGATTAATCCCAGTTGGACAGGGCTGCATTGAGAATGGATGGTCCTATCTTAGCTTCTGGTGAATTTTTTGTACCCAGCAATGAGCATGAACATAGAATTGAGCTTCTGTGGTGTGCTGAGGTTAGGACTATGATGATACTTCTGACTAAAGAAACCTTTAAAGGCTACAGTGAGAACTACAAAGACCCATGTATTTTACCTTTTAACATGATCAGTTCACTTAGACTATGAGTAGAAGAATGACCTAGCTACAATTATGAATGATGCCAGCTTTGTTGGTGCAGTGGAAACATTTCATCCGTTTATGTTCCTGTGTACACTCTATTCAATAAAGGTCTAAGAAGTTATAAGGTAGGTCAGCTTTCCGGAGGCCTGAGTTTAATGGCCTGTTTTGGAAAAACATGCAAAGTTCCGACCTTCTTATCTTGCCTTTCCTTTCTTTCCTTCTATCTAAAACCTATTTATAAACAGTGCCACTTTCTGGGGAGAAAATAATTCAGAGGAGAAAGACATCTTTATTGTTGATTTGTAACCTGCCTTGTTTCCAGAGAGGACTGGTGGTGGGACAGATGTCTTTTAATTGTGGTTTTAGGGGAGCCTGGGTGGCTCAGTTGGTTGAGCATCTGTGTTCAGCTCAGGTCATGATCTCAGGGTCCTGGGATTGAGCCCAGCATTGGGCTCCCTGCTAGGTGGGGAGCCTGCTTTTCCCTTTGCCTGTGTCCCTACTCGTGTTCTTTATCAAGTAAATAAATAAAACCTTAAAAAAAAAGAATCTATATAATCTTTATCAACAAGGATTGACAGGCTTCAAAGATCACTTCAGAAAGAGAAGAACTTTGTCATAATCACTAAACTATGAGCAGGCTTGAAGGGGCATTCTTTTTTCTTTTTTTAAAAAATTATTTATTTATTTATTAGACAGACAGAGATCACAAGTAGGCAGAGAGGCAGGAAGCAAGAGAGGAGAAAGCAGGCTCCCCGCTGAGCAGAGAGCCCGATGCGGGGCTCGATCCCAGGACCCTGAGACCATGACCTTAGCCAAAGGCAGAGACTTTGACCCACTGAGCCACTCAGGTCTCCCTGAAGGGGCATTCTTGAATAGACTCTTTAGAGACAGAAAACAGTTGTGTTTCCTTGACACTACTCTGTGTGGTGGTCAAGAAGAGAAGATATCCAGGACTTGTCAGCTCATCTGCTTTCAACTCTAGGTTTACTTTAGGGGGAAAAAAGATTTGTGTGCTTTGAGTCTCTGACCTCCTTCTGGTTTCATGAACCCAGAAATTTCCTTAGAGATGGAGACATTAGAGGAGACCTATGTAGTTGCTGTATTTAATATTCTACTAGCTTATACTTTGGAAATCATGTCTCAGGTTTCTTTAACTGTGACATGATGAATCTTGAGTGGTTTTCCTTTTCATTCACATTTCGGATCAAGAGCTTACGTTGTTCCTGCCCTGGGATGCTAATGTTGGTTGTTTCTTTGTTTTTTTTTTTTAACTTCCCTCTATGTGGCTAGGTTCATTTAGTGAAAGGTGGAAAACCAAAGTGCAGTGAACTAAGTCACTGGTTAATACCAGGCTGGCTTAGCTGCTAGCCTGTGGAAAGGGAGCTCAGATGGGAGGTGGCATTTGTGTTTCCTGTTCCTTCGAGGATTTGAAAAGGTTGGGCCACAGTAGTTCAGTGGCTTACTTGCATTAGCTGGGGAGTAGTGTCGTCTGCAGACTTGTACCATGCCCCCAGAACTAAGATTCCTTAAAACATTTTTGTATGTGAAATGTCATATGGTACTAAACTTATATATGATTTAAAGAAAAATTATAAAAGTAAAGAATAATTTTAAAAAATTAAATAATAATAATAATAAAGTATTTTTGGTGGAAAAAAAAAGTATATGCCAATCACTCAGCTTAAGAATTAGAACTCTACCGTATCTTAGAGGCCCCATGTGTGCCCTGTCTACTTCCCAGAGGTAACGCTGTCCTAGTTTTGTATCTTATAAAGTTCAAAGTGTTCCAGCCATTGTTTAGCCTTGGCTCATTTTGAACTTTACCGAATACAGAATCAGGTGATACCTTCTGTTACTTGCTGCTTCTGTTAGAGAAACGTGTATCCCCCATTGGCCCCTTCTATGTTGATGACCACCTGGATTGCCATGTTTTAGAATGATTCGGTGTTCCATTTTGTATTTCTTATCCACTTTCTTCTGTTTGTTTGGAAGTTCAGCTCTAACTATCCTTTGTGGATTCCTTAGCTATCTTAACATTCATATTTAGTCTGGTATACGGGTTGAAATTAATAAGTATTTTTAACGTGCTCCTAAGCAGGAAAAAAAAAAAAAAAGACCTCAGAACTCTAATTCAGATGACATCCCTCACAATTTATAATATTGTACTCTTTTCCACCTACATGTTAGGCATTATAATTATTGTATACAGTCAACAGTTTTGTTTTACCCACAACCCACATGGTTGCCCAACTTCTTTGCTCATTGTTTTTTTTTTTTTTTTTTTTTTTATAACTCAGGCCCACCATCTGCTTTTGTTTTTACAAAAATCTTTCTCCTCCTCATTCTTGAAAGATAATTGCACAGATTATAGAATTCTAAGCTGTCAGTCCTTTTTGTCTCCATTCATTAGAGGTGTCATTCTTTTGTCTTACTGGTTTCCATGGCTGCTGTTGAAGTTGGCAGTCAAGTTGCAATTTGCCTCCTTTTTAATTTGGCTTCTTTTTCTTTTAAAATGGTTTTTGTCTTTGTATGCAGCAATCTCCTTGTATATCTGAGAATTTCTTTTTATTTATCCTTGGGTTTAACAGGATTCTTGGATCCAATTTTCCATCTTTCAACAATATCGGAAAATTCTCAGCCATTATCTCTTAAAATGTTGGAAATATTTGTCTTATTTTATTTCATCTCATTCTGAAACTCTAATTAAATATGTATTAGATCCCCAGGCTCTGTCTTCTGTTTTTAAAATTGATAATTTCCGACTCCGTGTTCCTGGCCTGTATGTATGTAGGTATGTATGTATTATATCTTCTATTTTAATAATTCTTTTTTAGCTGTTTAATCCATGCATTCAACTTTTATTTATTTTATTTAATTAATTAATTTATTTTTTACATTCAACTTTTAAATTCAATTCTTTACATTTCTAGAAATTCCTTAACTTTTTCAGATCACCTGTGTTCTTTAGTGCCTGCATAGACTCAGACCCAACCCAATGAGAGACTGAGTGTGGCTCTGAATTGAAAGAAGGTATTTTTTGCTCTCTACCCATTGCCAAGACTGAGATAGCTGTTATCTTGCTGGTTCCTTTGGGCAGTGAGTTAATTCTTATCTACCTTGACATTGACGGGATGGTCCTCTAAGATTCCAGCTCTACGTGGAATGGGGGTGAGAGGTTATTTCCCTTTAGACTTTACGCCTTGGGTGGCCCCTTGGCTTTAATTATCTTCTGCCATCTAGCACCAAGATGGAAGCTTGGCAAAGGATCTGAATAGCAGTTTCTCAAAGAAAGTATACAAAAGGCCAATAAGCACATGAAAAGATACTTTTTCTCCTTGGTCTTTTGGGAAATGCAAATCAAAAGCACAGTGAGATCCCTGTGCACAGCCAGTAAGATGGCTATAACTAAAAGGACAGGCAATAACAAGGTTTGGTGAGGATGTGGAGAAATTGGAACCCCTATGTGCTGCTGTTAGGATCGTGAAATGGTACAGCTACTTTGGAAAACAATTTGGCAATTCTTCAAAGGAAAAACAGAGTTGTATCACCCAACAATTCCATTTCCAGGCATATGGTCAAAATAATTTAATAAAACAAGCTCTGTTAAAAAAAATTTGAACATGGGCACCTGGGTGGCTCATTAGGTTAAGTATTTGCCTTCGGCTCAGGTTATGAGCCCAGGGTCCTGCGATCAGATCTTGCACTGGGCTCCTTGCCCAGCGGGCGGCCTGCTTCTCCCTCTGCCTGCTGTTCTCCCTGCTTGTGCTCTCTCAGTCTCTCTCTGGGTAAGGAAAGAAAAAGAAAGAGTGAGAGAGCAAGAGAGCAAGAGAGCAGGAAAGCAAGCAAGAAAGGACCCAGTGGGGGGAGGGGCAGACAGGGAAGGAGAGGGAGAAAATCTAGAGCAGACCTGAGCTCGTGACCTGAGCTGAAACCAAAAGTCGGATGCTTAACTGACTAAGCCACCCAGTTGGCTCCATAGAATGGATTATTAATTTAGCAATAAAAAGGAATGAAGCACTGATCCAGACTACGTCATGGATGACCACTGAAACCATTATGCTCAATGACAGAAGCCAGACACAGGACGCGACATATTGTAGAATTCCGTTTATATGAAGTATCCAGAATGGGTGACTCCATAGAACACAAAGCAGATGAACCCTGTTGGAGCCTGGCCCTGGAGGGGCGGTGGGGGAATGAGGAGGGAGTGACTGCTAGTGGGAATGGGGTTTCTTCTGGGGATGATAAAATGTTCTGACATTAGATACTGGTGATAGTTGCACAGCTTTGTGAATATACTTAAAAAAAAAAAACAACCCCAAAACAATACTGACTCCTACATTTGAAAAGCTAAATTATATGGTGTACAAATTGGATCTCAAAAAAACTGTTAAAAAAAAAAAAAAAGGAAGCTCAGGATCCCCACGAGTTTCAACAAACTGTCAGCATGAAAACTGGCTTTGGCATTTGATAATTCCCCAGGATTCCTGTTTTATTTCCATTTTGGCCTCTTAGGGTTCTTTCTTTTCATGCCAGCTCAGCAACATGATTTAGAATGTTTTATGTTTTATCTGTATTTGTCTCATTTGGGAAACCTGTCACACCACTAGAAAGTGAAGGCAGAATCTTTTTAATTTTTTAATTTTAAAAAAGTTCAAGTTGCTGAGGAAAATTATTAAGAACAATATAATGAATTTCCTCCTCCCTTCAGTGTGATTTCTCAAATGTAAATATCCTACTTCATCCTTCCTCCCTGTCTGTCTACTTAATATTTTTTGTGGAACTGTTTTAGACTAGGTTACAAAATTCACAACCCCAGATACCCCAGGTATTTTGGATGTGTCTCCAAAATACCTGGGGTATATGGAACCACCATATAACTGTCAAGTTCAACAAATGTACCGTTGATACAAAGACAGTTCATATTTAAATTTTACCATTTGTCCTAGTAATGCCCTCTATGTTTAATCACTTTTTTCCCTATCAGGATGTACTCCAGGATCATGTGTTACATTAGCTGTCCTGTCTCTTTAGTGTCTTTTAACCTAGAAGATTTGCTCAGTCTTTCTACCTTTCACGACTTTGGCAATTATGAAGAATCAAGGGAGTTGCTTTGTGGAATGCTCTCGAATTGGGCTTGTCTGGGGATCCCTCCATAGATTCCGGTTACGTTGTCAGAAATACCACCGACGTGATGTGTGTCCTTCCGGGTGCAGCGTAGCGGGAGGCACGGGATTGCACTGCATCTAGTGATGAGTGAATCTAACCCGAGTCCTTTTCCGAACGCTAAACATGGCATATTTCAGAGCAGAAATGGCAGAATTTGGAATCAAACAGATCCAGCTTTCAGTCTTAACCTAGCAGGTGTTAGCTCTCTGATCATAAGCAAAATATATAACATTTAAAAGCCACCTGTAAAACAAGTCCCATAACACCTACTTCTTGAGACTATTGGAAAATCCAATGCAAATCGTGTAAGTTGTTGAGCACGGTGACTGGCACAGGAGGAACTCCTAACTCTTGTTTTGGGAGAGGCAATGTTACCTCAGTGTCTTAGGAGCCTCCCTGGCCCTCGAGGTTATTGGTGAAATTACTCAGAACCTCAGTAAAGGAGCCCACAAGCCTCCTACACTCTTTAATTCTCAGAGAGCCAGTGTTCTCTTGGTCTTCTCTGCTTTCTCACCCACCTCCTCGCCCCCTTGCTATGGCACATCTCCAGTGCCCCTAAGAAGCCCACTTGCCTGACTTTTGGGTTAGTTTTAGGCATTGACTGATGATGGGCAAGAGGCTCTTGGCACATGCACACAGACATCCCACTCCATTCTCCTCCCCGTCATTTTGTCACCTTCCCTCCCAGATTACTCATCCTCCTCACCTCCAAATCCAAATCCTTCTCCCTCCATTCGGGGAAACTCTCCAGCTCCTACCTCCAAATTTGTGTCTTTTACCCGGCGGGAGCACCACAAAGGCTTAGCACCCACCTTAGCTCCCTAGAAGGCAGGTGGTTTGATGAGAAGGCACCTCTTTTCCTGGAACACAATTTTTGGCATCTGTTCATTGTGCTGCTTGTGCAACAGTGATGCCACAGTATTTCTCTTATCTTCCAATCGGCTTGTGACGACAGTGAGTGGTTTGACCTGTATGGGGAGAATCTTCATGGAGCCACTGCCCTGCTAGCAGTTGGGGCGATCAGTCGCCTGTGGCTAGCCATGGACGTTTGCATAGACATTTAAACCGGAATTCCAGCAGAAAGATGAGCTCAGCTGAAGTTGCCTCACATGGGATCTTCCTTTTTTAGAAGCGCGTGTAAGCTGGGACCCTGCAGAGTGATGAGGCCACCTAGGGTATTTTCTTGTTACCTGTCTCGTCGACAGGTCCCCCCTGAATGAGCATTGGATGTCGCATCCTCTGTGTCTTCTGTCACTGTGCACTCCTTCTCCAGGGAGTGGTTTGTCTGGGTGAACTTGTTTGGTGAGGCTGCCAGACCTTCATATGAAACGGAGGGATGCCTTTCTCACCTTCGATTTTGTTTTGCACGGATAGGTGACACTTGCCTGGTACCGTTGTCTATCCCCATCTCGTGAGAAATCCCTTAATCTTGAAAAGGAGGGGGAAGGGACCATGTTCAGCCTGATAAAGGGCACTGGTCTCCAGAGAGGCTGTGCAGTGGGCTGCGGGCAGGTAAGACCTGATGGCTGTCGCTGCTGCTGCCTTACAGGCCTGGGCAGTCAGTTCTCCAGAGAATGGAGCCACCAGGGAGACCATATTTGAAGGTGGTGAGTGTTTGTCGGAACACTCTTGTTTTGCCCAAGCTTTCAGGACTCTGAATATCTTGTCGGTATTATCACCCTAAATTATGTTGTTCGTTCCCATAAAAAGTCTTCATTTCAGAAAAGCCTGCAGAACAGAAATGACCATGGCCTCTCGAATGTTGTTGTTGTTTTTTTTTTTTGGCTTGTATAGTGTTGGAAATCAGAGTTACTTGCCAGTATGTAAAAGTCAGATATCTTAAGGAAATTTACATTTTCTTTTCTCTTGGAAAATTGGACAAATGTGCAGCATTGGCCCCATAATCCCTCACGGCGATAATCCTTTGGAACCAAGCAGTGGCTGCCATCTGCATATAAGTGTTAGTCAAGGAGCTCCTGGGTGGCTCATGGGTTAAAGCCTCTGCCTTTGGCTCAGGTCATGATACCAGGGTCTTGGGATCAAGCCCCACATTGAGGTCTCTGCCCAACAGGGAGCCTGCTTCCCCCTCTCTGTCTGCCTGCCTCTCTGCCTACTTGTCATCTATCTGTCAAATAAATAAATAAAATCTTAAAAAAAAAAAGAGTGTTGGCCAAGATGCGTGTTTGACTCTTGTGACCAAGATCGAAATAAGTGGCTTAAACAAGATAGGAACTTGTTTTTCTCTCCTTTGAAAGTTAAAGCGACAATTGTCCAGGGCAGAGAGGATGACTCCGTGGTGCCGGATTTCCAGCTGCTTCTGTCTTGTTTTCTCTGTTTCATGCACATTGGGTTCCATTTTGTGGCCCCTGTGCTTTGTTTCCCACCATCACGTCCGCTCCAGTCGGAATAGTAGGAAGGGGGAAGTGGAGGATGCCTGCCTTCAAGCCCTAGCCTGGAAGCTGCACGGATCACTTCTTCTCCCACCCCTTGGGCAGAATGTCCTGGTGTGACCACATCTGGTGGCAGATAAGGCTGGGGAAGCGTGGTCTCCATGTCTATGGCCATGTGCATAGCTTAAATCCAGTTCTCATTAAAGGGAGAGGGTGAGAGCTGGTGTCATGGACCGCTGGTGTTCTGTGCCACCACAGGCCAAGAGTCATGGCCATTCATTGCTTTATACCTGATGTGTTTCATTCATTGATGTTACCTTTTTGGTCCCTGTAGACAGTCGAGGTTCCATTCTCAGCTCTGCCCTGATACTCTCAGGCAGGACACTTCCGTGCTTTAAAAAAAAATTACTTAAATTCAGTTTAGGGGCACCTGGGTGGCTCAGTTGGTTGAATGTCTGCCTTTAGCTCAGGTCGTGATCCCAGGGTCCTGGGATCAAGCCCTGGGTTGGGCTCCCTGCTCGGTGGGGAGCCTGCTTCTGCTTTGCCATTCTGCCTACTTATGTTTTCAATCTCTCTGTCAAATAAATAAATAAAATCTTTAAAAAAAATTCAATTTAGTTAACATATACTGTATTATTAGTTTCTGGGGTAGAATTTAGTGATTTCTCAATTGCATGTAACACCCAGTGCTCATTACATTACATGCCCTCCTTAATGCCCATCACCCACTTACCCGATCCCTTCCAGCAACACTCCTTTCATTTCCTAGAGTTAAGAGTCTCTATGGTTTGTCTCCCTCTCTGTTGTAACCTTATTTTATTTTTCTTTCCATTCCCCTATGTTCATCTGTTTTGTTTCTTAAATTGCACATACGAGTGAGATCATGTGGTATTTGTCTTTCTCTAACTGACTTATTTCACTTAGCATAATTCCCTCTAGTTCCAGCCAAGTCATTAAGCATGGCAAGATTTTATTCTTTTTGATGACTGAGTAATATTCCTGGGTGTGTGTGTGTGTTCCTCTTTACTTTCTGCTGCCTCTGCTTAGAATTCCCTTCCCTCCCCTCAGGCCTGGCAGACTCTTCCTCAGGATAACGTGCCCCTTCTTTCCCTTCCCAAAATGACTTCTTTCTCTGTTGTCTCATCCTAATACACAAATGCTCGTTTTTATATAATACCTTTTAGTTTCTTTACCTTTATATATTCAGTATACCAAGTGCCTGGCAAAGCACTTGGCACATAAAAGACTAATGATCAGTACCATTTACTGACCAGAGAAATGGTACTGACCCTTTCTCAAAGACCCATTCTCAAACCTTTATAAACTATTTTTCATACCCTACAGTGAAATTGTGTGTTAGTTGTGGCTTTTGCAGGTGTAGATGATGAAAATGTGGCCCAGACAGTTTGAGCAGCAGCCAGAAAGGAGGGGCCCTTGTTAGTTCATATCTCTGACAAGTGGAGATGTGGGTCTAGCTTTGGGTATGGCTGGGACCAGGAGCGCCAATGATAGCACTAGATCTCTTTCCATCTCTTGGTCATGTTTCTTCCTTATAGACGTTGTCCTCAGGAAAACTTTTTCTGCATGATAGTAAAGATGCCACTCATAATTCTGTATTATCCTTATAGTTTACTGATTCCGGGAAAAAAAGGACGTGAATCCATTCCTTCGTTGTGGTGGCCAAGTGCTGGAGGAAGCCCCTCACTGACCTGGCTCAGGCCCCATGGCCATTTCTAGTCCATTCGGCAGGACCAAGGAGATAGAGGACACTAGTCATACTTGGATCATCTGTCTCCTTCTGGTACCAGGGTGTGGAGTCAGCCCTGCTCAAATTACATTACAGAAACATGAGCCTGCTACACTTGGAACTGTCACTATCCCATTTACAGATATGGTGCCTGAGGCTAAAAGAAGGGTGGTGACCTAAGGTCAGACCAGGAAGTAGCAGAGGTAGGAATTGAACCAGGTCTTTCTGACACCAGGTGGTACTAGGTTCTTCATTTACCGCCCTCAGCTTTTTCTGGAATGAATAATGCTGGAACTCCTGTCTCTGTGTGGGGAAAACTCTGAGGTTTGATGCTCCTGTGTGTAGCAGTCAAAATATGGAAAGATCTCGTAGCTCCACCAGGGCAGGGTTTTATGTAGAAATACAGATGTAGCTGTGAGCTCTGTTTTCCCCATAACACCTGCAGTGGCTGTGCCTGAAAACATTTCGTTGGCCAGCAGAATTCCGTTCACGTTGATGAGAGTGGGAGGAGTTAGGTAGCTGGATTCTTCTCATTTCTTCAAGCATTTTGGTTCCTTTAGCGCGTGGGATACTGCCCTCAAGGAAGCAAAACTGATTCTTGGGGAGAGGACAAGAAACATCTTATCCTTTTTGTGTATAAAGTACATATATATGTATAGTATATAAATGTGTGGTTTGTAGTGTTAAACTTGCATGAGGAGGCTATGTCATGTTTGGTCCCCTCCTTTCTCTGCTCCCCTTTGAGGCAAAATTTCTTGACACACTTGTCATTGTTTCCTGTCTCTTTCTCTTCAACCATTTGCTCTTGAACCCTCCCCAATTAGTCTGTCAGTTACCCACCCAGCCGGCTCTTCCAAGACCAGCAGTGGTGTCCACTTTGCTAAACCCAATGGTAAACTTTCCATCCTCATCACTGAACCTGTGGACTACACTGATACAGTTAACCACTCTCTCCTCAAGTACCTTCTTTTCTTGCCATTAGGGTCACTGGCTTAAACTTCTTTTCTCTTATCTGACTGGATGCGCTCATCTCCCTAGCTGTAAGCCTGGGAGTGCCAGGGCTCAGGCCTTCTAGCCTTTCAGTTCTCTGTCCAGCCTCATTCCCACAGTGCTCCCCAGAACATGACTTTACATGCTGTCTGTCCAGGACTCCTAGTTCCTACCTCCATCCTGGACCTCTCCCCTGAGTCCCAGATTTGTAATTGTCTGCACACCATCTCTCTTTGGGTGTCTCACAGGCAGCTCAACTGTAAGTACCAATTTGCAGGAAATTTAGAGGACAGAGAAACATGGAAAAGGACCCATGAGAATGCAATCAGCAAAATCCAAACTGTGTCACTAGGACAATTTCCCTAAAAACAACAATAACAACAAAAAACACACGAAAAACCCAATGTTAAACTAAAAACCAGAAAGGTGTAATGGCGGAGAAACCTACTGATGAGGGAGACTTAAGGGATAAATGTCAGTCAGTTGCAATATACAATATATAGCCCTTATTTGGATGTTGATTAAAACAAACAAATGGTAAAGAAATTATGAGACAGTCGGGGATATTTGAATATTGATATGTATTGAAGTTAAATATTGTTGTTTTTTTTTTTTTCCCCCTAGCTGTGACAGTGATTTGGTTTTGTGAGAAAAAAAGTTCCAAAAAAATGTACCTAGAATGTTACCAGTACTCACCACCTCCAGTATTTCCACCCTTGGCCAAACCAACATCCTCTCTTGTTTTATTTTGGCAATTGCCTCTTTTTTAAAAAGATTTATTTATTTGAGAGACAGAGTGAGCAAGCAGCAGGAGGGGCAGAGGGAGAGGGAGACAAGCAGACTCCCCACCAAGCACAGAGCCTGTGGGGGGGTAGTACTGGATCTCTGAATCCCAGGACCCTGAGACCGTGACTGGAACTGAAATCAAGAATCAGATGCTTCTATGTTAATTAATAGATTTTTAAATTAAGAAAAAGAGATGCTTAATCAACTGTGCCCTCTTAACTGACCTCCTTGCTTGTGCCCCCATCTCTGGCCCCCCAGTCTGTTCTCTAAGGTATGTCATATTATGCCACTTTCTGCTCATTTGAAGTCAGACCCCAACTCTGTTCAATCTGCAAGACCCCATGCCCCACTCCCCTCCTGAATCAGCCCCTCCAGCCACTCTGGCCTCCTCCAGTCTGCTTTACTTTTCTCCATACCATTTATCACCATCTGACAATCCCCCCTTTTTGTTCTGCTACTTCCCCTAGAATGTGAGCTATGTGAGAGTAGACTCTATTGTTCATTACTGTATCCCCAGGGCTTAAAATAGCTCATTGCACATAATAGGCACTAAGTAAATGTTTGTTTAAGGAAAAAAAAATTGATGGGAAGAGGAGTGCCGGGCATTAGGAAAAAAATGGTTTTGCAAATGTTCCTTGGAGGTGAGGGGAAATAAGGGAAAAAAGGTTGAAAATCAAGGCCTTAGCCCAAGCCACGAGGAAGGACATGATTATCCAAGGCCTGCTCTTGTTCCTGAATCTTTCTTTCCTCTTCTCCCATCATTGGGACAATCTGTGTTGTTTTATCTATGATGTCTAATTGTCAGACAGCAGAGTTTTGCTAAATGCCTCTCACTGGGGAAAGGTCATTTGAATTTCTTCTTTTTGGACAAAACCACAACCCCTTGAGCTCTTACGGTATGGCTAATATTCTACTAGTTGCCATGGGGAACTGCAGGAGACGTTGGCATGCTTTGCCCTCTGGAGAAGTCTCAGATTTGCAGAGACAAGGCTCCTCCCACCCGTAGTAGGTGTATATGAGACGTGCAGTGCACAGTAGGGCCATTTGCTTTCTTCCCCATATGTGAACTGGAGCATGTGGAGCAGTAACTGGGGGAGTTTACTGAAGTGCCAAAATCCATGGGGCACTTGGCATTTTAGGCTAGGCAATTGGCTGTTGTATGGGACTGTCTCCTCCAGGGCAGGATTTTTAGCATCTCTGGGCTCCCAGGATTTATCTCGACACCAAAGACATCTTCAGTGTGTCACCCATGGGCACACATCCCCCCAACTTTGGGAGCTGAGGCAGCAAAGGAGGAATTAGGAAGAAATGAAGGCAATCCGTTTGGAGACTCAAATGCGCTATGAGTTTGTGGCCAGAAAACGATGCTCTGGCTATGTTGAGGTGCCTCTGGTATCTTCTCTGAAGCCATTCGTAATAATTTGTCAGTGCAGCCCACTTCTTTCTAAAAAGGATTAAAAGTGTTTATGCGTACATATAATCCCCCATGCACGTAGACACTGAGATTTAACAAAATAGAAGTGGAAAAAAGAATTTGAGCCAACAGGAGGAAGCAGGAAAGTGAGCCCTCGGGCTGGGACAGGGCCTCTGGGGGAGGACCACATTCTGCCTACCACACCTGCCCCGGGACACGAGCTGGGGGGTCCACCCCTCCGCGGCCACTATCCCTTTCCTCATGATGCCTGTAATTATTTTATTTATCACATTGTATTTTTTTAAAATTAAGTAAGCTCTACACCCCAATGTAGGACTTGAACTCATGGCCCTGACATCAAAAGTTGCATGCTCCATCCACTGAGCCAGCCAGGTGCCCCTCCCCCGCTCTTTTTTTTTTTTTTAATTGAAAAACCTAAGTAACTGATCCTATAACCTTATTTTAAAAGTGGATCTAGGCATTTAAGTAGACATTCTAAACAATTTGTGTCTGTCTTCAACACCAGCTGGTGATCACTGCTCCCAGAGGCCACAAACTGTGTCTATTCCTCTTTGTACTCCAGTACCTGGAAGACAGGAGGAACTCAATAAATATTTTATTAAATAAATGAATGGTGTTACAGTTCTCCTTACTGGAAAAGAAGAAACCAGTCGAGTGTTTGAGAAAGAGTTGTTCCCCACCCTCCCCTCACCCCTAGGTCTATTCTGAGAGTTTTCCATGTGGGCAGTTACTCCTTTTTTTTGAAGATTCTATTTTTTAAGTAATCTCTACACCCAGCAGGGGACTTGAACTCATAACCCCGAGATCAAGAGTCACACGCTCCACTGACTGCATCAGCCGGGCGCCCCTCGTGTGAGCAGTTATAACAAGAACATTAAAGGGTGTCCTGAGTCTTGTTCTCAGGAAAACTTGGGAGAAGCTTCTCAGAATTCATGTGGCCTTGACTCATGGAAGGGAAGTTGAAGTCTGACACGGAAGGGCAGTTTAATGGATTTAATGGAGGAGAGTCTCAGAGGCCCCAGCTAAGGCAGTCTGAGTTGGTGCATATCTTCTGGTCATTCTGCCCTGATCCAGTAATGAAGCTTAGAACCCGTAGGGGGGTTGGAGAGCCGTCCTTAAATATGCGGCTTCCAGCACGGTGGTGTACACACCGGAGGTGGTTCTCTTTGAGGTTATGCAACATAGCAGTGAAGAGCAGGCACCTTGCACAGACTTAGACAGATCTACACCCCCATCCTCCCAAAAAAGACTATATGCGAAAGTGGGTGAGATCCGTAAACTGCATAGACTAGTTAAGTACACTGTGCAGTTATCTGTGTCTGGGTTTTGGCAAAGTGCTGTTGTTATATAAGATGCCCCTGTTGGGAGAAGCCTGGCCATGGACTTCTGTCCTATTTTTTACACCTTCTTGTGTGTTTACGATCAATTCAAATTGAAGCATTTTTTAAAAAGTGGGGTCACGGGGCTCCTGGGTAGCTCAGTCGGTTAGGTGAACGACTCTTGATTTCGGCTCAGGTCGTGATCTCAGGGTCCTGGGATCAAGCACCCCGCTGGGCTCCCGGTCACCACCAACAGAGCTGGGTTCAGTCCCATACTACCCCATGCTGAGTGGAGACTCTTGTCTTAGCATTCCCCACATCTGGAAACTGCATATTTGCTCTTTGCCCTTCTTCCCTTGGAATATGAACTCCTGGAAAGGAGAAGTGGGTCTGTTTTATTCACTGCTGAATTCTCCAGTACCTACCATGGGGCCTGGCACCCATTTTTTGGTGTTCAGATGTTTGAGTGTAGTTAGCACTGCTGATGTAAACTCTGTGAGACTGTTCTGTCCTTGTTACAGTGAGAACAATGCCACTTCCTCAGGATCTCGGGAGAATTACATGTATGAGTTACATGTATATAACACTGGTAAAGCTCAGGGCCCGCTGGAGGGCAGATGCTCAACTCCAGGGGTCAGCAGACTTTCTGTAGAGGACCAGACAGGCCGCCTGCTAAGTTTTGCAGGCAACACAGCCTCGTCACTGCTGTCCCTACTCCCCTCGCCCCTGCAGCACGAAAGCAATCATA
This sequence comes from Mustela nivalis, assembly GCF_964662115.1. Taxonomy (NCBI): domain Eukaryota; kingdom Metazoa; phylum Chordata; class Mammalia; order Carnivora; family Mustelidae; genus Mustela; species Mustela nivalis. The sequence goes on from NC_139020.1 coordinate 144,878,729, forward strand.
AACACTATGTGAATAGCGAATGTGGCCGTGGCCCAATGAAATCTTATTTGTGAACACTGAGATTTGAATTTCATATAGTTTTCACATCACGAGGTATTCTTCCCCGCACCCCCCCGCCCCCGGCAGCCATTTAAAAAATATAAAAACCGGGCGCCTGGGCGGCTCAGTGGGTTAAGCCGCTGCCTTCGGCTCAGGTCATGATCCCAGGGTCCTGGGATCGAGTCCCACATCGGGCTCTCTGCTCAGCAGGGAGCCTGCTTCCTCCTCTCTCTCTCTCTCTCTGCCTGCCTTTGCCTACTTGTGATCTCTGTCAAATAAATAAATAAGAAAGAAAAAAGATTAAAAATATATATATATAAAAACCACCCTTTGCTCAAGGGCCACACAGAACTAGGCTGTGGGCTCCATTGGGCCTATGGGCCCCAGCTCGCTCAGTAGGACAGACACCATGCTTTCGGGCAAGTCTGTTCCCTGGATTGCTGGCCACAGGCACACACATGCTGGGGAAATCAGACACTGTGGTGGCAAAGTTAGTGTTCCCTCCCAAAAAGGGGTCTATGTCCTGGGTCACCTCTGGGCTGCTTCCGTGGCCTGAATCAACCCAGCCTGCATTGTACTCCGGAAGCTCCGTTTCCCACGTGGATTCTTAAAAACCCTCTTGCTCTGGGCATGCTAGAGTATTCTCCACGTGACCTTGTCTAGTGGAAAGGTCGAGTAGATTTAGGCTCAGACCCTGCTGGAACAGCCTCTTCAGCTCCATGAGCTTGGGCAGGTTACTCTGAAACTCGTCTGTTTCTAGTTAAAAATCAGAATGCCGATGTATAGTCATGTCCTCTTTGTGGCCGCTTCCCATCTTGTATTTTGGGCTGGGTCATATCCCTTAAATTCCTTTTCTGCCTAAAGTAATCTGTTCACTTAGCACATTATAAGGTTGTTTGAGATCTGGCACAAAACAATATACTAAGGTACTGAACACTTAACCCACCGTGTTCATTGGGCACCTTCTGAATATTTAAACCCAGATAATGTAAGGGACTGCCTACCTAGGATGGAATAAGGTAAGATTCTTTAGACGCTCCCACACAGAGCTACTCAGGTCTCTCAGTTTAAAGGGTTTCTTCAGTATTTTGTCTTTATCAGAATTAGCTTGACAGGTAGTCATAATGTTTTTTTCAAAGTTTTACTTAAACCTCTCAGATATGTTGTTCCTGAATACCAACGTGATATTGCTTTTACTCTTAAAATCATGAAACACTGGAGTGCCTGGGTGACTCAGTCAGGTAAGTATCTGCCTTGGTTCTGATCATGATCTCAGGGTCCTGGGATCAAGCCCCACATCAGGCTCCCTGCTCTGTGGGGAGTCTGCATCTCCCTGTCCTTTTGCCCCTCCCCCTGCTTATACTTTCTGTCTCTGTCTCTCTCGCTCTCAAATAAATAAGATCTTCTTTAAAAAATCATGAAACACTTTAGCTGTTAATACTATTATTACTGGCTGAATTCTTTTCTTTTCTTTTCTTTTTTTTTTTTTTTTTTTGAGAGAGAGAGAATGGGAGAGACTTGGGGAGGGGAAGAAGGAGAGGGAGAATCCCAAGCAGGCCCCATTCCCAGTATCAAGCCCAATGAGGAGCTCAGTCTCCCAACACTGAGATCATGACCTGAGCAGAAATCAGGGGTCAAATGCCTAACTGACTGAGCCACCCAGGCACCCCTAGCTGAATTATTTTTCACTAGTAAAGGTATTATTTTGTTTTTGTGTATGCTAGGAATTATAGGGTTTTTTTTGCTAATTCAGAATAAAGTTAAATTAGAACATTAGGAAAATAATAGTTTAGTGGAATATATAAATGTCTCTTGGAATGCTTTTAAAGGCTGATTAGATTGATAGAACAAATATTTTTGAAAATTATTGGTTAAATAAAAATGTACATTATGTCACATGTTCCCTCAACCTTACAGAGACAGCCAAATCAAAAAGGATGGCACAAGTCTGTTGACTCAGACTTTGGTTATGAGTGAAAGAGATGTGAAAATCACTTGGAGGCTGTGGATAGGATTATAGAGAAAACCATGAGAGAAGCTGGAAATATACTTATGTGCCAGTTGATGTTCACCAAGCGACAGTGTTCTGGGATTGAGGTTTGGCAATGAAAGAGATAGTCTGTCCAGGGCCTTTTAAAAAAAAAATTTATGAAATCTTAACTCACGTGATCTATACTATTCACTTGACATGACATATTTTATTGTGGATGATAAAACTGAGGTTCTAAAAGATGAAGTCACTTTCCAGATAATAGTTAGCCACACAGCCAGACTGAACAACTCATGATCTTTTTGCAACATCTCTGTGTCCAGGAGTCTGTGACCACAAGACGATAGATAACAGAATCCCTGCCCCCCTCAATGGGCTAAGAATTTAGCTGAGGAACTGACTTTCGTGCATGATGGTAACAAGATGACAATTTGTCTATAATTTCTAAAGCCCCCCCCCCTTTTAATTTTCCAAACAGGCTATCGCATTTGAATTTCCTGCATTTATAAATTAACTGAGACCTGTGCCCTTAGCTCATTTTTTCCTGGTGTGGAGACCAAAACTCAAAGAATTAGTGACTGACCCAAGGTCATACCAGCAAGCAACAGCTGGAGTCCTGATGCTCTGTCTCTCACAGTTGCCTTCCTACCAGCAGTCTTAAAAGCGGCTGCAGACGGGAGCCAGACAGGCAGCATTAAGGAACAAAGCAGGCTGGTCCTCAGGCAGCACGGAGCGGTGGGTTTGTGGTGAGCTGGGGAAATCACACCCTGCATCTGCGGACACTGTGTCTGGGCTGCAGCTGATTGTTGCTGCAGAGAAAGGAAAGGCTTAGCAGTAGCCGACCTGCTGATTTTCCAGAGAAGCCATACTCTGAATTTTCATATAAAATTTCTTACCAACCTTCTTTTAAAAAATTATCAAACCACTGTATTTGTTGGTGAGAATGTAAAATGGTACAGCCACTGTGAAAGACAGTATAGCGGGAGTTCCTCAAAAAATTAAAAATAGGGGCACCTGGTGGCTCAGTTGGGTAAGCATCTACCTCTTGATTTTGGCTTAGGTCATGATCTCAGGGTTGTGAGATCGAGCCCTGCATTAGTCTCTGTGCTCAGTGGAGAGTCTGCTTTTCTCTCTCCCTCTGCCAGAGGCTCTTCACCCCCTCCAGTTTGTGTTCTTTCTGCCTCTCTCTCTCAAATAAATAAATAAATAAATAAAATATTTTTAAAAAATATTAAAAAAGAACTACCATATGATCCTGCACTTCTGGTTTAATCCTGAAAGAATTGAAAGCAGGGTCTCAAGGAGATACTTGGATAGCAGCATTAGTCACAGTAGCTAAAACATGGAAGACCCATGTGTCCATTGACGGGTGAATGGATAAGCAAAATGTGGTATGTGCATACAGTGAAATATCATGTAGCTTTAAAAAGGAAAGAAATTCTGATGTGCACATACAATGTGGATGAACCTTGAGGACCTCATGCTGAGTGAAGTAAGCCACTTACAAAAAGATAAGTACTGTATGATTCCATTTAGATGAAGTAGTTAGAATAGTTAAAATAATACAGACAGAAAGTTAGGATGGTGGTTGCCAGGAACTGTGGGAAGGGGGAATGGGGATTAGTATTTAATGGGTATGGAGTTCAGATTCACACAATGAGGAGAGTTCTGGAGATGGATGGTGGTGATGGCTTCACAACAATGTGAATGTATTCAGTACTGAACCGTGCACTTAAAAATGCTTAAGATGGTAAATTTCAGATGGTGTGTGTTTTACCACAATTTTTTTTAATGGTGGTAAAAAAAAAAACACTCTGGAAAAACATTATGTGTGCTAAACAGATTTGGCCATTGGTCTTTAAGTTTGAGAATGAAGTCTGCTGTATTCTCTGTGGCCTCTAAGATAAACTCTGATTTTATTACCCCAAATAAGTAGGAAGTCAGGAAGCTTCAGACAGCCATGGCATCAGGGAAGCCTTCCTCAAGAGGTGGAATCTGAAAGAGGGCTTTAAGGATGGATAGTAAGAAAGAGGGAGAGGTCTTTCCAGGTTAGGAGAGGTACTACGAAAGGAGAGAGGTTGTACAGTAAGTGCTGAGCACCATGACACTCAAAATATTAGCCAAAGGAATAATACCAACAGTGGTGCCAGTATGCTCTTAATGCCATAGACGCAGGAAAGCCACTCTGATTGAAATGGGTGCATGGAGAATGTGGGGCTCACAACCAAAAACCTTGAGCAAGCCGCATAGTCAATGATGGAACTTTAAAAAATTTGTAATCTGAAATCAGGAGCATAAGTGTGTTCATTATCACATTTATATTCATGGCCCTAACCAGCATATTCATAGCCCTATATATATCATAACCATATATTCAAAGCCTTAACCAGTGTGGTAGACAAGAAAAAGAAATAGCAAATGTAAGGATCGAAAAGAAAGAAATCAAGCTGTCATTATTCATAGTCATTAATTGTCTACAAAGAAAATGGACAAGTGATTGGAATTACAGTGTTTAGAAGGTTGCTTGATAGGAGAGTATAATACAAAAGTCAATTGCATTTCTAAATACAAGCAGCAAATGGTTTGCATGTATGATTTTTAAAACAGATATGGTCTTTATGGAGCAAAACTATGAAAGCTAAAGATCTAAATAAATGGAAGGCTATACCATGTTTATGAATGAGAACCATAAATATTATAAAGATGCCAATTCTTCCCCAAATAAATACATTCAAAGTAATTATAACTCAAGTCACAAAAATTTTCTGTGGTAATTATAAGGGTGTGTAATGTAAGCTGTTTCTAAAATGTGTTGTATGTGAAGCAGTCTGAAGCCAAATTTAGAGGACTTTGTTGCCAGAAGATGGAATTTAGGTCTGATCTGAACGTTAAATGTCAGTGTTTCTTAGGCTGGGGTCACTGTATTTTCAGGGATTTAAAAAATTGTGTTATTTTAACATGATAAGCAAATTCTGGACATTCCGAATTTTCCCAAGGGCTTCCAGGTGACTTCAGGGCAGACAGTTATGTTTATACTCAGCTTGGTGCTGTTATAGGAATATGTCCTAGGCTAAGGAGAAAAGAACAAATGGACTGATTATGGAAGTGTCTGGTTAGACCAAGAGTAGCCTTATAGGGTGACCGTCCAGTAAGGGGCTTGCAGCCACTAGAAAAAAGTGATTGAATAACCCTTTTTTTTTTTTTTTTTAAGATTTTATTTATTTATTTGGCAGAGAGACAGAGCACAAGCCGGGGGGCGGGAGAGGGAGAAGCAGACTCCCTGCTGAGGAGGGAGCCCAACATGGGACTCAGTCCCAGACCCTGGGATCGCAATATGAATTGAAGGCAGACACTTAACTGACTGAGCCACCCAGGTGTCCCGATTGAAGAATTCATATCACATAGGATATGTTAGATGATACTGGTATAGTAAACACAAAGGATGACTGCTGTCTGTACCATATTTGAGTTGCAAATAGTGGTCCAGTTTCATAAAAGCCTTACTACCTAATAATTCCTAATGTTGATTTGAATTTCATCAGATTTATGGTTTTGTTCTATTTAATCTGCAGATTTGATTTGTTTTTATCATTGTGAATGGTAAGTAAAGTATGTACATTTAGGTCTTGTTCCTACTGACCCTCCATGATTTAGCCATGACTGAAGGTTGTTTCAAGAATTATTTCCACTTTAGGGGTGCCTGGGTGGCTCAGTGAATTAAGCCTCTGCTTTGGCTCAGGTCATGATCTCAGGGTCCTGGGATCAAGCCCTGCGGCAGGCTTTCTGCTCAGCAGGGAGCCTGTTCCCCATCCCCACCCCACCCCACCCCACCCCCACCCCTCGCCTCTCTGCCCACTACTTGTGATTTTTCTCTCTCTGTCAAATAAATAAAATCTTTAAAAAAATTATTTTCACTTTAAAGAGGCCCATGCACTATTCAAGTTTGAAAAATACTGGAATAGGCTGAGCAGGGCTGGGGTAGGATATAGATTTTATTTGTGTTACTCTGCTGGCATTTTGCAGGGTAGAGGGGAGGTGAGAGGCAAAGAAAGTTCGGGTAGAGAAGAATATTCGCTCAAGGTCAACTATTGACAGGTTGAGGCATTTCATTTAATCTCCTTGAATCAATCCTGTGACTTAATTTCCTTTTTTTGGGGGGGGGGCAAAAATTACAAATGGGGAAACGGAGACTCAGAAAAATTAAGTGACCAGAGCTACAGAGCTAGAAGTGAAGTGAATAGGATGTCAGTTCCGACTGTATCCTTTTTCTACTAAATGACCATACAGGGATGAATGGTGACCTCATGGGGACAGTCACAGCTGAATCCAGAGAAGGGAATGAATCTGGAAATGTTCTATCTTAAATTTTCCTTCCCCCACGTAAAGATCTGAGGTACCCAGCACCTGCCTGGTGTAGGATGAGTCCAGCCAGTGACCCCAGCTCTGTGAGGCGTGCTCCTTGAACTCCTCTCCTTAGCCCACATTCCTCTCCTGTGCATTTACTTTCTAGAGGAGCAGAGGCAGCCTCTGCTCCTACCGGAACGGCCAGTAGGAGATGAGATTCCCAGCCCATATTTGGTGATTGAACACAGGATATAAACTGTTTCTTGGATGTTGGAAGAATAAATCAGGTAACACTATGTATTTATTCTCCAGCCTCTCCAGCGTTCTGTTGTACCCAGATTGATCTCGTGGTTGATTTTTAGCAATCTCGTCTGGAAACCGAGAATGTTCTGTGTCTTTCAAGGCGATTATTGGGGGAAATATTCAGAAAACATTCCTGTGCTTGAGGTTGTGTGTGGTAGAAAGGCCTGCCTCCCTCCTTCAACCCACATCACCTTGCATTGTGACCCCCGCCCCCTTCGTGTGTGTGTGGGGGGGCAGCCTGAAATCGGAGCGGGTTTTGAGGAGACCGTTAGCTTCTCATATAAAGATGCTGCACTTCACAGTTGAGGAGGCTGGGGTCTGGAGGTGGGCACACTGCCTCTTTCTGAGAGTTGGATCCCTAGCCCGGGCTCCTGACTCCTAGTCCCGGAGCTCTCCTGATGCTCATAGATCACCTCTTTGGGGTTCTTCTCTCTTCACCTTAATTTCCAAATAGGTATATACTAGGTACTATGTCTACATGGTTCAAAAGGTGAGATTTGGAAAAGAGACACAGATATCTTCTTGTTCCTCCCCTCCCTGCCCCATTAACCTGCCCCCTTACACAGGTCAGCTTTGAGTTTCTTGTTTATCCTTCTGTTGTTTCTGTAGGCCAGGGTTTCTCTGAGCACTCCTGACATTCGGGGATGGGTAACTCCTTGTTGTGGGCGGCTGTCCTGGGCACTGTGGGGAGCTTACCATCCTTGGCCTCTACACACCAAATATTAGTAGGCTCCTTTCCACCCTCCTTCCCCCAGCAGTGACAATCACAAATGCCTCCAGACACTGCCAGATACTCCTTGGAGAGCAAACCTGTCCTTGGTTGAGAACCACTGCTTTAGGCAAATAGAAGCAAATGTGAATATATAGATATATATATATCTATATATCTATCTTTATTTCCCACCCCTTTTTCATATAAAGGTGGCAGTCTGTGTGCAGTTCACCCTTGAACAACACGGGTTTGATGTGGGTCCACTTATACTCAGACTTCTTTCGATAAATACAGTACAGTACAGTGAATGTATTTTTCTTATGATTTTCTCAATAACATTTTTTTCTACCTTTAACGTGAGAATAGAGCATAGAATCCGTAGAACATAGAAAATATATGTTAACAGGATGTATATGTTATCAGTATGGCTTCTGGTCAACAGTAGGCTATTAGTAGTTAAGTCTTAGGGGGTCACAAGTTCCAGACAGATTTTTTGCTGTGTCAGGGGTGGGGGCCCTGAACCCCCGCATTGTTCAGGGGCCAGCTGTACACAGCTCTTCTTCCTGAAATGCCGACCTGTATTCTTTCCTTTTACATGTATGGATGTTCTAGGGATCCCCGGTCAGTCCACGGAGGCTGTCCTCACTTTGGCAGCTTCATGACATTTCCTGCTGCGGAGATGCCATTGATTCAGCCAGTGCCCTGTTGTTGGGCACTTTCGTTCAGTCTGCTGTCATTCATCTGTGCTCGGCTTGCGCAGGGGCATCTGTGGGATAGACTCCCCCAGGCAGAGTTTCTGGATCAAGGGTAAATGCACTGTTGGTGGATTTCCCCTTCCCAAGGGCCAAGACCTTTGATACTCCCATCAGCAATGATGGAGAGGCCTGTGTCCGCAGGGCCTCACCAGACATGTTATAAGGCCTTTGTATTCTTGCCAGTTCTGTAGGTGAGAAATGCCTCGTTGTTTCCTAATAGACCAGCACATTTATTTTGATAGTCTTATTCATTCTGAGCAGGAGCTCAGTGAAACTCAGCCTTCTCTGCTTTCCCCTGAGTGGCAAGTGCCCTAGATTGGTCTGTTTTAGGGCCTCTGCCCTTGCCATGCCCTCCACCAGGAATGCTCTTCCTCTTTACTTTGCAATTTTTCACTGTTCTTTGAGGCTTCCAAGTCCTGTCTCCCCTGAGAAACTTCCTGATTCTGCTCCCTACCCCACTTTGCAGTCATTTCTTCCTCCTCCTCCTCGTGCTTCTCGTCCTCCCCCCCGCCGCCCATCCCCTCTGGCTTCCCACAGTTGCCTTGTGCTTGCCCACCACAAGGCTGTCATGTTGCTCAGAGTCTGGGGGGATTCCAACATCAGACAGGTCCAGTTTTGAATTCCAGCTTTGCCACTTACCATCTATATGTCTTTGTTCACATTTCTTAACGCAGGGCCTCACTTGGGGCGCCTGGGTGGCTCAGGTGGTTAAGCATCTGCCTTCGGCTCAGCTCATGTTCCGAGGGCTCTGGGATTGAGTCCCACAGTGGACTCCCAGCTCAGCAGGAAGTCAGCTTCTCCCTCTCCCTCTGCAGCGCCCCCTGCTGTGCTCTCTCTCTCTCTGTCAAATAAATAAAATAATCTTAAAAAAAAAAAAAAAAAATCCTGAACCTCCCTTTCCAGGTCTGTAAAATGAGAACCATGCTTCCTTCTAAAATTATGGGAAAGAGCAACCAGAGAACCCACATGAAGTCTGCAGCAGCACACAGGCATTTAATAAATGCCAGCACCCTGCCTCCGACCTACCTGGAGAGCAGATCCATCCATTTCTCTTCTACGGTGTTTTCCATGTATTCCTGTGTTCCAGGCATTGATCTCAGAACTGAGGATTGAGCAGTGAAAAGAGACAAGATCCCTTCCTGTGTGGCTTACATTCAGTTGTAGTGACAAACAATTAACAGAAGTGAATGGTACATAGTAAATACAGATACACCTACTTGATAACATTTCTGAAATCCCGTAGCACCATCTTTGTGTTAACTGCGTGAAGAATTACTCATTTCTTCTTCATTTCATGGTAAGGTGCTTGGGGGCAGGAATGATGACTGCTTTTGGCAGAACCTCCTTGGGGCCTGGTCTGATGGAAGAAACCCAAACCCAAATCTATTCGTTTCTGTCCTCTGCTTAAACCCCTCCAAAGCAATGCCATCCATCTGAAGGAGCAGGAGGCTGGCTGAGGACAAAGCAAAAGCTGGCGCCTTGCACCTCCCCCCCCCTTCACCCGCTCCCCTCCATATGTGTAGCATTCCTCAGGCACCCCTGACTGCCATAAAACGATAAATAGTTAACTTGCTGAGATCACAATCCTGCAAGACAGGAGTCTCCCTTGGTTTGCAAATGTCCTTGAGATTACAACAAAGAAGTTACCTTATCGATAGCCCTAATGTCACCCTCCCCTCCATAAAAAACCGAAGGAGGCGGAGGTAGAAGGAAAAGTAAATAAAGTTAAATTTCTTCTAAACCTAATTCTCACTAACAAGGATGCTTGATAGCAGGAATGTAACTTTCCACCAGGAGACTCCCAATTGTCTTTACTTGATAGTAACCAGGCCTTCAATATCCTGATAGTGCTTTTTTCGCATGCGTGGGCTAACCGGCCAGTTCTGCTTCTGAAAGATTGCTTTGTCTGCTTTTGCGCGGGGTCCCCTGACCCAATTCACTGACGCCAAGTATGCCTGTTCAAACTGTCAATCAATCAGCTCAGCCCCACCCGAAACTTGTTTGTACCTGTGTATAAAAACCCTGCACCAACCCAGCTCTGGACCTCTCGGCGTTATCGGCAACGAGCGGCGCAGAGGTCCAGGTTCGAACCTGCAATAAACGACCCTTGCTGATTGGCTTTGACTCACATCTCTGGTGGTCTTTTAAGGTGGGGGTAATATTCAATTGGCATTTCACATCCTCCTTCTGGGGCCTGCCTGCTTTTCAGCCTTGTCTATCACCTACCAGTTTGCCTGCGCCTAAGCCCGGTACAGGCTTCAGCTCCCCTGGACCTCTATGTTTTAGAATGGCCCATGCTGTCTCACATCGGCCGCTTTGTGTGTGCCGTTCCATTTGCCTGGAGTAGTTTCCTTGCCTGCTGCCCCTGGCCAGTGTTGTCCTGGTCTCCATTAGATGTCACTTCCTTCGGGAAGCTATTCTTCATCTCCCCACTCCCCAGTCTGGGTCACATGCCAGGCTCGTGTTTTAGTAATAACCAGGATTTCCTTCTCTGCAGACTTCCACAGCCTTATTTTTGAAATTGCCTGTTTCCTTGTCTCAGTCCCTCTAATTGTGAAGCCCCCCGGGAGTAGGGACGTGTTCGTCTCTCATCTCTTAGTATGTCCACAGTGAGTGCCTGATGATGAGTTGGATGGACGGATGGATAGTTGAAGCCTAGAATGGGCCATGGATACGTGTTCTAACCTGTCTTATTCAAGTCAGCCCGGTTGGAACCTGTTTTCCTTTGTGGGAAGTTGGTTTTTCTTTGCCACTCCCTTGAGATAGGCAACATGTTCTGCTTCTGGCCCTATTACTGGTCTGATGACCCTTGAGAGATCACTTATTCTTCTGCAGTCTTTATTAAATGACCAGCTGGGGCTGTAGTGTTGCTTAACTCTGAGAGCTCTGTTGACATTACGTTCCATGGGAATGGTGTCCTTAGGGTTGCATAATCTGCTGTGTTGCTTCACACGTTCCTGCCGGATTTGAGGTTCCATAGGTCAGGCCTCTGCCTTTCCCACCTAGGTTTTTTTTTGTTTGTTTGTTTTTGTTTTTAATTTCTTTTTCAGGAAAACCAGTGCCTAATTCAAACACAGGAGGGACGTGTGTGTGCACCCCTGGGTGGGCCTTTGTGTGACTGTTGATCCTGAACCTGAATAGCCCACAGTAATGTCCACATTTTAACTTTTTCTTTTCTTTCCTTTTCTTTTAATTTTTTAAGATTTTATTTATTTGAGAGCGAGAGCATGAGTAGGGTGAGGGGCAGGGGGAGAAGCAGGCTCTCTGCTGAGCAGGGAGCCCCATGTGGGGCTTGATCCTGGGACTCTGGGATCATGACCTGAGCCAAAGGAAGGTGCTTAACCGACTGAGCCACCCAGGTGCTCAGGTAATTGTTTTCTTTATAAGGATGATCCTTTTTTTTTTCTAAGTAGGCTCCATACACAGCATGGAGCCCAAGGTGGGGCGCAAACTCCTGACCCTGTGATCAAGACCTGAACTAACATCATGAGTCAGACACTTAACTGACTGAGCTGCCCAAGTTGCCCCTTACATTTTAATTATTTTGATAAGCTATCATGAGGTTATCTTTTCAACTCACCCTCTGTGTTAGTTTGCTTCCAAAACATGGTTGTTTTCCTGGCAGATCTGTGGTCTAGCCACCGAACAGAGAGAATAAATCCTCCTATTATGTGTTAATGTAAGAAGAGGATTTTAGGACAGTCGCTCTCTGCTTTTGAAGAGGGATCACACTATTTCCTCACCTTGAGTGGATGCAGTCTACCTAAATTTGTACTAAGCCATTCTCTTCTGTGAGCCAGCAGTCTGTGACCAAACCTCCCCTTGTAGAGTACATGGTGGCCTCACACAGAGAATGCCCCCAGTCTGTGTCAGCCCAGTCTGCTGCTAGGACAGACACTGGAGGCTGCTCTGTCTTAAGCCCACCAGTATCATCACAGCATCTTGTGCAAAACGGTGAAAGATAACAATTTCTTCTATTCACCAGCCTTATCTGGAGGAACGTCTAATTACAAGCTGTGGGAGTTAAGGAAAAATAAAATTCTTAAACTCGTTGTTGGGGGGAGGGGGATTTGGCAGTTGAAAATAAAGGCCTGTGTGTAGGAAAATAAGATCTGTATGTGGGAAGGATTTGGGGAAATCGTTCGAGGACTAATTTAAGGACTTGAAGTGTTTGTTTATGAAAAAGCTCTGGATAAGAATAACATTTTAAAAGTCAAGATGGTGAGAAACTCAAGGGCAAAGAAGTCTGGTTTGTGTTCTCCAGCAGGGTTCATGGTCATTAGCGGTGTTCATTGCTCATAGAATTCCAACAAAATCTTTATAATCTCCTAACTGACTACAAGCTTTCTGTGGATATTAGAATATCTAAAGTAGGAGAAAGCTATAGACACGTGACTTTTTGCTTTTTGAAATCTTTTATTCTCTTAAAAATTTTTTTCAGAATAAGAACTCTTGGTGTGTTTCTAGGGAGACCATAGCTAGGAATTTTCCTTACATTCAGCTTCCACTTATTATATTAAAACAACCCTGATTGCATATTTTATTTGCTCTCCTACCATCCAGCCCCTCATCAGATGAGGTTCAGCATCTCAGAGAGTGCTGTTCCTGTGTGGAACATTCTGTGGACCTGGACATATCATATGAAGGGAGAGAAATGTCAAGGCACCATTTCTAAATGTAAATGCTTTTCTCTCTACCTCCTCCTTTTTGGAGAAGAATTCAAAAGAGAACATTGATTTGAGTCGATGAAAATATTGGCTTAGGTTACCCTGTATTTTGTAAACCTGTTGGAATGCCAGACTTCTGTTTCCTCCGCTCTCCCTACTCTGCAGATGGGTTTCCCTTCCATAGGAGTCAATGACTCAAGGGGAAAAGCACACATAAATTGGTAGAGAGGCTTTTTTTTTTTTTTTTTTTTAAATTATGTCAGTGTTGGAAATAAGGCAAGAAAAGATTTCTGAGTGCCCTTTTAGTATTCTACCAGAACATTGTTTAACAAGTTCACCAAAGATCACCTGATATTCTGGGGCAGAAGTCAGAAATTTTTTTTTAAGGTGCCAGATAGTAAATACTTTAGGCTTTGTAGGTCATATGGTCTCTGTGGTAACTACTCAACTCCTCCATTGTATTGTGAAAGCAGCCCTAGGTAAAGCATCAGCAAATGCATGTGACATGAACTTTATTCATGGGCATTGACATTGGGATCTAATATGATTTTCATGCATTGTGAAATATCTTTTAAAAAATTTCAGCCATTTAAAAATACAGAAATCCGTCTTCACTCACAGGGGCCATGAAAACAGATGGCTGATATTAATAAGTTGCAAATGATTTTTTCCCCGTTGAGATACAGTTGATTTCTCCCAGGTAGAAAAGGAGCACGACGGGTATTACTTTAATTGTGTGACAGAGTTTCCAGTCTTCTTAAGCATTTATTTTTTCCACAGGTTCTTTACTTCACATAGGTGTTTGTAACCCCCTTTGAGCCAGTTTTGACATCCTGTTGATGCCATCACTAGTAAAATAAATCTGTCGTGTGCCTCTATACATTTATATGAGAGAAAAATGTTTAACTTTTTAAATATGAGAGTTAGACAGCCACATATACAAAAACTTGTGGAACGTTTTGAAAAACATATAGATTTCAGTTCATTGATATTTAGAACTAAGAACAGGGCAATTCTATGAATCATTCAGTATAAGGGTAGAAGGTTTACACCTCATCTTCCCTCCTGTCAATTAAATGCAGGAAGTCATCGAGGGAGGGTGAAGGTGGCTGAAGGGGGGCAGAGACAGAAGGTGGGGTCCCCTCTTGTGCCCACTTGGACTTGGTGGAGTCATAGCGTTGCTACTCCAGGCAGAGTGGAGGCAATGCACTGTGGACGCTTGACATCTCATACAATTTTCTGGAACAATTTTGGTTTCCAGTGAGAGGTTCTTATCTACTGATATATTTTTAGAAAGAAGAAGAAAGGGAATTTTTTCTTGCAGAATGCATTAATGTGAAGAAGCCAGGTGAGGTCCCCAAAGAACATTGGACTAAGTGTCAAGAGTTTTGGAGTTTGGAGTCTGTGACCAACTAACTGTATGACATTGGCTATCATAGGACTTTTATTTTTGCAAATGTAAAATGAACAGCTTACACTCTCTAGTCACTGACATTTTTTCTGGTGCTGAAATGTCACAACCAAAAGTAGACTCAAATTCCATTTGGTGGAATTGAGTGGTGACTGATTCTTGTTTTTTTTTTTCCTAAATAAAAATAGTCTATTTTCAGAATCTAGATTTCCAGATTTGACTTTTTTTTTTTAATAAAACCTATAAAAGACTTCTCATAAAAAAATAAAATAATCATATAGAGTAAAATGGTATAGGAAAGATAACCACTTTCAAGTTAATTCTCTCCTTGGAACAAATTGTGGTGGAAAAGTACAGAGTGAATCGCCTGCCTTTGTTTGCTATTCAGTTTATGGTGCCAAGTGCCTCCAACAGGACCCTTCTGTTACTTAGACTTTAGGGTCACTTCCCTGTGCAAAGTTGGTTTTATGTCTGAGAGCAAAGATTTCCTTGGCCAAGGGTGGAAACAATGAAACAGAGCTCCAGAATAGCAGGTTGGCATCCTGACAGGCCAGCACATTGGTGAAAGAGATGGAAATAGAAGATAAGGGATCCAGGGCCCCTTTGAATGTAAAAGTACACATGCGGGTGCTTGAAATTCCCTGGTGTTTCAAGCCCTGGGAAGAGGTTACCGCATATCTCAAAAGGCACTAGCTCTCACCTTTTTGGGAGGTCAGGGATCTGTTGAGAACTGCGGAAAGCAAAAGTCCCCTTTCTCATAAACATGTGCTCATATGCATGTGTCTCCCCACTCCCCCCACCGCCCAGTCCCACCCCCACATCCCCACCGAGTTTTCTCTTAACTTCAGGATCTTCTTTTGAGCTCCCAGACACAAAGAGATGGCTCTCTAAATTTGAACAAAGGGATCAGAGCATTTGGTGTAGAAACTTGTCTTTGAAGAAGGACCTGGCCTCAAAGTTTTAACACCCAAGTGGCTTTATTAAAATATTAAGCTAATTTTTTCTCTCTAACCCCCTTGCAAACAAGCACATGCTTGATTGTGCAGTTTTCTCCTTTTTGCAGCAAACTGTTCTTGTTGACTCTTACATGAACTCTAAACTGAATGCCCAAATTGCACAAGTCCAAAATCCAAAAATAAATGAATTTGGGTCGTGGGGCGCCTGGGTGGTTCAGAGTGGGTTAAAGCCTCTGCCTTCGGCTCAGGTCATGATCCCAGGGTCATGGGATCGAGCCCCGCAGCATCGGACTCTGCTCAGCAGGGAGCCTGCTCAGCAGGGAGCCTGCTTCCCTCTCTCTCTGCCTGCCTCTCTGCCTGCTTGTGATCTCTGTCTGTCAAATAAATAAAATCTTAAAAAAAAAATGAATTCGGGTCTTGAAGAAGTAAGGTGTACTAACAAAAATCTTTGTCATTTTATTCTAAGTTGCTGATTGTTACTGTTTGCTGGAAGCACAGGCCTTTCCTGGCAAGATTTCTCTATATTCTCTTGAGAGCATTTGCGTTAACAAATTACAAAGATTACTTTAATCTTTGCCTGGGATTCATTTGGTGTGTGCATAAATCTTCAAGCCCATTATCATATCGATGAGAAGTTTCTAGGGTTTTTAAGAGCTCGGATTCATCAAAACTTCTGATTTCCCCTCACTGTTAATGTGACAACAAGAGTCAAAACATGTTGGATTGGATTCAGAGATTTTTTTTTTAAACCTTATGCTTCCAAACAAATTAACTCAGGTACTTCAGATGTGAGGCAAAATATGATGTGGGATTCTTTTTGAAATAATTTTATTTTTAATTTTTTTAAAGATTATATTTATTTGAGAGAGTGAACGAGAGAGAGAATGTGAGCAAGGACCGAGGGGGAGGGAGAAGCAGGCTCCCCACTGAGCAAAGAGCCTGGTGCGGACTCCATCCCAGGACTCTGGGAACATAACCTGAGCCAAAGGCAGATGCTTAACCAACTGAGCCACCCAGACACCCCTAATAATTGGTTTTTGATACCTTTTCCCCTGGGCAATGCATCTCTGAAACATTCTGGCTTAATTATATATCATAGTAATAGATCTGTACCTAGTGTTCTCTGCCCGGCCAACTTTAATTTTGAGAAATTTCAAATCTGTGGGAAAACTGAAAGAACAATTAATTCTCCCTCACTTAAATTCTGTAGACTCCTCCGTTTGCCTTTGCCAGCTAATGTTTTGCCACATTTGCTCTATTTCCCTGTGTGTATGTGTGTGTTCACTTATTTTTGTTGTTGCTACATCACTATGAGGTAAATTGCATACATGACATTTAATCCCTAAATACTTCAGTTTATATCTCCCGAGAACAAAGATGTTCTCTTATATAATCACGGTACCTCCATCACACTGAAGGAATTTATCATTGATTTAATGGTACGTAAGTACAGCCCCTATTCAGATTTCCCAAAATGTCCTTTGCCCCCGCTTTTTGTTCAAGGATCCAGTCAGGATCTAGAAATTCCATTTGGTCACCATGTCTTTTTAGTCACTTTTAATCTGGGAAAGTCCCCAGCCTTTTCTTGCCTTATGACATTGACATCTTAGAAGAGTCCAGGCCAGTTTCTTCTAGAATGTTTCACAGCCTGGTTTGTCTCTTTCCTTACGATGAGGTTCACATTAGACAGTTTGGACAACAGACAACCTCGGCAATGCTGGACATTTCTGATCCAGGAGGCAGACGTTAGCAGGTTGCTTCCATATTGGCGTCACCATTTGGTCACTTGGTTACAGTGATATGGGCCGGATCTTGTAAAAGGGACCCTTTTAATAAGTCAGTGGGGACCAGTTTTGAGACCATGTAAGTGTACTTTTTGCCAACACCATTTTACCCACTGATTTAGGCATCCACTGATGATCTTAGCATCATTGTAATTTAAAGTTGGAGGTGGCAGAGGAGTAATGTGAAAATAATAAAGGAAGAGGCCCCACTCAGATCTTTGTAGAGCCATCCTGACTTGTGGCATTGCAGGGAGTGAATGACGGGAGTGCTCTGTATTTTCCTTTGTCACCCTCCACCTCCATGAACAAAGGAAGTGTAGTTCAGCTCCGTCTGTCTACAGAGAGGCCTCCAAGGCAAATACTTGTCTGGAGTCAGTAGCCTACAGTGATTACCGATGGTCTGAATGAACTTATTAAAATGCCTAATGTTTGCCCTAGTGGCACACACAAGACCAATAAGCCAGAATTCTTTTAGCTTGGTTACACATTGGTTTTCAGGTTTTAGTTAATAACACGGAACAGGAAGGTCTGCTTCAGCGGCCTCAGCCGATGAACAGCCTGTGCAGCGTCACAGAGAAAACTTAGCAGCGTCGCTCATGGACTTAAAGACACAGATTTAAACTTGGCAAAACAAGGGTTTGACTAAAACTCCCGAGGAGAAACATTTCTGTGTGGATGGGAAGACTCACGTGAATTCTGTATTTGGTCTTTCCCTGTAGGGTAGTGAGCTAAAACTGCTTCGGGCTGGTGGGTGAGAACCGTGCAAGGAGGAACTGCACTGGTCATCCCAGTCCTCCCTGGAAGCTGCTATATGAAGAATGATGTAATTAGAGTTATAAACTCTAACAATGTCTCTGTCAGACTTGTTCAGTGTTTCTCAAGTGCCATCTCAGAATTGCAGCCTTGTGTAGCCCAATCCTTTAAGTCAGTGCTCCCCAATCAGGGAGTGATTTGGGCCATCAGGGAACAGAGGGCAATGTTGGGAGACATTTCTGATGGTCACAACGTGGGAGGGCACTAGTGGCATCTAGTGAGAGGAGACAGGGAGGCTTCACAGCCTGCAGGACACAGAACAGTGCCCCCTCCACACATACACCACTATCTGTACAGAAATTTCAAGTCCCAAATGTCAGTCATTCCAAGGCTGAAGACTCTCATTTACAGAATGATAGAGTTCTTTCAATCACTAGTGTGTGCAGTGTCTTGCTGTGTGGACACTGGGTGTTCCCGGAAAACTAGGGCTCTACACTCAAAGTGACCATCTCGTTAGGAAAACAGACCTGTAGACAATCACAAGACTGGTAAATGCACTTTCTCTTTCTTCTACAAGCAGCCAGCCCCAAAGAGAAGCCTCACTTGGGCTGGAGCTTACCAGAGGAGCGGGCGTTACTAGGTGTGGACAGTGGAGAAGTTGAATTCCTCAGTTCACACTGCGATCATGGGCCTTGTGTTGTTTCCCCACCTGCCCCTCCTGTTCCACCAAACCACTGGCAGCCATGTCTATGGGTTACACGTGAATCTTTAATTTTGCATGGTTTTTTAAAAATAAAATAGGCATTACTGCTTTGTATGGCTACCTTAACACAGTTACATTTGTATAAATTATCTCATTCCGTTTCTTTTCCAGTTAGCTCTATACTGTGAAAAACCAATTCATGTTGCCATGGACCCATCTATCCTGTTACCTCTAATTGCTGCATAGTACTCCTTGGGGTGTGTATCTGTTAGTTACGCTTCGCAATAAACCACCCCAAATGAAGTGGCTTAAAATAGCAGTCATTCATTTTTCATGTGTCATCGTCATTGGTGAAGTGGTTTGGCTGATCTGTGTCTGGTTCTGCTCATTTCAGCTGGTGTCGCTCATTTATCTGCTAGGGGTGGGATAATTGAAGAGGGCTTTGGCACGTTGATGTCATGCATCAGGCCAGCCCAAACTTGGTCACACAGTAGCAAGGCAAGAGTCCAAGAGAGGGAAAATGCACGAGTTGGGACTTGGAACCTACACACAGTCATTTCTCTCGTACTCTATTGGCTGAAACAAGTCACAGGTCTGACCCAGATTTGGAGTGTTGGGGGAAAGATTCTGCCTCTTGATGGTATAGACTGAAATGTCACATTGCAAAGGGTGTGGTTATGGGGAAGTTCACTGGGGCCATTGATACAAGTAGTCACCCAAAGCTTGCATCCGCCGACTTTCACCTGTCCAGCCTCCCAATGACACCTGTCCATATTGCTTCCAGTTACTGGATTCTGTGACAGACATCCTTGTATGTGTCAAGGATGGACCTTATGGACCTAAGTAAAAACCGTGGGGATTTATTTCCAAGAATAGGACTGCTAAGGCATTGTCCACGGCTGTCCTTACTTTACACTGACTTCCTCCCAGACGCCTGCTGTAGTCCTCCCTGCCACCAGTACTGCTCAGGGCTGCTCTACTTCCACACCGCAGCCGACTCCTAGCACTGCCCAACTCTGAGATGTTGGCTGGCTTACTATGCGTGAAGTGGTGTCTGGTTGCTGTGATCTGTTGTGCATTGCCCTGATGACTGAGTGGGGACATCTCTTCCCATGCCTGTTAGCCCGCCAACTTCCTGGGCAGAGACACGGAGGAGAGAAGCCATGTGGGGCCGGTGGTGACATGGTGACATCTCTTTGGTATGGCTGCAGGACCAGCAGGAAGCAAGGCTAGGGACTGAAACAAGACTCCCTTGTTGACAGGTAGGGACTCAGTGCTGAGGGCAGCGGACAGCCCGAGGTTGGAGGTGAGGCCTTTGCCTTTAGGCTCTTGTTCTAGAGGGGTCCTCTTGACAACAGTATGAAAGGATCCGAAGGGACAGATACTCCACTAGTAGGCACAGGATGTCTCATTGGAAGCTGGTTTAGTTCAGCTGAGAAATGATATGGTCCCAAGGGGAGGCCACAGAAAGGAAGAGGGCAGGTGCATCTACCTGACCTAGTTGGTCAGAGCGGGGAGGTGAAGGGAAAGCAGGGTCTAAAAAGCATGTCTTGGTGGAATCTGTCTTGGATGGGAGGGATGCGGTGTTGGCATGAGTTGTTGGGAAACATGGGAGAATGCACAGACCCTAGGGGAGAAGAGAAGTCCTTTTGGGACAGCGTTAAGTTTAAAACCCTATGGAGTGGCAAGGCCAGGATGTCTGGAGAGCGTGTGCACTTGGGTGGATGTGCAGCTGGAGAATAAGCTGGGGTTCAGGGTGAGGGACTGGGAATCACCAGACAGTGGGGGCAGGTGCCTGCCAGGCATGGGTTCGTCAAAGGCAGTGGTTCTCAACCTTTCACATGCGTCAGAATCACCTAGAAGATGGCTAAATCACACGCCACTGGATCCCACCACCAGAGATTTTTAATTCAGTGGGTGGGGAGGGAAGCCAGAGTGACATGCTTCCAAGTGATGCTGCTGCTGGTCTGGGGACCACCGTCTGAGGACAGTGCAGAGCAAGAGCACGAATGTAGAAAGGCCAGGAAGGCCCATGGTCAAAGAAGGGGCAAAAAACTCCCCACAAAAACCCTACAAAGCCCTCAGAGGAACCTGAGACAGTGTGAGCCCTTAGAAGACCAGAGAATAGTTTTTTAATAAGGAACTGAGCTGCACCTTAAGGCCATTCATTTTAGCATCTCAATTCAAAAGGAAGAGAGGGGCATAGAAAAAGGGAAGGTAAGAAGCATATTTTCCTTGCCTTTTCATTTTTATTCATAGTAACATTATTTTAGGATAGAAGACACCTAAGCATCTTTTTAAGAAAAATTAAGAACCATGTGAAGAGTCACTCCTGCCTCAGACACTACCCCACTGCTGCACGTGGGCATGGGTGCGAGGGGACCTTTGTGTTAAACGACCCTGCCCCCTGCAGCATCGGAAAACAGAAGCAGCTTGGTGACTATAGATTGCCAGGGCCATTAGAGATAGATTGTAAAGGGTAGTACATTGAGTTTTCAATATAAGAGAAAATAAACATATTAACTCTCCCGTCCCATCTATGTGTGTATTTGCTTAATGGAAACCAAAGGAATTTGCAAGAGAGCTCTTTAGCATACCCGGTGGGCATTTCCACCCCACAGCTTCTTCCCTAGAGCGGAGCCGGAGAGCACTGGGTGGAACAGTGGAAGGGATGCGGGAAGAGCTAGACTCTTTGTGCATGACCTTGGTATTAATCTGTGTGCCTCGGTTTCCTCATCTGTACAATGAGGCTGATCATGGTACCTACCTGACAGTGCTGGTGACGATACAGATATGTATACAGTCCTTAGAACACTGCGAGGCACATAGTAAGTACTTAAAATCAACATGATCCTTGATTATATTTTAATGTGGGTTGATAGACACAGTGTGTCTTAATGAATTGTAGTTTGTTTTCTGTTAGATCGCATGGTGTAAACTGTTAGGGAAATAAGGTGGCAGCAACTTTAGGAATCTAGGGTTCAGAACTTTCACATTTTGGGATCCCAGCAGCCCCGTCAGTTAGAGATGCTCTTTTGTCCATATACTGTCTGCTGAGAAGTTGTCCTCTTTAACCAACAATGACTAGAGATGAGTGACCCCCACCCTGGAATAGCCAAGGCCTTCCGGGTGATGGCATTAGGGGGGTGGGAGGATTTAGGACGTTTGAATATTTCATAGACAGGACAGCTGTGTGTGCTGGGGAATACCTATTTCTAAACAAACATTTTTAACCCTCTGCTGACCTACTGAAATGTTGAGTGGTTCCAAAGCATTGCCTAGGCCTGTCTCATCTTCTCCTGGTACAGCAGCAAGACCAGCTAATTTGAGTTCAAACTTGGAAAGGCTCATGCGTGCCTAAGCTGAAAACCAGTTTCTTCTTTTGCCTTCATGGGGACTCATTGCCCACAAAATGTCCCAAACTTAGGGCATCTGGTATCTCAATTTCCTTAAAAGGCCAGCCCCGTGAGAGTTTTTGAGTCATTCAGCTCTTTGAACTGAACCGTTGGTCCATTAGGAAGTGCAGAATGGATGTTCAGATCCCATGCTAACCTTGTCTGTGTGCTCTGGGCTCTGTGAGTTCCCAGCTCACAACAGGGCATGGGAGCTTTGCAGGTGACCCCACACCCACCGTGGGCTCTTGGTGTCCATGACAGAAGAATGTGTTCGCTCTTCTGGGCATCCGATGATGGCCTTCGGTTGCCGGGGACTGTGCTTGGTTGGCTCTGCTTTCTGCAGGATTATCTGAGATTCTCAGAGCCGGTCTTTCGATTCCTAGCCCAGTGTTCAGAAGGGAAAAGAGGAAGCAAGCAAATGGCATTCAAAACAGGACGAAGCCAAGATAGAGCAGGAAACTCATCCCCCCAATGTTTACCATGCAAGTTACACATGTGGAAAAGAGTGGGGGAGTTATGCATGGTTTTGTAAATTTTGTGGGTTTTTTCCCCCCTGAATAACTCAAGCATGTCAAGTAGACGGGTAGATTTGAAGAAGCCACATCTGCACTCATCTGTGGGGGAAGGTTCTGGAGATGGTCTCTGCGAGGAAGGGCCCATCAGAAAGCTCTCACAGCAGCTGTGGAGCAGAGGAATTCTGCTAGCACTGTTAGGCTGCAGCTCGAATTTACAGCCCAGCTGTGTTTCTGTTCCAAGGAAAATTATACCTGAGCTGCAGAAATGCTGTCTGGAGGCTCTTTAGAGATCTCTCATCCAATAAATAACATCTTTTTTTTTTAGATTTTATTTTTAAGTTATCTTTACACCCAACATGGGGCTCGAACTCACAACCCCAGATGAAGAGTTACACACTTCATCAACTGAGCCAGCCGGGAGCCTCTAATAAGTAACCTCTTATTAGGAGGCTTTGTCCTTGCCTGTGAAGGGTGCCAAAGGAAGAAATGAGTTTAATGAAAACAGATTGAAGTTGAAGGTAGCCCTTTACCACTTTCTTCTGGGGTTATTTCTTCTAGGGTTATTTTCCTGCAACTAGAGGAAGAAATCATAGGGCTGGGGCAACACTGCCGTTGTGAGCCTGAGAATTTAGCTGCCTAGGATTATGTGTTGGTAATCCTTTATCGTCACCTCATAATCAAGGCACAGGCCTCAAGCAACGCCAGGTACCAGGTGTGCCTCTGAGCCTGCAAACTATTTAAGAAATACTCTGACTCAATTT
Organism: Mustela nivalis; assembly: GCF_964662115.1. Taxonomy (NCBI): domain Eukaryota; kingdom Metazoa; phylum Chordata; class Mammalia; order Carnivora; family Mustelidae; genus Mustela; species Mustela nivalis. Next base: position 144,901,817 of record NC_139020.1, read on the forward strand.
ATAAGATTGCTTTGCATTCTTCCTCATTTTTTTATTTGATCTCATTTTTATTTTTACTTTAGTTAAGTAGGCTCTATACCCAATGTGGGTCTTGAACTCACGACCCTGAGATCAAGAGTCACGCCCGCTACCAACTGAGCCAGCCCCTGATTTGCATTCTTAAGTTATACAAGTTAGAAATTTTGGAAAAAAGTTATAGAAATTTAGAAATCAGGAAAAAAAAAAAAAAAGGAAATACCTATGCTTGTATGCTTTTCATCCTGAACATTTTGTAGGGTATGTTCTTAATGGTTTAAGAAATTATGTTCAATAAGATGTAAGTAGTCGGGCCTCTTTATCTACCGGTAAACGAATAAACCGCCGTGGCGTAACCATACACTGGGATACTGCGTAGTAATCTGCATTAATGTTATATACAACAATACAAATGAATTTCAGACATTACACTGAATAAGAGAATCCAGACGCAATAGAGTCTACACTGTACCAGGGGTTGGCAGACCCCTGTCTAGAGGCCAAATTGGGCCTACTGCCTGTCTTTACAAAAACACCGAGAGTGACGTTTCCTTTTTTTTAAGTGGTTGGGGGAAAAAATTAAGACAAGAATGCTATCTTGTGAAATGTAAAAATGACATGAAATTCAAATTTGTGTCCACAAATCTAGCTTTATTGGAACACAGCCACGTGTCATTTTTGTACTGTCTACGGCTGCTTTTGTGCTCTTCAGACAGATTGGCTGGTTGTGACAGACTGTACGGGTCACAGAGCCTAAAATAGTTACTGTCTGGCCCTTTACAGAAAAAGCTGTTGTGGCCCCTGTGCTGTATGATTCTATCCATATGAAATTCAAATACAGACTAATCAATAGGGTGGAAAACAGACCGTAGGCTGCTGGAAGGTGGGACTGGAAATAAGCCCAAGGGAACTTTGAGGGCAGAGGAAATGTGAGTTCTGAGTGTGGTGGTATCTCGTGGTGATATATATATTTGGCAAAACTTATAAAGCTGTGTACTTTAAGTCGGTGTCATTTATTGTATGTAAATTGTACTTCAGTGAAGTTGTGAAAAAAAAATTGACTCCAAATCTCCCCACTCCCGTGGTAATTCAGTAACTCTAAATTTTGAGTTCCTTCCTCTTTATACAGATGTATAAATATTTTCTGCAGTTGGGATGATAAAGCACATCATTTTTTGAAGGTATTTGTAATATATTCATTCATTTGCGCCCATTCCTGGGTCAGTGCTGGAGGAAGTTTGTCTCCTAACTTAGGATGATGCTTTCAAAAGTTGCTTTCCTGAATCCAAATCCATGATTGTCCCCCAAGGCACTCAGGCCCCACACCGCAGTTTTGCTTTCCAGCTGAAGAGGAGTCTGGCTGAGTCTGGGCATGTGGCCCTTAAGTCCTCAGAGCCATCCTAGAATTTTCTGCTTGGTGGCCAGTCAAGGTGGCTCTGCCCCCTTCCTACCTGTGGCTTCCATGTCTGACCTGACTGTCCCCTCCACTCTCTGGGCAGCTAGGTTGAACTCCACCCCCTGCTGTCTGCGGCTTCCCTGACCTAGACCTCTGACCTCCTCGCTCCCCACTGGCACCTCCATCCTCAGCAACTCCCTCTCCTCACTTTGCTAGCCCCGCCCACCTCTTGGGACCCTGAGGTCCCTGTCACTGCCTCCATCCATCACACCTCCCTTTTCCTCTTGGTGAGGTGGTCTCCTGCCCTGCCCAGCGGAAACTGTCTGAGGGAATGGGGAAGAAGCAATGTCACAGATGTGAGAGCTGAGGACAGCTCCTGGCATGGAGCAAGAACCCACGGGTGCTTACCGCCATCAGCGTGCCCCTGCCACACTCCACAAGCTGTTCCTGCCTCAGTCTTCCTCCTCCACTTTTGGGGCAGAAGCATTTAGATGCATTTGCCAGCTGGCATTTTTCACTTAAAATATCTGCCTCTTAGGGAGGAGATATATTTGATGTCTGGGCTACAGGCTTAGCGCAGTGCTGGGTTTTTTGGGGTTTCTCATTTGTGTGTGTGTGTGTGTGTGTTAGTTTCCTGTCGATTCTATAACAAACTCTGATGGACTTAGTGGCTTAGAGCAACACAGATTTATTTTCTTACAGTTCTGTAAGAGGTCAGAAGTCCAAAATCAGTCTCACGGGCTAATGTTAAGGGGCTGGTGGGGCTGGTTCCTTCTGGTTGCTCAGAGGGAGAATCTGAGTCCTTGGCTCATGGTTCCTTCATCCATCTTTAGAGCTATCTCCAGATCTTTCTCTCTGACTCCCCTGCCTCTGTTTTTCACCTTTAGGGGCCCTTGTGGACCCTTGGGCCCATCCTATAATCCAGGATAACCTCCCTGTCTCAGGACCCTTAACTTAATCACACCTGCCCTGTGAGCGAACAGCCCCAGGTTCTGGGGACTAGGATGTGGATGCCTCTTGGAGGCCATTACTCTTCTAACCACAAAATCATCACTTCTCCCACTTTTCCCTCTTCACGTAGTCTTTCAAAGCAGCAGTGTTCAAAGTCCCATGTATCCATCACTCACACTTAAGCTGTCAAATGTAGATTGTTGAGCACTCTGCCCCCCAACCCCACCCTGGCCCCAACACCCACCCAGAGATTCTACACAGGAGTTCTGGGATGGAGCCCAGGCACCCGCATTTTTAACAAACTCACCAAGACATTTGGGTGCTGGTAGTGTAAGCATCGCTTTTTTTTTTTTTTTTTCTTTTCTTTTTAAGCATCACCTTTTTAAAGGAGGGCAGTTCAATCTCAGAGGTGCTCCTGAGGCTAGTTCCTGCAGAAGGTTCTACAGGATTTATTTCTCATCTTGGAGTCTGGTACAGCTGCAGGAGCAGCCAGCCCCACGGAAGCAGAGCCTTAATGCTTTGTTCTGCGTCAGCTAGTAGCCCCTCTGGAGAAGGGAGAGCAGTGGAATCAAGTGAAGAAAGTGGCAGCTTTGTTATTCTATGGCTGTGCAGGGGGTGAGAGGCAACACTGTATTTGGGATGCCTGGGGAGGAAGGGGATGAGCGAGGTGCTTTTTTGGGGGCACCTGACCCACAGTCACTCTGTTCAAAGTTGAGGGACAGTCAGAATGAGTCTTCAGGGCCTGGCAGTGTGAGGACAGGTCTGGCTCAGGGGGAGCGTGGGTAAGAAGAGTCAGATGGGAGCTTTTTTCTTAATATGTTCTTTTTCTTTCTTTTCATTATGGGTAAGGAGGGAGAATGGTCTGGAGTGGGCTTTGTGGATTTGTTTGAGGCATTGCCGATAGGGATATTGACAGCCTTTTACAGAGATCTTGAATTGTGTGTTCTAGGGAGCATAGCTTAACACTTTAGTAAGTGCTAGAAATCCCCATTCAGCTCTCTGGATTCTCTGTTGATGCTTCCTGACTTTTGAGTGCTGCAGTGAGCCTCAGGGGTCATTCAGTGGTAAACCGAGTGCTGTGGGGAAAACACATGCAGCTCAACCATAGTCTTACTTTCAAAACTTTACAGTTTTCAAGGGGAAAGAGATGTGGACAGTGACCATGACCAACAGGCAGGGCGAAGAAAGTGGTAGAACAGAGGTGTGACTGGCCGGATGCTCCAGGAGGACTCCGCACACTGAGAATTCTTAGAGTGTTGGGTTTCAAGTGAAAGGGGCCCCACGACCACATAAGTAAGGAAGAGGCCAGGTTAGACAAAGTTAATTTTATTACTGTGAGTCCCTTCAGACCCTTTAATCTACTACATTTCTAAGAGACGGCTAGAGTCTTCTTTTCCCAAATGGATCTAACTATACACCTGTGTTCCTGGAGGACCTTTGAGAACATACGTTGAAACATGGTGGCTTATGGAGCAAGTGGCATATTTTTTGGTGGCTTTTGGCATCAGATACTAATTCCTAAATTATCTGGAATTGACAACCTGTGCTTCATTCCTTTTAAGAAAGCCAAATGCTTCTCAGTCTCTCTCTTTTTTAAAAATGAATTAACTCTATTTTGAGAATCTGTTGACATTCCTTGAAATAACTAGGCATCCTCTGGGATGTTACAAAAGGAAATCGCTGAAATCTGAAACTTCTGTGATTCTGCCTCTTTACTTGCTCAGGTCCATCAGCTGGTGAAGCAGATTTGATAAAGTTTTGGCCATTGTCTTTGAAAAGAGAATTCCTCTGAGATTAACTCAGACTTTTCCAGATGCCCAGTGTTTACATGTTGGGTCTCAAGACTTGACAGATGGGCAGCTTCTTCAGAGCAACCTAGAAGACGGGTAACAGAAGGCATGACAAGAATGTGACCTTTATTGTTAGAAGGTTTGTGGCTAAATGTGTAAGGCCTTATGGAGACACTGAATTATTTGTCGATAGCTACACTATCTGAATACGAAATGAAAGCTGAATAGAGGAGTGCCTGCTTGCTAATTCTGGGGTTCTTTTTTCCAAGACAAACAGCATGTTGAGACTCAAAGTGTATTCAAAGGGCATAATGTTTGGGGTTGAGGTGGGAAGACAAGTTGAATGATTGAGTTGAAAGCTGAATTTTTCCATAAAGTTTTCAGAAACCAGTTGGTTATATGGCAAGAGAACTCCTCAGGGCTAACTTTTTTCTTTTTCTAAGTCATAGAATATTCGGACTGTTGTGTTTTTTTGTTGTTGTTTTTTGTTTTTTTTCTGTGAAACATTTTCCATTTATAAATATTTCAGGGCTTAACGCTGGGATCAAATCCTTGACTGACTGTGAGCCCAGATTTGAAGGTCCGTTTGCCAATATGGTAGATAATTTCCTAGGATAAGAAAATGCTTTTGTGGGGTGCCTGGGTGGCTCAGTGGGTTAAGCCGCTGCCTTCGGCTCAGGTCGTGATCTCAGGGTCCTGGGATCAAGTCCCACGTCGGGCTCTCTGCTCAGCAGGGAGCCTGCTTCCTCCTCTCTCTCTCTCTGCCTGCCTCTCTGCCTACTAGTGATCTCTCTCTGTCAAATAAATAAAATCTAAAAAAAAAAAAAAAGAACCTCTTTAAAAAAAAAAAAAAAAGAAAATGCTTTTGTGTTTAATTTATTCCTAAAAATGTAGGACAAACCAGTGTTTGAAGATTGAACACACCAGACTTCCATATTACTGTAAGAGACCTAACTATTGGGAAGTGGCCTGGGATCTAAATTTGGAAGTTTTCTGAGTCTCTAGGGAGTTGTGCACAGACAGGCAATGGAGGGAGAGTGTGCAGTGCCCCTGACATCAGCTTGTTGCTCACAAGCTGTGTGACCTGGGACACTTACTCACGCCTGGGCTTCTTTCCTCATCTGAATTGAGGTTGGCAATAGAATTGACCTCAAGACAGTGTAAGGATTCAGCTCAGAGCACTGCCTGGCTCTTAGGGGCTGCTCAGTAAATGTTAATTTATTTTTTATGTGAGTACTTAAAACATAGATTAAACTGTATGGTCAGTTGGAATTACTTTTCTGAAGTGCATTCTTCATGTCTAACTTGGTCCATCTTACTTGAAATGGCATTAGGAAAGTAAATGTTCGTTTTGGAAGAAGGACTTGCTGCTGAAGAGGAGGCAGGAGATGGTCATAACCCTGTGCATGTTTTATTTTTAAACTTATGTATTGTTGGTGGCAAAATACACAGAAGTAAATGAAAGTCTAACTACTATGAAGGGCCATTTTAACAATAGCTATCACAAGGAAAATGCAGTTCCACTTCGGTATAAACTTGGCAACAGCAAACCTGAATGCATACTAAATAGTATCTGTACAAGGTGATCTTTGCAGCGCTGTTTGCAATAGCATGAGACTGGAAGCAACCAAAATGTAGACCAGCAGAGACGCTGTATATTATTGGGAATATTATGTAGCAGTTGAGTGAGAAATAAGGATGCTTTCTAGGTTCTTACAACAGGTCTCCAAAATGCATTAAGCTGGGATAGCAAGGGGGAAGAAGTTAAGTAAAATTTTGGAAAGATTCACCGGAAACTCCTAACAGGGTTTGCCTCAGTGGGTTAAGGATGGAAAGCCGTGGCAAGAGAGAGACCCACAAGGAGACTGGTGATAGACTTCTCACAGTCTAAGTTCTTCAACTTTTTAATTTCTGAGCCATATCAGTATATTACCTATTGGAAGAATTTGAATAATCATGAAGATTTCGAACCCTAGTCTTCCTCCTTTGATAACAGGGTGTCTGCAGTGAGCTGTCTCCCTGTTAGCGGTGCCAAGACTCTGGGACTTTCTCTTTGCATTTAGGTTTCAGGAATATGTGGTTCTATTTTACTTATTTATGAGAAATTGCAAACTGCACATAATAAACTCCCATCTGCCACTGCCCAGTTTCAGTAATTACCAATTTATGATCAATATTATTTGATCTATATATATATATTTTAAGATTGTATTTATTTATTTGACAGAGAGAGAGAGAGATCACAAGTAGGCAGGGAGGCAGGCAGAGATAGGAGGAAGCAGGCTCTCCGAGGAGCAGAGAGCCAGAGGCAGGGCTCGATCCAAGGATCCTGGGATCATGACCTGAGCCGAAGGCAGAGGCTTTAACCCACTGAGCCACCCAGGCGCCTCTGTTTGATCTATATTCTACGCATTCTTCCTCCATGGGGATTTTGCAGGAAATCCTAGATGACATGTTATTTCATCTATAAATATTTTAGTACGTTACTCTAAAAGGCAGGAATTTTCTTTCAATATTTTGTAAATGTTATATTTTAAATGCTGTGAATTTTTAAAATTAGTTTTCTCTCCCCTCTCCCTCATCATACATAAAATCATTCTAAAATCTAAATCTGAAAATGGACCATGCTGGATTATTTTTTGAAATATGAATCCTTAACCCGGACTTTTAAAGTTTTCACCACTTTATCCATTACTCTGCTTTACATTTCAGACGCTCTTCAGAGAGTGACTTTCCACATCTCCTACATGTTAAGCTTGTCCTTCTCAGTTGACCCATGTGGTAGCTTTCATCCTGTGAATGAGTAGTTAACAATACTATCACTAGCACCAGCAATTCCAATTTTCCACTTCCCACCTGCTTAAAAAAATCTAGTAAGGGTAAAAGACTATGAAATGTTCAGATATTGGTGCAGACTAGTTCTGCTGTAAAAGTAGGCATGACAGAGCTGTCAAACCACCCTTGAAAAAACAACCCTCAGTGGAAATATTGGTTTGTCAGCTGATGTCAGGACGCTTACCATTGAAAGCGTTTGAGGGTTGCAATCAGTAACGTGCAAAAATTGAACTTGAAAGTTGAGGCCCTTGTGCATTTCCTCCTATAGTTCTGCTCTGCTCCGAGCAGCTGTGTGGGAGAGGGGGTGCCCAGAAAAACTTCTGCTCCTTCTGACTAGAGGTCCAGCAAGCCTGTTACCTAAAAATCTAAACGGACTCCAGCAGGCTACTCCCTCGGATCCTCAGCAAGCTTCTCTCATATATCTGAAATATGATTGGATTTAAGAGAAATGAACATGTATGCTCCCGCAAAAACGTGAACGTGAAGGTTCAGAGCAGCATTATTCACAGAAGCCAAAATAGGGAAACAATCCAGATGTCCGTCAGCTGAGGAGACAAACACAATGCAGTACATCCTACAATGGAGTGTCACTCAGCCATCAAAGAATCCATACCACTGACACCTGCCACCAGCACAAACGAACCTTGGAGGCATTATACTACATGAAGGGGACCCAACACAAAGGGCTGTGTGTCACCAGTGCCCAGAATAGGCAAATCCACAGAGACAGATGATTGGTTGCTTAGGGCCAAGGGTGGTGATGGGGGGCTGGTGGAGGGGCAGGGTAATGTAGAGTGGCTTCTGGCCGGTCAGGGCTTTCTACAGGTGATAAAAATGTTCCACAGCTGTGGTGATGATGGTACAGTTCTGAGGAGACACTAAAATCCGTTCAGTTGTAGCTTAAAAAAAGTCACATGGGTGACTTTTATGAGGTGTCAGTCGTATCTCAGTAAAGCTGTTATAAAAGTAGGATCTGACTAACATACTGCCATGCCTCAAAATGTACCTGGATCTGCCTCTTGGCATTTGTCTTTGTTTTTTCCTGGAGTTGGGGTGTGGTGCATTCCCGGGGTGAGGGAGGAGGTGTGGTTTCCTTTCACCTTTAAAACTCCTTGTAAACTTAGTTTCTCTCCCAGAAAGATCACCTGGAAAACAGTAGTGACTTTATTTGACCCCAGCATCTTATTTTACTTCCAGTCCTTCATCTGGGGTTACGAGAGTTCCTTTAGCAGATAATAACTTCCTTCCTTCTCTACCCACCCCTGCCCCCGCCAAACTTACTTTAAAGCATCATTATCCTTCTTGGATGACAGCCAATGACTGTCCTTTCTGGAGTTTTCCTGCATTGAAAATTGCTTTGGTCTTCAAAAACCAGTACTGGAATCTGCTAAGGATGGGCCCTTTTATTTATAAGGCCCAACCAGAAGGAAGGGTGTAAAAACAACACTCAAGTCAAAGGGGTAGTTTCCTGCTGGTAAAAGAGCCACCACGCCAGCATGGTTTCCCAGGAAAACGCAGTGGCGCTGTTTAAACATTGGGGACCTGCATGAGGCTCGGGTCATACAGCAGCATGCCCACTGGAAAATTGGCCAAAAACAGAAGACCAGTGTAGGAGGAGAGGGACAAACAGAGCTGGCAAAAGTGTGCGTGTACCACATGAGTGTGTGTACCACATGAGTGTGTGTGAGTGTGGACGGAATATGAGGACAGGCCCCTCTCCAGAGCCTTGGGAGGAATAAAGAGAGGCAAGTCCTGACTTCTTCCCTGAAATGCTGCTGTGAGGAGGAATGTGCCTTCCTGGGGGAGGGAGCCCCACCGCATTATCCCCAGCTTCTCATGGGATATGAAGGGAGACTGGAATCTGCTAGATCAGGAGTCAGCAAACTACAGCCTAGGGGCCAGGTCTGGCCCACTGCCTGTTTTCAGAAGTTCTTGTTCAAACCCAGCCATGCCCATTTGTTTACACATTGGCTGCTTTCAGGCCTCCACCGTGGAGATGAGTTATTGAAACTGTCTTGCAAAGCCTAAAATATTTACTATCTGGCCCCTTACAGAATAAGTTTGCTGACCTCAGTGCTAAAAGCCAGAATTCCCTTCTCCTGGGGAACAGGCCTTTATTCATGGTACTTAGAACGTGAGCCTAGTATGTGTTTGAGAAAAAAAAAAAACCCAAAAAACCCACAGGTCTCAGAGCTCTACAGCCAGGGGTTCAAGAACCCAAGTCAACCTGCAATCCATTTTTACTCCAACATGGCATACTAGCTCTGTATTAATCAGAAGGTTTCTTAGGGTTCCCTTTGTGGAGTGGTCTGGAAGGCAAGTATTTGGTCATCTTCCAAAGATTCTTTAGTAGTGTGCTCATCATTTACTGGGAGCATTTGGAGTCTGTGCTGGCTGATATGAGAATAATTTAAATATTGTATGACCCAAGTTTACTATTTTTCCCATAAGGATTTTAACCTCCTCATAGGTAGGTAAATAGCTTCTTGTCTGGGCCACTTTTGATGCTGTCCTGGTCATGGAAACCTGTTGAGTTCTTTGCTCATAGAGTCTCTAGGAGTTGTCAGTCCTTCTCTTTTCACAGGGTGGTAGCAGGAACAGCCACATTCACTTACTGTGATATCCCCCCACAGATCCTGCCCCAGCCCAGGCTACAGTTTTATGGTGGAGGGGCAGCCCCCTGACCCTGGGCCAATTACAGTGTGCCCCAGGAATTTGAACTTGAGACTGTTGCTATAGTTTCTCCCTAAGTGGCTAGAGCCCTGACCTTGACAAGTCAGGTGGCCTTTTTCTTCCGTGTGGCTGGGATACAGAGAAATCCCAAGGCAGAGACAGTAGAGGGAGCGTCTTGTGTTCCCCACAGCATCTTGGTAGATCTTGGTTCCTACTTCTCCAGTCTAGACATTCTGGGTGCTGGGTGGGGTTAGACCTCGTGGAGAACTTCGTGCGCTCTCACCAAAGATGTTGGTCCAGGTGCCAGCCCTGAGCTTTCCTATAAGCAGGGAGTCAGTGAGTTCCAGCGAAGTGGTTGTCAAGTGGCCCGGAGATGCTCAAGCCAAGACAGAGGGTGTTCAGATGGTCTGGTTGGAAGACTGAGAGGGGAGTCCTTCTGGCTGCATGTCTGGCAGCTTCTGAGCTCCCGAAGCCAGCATGTGTGAACAGGAGTGATAGGGACAGCTGGGTGGCTGTTGTGGGCCAGCCCTGAGAGCTTTCCACCAGCCACTTGTTGGTCAGGCCTCCTGGCTCATTTGCTTCCTGGCATGGATTTCCAGGAGTAAACAGCAGTGATGAAACAACCATTTCCCCATGTCCCCCCGATTCTCAATCTCTATCTTAGGTAATTCATAAAAACAAGCTTGTTTATGTTTAGGTGTATAAAATGAATTTTTGAGTTACTGTCAGCATGGCCAGACTTTGACTCTCAAACTTGGTAGCTTTTGTCCGTAATGTAGGCCTGTGGCTTTTCTTTCTTTCTTTCTTTCTTTCTTTCTTTCTTTCTTTTTTTTTTTAAGATTGTATCTATTTATCTGACAGAACACAAGCAGGAGAAGCAGCAGACAGAGGGAGAGGGAGAAGCGGGCTCCCCACTGAGCAAGGAGCCCAGTGTAGGGCTCAGTCCCAGGACCCTGGGATCATGACCTGAGCCGAAGGCAGATGTTCAACCGACTGAGCCACCCAGGTGCCCCCTATGGCTTTTATTCCTAATCATGCTTGCATGTAAATAGTTCCCTGTTGTTCCTGAACCAGAGACCAAGTTATCCCAAGCTTTGCTCTATAACCCAGAGACTCTGAGAGCTTTGTGGCAAGAGTCCCCTTCCTGCTTGAGTTTGCCCTGAATGGTGTCTGTTACCCAAGAAGTCTACACTGCTATATCCCTTTCTGGCTTTTGAGCATAACTGAGAAGAGGTGGTCAAAGATCTTCTACGTGAGTATGGCCTTTAGAGGTCAGAAAAATCAGGTGCAGATCCTCCACCTTTGCTGGCTTTGGGCAAATTGCCAATTTTGCCTCTGCGTCTCCATGTTTAAAATGTGGACAGAATTACCCACATTGTCAAGCTCTTGCAGTAAGTGGTGGTGATACTTGGAAATCCTCAGTTAATGGTATGGACTCAGGGAATAGCTAGCTGTTTCTTTTTTCCTCCTCTATAGAATGAGGCAGGCCAAGGCCAAGGCTGACCAGTTTTGCTAGTTACAAACATTTAGGTGGATGCAGTCACGAATGACTTTGAAACCTGTGAAGTGAATTTTGAGGATTTCTGGCAAACTTTGATTGATATGCCAGCCCCCTTGTTGCTTCCCTTCATGTCTATATTGTTTACAATGACCAGACTTCTAATTTCACCGGTGGTATTGTACCATTAAGAACAATAAAGTATTGGGGCACCTGAGTGGTTCAGTGGGTTAAGCTTCTGCCTTCAGCTCGGGTCGTGATCTCAGGTCCTGGGATGGAGCCCTGCATCGGGCTCTCTGCTCAGCGGGGAGCCTGCTTCCTCCTCTCCCTCTGCCTGCCTCTCTGCCTACTTGTGATCTCTGTCTGTCAAATAAATAAATAAAATCTTTAAAAAAAAAAAAAAAACAAAGAACAATAAAGTATGGTGTCCGGAGTCTGGTTGTAAAGCTGTTTGCTTATAACATAAAACCATTGTTTCCAGTCTGGGAGCTGTACCTGTACTTCGTGTGTTCTGAAATACAACAGCATTAAATGTATTTGCTTTATGTATTTGTTAGAATCCTCTGCCTCCAGTGGGCAAGCCACCGTTTAGTGTAGTCATCTCGAGTTTCCTGGCTCATTGTGGGGTGGCCCTTCTCTGACACGGAGCTGTGCCCCACGCTTCTCAGAGACAGAGGAAGAAGATAGCAGTCTCATTTCGGGACTTACTCCCTCCTTTAGGGAATTCTTATTGTTAAACTCATCTAAGGTGAAGGAGACTGGGGTCTCCCCCACTGTGTTGCCCAGGAAGGAGTTTAGCAAATCGTTTAAAATCTCAACCCAGCTGGCGGCAGCATCTTGTCTCAGCTTTAATGGGAGCACTGATTTATGATCATCCCCAGTGGGTCATTACATGCCTATTTAAATTGTGAAGCAGAGCCAGGGGTGTTGAGGTGTAACTCAGTCACAGGGGGAGAAAGAAGTTCCAATAATAGAGATGCATTGTCATTGGCAAGCTGGAAAAAGCCCCCACGATCGCCTGTTCTTCTGAGAAAAGTCTGTGCTGAGCCATGAATAATAAGCTTGCTCCTACAGTCGGAGAGGGGGCTTGTCTTCTCTCCACATTCAGTGGGAGAAAAATGTCACAGCAGGTGTCTAAATTAACGAGTCTTGTTTCTGTAAGCCTGGGTTTAATCACGGTTTTCAACCAAAATATCCCAAACCTCTGAGAGTGAACTCATTCTCTCAGGGATCTGACGATGAGGCCCGAAGCTGCCCAGGTAAAATCTTGGGAAGGGAGTTGGTATTTTATTTTTAAATTCTTGTGAGCTGTCTTTGCCTCGGCAATATTTCTGGTTTTGATTTCCAATGAAGAGGCCCTTAGTCTGGGCTGCTGTAACAGAATTCCATGCACTGGGTTGCTTATAAACCACAGAATATTTTTTTTTTAATTTTTTTTTTTTAGGGACGCCTGGGTGGCTCAGTTCGTTAAGTGGCTGCCTTCAGCTCAGGTCATGATCCCAGTGTTCTGGGATCGAGTCCCACATCGGGCTCCTTGTTCTGTAGGGAGCCTGCTTCTCCCTCTGCCACTCTGTCTGCCTGTGCTCGCTCGCTCGCTCTCTCTCTCTCTCTGACAAATAAATAAATAAAATCTTAAAAAAAAAAAAAGATTTTTTTTTTTAAATTTTGAAGTAATTTCTGCACCCAACTTGGGGCTCGAACTCACAACCCTGAGATCAAGAGTAGCATGCTCTACCCACTGAGCCAGCCAGGCACCCAACAACAGAAATGTCCCTCTCCTAGTTCTGGAGCCCAGGAAGTCCAATAGGAAGGCAGATTCGGTGTCTAAAAAGGGCCTACTTCCTGGTTCATGTTTGCCATCTTCTCACTGTGTCCTTGTGGGCAGAAGGGGAGAGTAGAGCTTCCTAGGGCCTCTTTTTTTACAAGGACGCTAATCCCATTCATGTGGGTGGAGCCTAATCACCTTCTGAAGGCCCCAGCTCCAAGCACTGTCCTGCTGGGGATTAGGCATCCACTTGGGACCATTAGAGAAGCACAGAGATCCCATCTGAGGAGATGCTGTGGAGGGATTTATCTGCGATGGTACTTCTTCCCCATCACACCCCCAGATCTTTGGATTAAACTGACACTGATGTGGCTTCCCATACTCCCAGCAAATTGTCAGGTCCTTCCCAAAGGTTAGCTGTGTGCTGCACGCTCTTCCTTCTCATCACCCAGTCTCAGGGGAAGTCTCTAGAGACCGGGGGCTCATGATAAAATGCTTGATTGAGCATCTGAACCCACCAGACGGAGGAGTGTTACTTCCCCAGGAGCGGAGTGGAGACCCTTACTGGGACCTGTGAAATGAGCCAACCTGGGACATCTGGCTTAGAACCTTCTCTCAGGAATTCATGTCTGCAGAGGCAGGAGAAGTCTAGAGGCCAGCCTGGCAGAGCTCCCGCTTCACACTCTGCCCATCCATTGGCCCTCGAGGCAACATGGCATGAAAACAAAGCCTCCTGAGGACTAGCCCACCCTCAGTCACGTGACTGGTTCTTCCATTGCCAAAGAAGATTTTTTTTTTTTTAAGATTTTATTTATTTATTTGACAGAGAGAGATCACAAGTAGGCAGAGAGGCAGGCAGAGAGAGAGGAGGAAGCAGGCTCCCCGCTGAGCAGAGAGCCCGATGTGGGACTCGATCCCAGGACCCTGAGATCATGACCTGAGCCGAAGGCAGCGGCTTAACCCACTGAGCCACCCAGGCGCCCGCCAAAGAAGATTTTAAAGACGTGCCGGGGCGACTGGGTGACTCGATCGGTTAGGCATCTGCCTTTGCCTCAGATTGTGATCCCAGAGTCCTGGGATCGAGCCCCATGCTGGGTTCCTACTCAGTGGGGAGTCTGCTCCCTCTGCCCCACCCCCTGTGCTCATGGTTCTCTCTTTGCCTCTCAAATAAAACCTTTAAAGATGTGCTAATTCTGAAAAGCTGATGCCAGAAATACCCATTTCAAAAAATTGCCTCTGGTCCATCATGCCTTTCTGGTGAATGAATTCTTTTTTTTTTTTTTTTTTTTAAATATTTTATTTATTTATTTGACAGTGAGAGATCACAAGTAGGCTGAGAGGCGGGCAGAGAGAGAGGAAGGGAAGCAGGCTACCTGCTGAGCAGAAAGCCCGATGTGGGGCTTGATCCCAGGACCTTGAGATCATGACCTGAACCGAAGGCAATGGCTTAACCCACTGAGCCACCCAGGTGCCCCTGGTGAATGAATTCTGAACTCCTTAAGCTGCCATTCCAAGCTCTCCATAGGGTGACCCCCACCACCCTCTCCGTCTACAACTCCTACTGCCTTCCCAAGTGTCGCCAACCCTCTGGTCTTTTTCCCATATCTTTAAAGCAGATAGGTACCTCCCAGCTTCACCCCTGCCTAGAGAGCAGCTACTCCTGTGAGGTCTGTCCTCCTTGATGCCCTTAGTCCCCTCGGAGCATCCAGAATATTTATTGCTCTTCTGCTCCCCTTGAAGGAATCATCCCGCATTTCATGACATGATTGTACTTCTTTGATCCTTACCATTGGCTGTGCCACAGGTGAGGTATGTTTTCTGTTTATCTCCCTGACCACACTGTGCATTCTTCAAGGGAAAGAACCATGTCCTCTTTCTCAAGTGCCCAGCCCACGTGCAGGGCCTGTCTCTTTGGCTCTCCTGGTGTCCGGTAACCTCTGTGACCTCCTTTCAGCTGCTGGGAGAATGAAAAATAGAGTTTTATGCAGATGTGCTATAAATAGATGCCATCCAGGAAAATTTGAATTTACATAGGAGCTAAATTAGAAAGGCAATTATTCTCCCAAACAGGGTTTTATGCATCCTCTTGTGAATAACACTTCACTAAGGCTTTTAAAAATAAATTTTGATTTACAGCAACCTGTAAACATCTTCAAGGAAAAATGCTCTTAAAAGGTTGGGGCTCCCCTATATTTAAAACCTAGCTGTTGGCGCATCTTTGAAAGGTATTAGGAGGAAAATGTTAATGACCATTCAATTTAAAAATAAACTCTTACAACTCAATAATAAAAAGACAATCCAACTACAAAATGGGAAGAGGACCTGAGTCCTTTCTCCAAAGATAAACAAATGGCCGGTAAGCACATGAAAGGATGGGTGTTCGCATCTTTAGCCATCAGAGAACAGCAGATTAAAGCCATGGTGAGATCGCACTCACACCCGCTATGATGGCCAGAATCAAAAAGACAACAGGTGTTGGCAAGGATGGAGAGAAATGAGAGCCCTCCACTGACTGGGGTAGGAATGTAGAACGCTACAGGCACTTCGGGAAACAGACTTTCGTTACCACTAAAGGTTAAATATAGAGTTACTTACTAATGACCAACAATTCCATTCCTGGGCACATGCTCAAGGGAATTGAAAACATTTGTCCACATTGAAACACGTACACACAAATATTCATAGCAGCATTACGCCTAATAGCCAAAATGAGGAAACCACCCAAGTGTCCATCAGCTGTCTGATAAATGGATATATGACATGTGGCATGTCCATGGGGGTGGGGGAGAATATTCTTGAATAAAAAGGAGGAAAGTAGTGCTACATGCTACCATGTGGACAAAGGTTCAGAACAGGCCAATGGGTGGAGATAGTAGATTGAAAGTTGACTGGGGCCTGGGATGGAGTGTGGTTGAGGGGCCATGGGGAGGGACTCCTAGTGGCCACAGGATTTCCTTTTAGCCTGACGAAAATGATCTAAAATCGGTTGTGGTGCTGCTGACACAGCTCTGTGAATATACGAAACTGCATTGGATTGTAGGCTCCTTTTAGTTGTGTGCTGTGTTATGTGAATTGTAGCTCAAAGCTGTTATTGGGGGCAAAATATATTCTCTACCCAGCCAGATTGTAACTGCAGTATAAAGGCAAAATAGGCATTTTTAGATAAAGGACTTCGTTAGGAAGCTGCCAACAGTAGCTTCCAGTAGCAGCCTGAATGCTGAACGCTTCAACTCAACTGATTGTTAGGATGATAAAGGGAAGAAAAAAAAATGCAGATGCCCAGGCCTTCAGAAATGCTGCTTTGGTGGTTTGGGGTGTACCCAGATATCTGCATTTCTAATAATGCCCCCATTATCTCCCAGCAAGTGGCCATACTGGACGTGGTTCCCAAGAGCCTTACAAATACCAGCCCTTACCTCTCAGAGTGGCACTAAGTATTGTGCTCCTAATGTTCCCTATTGGAAACATTCTCAAGCATTTGAAGCGCCTTTTCCAGAGTGTTCTCCGACTCAAAAAGTTTATGGAAGATTAGTTTTTGTTTTCTTAATGCTTTCCTCGATTTTCCAAGTTTTCTACCGTATCATTGCCTGCCTCCCTTCTAAGTAAAAACAAAGTTCCCAAACTCACACAAGTTGTCGGGGTGCACGTGCTGAGTCTGACAAAATGGCCAGCCAGAGAAGCCCTACCTGACAAGATCCTGGGGCTCACAGCCAGTCGAGGTCCCAGCAGAGAGAAACCAAGCCAGTCTGTAATCAGGACAGTGTTGAATCCGGAAGACACCGCTGTGGGAGATGTTCCTTTCCTGGTGGAGGCTCTGTTGGCTTCTCACTGCAGAGCTGTGGCTTGTCTGAACTTCCGAATGCTGGCTGGAGTATAGAGCATGGGGAAGGTGGGCCTCTCGCCTGGGGCTCTCACCAGTCTATGTGCTGGGGGCGAATGCCTCCTCTGTCAAGTGTCATGCTACCCTTCACCTTGAGAATCCAGTGGTGCCCGCCATCGTGGTGGGTCCCCTCCTCAGCCCGTGACTATTCAGTTTCTTGTTGGCAGTCCCCTCCTGCAACAGCGGGAGCCATAGAAGATAAAATTTTGTCTCTAGTTGCTTCCGGGAAGTAGTATGTAGGGGAACCATTTGTCTGAATGTGAAAAGCTGCCTGCTTATTTTAGTCATTATCTGCCAAGGAGAATTTTATCTTTAAGGAGGTTGTCTTACTTTGACTTTTTGTTTTGTTTTATTTTGTTTTGAATGCCTGAAGGGTTTGATTTTTCACTCTGGGAGTGAAGTTTGATTTTTTTTTTTTTTTTTTTAAGATTTTATTTGAGAAAGAGAGCATAAGCTGGGGGAGTGGCAGAGGCAGAAGGAGAAGCAGACTCCTCACTAAGCAGGGAGCCTGACATGGGACTTGATCCCGGGACTCTGGGATCATGACCGAAGCTGAAGGCAGACACTCAACAGACTGAGCCACCCAGGTACCCCTGAAGTTTGAATTTGAGACTCTCAGGCAAAACTGCCAAAATTACCCCACTGAGGTTTTTTTTTTTTTTTAAGGTTTTATTTATTATTTGACAGACAGAGATCACAAACAGGCAGAGAGGCAGGCAGAGAGAGAGGAGGAAGCAGGCTCCCAGCTGAGGAGGGAGCCTGATATGGGGCTCAATCCCAGGACCCTGGGATCAGAGGCTTTAACCCACTGAGCCACCCAGGTGCCCCCAACTGAGTTTTTCTTAGTTGCAAATTAGAAGATTTGGCACATGAGGTGTTTTTGAAGGGCAACTGGGGGGTTTCCATTCTGAACTACAAAATGGTGTAAACCATACCGAAGCCTCTCCTAGCCCTTAATGAAGGTAGAAATCGCATTTTTTATGGCAGGTCGAAAAGACTGAAGTGTGGAATATATGACTACAGGAAACTGCCTGGGCAGTCTTCAGTAATATGGCAAATTGGCCACCTTCTCCACACAGATTCTGATTTCTCGTGGCAATTCTCTCCTGCCCGAACATTAGAACCTGTGGGTATGTACAGATAACTGTGTTATAAAGGCATGTGATCTTTGCCATCAAGAAAGCAGCACCTAATTAGTGTTGTGAAAAGTTCAACAAAAGTGATAAACCCTTAGCTAGACTTAAGAAAAAAGAGGAAAGACTCGAATAAAACCGTCAGAAATGAAAGAGGAGACATTAAAACAAGCCACAGAAATGAAAAGGATGACAGGACCATGGTATGTCAACACGTTTAGGATAACCTAGAAATGGATATGTTTCTAGGAACACACAGCCTTCCAAGACTGGATTATGAAGAAATTAAAAACCTGAACAGACCTGTGACTAGTGAGGAGATTAAGTCAATAATCAAAAACCTCCCAACAAAAATAAAGTCTAGGGCCCAGTGGCTTCACTGAAGAATTCTATTACTTTGGGGTCAGGAGCATAAGCTGGCAAGGAGTGGGGCCCTCCCATCAGAAGCAAACCAGCTGTATAAAAATACGGAGGTCAGACTCACCTTAATCCACACCTTGACATTTCTAAACCTGTTTTGGAGGGCCAGATGGCTACCTTTCTCCATATCTGCTGTGACATAACTGCACATGCCCTTGGCCCCACTGAGCTTGCTGCTTCTGCTGCCATTGGGGCAGAGATGGATGGCACAGATGTGTTGAAGATGGCCTGTTTCCAGGTGTTTCCTGGACAGACCATATGGTTTAGGGCTACCTACATTTCCTGCTGTTTGAAACAGAAAGGCCTGCTAATCCAGGAAGCACAGAATTAAGAAGAACGGACACAACAAAGGAGTGTAGACTCCTGAGAGGCAAGCGTGTTGGCTAGGGCCCTTTCAGCTCCATGGAGGCAAGGAGGCTTGCAGGACAGGAAACCAGAGCTGCCACTCGAAGAAGAACCATCTTCTATTCCACACTCAGAGACGGTTAAAGGGCTGGGGGTGAGCAGAGCCCAGACAACAGCAGCCCAGACAGAGAGGGCTAGAGAGCCTCCTGCCTGGGGTACGGTAGTTCTCCACTTGAGGGCTCGGCCCTTCACACCCAGCATCTTTGGTGCAGGGAAGCATATTCTAGTCCTCCCTGTTTGATTTTTATTTCAGTCCTTTTGAGATCAACTTGAAAGTGTGGCTGTGTGACTTCTGATATCATACTGTTTAACTCTGCCTCTGAACCTTTCGGTCTGATCTCCTCCTTCCCTGGTGCCTAAAGGTAAGGCCAGGGGTGGAGCTGTCCCCGGTGGAAGCAGGCTCACCCTGCCAGCCGTCCCTGCAGGGCACCTGTGATGGAGTGCCGGCGGCACAGATCAAGGTGTGTGCCTGTAAGCGTTCTCCTTGACCTACGAGGGAGCTGTGGGCCTGTGGGCAGTGCCGGGAGGTTCTGTCTCAGAAAGGAGTCCTTGGACCTGGCTTTGACCCAGGGCGCCACCCGCTGTGTGGAGTATGGTGTTGGACGTGGCCTATCACTGCCGAGCCCCAGAGCCCTAATGGAGACAGTGACTGTATACATCATGGGGCGGCTGTGTGTCTAAATGGGATGAGAGTGTGTAACATACTTTAGGTAGATCCAATGCTCGGAGGCAAGACGGTGAGAGTCCTGGGATCCAGCATCTCCTACGTGAGAATGAAAGATGTGATTTTACTATGGCTCTACTTGCCCTGGTTTCTCGTTCATCCCCCTTCCTGTTGCTTCTTTCCTATCAACCTTTCATCTCCTGTTCCTTAAAAGACATCCTTTGTCCTTTCCCTCTTTGCCTTTAATATCCCCACACTTCACTGAAACAGAAGGAAACCAGCCTTCCCCTAAATTTGCCTAAAGAAGCGAGTTGGGCGGGGAGCCAGGTTGACACCTGACCACAAAGGGCTGCCTCCAGGTCATGGGGTCAGAGATGACCTTGACCCATCACCACTTCCCATCCCCTGGCCTCCAGAGTGTCTCCACCCCAAAGCTTGTTCTGGCTCCTTGAAGACTAAGCTGTTCGGCTAGGATTGGCTTCTGCCTTGCTTTGGTGGCCCCGGGACCATGAATATTTTTCAGTGATTCGTGGAGAATATTGAGATATTTTGTGTTCTTGGTGAGACTGGAAAAGATCTTTGGTCAGGTCATTGCCATCTGAGAGTCCTCTAAAGTCCCTGGTGCCTGGAACTCCAGGCAGAAAGCAGGGATGGGAGCGAGAGCTTCTCAAGCTTGAGCTGCTGGGGGTGCTTGGGAAAACCCATTGGGTGGCCCCCTCCCCACGAAGGCTGATTCGGCAGAGCTGGGTGGGCCCGAGTGTCGGCCTTTCTGGCAAGCTCCTGGCGATGCTGATCCTGCCGCTGCGGGGACCACACACTTCGTGAGGCAAAGGCTCAAGGGCAGAGGTTGGCAAATGATAGCCTGCCTACCAAATCCGGCCCGTCCTGTTTTTGTAAATACAGTTCTAGTGATACAGTTACTTCCATCCATTTGCATATTGTCTGTGGTGGCTTTCCTGCTACAGTGGTGGGATTGAGTGGTGGGGATAGAGACCATATGGCCTACAAAGCCAAAAATATTTACTATTTGGCCCTTTACAGAAAAGGTCTGCCAACTCCTGCGCTAGCAGTCCCCTCAGTACCCTGAGTACCCTGGTTCTGGTTACAGGCCCAGGCCCCCCCATCCCCTTCACTGGTTTAGTGCTCTAGGTCCCTCACTGTCAGGTTGCCAGGGATCCTGACCATGAAGTCATGGTTCCTGGAATAAAAACCATGAGACTGGTAGTCATTGCTGTTCACCTAGATCTTTGCATATCACAAAACACCTCGAGATCCCGCAGCAACCTAGCTGGTGCTGTACCCATCCTATGGAGGGGCACACTGAGGCCCAGAGGAGAAATGGCTTACCTGTGTTCACACAGCAAGTTAGTGACAAACTTAAGTCTTCTGTCCTTTCTGCCTACCACACTGCCTCTTGCGTGTGAGCCCAAATTGCACTTAACTTGGGGTATTAGTCATCTAATACATGTAACAGTTACCCCCAAACTTAGCTTTAAAGAGCAGTAGACATTTATTACGGCTTACATTTTATCATGGGTCAGGAATTCGAGATCAGTGTGGCTGGGCCATTCGGGCTCAGGTGTTCTCCTAAGGCTCAGTCGGATGTCATCTAGGGCCTGGAGGATCCCCTTCCAAGGCGACTCACTCACCTGGGGAGCACGTAGGTGCTGGCTGTTGGTGGGAGGCCTCAGTTCCTCTCCACGTGGGCCTGCCCACAGGGCTGCCTGAGTGTCCTCCTGGCGTGACTGCTAGCTTCTGTAGAGCACACTCTCTGAGACTGAGACCACAGGGGGACAGCTGATGACTTAGTGCCCCCAAGTCACATAGCATCATGTCTACTATGCTTTGTTCATCAGAAGCAAGTCATTACGTTCAAGAGGAGCCTACACTCTAGGGGTGTGTCAAAAAATTGGTGGTTGTATTTGAAAGCCAGCCTGGTTTGCAGATTTCCATTCCATTGCCTGCTGGGAATATTGGGGTCCTGAGTTCTTATCTCTAGGCAGGTCTAGTTGATCATAGAATGAAGTTCTAAGTAAGAGCAAGGTCAAGTCACCAAATCTTAGCCACACCTAGGTCTCAAGCTTTGATTTGCTCTGGAGCACCCAGGGATTTCCTACCATGCTACTTGAGGAAGGCTCAAGGAGGGCCGAAGGAGACACTCCGATGGTGTGTGTGAAAGTAGGAAGAAGACCACATGCTGTGAAGTTCCCCAGGTGATTCAGATATGCTCCTCCTCCATGCTGGCCTCCCCACTCCCATGGAAAAGCTGCTTTTCTTATTCCATTCTTCCCATTTCCCTGATTGGAAAGAAGCCCAGAGAGGCCAAGTTTCTTCCTGGAGAAAGCGGCAGAGTTTGAGCCCCCTTGGCGGCACTAGCGAGTACTTCCCCACAGTTCCTCCTGGAGAATAATAAACACACTGCGTATAGAATCTCCAGGGGATACGAAGAAGGCCATGAGCTGGTGGATTTGTCCTTCTGAGTCTTTGACCAATTAATCTGTATCTCATTTGGGTGGCTACATTTCTTGTCAGATCTGTTTCCAGGCAACGTCTGGTTCTAATGGGTGAGTACCAGACCATGTTTATTCTTCCAAGTCCTGCCACCTCTGGAATGTGCTGTCAGTGTAGGGACTCATGCAGACTGATGGTGACTCTGCTGGCTCTCCGAGGAACAGGCAGCATAGCGCCTTCATCTTTCATAAGCAGTGTCTGGCCACCCTCTAGTGGATAAATGGAGAAGATCACATGCTTGCTGAACAGAAGAGTTTGCTTTTCGGAGGCAGATTATAATCTGGAGGGGGCATGGAAATGCCTGGGTTAAAGATACCTTTGACTCCATAAAGAAAATACTGAGCAGGTGTAGGCAGCAGTCAGCTTGAGGGTAATGTCATTCTTTGATGATGCAGGAAAGGGTACAGGCTTTTATCCTATCGTCTCTTCTGGCTCAACATAGTAATAATCTTGTTTCTTTGAAACAGTGCAGGAACCAAAACTGTTAAGTGCATGTATCTTTCCGGGGCAGAGGGTGGTGTGGGTGCTGGTCAACAGGAGTGTCTAGGTTTTTTCGTTCTTTGTTTTTGTTTTTTTCCTATAAAAGGCCAAATTGTGAATACTTTCGGCTTTGCAGCCAAGGACCACATATGGTACTCTGCCATCATAGCACGAAAACAGCCATAGGTAACATGGAGGTTAAATAGCATGGCTGTGTTGAAGTCTTGCACACACCGGGGTGGGGGGCATGAGGCCACAGGCCATAGTTCTCAACGCCCTGGTGAAGAAGAGTGTACTGAGCTGTGTTTGTCTCACGCTAGATGGTACATTGCTCAGGGGCAGTGATTGCGTGCCTTGCCCACCTTTGGACCCTCCACCCAGCACTGGGTCTGGCATGTAATAAGGGCTCAGAGCACATTTGCTGACCCAAGCTGGCTCTTTTGTCGACCTCTATAGGGTAGCAACTTTCTTCCAGGATTTCTTGGAATTCATTGAGTTAAAAGCACACTCTTTGAATTGGGAGTTTAAACCATCAGAGCAAATAGGATTTGCTGCCATCCCTATTTTCTTCCTACTTTTCCTTCTTTAAGATGAGCCAAGGTGTCGCATGTGAGACTTAAGTAGATAAAAAGGCCTGATCTTGACCAGCTCCGTGCCAACCTCATGATGGCACTCCTGCGGGGGGGCGGGGGGGGGAGGCGGGACCGGCATAGAGTAACTGCTCCATATATACTGGGTAAATAAATTAATTTGCACAGTCATACAGCTGGTAAGAATTCAAAGCCTGAATCTTTCTACCAGGCCAGACAGCCATGGCATCATACTAGTGAACCGCACAGGACACAGTAATGGTGACACTGAAGGTGTCCACACTGGACAGGGAGGACAGAGCTGGAGTCCACTTAGCCTGCCATCTTGTTGGTATTTGTGCTTATGGGAGAGCGCTCAAGTTCAAGCCATACATCCAGGGAGCTGGAAGAGAGATAGGGCTCCTTGGCTCCATGCAAGTGTAAAGATCCTGAATTACAGAGAAAAAGCTGCTTCTTGCCTAAGAAAGGAAGAGAGATGGCACTCCTGAGTCTTTGTAAACCTCCTAACATTATGCTCGCATAATGGCTATAACAGACACAACACCTAGCTTGTACCAAGCACTGTTGTGTGGGTATTACTTAAATCTTTTGTCTTCCCACCCTCTGTGAGGCGTGTTTCTGTATCCCCATTTTATCGATTAGAAAACCGAGGCTCTGGTTAGTGATGTGAAAATGTTGGGGTTTGGAGCAAATGGTCAAGAGGGAATTCTTGAGGAGTCTTCAGTGCAAAAAGGGTGGTTTTAGTAAAGCATGGGGGCAGGACCCATGGGTAGAAAGAGCTGCAGTGGGGTTGTAAGGAGTGTCGGATTATATATACTTCTAAGGTGGGAGGGGGTTGGGGACAGCGTAAGTCTCTAAGGAATTTGGAAGCAAGATTTCTGGACCAGGATCTCACTGTTGTTAGGAAAAGGTCATTTACTACTGCCTAGTAAAACCTGAGTTATGAGACCTTTCAGATATGTATCAGTGGGTCACATGCTTGGGGCATGATTGCCAACAGGTATCTTGGAGGGGGAGGAGGAGATGAAGTTTCCCAAAGGAATTTTTATATGTTAAAGAAGACTTAGAGGATCCCGGAAGTCAGGCTAATGTTAAGCTAAGATTGCCTTTTGCACTTAGCAAAGATCAACATTGAGGCAGTTGAGCTCTTAAAGGAAGGTCACTCCGCCTGTCTCAGGACTTGTCAGCGGATTGTAAAGTGTAAGGAGATTTAATTTTTTTTCTTTGGCCTTGGTTCTCCACGTCAGTTGGCTGACTCCAGAGTCCATGATTCCGTTACTGAGGTACTCTGCCTCTCAGTCTGAATTACCACGAGTGGTAGCGTCACTCTAACAATGGGGAAGGAGAAGGAAGAAGTGGGAGAATAAAGAAATCAAGACCTTACAGTACAATTAATTTAAAGCATCATTGGACTGGAAGTCCCAACTGAATGCTGGTTCTGCTTTGACCGCTGCCTAGCTTTGTGATCGTAAGCTCGTTGCTTCTGAGCATCTCCTACGCTTCTCTTCCAGGGCAAGCGTTCTTTGGCCCGCAGACTCAGAATGAGCCTTGACTTTGAGAAAGGGTGCTGTCTGGAGGAGACTGCTATCCAAGTGCTGGGCCCCAGGTCAGCTGGCTCTGGAGCTGGACCTCCCGCTGATATTCCTGCTTTCGGACAGACGCTCTGGGAGATTCACAGCTCTGGGAGATTCACAGCGCTAGGCCAGCTGGGGTAGCTGTCTCCGTGTTCACAGGCCCTCTACCCTACACATTTTTGCCTGGCTGACTCCCATTCACTGATAAGTGTCAGATCTCCTCTGACCGTGCAGGCTTGGCTGGGTCCTTAGGCTTTGACATTGCTGTATCAGCCTCCTTTGTTATATAGGACTCACACAGTTTGTAGTTAAATACTCACTGAGGCATCTACTCTGGGGTCAGCGGGTGGATGGACAATAGCAGATTTCCAGTGCCACTCCATTGCAAGGAATTAAAATGGTAAATGATTGAAAGCGCAGCAAGGTGTAGCACAGGTGTGCTGAGCTCACGCCTGGAGCAAGGCAGCCCCCCCTAGGGCAGAGCCAGCCGGAAACAACCAGTACCTTGCTCCTAGGGTAGCTTCGTTAATCATCAGAAGTCACCTATCTGCCTTCGAGGCTGAATACAGACGCAGTGATGGTGCTTGTACCAGTCAAGACTGATTGCAGAAATAAATCCCGCCACCTGTGCCCCTGCCCTACTAGAGGCACTAGAGAAACCCAGCTCATCTTAGATGCCCAGTGGACATTTGAATAAATGGAAGCCGTTAGCGTCACCATCCGGTAATTCCTCTGAGTGGCAGAATGACTGTCCCAAAGTTCACAGGCTTTGTAGACTTGACTTCACAGGAGAAGCCTCACAAACTTTATTTTGCCTTTCGGTGTGATTTTTTTTTTTAAGATTTTATTTATTTATTTGACAGAGAGAGATCACAAGTAGGCAGAGAGGCTGGCAGAGAGAGAGGGGGAGGAAGCAGGCTCCCTGCCAAGCAGAGAGCCCGATGTGGGACTCAATCCCAGGACCCTGAGATCATGACCTGAGCCGAAGGCAGAGGCTTAACCCACTGAGCCACCCAGGTGCCCCTCGGTGTGATTTTCTTGGGTTC
Organism: Mustela nivalis; assembly: GCF_964662115.1. Lineage (NCBI taxonomy): Eukaryota > Metazoa > Chordata > Mammalia > Carnivora > Mustelidae > Mustela > Mustela nivalis. The sequence continues at coordinate 144,927,443 of NC_139020.1, forward strand.
ATAGGATATTTCAATAAAGATAACGTGTGGGCATGTACAAATGAAGGGCAGGGGAGGGGCTGTTGGAATCAGCTCACTAAGAGCCTCAAGAGGTGATCATTGATGATTTCAATGAAAATAAATCACAGGTGTCTGGTACCATTTAGAGTCGAGATGGGCAAGCTCATGCCAAAGCACAAGGCAGTAATCAAAATAGTGCTCTTAACGACCTGGGTTGGGTCATTAAAAGGTTTAGCTGTGTTAGGAATACTCCACTTAATTGTAAAAGGGAGATACAAAAAATCCATTAAACTGAGTGCATTGCCTTCTTGTTCGTGGGGGAGGTTGGAGAAGAAATCTTAGTTTGCTAAAAAAATGAAACTCTTCAGCTTGACCAAGGGTATATACATCCACTGTCAAAAACAGACCTTGTACAAATGTAAACATCAAATGAACAATAAAGTAGAATAAAAAGGATGGTCACTATCATGTGGTAGAAGATGGCTCTGGAGATTCCAGTTAATGCAACACAAGAAAAACAAGTAATGGAAATATTGGAGAACATCAGAACTGGTTATTGTAGTTGGCTTAGCCAGAAAATTCTTGGGAAGCAATTGAGATCAGAAGGGCTTATAACAAACATTCTCACCACCATACCTCCTTACTCCAGGGTCTCCCTCCCCAGAGACTGCCACTTGGGACACCTCTGCCTTTACTCATATCCATAGCTGCAAATAATGTGGGCAGTGCCATCTTCTGACTCAATGTTACATGTTAACTGGTAACTATCTGTTGCCATCTGCCTTAGCTTGGGCCACCATAACAATAGACCATAGACTGGGTGGCTTCCAGTATCCAGAATTCCATGATCAAGGTGCTGGTGGGGTTGGTGTCTGGTGAGACCTTTCTCCTTGGGTTGTAAGACAGCTGCCTTCGTCCTGAGTCCTTGCATGACTTTTCTTCAGTGCATAGCAGAGGCAGGTGGGGTTGGGGGTGCTTTCTGGTACCTTTTCTTATAAGCCCTGATCCCATCATTGAGGACCCTGCCCTCATGACCTCAGCTAGACCTAAGTACCTCTTAATGGCCCCCATCTCCAAATACTATCACATTGAGGGTCAGGGCTTCAACATAGGTATTTGGGCAGGGGGACACAAGTCCGTCCAGTGCACCACCCCCATTGTTTCCCTTCTCCGTATTATAATTCATTTAAGTCAATGTTTAGTGTTTACTATTATCTCTATGCAAATATCATTTAGGATGGAGTATTGTAGTGAACATCTAACTACAAACCACTTTTGTAGTTTCTTTTGTTCTTTACCGAAGTTAATAGTAGTACTGTTGTCTCTCTTGCTGTTTCTGTTTGCTTAGGGGGTTTTTTGGTAGCTAATTTGCCCCAATTTTTCCTATAACAGCCTCTCAGGAAGGTTTCCCCCAAGGGCAGTCACATCAGATCATCACAGTTTAATTTTTATCCTGGATGAATTTCTCCCGGGGATCTTCCTTCACTTTGGAATTCCCTCTGCCTTTGGGTTGGGCTGAATTTTTTGTTTCCTGGCATCACTTCACTTCCTGTTTCTTATTTTCCTCCCTCATTTTCAGGGAGCTCGTTTCCTAGCTGCCTTGCCAGGTTAAAAAGAAAGTAAAGTGACATAAAGCAGGAGATGATCACATCTGTAATGCCGGTCTTCTGAGTCACCGTCCCAGCCTGGCCCGGGGCGCCTGTCCTGCTTGATTTCCGCTCCTCTCGGGGATTGCCCTTACCTCCCTCCTGTGTTAACTCTAAGTCTACAGGTCAGCCTACACATGTTTCCTTTTTTAGAGTTTGTGCCCTCATTTTGGTGAGTCATAGCCAACACTGCATGTCTGGGGAGAAAAATGTATTCTCCTCTTGTTCTTCATTGATAATTTTTCTGGGTAGTTTCTGGGTTAGGAGTCATTTTCCGATTTGAAAGCATTTGCCTGTGTCTTCTAATATCCTAGTATCCTATTGCTTTTAGTAAAGTTCAAAAGCTATTCTTAAAAAAAAAAAAAAAAAAAAAAAGCTGTTCTTCTTTCTGACGCTATTCAGGTCTATAGGTGACCTGTTTGTTCTTTGGTCGTTTAAAAAATCCTTTCTTTGTACCTGATATCCTGAAATTTCATGTTGTACCTTTTCCATTTGTGTCTATTTTCATCCATTGTGCTGGCTTCTCAGGGGAGTTCTTTTATGTAGAAATTCATGTCCTAAATTTGGAGGTTTCTTGAGTTATCTTGTGGTTGACTTCTTTCCCTCCTTTGTCTCCTGTCTCTGTTCCTGGAATGTATCATTCAGACACCTGACCTCCTGAACCTGTCCTCTAATTGTCCTCTTTTCCTGTTTGTTTTTTTCCTTCATCTTTTTGTCTTTTTTGTCATCTTTTCTAGAAGATTTTCTCATTTTTATGTCCCACTTTCATGGCGTTTTTAATTTCTGCTAGCCTATTTGTAATTTCAAAAGTGAATTTTCTTCCCACAGGACTGTTTGTGTCCTTCCTATAACCTATTTCTGGTTCACTACTGTAATATCTTTTCTCCCTGAGGATACCGATTTTTTTTTTCTCTCCCTCTTCAAAGTTACTTTCTTCCAGTTTGTGTTTTGGTCTCCGCTCCCTGCCCCATTATACGGCTTTTTTGTCATCATAGATCTGGTAACCTTGGTTGTCTGCCTGCGTTTTGAAAATGCAAAGCTGTTCGGATGCTTTAAGCACATAGGTGGGGCTTATCAACTTTGAACTCCGTTGTGGACTGGCCGGGCCAAGCTGTGTGTTGGTGAATCCCCAAGGTCTTTTCTCTTGTGTGAGTGAAGGCTTCACTGCCAGTGCCCTAAGAACCCAATGGAGGGGAAATGTTAGGGATTGGAAGGATGGGGAAGTCTTCACACTGAAGAGTCATTTCAGCCCTTCCTTCCCTTCCCCTCCCCTCCCTTCCCTTCCCCTTCTTATCTCTGTGCCCAATTTTGGTCTCGAACTCATGACCCCAGGATCAAGAGTCACACGCTCCACTGACCAAGCCAGCCAGGTGCCCCCCCCCCGCCTTTTTAAAATATTTTATTTATTTATTTAACAGAGAGAGACAGATCACAAGTAGGCAGAGAGGCAGGCAGAGAGAGAAAGGGGGAAGCAGGTTCCCTGCTGAGCAGGGAGCCTGATGCAGGGCTCCATCCCAGGACCCTGAGATCATGACCTGAAGGCAGAGGTTTAACCCACTGAGCCACCCAGGTGCCCCGCCCCCTTTTTTTTAAAGCGATCTAGGACCCAGCTACTTTAAAACAGCTTTCTGCAACTCGATGACTTTAGCCGTCCCCCCTTCTCTCTCAGTCACTGTTCTAGTCCCAGAGGTGCCTGAGTCTTTTCAGACCTTGCAGCGACCATGGTTTGGTTCTTGCCTTTCCCCATCAACCAGCTTAGTTAGACCCCAGCTTTTTCACAGTGGCCAAGTTCGTTATCCCTCATCCACGTGTTCCAAGCTGCTGAAACTGTGTCGCTTTTGTCTCCTTTCCTAACCATCCCATTCTTGTGATAATTTTAGAAGGGTTTGGGGAAGGAGCAAAATTAGACTCATGTGTTCAATTTGACATCTTTATCCAGAAGCCTAAAATACATGCTGAAGCTACCGTGGCTGGCACTGGTACCGCCGTCTCCCAGATGGGTGGAAGAGAATAAAGATTCCAGAAACTAACCCAATATATGAAAAGTCACCAATACGTGGTAACAGATCAATCGACTAGCTGCTAGAAAAAATAAAATTGGCCTTTCCTTGCCCCATATAGAGAACACAATTCTAGTTGGATTAAAGACCTAAACCTGTATACAAGCTGTAAGAAAATACAGGAGAATATTTGTGTAATCCTGGGTTGAGGAAGACCTTCCTAAGATGGGAATAGAAGAAGGCTTAAAGGGGGACCCATTAACTACATAAGAGGTTAACACTTCCGCAAGACAAAAGACTGTTACAAAACCGTTAAAAAACAAACTTGGGTGGGGAAAATATTGCCACATGTGGCGTTACCATGCCTCTTCTCTAAAAACCTTTACAAATCAGGAAGAAAGTGATTTTTTTTTTTAACGATTTTATTTATTTATTTGACAGAGAGAAATCACAAGTAGATGGAGAGGCAGGCAGAGAGAGAGAGAGAGGGAAGCAGGCTCCCTGCTGAGCAGAGAGCCCGATGCGGGACTCGATCCCAGGACCCTGAGATCATGACCTGAGCCGAAGGCAGCGGCTTAACCCACTGAGCCACCCAGGCGCCCCAAGAAAGTGATTTTTTAAAAACATATCAATAAATAAGGAAGGAACTCGAGATGGCTAATAAGCATTTGAAAAAGTGCTATCACATCCTCACCACTAATCAGGAAAACGTAAGCTAAAACAAAAAGAGTGCTGTACACCAGCGATTTTTTAAAAATTTTTATTAACATGTAATATATTATTAGCCCCAGGGGTACCGGTCTGTGAATCACCAGGTTTACACACTTTACAGCAATCACCATAGCACATGCCCTCCCCAATGTCCATAACCCCACCACCCTCTCCCTACCCACCCCCCACAACCCCATACACCAGGAATTCTTTTTTTTTTTTTTAAAGATTTTATTTATTTATTTGGCAGACAGAGGTCACAAGTAGGCAGAGAGGCAGGGTCAGGCTTGATCCCAGGACCCTGGGACCACGATCGGAGCCGAAGGCAGAGGCTTAACCCACTGAGCCACCGAGGCACCCCATACACCAGCAATTCTTAATGTGTGGACTCTGGACTGGCAGCATTGGCACCACCTGGGACTTGCTGACTTACCGAAAAAACTCAGAGACTGGGACCCAGCCCTCTGTGGTTTCACAAGCAGGGCCAGTGATTCCACGTAACCAGGAGAATGAACCAGTGACATTCAGTGTCATGCTTGAATCGCACCATGCTCAGTGAAAGAAACCAAACCACAAGAATACCTACTGTAGGATTCCATGTATATGAAGTTCAAAAACATGCACCACTCAGGTGTTAGAAATCAGGACGATTGTTACCCTTAGAGGAGGGCAGGAGTAACTAGAAGTGAGAATGAAGCTTCCGGGCACTGGTCACGTTCCGTTTCTTAGCGTGGATGCTGGTTCTACAGGTTTGTGCAGTTTGTGAAAATTCGTTGAGTTGTTCATTGTGGATTTGTACATTTTTCTCTATGCTGCAATTCAGTGAAGCAGGGCAAGGTTAAACATGAGATCTTTCTCTCTCTCTCTTTTTAAAAGATTTTTAAGTCCTCTTTATGCCTCATGTGGGGCTCAAACTCATGACCCCGAGATCAAGAGTTGCATGCTGTACCAACTGAGCCAGCCAGATGCCTCAATAATCTCTTTTTTTAAATTGGGTTTTAAATTATTTAAAACATGGGTACCTGGGGTTGAAAGGAAAAGCATGCTTTAGTATAAGTACAGTTAGCACAAGGCCTTGAGGAGTAATTTGGCAGTATCTCTAATACTTAAAATAGCCTAGAAGTTCTGCCTCTCAGAATCCTTCCTGGAATTCAGGTGTATATTATAAGAATGTTCCCTGGGCATTTTTATACAAGCGTAAAGGAGATAACTTCAATTTCTCTCCATCGGGAACTGGTTACACGAGTTATAGAAAACTGGGCAACTGTCAAAATTGGTGTAGATCTGTATGTAGTGGCGTGAAAGGAGGTCCCTCATGATATTATTCACAGAGAGAAGCCAGTCACAAGCCCCGTGTACAGCCTGATCCATATTTTCAAGAGAGAAAGAAAAGGATGTTCAGGTGGTAGTTACAGATGCAAGGAAAAGAAGTTAAGAAAAGTAGATTTAAATTTTTTGTATTGGTTTCTCTTGAAAATGTGTAAGTGGTTGGGGGTTGTTGCTTGTTTGTGTATTTTATATATACTTTCTATATTTTTTTAAATTTTTACCTGCATTGATCACTTTGGGAATTATTTTTTTTTAAGTCCTAGCTTTACTATTCAAAAAAGTCTTAGCCTAAAAAAAAAAAATGCTCATCAGTGAAAAAAACAAACAGTATTTTTGTAGTCTAAGCAAATAAAGATTTAGCGTTTGTCTTAAGCAAATAAAGATCTAGAGATCTAGAGTTTGTCTTAAACACAGACATGCACAGCCAGCAGGAGAGTACTAACATTTTTGTAGAGTGATTTTCGTCAGTATTGGTATAGTGGTAGACGAAAGGCTTGCTTCTTGTTTCTGTTATCTAGGAAATTCACTTGGGTAGAATTCTTTTCTTGACGGGGGCATTCTTTTAACTGTGTTTGTGGGTAAGGTCATGGGTCAGGTATTCCTGCTTTTAAAGAGATGACTCAGTTAACGAAATTGTCCCCGTGTGTAAAAGGTGAGCACTGCTAGCCCGTTAAACAAAGCGTCTCTGGACAGTGGGCCCTGCTTGCTTTAATAATGAAAAACGTCTTTGCATTCAGAGCCAAGAGCTGTTAGCGGAGCCGGTCGACCTGGACACAGGCTCATGCTGGAGACTTTTAAACTCTTGCACTCCCCTTGGGGGACAACCTGACCCTGTTTGCTGTGTTTCTTCACACAGTGATGTTTCTTCTGTGCATCACCAACAAAAGGCTGTTCTGACCCCTTCAGTTGGAATCAGGAATCCCGTGATGTTCTTTCAGACCCCACCGTGCTGGATTACATCTATTATCAGTCTCACTGATCCGATGAGGATCTCTCTGTGTGTAGATTACCTGTCAGTTAAAATGAATTCAGGCCCGAAACCCCGTCTGTGTGAGGCTTAGCACTTTCTGGAATTCTATCTCATTTTGCACGTCTTCACTTTTGATCAATTCTGCTGCCACGAATGGAAGCGTAAAAACACGTCTCCATTAAGCATTGCTTTGGAATCATATACAGTATCAAATGGATAAAAGGAACCGCAGCTTTCGCCTCCAAAGGGGAAGCAGCAACACTGAGAGTCTGTCTTGAACTCCCTGGCACAGCATCCAAACTGTAGCAGATAGGTGGTCTCCTCGCGGTGAGCAGTGGGCAGTGTCCCTCGGAAACCTGTCTGCGGGCTTCATGACCTCACAGTAAGGGCCTGCACCCTTGTCCCTGCAGCATCCACTTGTCATCCTTATCTGGAGGTCCTGCCCGCCTCAGGCTGGGTTGGTTGAAAACGGAGCTCTGAAGCTGTGGTGTAGATCCGCCCATTCACCTGTTATTGTTTCATTGTTCAGGTGAGGAAGTGACAGCCCTCTTATACACCATACATCTTTCCAGAGACTGCATATCTTTCCACTCTGTCCTAACCTACTAAATTTGTTCAGGTTCTGCCCTGGCCACTTCGGATGTGTGTCTGGAATTCCCTCACTTCCCAATAGTCGCTGCCACCATCTTGGTCTTGAATACATCATCTTCTCCCACTGGGACTATTGTGACAGTCTGTGAGCTTGTCTCCTCACACATACTCCCTTCCCTTCCACGTGCCTATCCTCCCCAAGCAGCCAGAGTAGTACTGTAGCCAAACTAATGTGCGTTCTCTCCATGGTGAGACACGGATGGAAACCCCACCAGGCAGAGGTCTCGTGCAGCAAATAAGGAGATCACGGGGAATCACTTCCAACGCCGTGACTCCCCAGGCAAGGGTGGAGGGGTTCCTTTTATTTAGGGTGAGGATGAATATTTAGATTTGTCACTGCATGTAGAGGGGAGTGTAAGGCTGCATGTGTGCCCTAAGGAAACCTGCCTGTACATACATTGTGTGTTATGTAAATGAGGCTGGGGCTCCTCTGTGGAGCTTGTGGGGAGATTTTTTTTTTTTTTTTAAGATTTTTTTATTCTTGTGAGAGAGAGCACATGAATGAGTATGAGCAGGGGAGAGGGGCAGAGGGAGAAGCAGGCTCCCCACTGAGCACAGAGCCCAATGCGGGGCTCCATCCCAGGACCCTGAGATCACAACCTGAGCTGAAGGCAGATGCTTAACTGACTGAGCCACCCAGGTGCCTGGAGATTTAGTATTATAATAAGATAAAGGTATCTGTCAGTCATTCCCTGGGTCACTCTGTGGGCTCTCTGTAGAGGCATGAGTGGGGTTTAAGTTCAAACTGATCTGGGGGTTCTGGGCCACCAGAACTCTGGGTCCAAGCATTCGCTGTTGCTTGAGGGGTAGTCTCAGTTTTCATCACAGGATGTTGTACCCGTTCGGTCTTTTTTCTCAGTTAAGAGATAAGCTAGAAAGCAGAGCTTAAGGAAAAATGTGGGACAGAGGTCAGTGGCTACAAGCAGCTGAGCAGTAAAGGTCAGGTCTTGGGGTCTAGCTGGTGACACTATTAAAACTTTACCCTGGTCCTATCACTGTCTTGTTCCAACCTGTCACCATCCTTAGGAGAAGGTACAAAATCCCTAGGCCTCCTGGGCCCATATAATCTCACCCTCTCCGACCTCTCAAACATTTTGCACCAGTGTCCTAACTTAGTATACTTTCTTACAGGTTCTAGAATACAGCAAAGCCCTTCCCCCCCAGACCTTTTGCCCTTGCTGTCTTCTTGCTTGTCCGTCTCGCTAGCTTTTCCTGGGTCTTCAGGATATTCTGCAGTATGGCCTTCCCTGACACTCCCCATGCCTGCAACAAGGGTGTATCTCTCTATTATACACTCATACTTCATTTTCCTTCATAGCATTTTCCACAATCACAATTATTCAGATATGTCTCCCCACTAGACTTTAAGTTATGAACCACAGGGTTGGTTCAATGTGTGTCCCACCCATCCTTGGGGCCTCACAGCAGGAAGCTTTGGCAGAGTTTATTGCTCTCAAAGGCTATAAACAAATAAGTGAAAACAATCTTCCTAGATTTGTGATTAAAATTCCTGTAGTATTTTGTTCCATATGCCACAAAGAAAGATAAAAGAGAAATGAAATAATTTGTCCTGAGCCTGAACAGCTAGAGCCAGCCCTGGACTCCTGTGGGGATATGGTTGGGATACTAACTTTTTCATGACCTAGGAATAAAGACCTGGTCCCTGGAAGGTGCTGGAATATGAGATGCATCCTTTGTGCTGGCCTTCCTTTGTTCAGGACTAAAGATGCCCACAGTTCAGATCGGTTTCCTTTCCCTTGATGAAATCTTCCTTTAAGGGCGCCTGGGTGGCTCAGTGGTTAAGCCGCTGCCTTCGGCTCAGGTCAGGATCTCAGGGACCTGGGATCGAGTCCTGCATCGGGCTCTCTGCTTAGCAGGGAGCCTGCTTCTGTCTCTCTCTCTCTGCCTGCCTCTCTGTCTACTGTGATCTCTCTCTGTCAAATAAATAAATAAAATCTTTAACAAAAAAAAAAAAAAAAAAAAGAAATCTTCCTTTAGTCAATTGGAGATTGATTTGGCTTTGGGCTTGGTCTTATTCATCGGCCGTGAAGATTTGGATGGCTCTTCCTGGAATAAATGCACAGCTTATGTTAAAATGCTCAATGCCGGCATCTGCACTAGGCCCTTGGGTGTTCTCCTTTCTGAAAATTCTCTCAGGCCATGCATTATTTGCCATCTGCCGGGGGACAGGGGGGAGAGGGCAGCGGTGGCAGGTGGGGAGTCCTCAGAAGTTCGTCCCTTGAGAGAAGATAGTTCCGTGGACCACCTCAAGTGGACCTGCAGTCTTGTTCCTTGAAAGCATCAGCCTATGAGCAGGTGTGTGTAGCTTCTCCCCTCGTAGTGCTTCAGAACTCCTTATTAGTGCCGACATTTAAAAATCAAGATGATCCTGTACAAATTTGATTTTCTGTGTTTTCTTGAGGGGAAAATAAAGATGACAATCTAGCAAAACTGACCCACAATAGGGGAGCCTGCCTGGTCCAGCCAGTGGAAAATGTAACTCTTGATCTTGGGGTCATGAATTCGAGCCCCACCTTGGGGGCTAGAGTTTACTTAATAAAAGATTGGCCCAGAGCAGTTGGCTGGAGCTGAGTAGAGACCACCCCTTACAACAGATACAGTTTTTCTTGTTTTCTGGTCTCTGTTCAGCCAACCACGTTCATCTCTTGTACCTCCCTGGCATTTGTGGGTACGTGAGTCTGCAAACTTGAGTCTGCAACCCCTGTTTTGTATTCGTAAGTCATGTGTGTGTGTGAATATGAACAAAAGCTGTAAATGGCACCCTAACATTTTTTTTCTCTCTCCCTGCTTCCTTCTTTACCTTCCTCTTGTGTCTTCCTTTTCTTTCAAACTGCCTCTGCCATTTTACAGGTTCTGGGACTGCTGGTGTGGACGCTGATTGCTGGAACCGAGTACTTCCGGGTCCCTGCGTTTGGCTGGGTCATGTTCGTAGCTGTATTTTACTGGGTCCTCACCGTCTTCTTCCTCATCATCTACATTACAATGACCTACACCAGGATTCCCCAGGTGCCTTGGACAACGGTGGTAAGGAAGCCAGGGGTCGTCGTCTTGTCCACTGCCCACTAGGTAGGGTGGAACTTAGTCCTTCCTAGTCCTTAGTGTTGGAATTCAGGGTTGTTGCTCTGCCAGCAAAGCAGGGGACAAAGCCAGGGAGAACCCAGTGCAGCAGGTGTTTTATACCTGGGTATGAAACTGGCCATGCTGGAACATCCAGGAATTTCTTTTAGTCAAAATAGCAAACCGGTTCTCGGAAGACTGAATGAAGAGAGAAGTTCACTTCTTCATTCATTCCCCATAAACACCATCACCTAGAAACAGGCACATCACGGCATCAGCCTCAGCAGACCTCACTTCCTTCGAACCCCTCCTGGGGCCATAACCTTAGCCTTTTGCACACAGACCTCTTTGATGTTGGGAAGCACAGTGTGTGCAGAATTAGAACGAAAAATGAATTGCTGTTCAAATAAATGGGTGTCTTCATAATTGGAAGCAAGTGCAGTCAAGGATGATTGGATGCTTGTGTGGGATAAACTAAGAGGAACACATGGTGTGGGATGAAATAGATATAGATAAGCAAATGCACCTGTCTTAGTTGGCTCCGGCACCATAACAAAGCACTACAGACTGGGTAGCTTAAGTGACAGAAACGGATTTCTCACTCTTCTAGAGGATGCAGTCAGGTGTCAGGAGAGCTGGTCTCTGGTGAGAGCTCCCTTCCTGAGTTGCAGGTGTCTGCTGTCTTGCCGGGGCCTCACATGGAAGAGAAAGAGAGTATGAGCTCTCCTTCATCTCTTCCCACCCTCCAGATCTCATCAAACCTGGATTACCTCTCAGATGCTGCATCTCCAAATAGCACCATGTTGTCAAGTAGAGCTTCTGTGCACCTGGGGGGACACAGACATTCAGTCCATAATATTCTGCCCCTGCCTCCCCAAAATCATGCCCTTCGAATGTGCAAAATGCATTCATTCCATCTCAGCCTCCCCCAAAGTCTTAACTCGTTCCAGCATTGACTGAAGTCTAAGATCCAAAGTTTCGCCTAAATGTCATCGAGATCAAGTATGATGAGAGTGGAGGTACAGTTCATCCTCAGGCAGAATTCCTCTCCAGCTGCGAGCCTGTGAAACCAGACAAGTTATGTACTTCCAGGATACAGTGGTGGGACAGGCACAGGATAGATGTTCCCTTTCCAAAAGGAGAAATAGAGAAGAAGGAAGGGGAGGCGAGTCCCAGGCAAACCCGGAACTTACAAGACAAATTCTATTGGGTCTTAAGTCTCCAGAATAAGTCTCTTTGGTTCAGTGCTCTGCCATTAGGCCTCCTGGGGTGGCATTGTCACCCCTATGCATCTGTTGGGTGACCCTGCCCCTGAGACACAGAACCCAGAGAGGCAGACCAACCTTTTGAAACTGAGGAGTAACCAACTTTTCCCTGGGGCCTGATCATCTCTGCATCAGCCTCTCGGTGATTCATTTTTTTTTCTGGAAGACTGGCATGTATTCACAGTCAAATGGCTCTGTGGTTCGAAGTCGGCAGCAATTCTTTATTTTGTCCCATCTCCACCCTTTTCGTTCAAATGGCAGCATTTCACAGGTATAATCCCTTACCCGTTCCTGGCTTCTGCTGACACATGATTAGATCTGTGGTTTGCATCCATGATCTCTTTATCAAATGGTTGTTTGGCCACACCTGTACTGTTCTCTTTGGAGCAAGCTCTTTCTTTTAGTAGTTTTTTTTTAAAATTTATTTGAGAGAGAGAGAGTTGGGGGGAAGAATGGAGGGAGAGGAGGAGAGAGAGTCCTAAGCAGACTCCATGCTGAGTGTGCACAGCCCAACACGGGGCTCGATCCCAAGACCCCGAGATTACAACCTGAGCTGAAACCAAGAAGAGTTGGATGCTCAACCAGTTGTGCCACCCAGCACCCCAAGCTTTCTTATTTTTTTTGCAATATGGATAGGCTTAGAACTTTCCAAACCTTCAAGTTCAACAGTTTCTTCTTTAATTCATCTCTCTCCTTGTGCATTTTACTATAAACAGGAGGAACACTTTGCTTAAAAAATCTCCCCATTTAAATATCCAGTTTTTGGGACTCCTCGGTGGCTCAGTCATTTAAGCATCTGCCTTCATCTCTGGTCGTGATCCCAGGGTCCTGGGAGCGAGTCCTGCATCCACTCCTTGCTCAGCAGGGAGCCTGCTTCTCCATCGGTCTGCTGCTTCCCCTTCTTGTGCTCTCTCTCTCTTTGACAAATAGATAAAGTCTTAATCAGCTTCAACATCCATAGTTCTAGTATGTTCTTCAAAATTCTACAGCCTTTACTCATTATCCAGTTCCAAAGCCAATTTTATATTTTTAGATCTTTGTTACAGCAACATCCCACTCCTGGTTCCAAAATCTCTCTACCCCACTCTTGATCTAAATTCTGTATTAGTCAGAGTTCTCTAGAGAAGCACGGGCTTTAGGCTGTGTGTGTGTATAAAGAGATTTATTAGAAGGAATTGGTTCACATGATTGTGGAAACTGAGAAGTCCCAAGATCTGCTGTCCACAAGCCAGAGACCCAGGAATGCTGATGGTGTAGTTCCCGGCTGAGTTCAAAGGCCTGAGAACTAGGGATGCTCTAAGTTCTAGTCCGAAAGCCACCAGGCTTGAGACTGAAGAAGACCTGATGTTTCAATTCAAGCCTAAAGGCAGGAAAAAAGACTGCTGTCCCAGCTCAAGGCAGTCTGGCAGGAGCACTTCCCACTTACTCAGCCTTCTTATTCTATTCAGTTCTTCAACTGATTTGATGAAGCCCACCCACTTAGAGAGGGCAGTCTGCTTTACTCACTCTGTAGATTCAAATGTTAGTCTCATCCAGAAACCCCTACAGATAGACCCAGAATAAGGTTTGACCAAATATCTGTGTACCTGTGGCCCAGGCAGGTTAACATATGAAATCATCCCATCATCATGGTACCCTGTAGAAAGTGTGACGGAAGTTACCATCTTAGCTGGGACAGCTGGGAACTCTTCCAGGAGGAGCCAGCATTTAGTGTCATCTTGAAGACTGAGCATGCACATCCTAAGGGGAGCTCACAGAGATAAAAGGTGAGGTCTCCCTTGCCTTGGAGCATTTGCAGTCTTGTTGGGGAATTTGAAGTAGCTGCATGATTTAAGAAACAAAAGAACCCCATTTAGTGCCACACGTGTCTGTATGAAACAGACCTCTAGAGTGATACTCTCTTTTTGTTTGTTTTCAACCAATATATCAGAAAAATATCCAGCTCCCAATAACTAGTTGATAAACCAGATTTGAAGTATAGCGTATTTGTGGGTTGTAGACAGAAATGAACTTGGCAGGCCTTGCACACAGCACCATCACTGCTCAAAATGTACCTGGCTTTGTTCTTCCTGGGAGCTGCCTTCAGAGCTAAGTCAACCCACAAGAAAGCCGGTCTCATTCGATTTCACAAAGCACAGTCACTGCCTCTGGACGGTTTTCCCAAATACAAAAGGGAGGATTCTCCACTACGATTCTCAGAAATGTGGTTCTGAAAGTAAAACCAGTCGATGTGCCCAGAGCCACCTGGGGCGGCACAACCAGCCTTGCTGGATTTGGGGTCCTGCCTCCCTGGGTGGGCACTGGGAGGAAAGACTCATTTGGATGTGGGGAATCAAAAAAGGGGAGCCCCTTGAAGTAGCAGTCACAGGGAGAGCATACAGCCCAGGGGGGCGAGGGCATGTAAGGAATGCTGTTATGGAGAAAGAGGGGTCTTAAAAGGGTGTCTTGAGCAAAGTGCTTGGAACTTGGAAGAAGAGAACTTGGAGACTGTCACAGGAGAGGAAGTGGGTAAATGCGGGAATGAGCGGTACCTTGCATTCCACTCCTGCGGAGTCTCAATTCCTAGGGATGTTATCTGGATCAGGGCTGGGCAAACTTCCACTATACAGGACCAGACAGTAAGTATTTTCTCTTTGGGGGGCTATACAATCTGTCATGACTACTCAGCTCTGCTTGCACCTTGAGATCAGCTGTAGACAATTTGCAAATGAATGAACGTGATAGTCTTCCCTATAAAACTTTATTCCCACAAACTGGCTGTGGGCCAGATTTGGCCTATGCCCATAGTTTGCTGACTTCTGCTCCATATCATCTCTGGTCTCTCTCTTCTCTAAGCCAAAAGTACTTCCACTGACTTTTACATTAAAAATTTAAAATTTCAAAATATTTTAAAATAGTTTCTTTTGTCTTAATTTATGTTTCATTAATTTATTATTTTATATTTTTAAAAATATTTAAAATGTCTTACTACATTAAAATTTTTTAAAATTAAAGATTTATTTACTTATTTTAGAGAGAGAGAGAGAGAGAGAACAAGGGAAGGGGCAGAGGGAGAGAGAGAGAAAATCCCCAGCAGATTCACCACTAAGAATGGAGCCCTACATGGGGCTTCATCCCAAGACCTTGAGATCATGACCTGAGCCGAAATCAAGAGTCAGCTGCTTAACCATCTGAGCTACCCAGTGGTTTAAAATTTAAAATGTAAATTTTAAATTCAAATAAAATTTTGAAATTTAAAAATAAAGTTTAAAATAAAAATTCAAATTTTAATTATTTAAATTTAAAATAAAAATTTAAATTAATTTAAAAATTTAAATTATTTATTTAAACTTAAAATAAAAGTTGAGGAACACCTGGGTGGCTCAGTGGGTTAAAGCCTCTGCCTTCAGCTCAGGTCATGATCCCAGGGTCCTGGGATCGAGCCCCACATTGGGCTCTCTGCTCAGCAGGGAGCCTGCTTCCCCCTCTCTCTCTGCCTACTTGTGATCTCTGTCTGTCAAATAAATAAATAAAATCTTTTTTAAAAAAAGAATTTAAAATAAAAATTGAAAAAAATTATAATTTTAATATTAAAAATATTTAAAAATTAGAAGAATGCTCTAGCTCAGTCGGTAGAGCATGAGACTTTGTTTTCCCCCTAAGCAATAACAAGATTGGATTTGCTCATAAATTTGTGATTTGGGAGGAGCTTAATAGGACAGTCTAGCTAGTCTAGCTCTGCTTCCCTCATCAGCTGGGATGGCTTGAAGGTGGCTGGAGGCTGGAGTCATCACATGACTAGCAGCTGATACTGCTCTGGCCAGGGCCTGATACTGCTCTGGCAGCTGATACTGCTCTGGCCTCTCTGTGAGCCTGCTTGGATGGTCCACAGACCAGTGGCTTGGCATATATATATACACACACACATATATATATTTATATGATTACATAATTAATTACATTTATATATTATAAATATATAATTTTGTATATAAATATATGGATTATATTTAATTATACATTATATATAATTATATATTTTTAATTCTATAAATATATAATTTTTGAAGTTTTTAATTCTTTATTTACATTCAGATTAGTTAACATGTACTGTATTATTAGTTTAAGGGAGAGAATTTAGTGATTCATCATTTGCCTCTAACACCCAGTGCTCATTCCATCAAGTGGAGCATGAGACTCTTAATCTTGGGTATGTAAATTTGAGCCCCATGTTAGGTGAAGAGATTATTTAAAATTTAAAAAAAAAATTGAAGTATTGCTTTTATTTTTTATTTTTTCAAGATTTTATTTATGTATTTGAGAGAGAGAATGAGAGAGAGTGAGCATGAGAGGTGGCAGGTCAGAGGAAGAAGCAGACACTCCCCCCCCACATCTTCACCCCCCCCCCCAACTGAGCAGGGAGCCCGATTTGAGACTTAATCCCGGGACTCCAGGATCATGACCAGAGCCGAAGGCAGTTGCTCAACCAGCTGAGCCACCCAGGCACCCTCAAATATTGTTTTTTTGTTTTTTTTGTTTTTTTTTAATTAACAATGCTCCTTTCTGGCACTTCCTAGTTTTAAAATGCTTTGATTTGCTTGATCAGAATTCATCATAATGAAGTGTGTCCCCCTTTTATAAGCCAGAAAATGGAGATTTAGAGCCTCATGGCTTCTCCCAGATGCACACTCAGCTGGGGTCCATCTCTCTCTATTTCCATCCAGCATTTTTTTCTGATCTTGTTCCATTCCAGGCATGCCTCTGCCTGAGTAATGTATAAGAACCCAACCAGCAGTCAGGAGACCAGGACTTGTAGACCCATTAGAGTTATTGAATCCTTCATCTCATCAAGCAAGCCCGTCAGCCTCCACCTACAGGTTGCACACTCACATGTGGGCCAAGACCAGACGGGTCATGCAAGTGAGTGTAAATTCAGTGAGTGCTGAATTCTCACCACCCAGAAACAGTTTGGAGGCATCTTAACCAAATGGGGAATATTCTTCACTTCCCAAAGAAATAAATTGCAAACGGGCTCTCAGAATTGTTAGATCTGTTGTTTATTTCCCTCCCTAAGGCAATCCAGAAATCTGGGCTTTTGTGTGAACTCTTTCACTTTTAAAATATTTATAGCCAAATTTTAAAAACTTATTTTGTTACTGGCAGATGCTACAGGTCAAACATGTCTGACTTCGGGTTGAGGGGGTTTCTATTTCCTGCTTTGAGAAGCCCCTTTGCGACCTCTCCGAGCAGTCGCGAGTGGGTTGAGCAGTGTTAACTGGACATCCTGAGTGGGGTCTGCGGAAAGTTTTCACGTGTAACAGTGGAGGTCTCAGGTCTTTTATTACCTATGCCCAGCAGGGGCTCATGTAGAAACAGACTAGTTTGGACGCTCGCTAGCCCCCACTGTATGTCCCACACTAACTGAAGCATGACAGGGGTCAGGCGGACCGGGACTTTCCAGAGATAGCCAATAGGCTTCTGGTGCCAGACTGAGCCTTCTAGAATTTCACTGCTCAAAGTACAGCCCCTGGACCAGTAGCATCACATGGGAGCTTATTGGAAATCTTTGGCCCTGCCCCAGACCGACTGGATCAGAAGCTCTATGGAGGGTCTGGAAATCTCTATTATAAGCTTTCCAGATAATTCTTAGGCACCTAATGTGTAGAAAACACAGGTTTACAGATAATACGGGTCCACACCTCTTCCCTGGAACCTTTAGGCCAGATATGTTTGCAATCACGATTTTTCTTTTTCCAATTTTAGGAAGAAGTAATCTGGTGCATTCATTACATAAGTTGACCCCTCCTCCTGAGTCTGGGGGCAGCACTGTAATCAGACATGTTAATATTTCTGCAAAATACATGCATTTTCCTGCTAAAAGAAATGATAAAGACTGCATTGCTCCCATGTCCATGCTAGACAGTTTTCGCTGTCAGGTGACTTTGGGATTTACTTTTGGTCTTTCGGAGCATTTGGGGAATATCTAAGATTTCAGAGAAGGGATCAGTAGATTCCTTTTAGTCCCCTGGAAGCTTGACTGTCTCCCAAGGGACACTACAAAAAACAGAGTGGTAGTTTCGCCTTATATCTCTTTGCTTGACAAGGCATGAGCTTTGCACTGGACTTGGCTTGACAATAGGCATTTTCCTTAACACATCTGAAGAGAATACAGGTGCACATTTACTGTCTCCTTCCTTAACATGGAGCGGGAACCACAGCGGGTTCCCGAGAGCACCTCTGAGCTCCTGGGCAGTATCATCTACCGGAGAGGCTGCGATGTGCTTTCTGACAAATCTGGTCTGAGCTCAAACTTCAAGGCAGAACAAAACAGTTTGTCCTCAGAGCACTGAGCACCAGGACCTCCACAAAAGCTTTTTCTGAGGATTCGTCCTCTGCACCTCACCCCTGTTGGCTTTGCTGCAAGAACTCCAAACCACAGGGGTCACAGGGCAGAGGCCGGTGGGCGTGGCCTCCTGCTGTGGGCAGTAGCAGCCATCATTGGGAAATCCCTGCTGGTGCCAGAGGTCATGCTGGATCCTTCAGATCTTAAAGTGTTTCACCTCCCACTAACTGCAAAGAGGGATTGGATTATTTCTGTTTGGCGGGTAAAGAAATTGAGACATTAGAGGATTTTTGTAGGAATGGGATGCAGGTCCTGGGAGGCCAACCACAGTTGTCAGCCCTGGAGTCTGCTTGGCTCCCAGGGGACACAAGTGCCCTGGTTCTAGTCTTTAGGAATTCGCTGGAAGAAACTGCCTCCCCTCTACTGGGAAGGAATGAAGCATTCTTGACAGTTAGGTTTGGTCAGTGGCAGATCCCAATAACACAGTGTGGAGGGTCAACAAAGGGGCTAGCTGTTTGAGGGTTTTTATCTATGGGTGCCTTTATGGGGTGGGGAGGACATTTTATACCAAAGAGGGATCAAATTTCAGAAAAGAATAGCCTCCCTCCACCTTCCCCAAAAGGGAATAGCTGGAAACCTTTTATTTTTTTTTTAATTTTTTAATTCATATATAATTATTATTAGCCTCAGGGGTAAGGTCTGTGAATTGTCAGGCTTACACACTTCACAGCACTCACCATAGCACATACCCTCTCCAGTGTTCATAACCCAACCACCCACTCCCTTTCCCCCTACCCCCAGCAACCCTCAGTTTGTTTTGTGAGATTAAGAGTCTCTTATAGTTTATATCCCTCCAGATCCCATCTTGTTTCATTTTTTCCTTCCCTCCCCCTCAAATCCCCCACATTGCCTCTGAAATTCCTCATATCAGGGAGATCATATGATAATTGTCTTTCTCTGATTGACTTATTTCACTCAGCATAATACCCTCTAGTTCCATCCACGTCTTTGCAAATGGCAAGATTTCATTTCTTTTGATGGCTGCATAGTATTCCATTGTATATATACCACATCTTCTTTATCCATTCATCTGTTGATGGACATCTAGGTTCTTTCCATAGTTTGGCTATTGTGGACATTGCTGCTATAAATATTCGGGGGCACATGCCCCTTCAGATCACTACATTTGTATCTTTAGGGTAAATACCCAGTAGTGTGATTGCTGGG
Source organism: Mustela nivalis (assembly GCF_964662115.1). Taxonomy (NCBI): domain Eukaryota; kingdom Metazoa; phylum Chordata; class Mammalia; order Carnivora; family Mustelidae; genus Mustela; species Mustela nivalis. The sequence goes on from NC_139020.1 coordinate 144,946,642, forward strand.
TCGTAGGGTAGCTCTATTTCCAACTTTGTGAGGAACCTCCATGCTGTTTTCCAGAGTGGCTGCACCAGCTTGCATTCCCACCAACAGTGTAGGAGGGTTTCCCTTTCTTCGCATCCTCGCCATCATCTGTCAGTTGGAAACCTTTTAGAAGGCACTGTATTTGTTCAATGACCCCTGGGGTCCAGGGATGCAAGAACTGGCATTTGAGTTGGAGGAGCTCAATGGTCGTTCAGCTGGAACAGTCTCCAACTCAGGTCCTATTGCTCTGGAGCAGTACACGCTCGTGTTTCCGAAACACTCTGGGCTGTTCCAGAACCCGCTGAAGCTTTGCCTTGTCCTCCTTCCCTTCTGTAGTCCCACAGATCTCTTTTTCCAACCTCTATAACAATCTCAGATCCAGGTTCTTTGCCCTTCTTTTTTCTTTCCTCTCTCCACCTATTTTCACTAGTTTCCCACACCTGGTGTTCCCCCAGACATACTTATTTTGGGAGTCCTCGAAAGATGGGGGGAGCCATTAGGTTTGGCTCTGAAGTAGCCGAACAGAGGCTGTGAAAACCCGTTGGGACCCTTTGGGGTGGTGTGTGGGGGAAGGAAACTCTTCCCCACTTCTCTCCAAGGGAAATAGAATTTCTTGTTTCCTTGCGAAAATCAGTTGGGCCACACTTAGTACAGAGTCGTGTTCCCACTCCCTGTGCAGCCCAGCAGCAGCGGGGACAAGGGCCTGAGCCTGTGTCAGGGCGGTCCTGGCCAGGCTGGCCTCTCAGGAGTTCGCTCACTCTTGTCTCCCCTTGTATGGGGACTGGACATGCAGGAGTGCCCCCAAATCCATGTGTAAAGACATTCCTCACAGCAGTGTTTATAATCCTGGGAAAACTAGGAACATCAAATGCCCATCAACAGGTGAAAAGTTCAATTCGAAGGTGTTCATGTCATGACAAGAATTGAGGTCCCTGTGTTTGTACTGATGTGTGAAATTGTCCCTGGTATCTTTCTCAATGAAGAAAAAAAAATCCCAACAAAACAGAGAAACCCCACTGAGTTTCCTGATTCTATGGCTCTGTTTGTGTAAGAGTGCGTGTTTGTGTAGACCTCAGAGGAAAGGGTTGAGGTGAAAGGAGTAGACTGACTTTCTACTCCAGATTATTCTGTCCAGATGGGATTTTGTTTGGTTACCATGAACGTGCATTACTTTTTCATTTTTTTTCTCTTATGCATTTTAATGTTTTAAATGTACTACATGGCTAATTTATTAAATGAATAAGCTTAACTGCTACCCATAAAATGCTGCAAAATGGAAACTGAAGTCTCACACCCCTCAAAGATAATGACATCGAACTGTTTCAGCATTTAAGAAAAAAAAAAAAAAAAGGAAGTCCTTTACTTGGCAAATAATACATGTGCAAAACTCTAGAGGTAATGTGCAATTTAAAAAAGAAAAAAAAACACTAGAGGTTTAAAAAAGGCACAGATGTGTTCCTGGACCAAGAAAACCCCACAACCAGCAAACATAATGAATCATCCAGGGAAACCAGGGCTTCCTGGGGACTTTTTTTTTTTTTTTTTTTTTTTTTTTTTTAAGTCTTCTTTATTAGGGAGAGGAGAGGGAGAGAGAATCTCAAGCAGACTCCCTGCTTAGTGGGGAGCCCAGTGCCGGGCTTGATCCCAGATACCTAAGATCATGACCCTAGTGGAAATCAAGAGTCAACACTTAACCAGCTAAGCCACCCAGACGCCCCAGGGGGCACGTCTCTCATGGCAGGCGAGCTTCATGGGCAGCCTGAATCCTGGGACTGACCCTTATCATAAAGGTTAATCTCCTTAACCCAGAACAATATCAGCAAAGTGTGGAGGTGGTCGGAGGGATACACAGCCCACCTCAGAATGTGAGGACCTGCCTCTTTCTTCTAAAAGAAAAAGATAGTGCTTCCCTCTTACCCCTACCCATTCCTGTCTCTCTGAATTACGGAGGGAGAGCTGTTAGACCCTTGGTGGCCGACCTCGGAGAGGAGCCATCCTCTTCCTACCTGTAAAAAGCATTGGTTTTCTGCCTTAGTTTTGCCCCATCCCATCCCCACTTCTCCCCCTTGTTCTACAGACAGGATCAAGTTTTGCACATTTCACAGTATGATTTCCTGAAATTTAACTATAACCGAAAACCAAATATCTACTTGGATTTACATCTCTCTCTTCTCTAAGAATAGGAAAAAATTAGATGAAGCCAGGGGTGAGATTAGTTCCCAGAGGGCTCTATTAATATGTATAGTGTTCTCTTCATTTTTAAGAAGTTGCTGCTAGGATTGCTGCTTAGCCTGAGGGGAATAGAAGATCAGCTGGGGCTGCTTTGGGAAGAGCTGTCTCCCAGCTCTGGGTCAGGGACAGGTGCTGAAGTGCTATGGCAGCTGGGGCCACCATCCTCACAGGGAGGCCGCCAGCTGCCAGCCTTCCTCAGCCAGTAGGTTGCCAAGTCTGAAATCTGGATGAAGCAAGGATCAAGAGCAAATTGAAAGAGAGGTGGCCGAAGGACAAGGCAGCCTGGGGGTCTTGGGGACAGGTAAGGGGTGTCTGGGTGTGCCGTGTATAAGCTGGTGGGAAGCCCCCTCTGCCCGGAGGCACAGATAAGCTGCTTCTCAGATCCCTCATCCCTGCCCCCTCCAAGTGTCCAGATGCACCTCTTACCAGACCTGGTGTGCAGTTCTTGAGCAATCCAGAGGTGCCAGCCCTTCCACGCTCCCTGACCTCCCCACCTCCCTGTCTCCCCCAGGGTCTGTGCTTTAATGGCAGTGCCTTCGTCTTATACCTCTCGGCAGCTGTGGTGGATGCATCTTCTGTCTCCCCCGAGAGGGACAGCCACAATTTCAACAGCTGGGCAGCCTCATCGGTGAGTGACCAAGCCCTTTCACCTGCCCTGCCCCCCTCCCATGTGGTCAGGGTCACAGTCTTCTCCTCCCAGAGGGGCTGGTGATCCAGGAGGAGGACCAAGCCATCTGTGGGGGCAGGGAAGCCTCACCTGTGCTTCTAACACTCTGGCAGTTATCTTGTTAGTTGGAAAGCTGCAAAAATTACTGGGGCCTCCTGATGGCCTGAAGTGAGCAGGGGCTAAATGATCCAGCTGGAGTGAAAGTCAAATAGGCAGAACAAGATAAGTGTTTGAGGAAGAAAAAATATTGGAGACAGCCTGAGAATAATTCTACTGACCACAGTTCAAGTGGGAAGACAGTTGCAAAAAAAAAAAAAAAAAAAAAAAGCACACTATGATTTTATTTTTACTTAAGAAGTGGAGATGTTTGTTTATGCAATGAGAATGCTTAGGAAAGCACACGCCAGCAGAGGTTCCTTCCAGAGACGGTTGGGTGGATGGTGGGGGGAGCAGCCTGAGGGGCTTCTGCCTTTTTTCTATGTGCTTCCATACTCTTTGTATATTTATACCATAAATGTGTATTGTAGTTCGATTTTAAAAATGAGTTTTAGAAGTTTCTCTAAGATTGGCCTTAAAATATTCCATTCCCAAAAGAAGTAATTGGTGGGGATGGTGTTGGGGGGATGGAGGTTAGACAGGAATACCAAAATGATCATGTTAAAACTGATTGATGATATACAGCCGTTCATTATATTCTTCTTCTTCTTTTTTTTTAAAGTAGGCTCCATGCCCATTGTGGAGCCCAACATGGGTCTTGAACTCATGATCCCGAGCTGAGATCAAGAGCTGGACGCTAGATCAGTCGACTGAGCCACCCAGGCAACCCTCCTCCTCTGTTTCTTATAGTCTTATATTTATATTTGAAAGCCTCTATTTAAAGGTAGAGAGCATGGTGCACATGGTTCAGTCAGTTAAGTATCTGACTCTTGATCTCAGCTCAGGTGTTGATCTCAGGGTCTGGTGAGTTCAGTCCTGCACTGAGCTCCATGCTGGGAATGGAGCCGACTTAAAAAAAAAAAAAAAAAAATTAAATCACAAGTTTAACAGCACTGGGTTCCAGCTATCATGCAGCAAGAACCAGCCAGAAATGCCTTATGGCTGCCCCTTCCAAAGGGCCAGCATTTTCCCTGCTCACCATTCATACCCCGTGGATTCATCACTTCCTCCCACACACTTGACTCCTTTATTTAACTGACCCTATAGCAATCTGAGGTTAAGCCCTGGTCTAAAACTGTCTGTACTAAATTAGGAATACATGTGTTTTTCTCAGATACACAACCACCATGTTTACCCTGAAGTGAACACCCTGTGGTTATTTGAGCAAAACTACAAGCTTTCCAGATATGTTTCCAAAAAAGAAAAGCAAAGCCCCAAAACAGAAAAACCCCGAAACAACCAACATAGCCAGGGATCATTTCAGAAGGAAGGTAATTGAACCAATAAAGCAATTTTAGATAAGAAAGCCTGGAGTCAAGGGATGCTATAAGTGCCTGATTCAATGGAGGCGAAATGATAACTTCTGCTAATTAGAATGTGCCCTAAGCCCTCTTTCTGTTATGCTCTGTTTTCTCCAGTTCTTCGCCTTTTTGGTCACCATCTGCTATGCTGGAAACACATATTTCAGTTTTATAGCTTGGAGATCCAGGACCATACAGTGATTTGCCATTTTGAGAATTTTAAAAGAAAGGAGAAAACAAGAAGAATCTCACTGTAAAAAACAACAACAACAACAAACTGTAGGTATAATGTATATTTCCAGAGAATTGTATTTAACTAAAGTTTTTATATACTTAGTTAAATTTGCTTACAGTGGTTTGTTACAATTAAACTGGATACTTACTTGCAAATTGTTGTAGCTTATAATGAACTCTTAAATATCCTGTTGATGTCTTCATGGACCTTATTTTCTTAGACAATGTATAAATAGGTAAATTGCTGATGTTAAGACTATGTCGAGTTTGTAAACTTAACTTTTAAAATGCCAGATTCTTTTCTGAATTAAATGTTTCAAAATCTGGGGTAAGGTGTCTGATTTGAGAAAGGAGACCTACTGCCAAAGCCCAGGGTTGGGGGCTGTGGGAAATCTTTATCCTCACAAGGCTGCTTAGTGGTAGTATTGTCCAGACACCCTTGTCCACAGCCACCAGGCCAGGATAGTAGAAGAGACCCGTCTCCCCAAGGCCGGGGTGGGGGGGGTCATCAGCGGCCACAATTCCCACATGCCAACCAGCTGGCCCAGAAGGCATCTAATGAGACGTGGCCTTGGAGCTCAGTAACAAGCTCCCCCTGAGTGATGCTGCCGAGTGCCCAGACTGATGGGCTGTGTGGTTATTGTTTCCTAATATATATTAAAATAAGTGTATAACCATTAAACCGATAAATACTTGCAGGTACCTTAAGGTACCTGCTGACCCCACAGTGACACGTGTACCGTACTTTGTGGAAAATACCTGACCAAGACGTCTCCAGTCTCCACAACTTACATTTTGTGGCCACGCTGTTAGAGACTGTCAGATGACGGGAAGAACCCCAGGCAGCTAGGCAGGTGTGTGTTGAAGCAAGGTGGTTCTTGCTGGCACGGCAGTGTATCTTGGGTGATTTTTTTCAATGTGGGCTTCTGTTGAAAAACAAAAAACCACAGAAACATTAGTATAGTTGACGACAGTGCAAAGTCTTAGTTGCTCGCTCTCTGTGGGCACAACTCCCATGGCCTCTTCTCTCCCCTGTCAGTTGTTTGGTGGGTCTTCCTGTTTAAGTTCTTCTCCCAGTTCTGTTTACCTCTATATAGGAGAGTTGAGATTGCTTCAGTGACTAACACCCACCACAGACCAACCCACAGTTCTGGACCCAAATAGCTAGTGGGGAGGGGGGGCATCCGGCATAAGGTGAGTGTGGGGTCCCAATGGGTGGGAGTGGGTGGGTGTTGGGGGGATACAGGGGGCCACTCTGAGTCCAACATGCAGATGACCTGGGCTGCAGTCCAAGGGAAGCTGCATCCCCAGCTATCACCAGGACACCCTCTCAACTTGCCTGATTTTGCAAGAAAAGCTGAAATCACTAGCCAGAATTGGTGGGCTCTGCCTTTCTGTTTCTCTCTCTCTCTCTCTCTCTCACTCACAAAGGCATATCCGTCTTCCATATACTTTGGGTGTTTTTAAGTATGTCACATTGCAACCAAAGCTCCACACAAGGCAGACAAACTGTAACCTCCAGATGTGCCTGTTTTTGGAAACTTCTGGAAACAGCCATCAAGAAAGAAGCCTGTGTTATGTCCTCCCTACCCGCTGTGGGGTGTGTGTGTGTGTGTGTGTGATTTCTATAATCATGGCCCCATTGATAGGCAGTAACTTCTGCAGTGACAAGTTCCATAAACCACTTTGAAATGTTCTCCAAAGAGACCACAGCTATAGGTCTTTCTTGAACCAGTAGCACCAAGGAGATTGATTTCAAGAGAACAGTACTTGTTTGTGTCCATGCGGAGGCACTTGGTGTTTGTATTCGTGGTTTTTCAGGAGTTTGACTATTTGTGTGGTCCTGAACGTTTGCTACAAAAACAGAACAAAACCCAGAAATACACGATTTTTTAACTGAAAGGAAATTCTTATTTCCTCTTTTGAATACTGACTTTGTTCTTGAATTTTTAAGTGTGGGTTTTTAGACAAAATGATTCTCTGTTGTTCAGAGAAAGCTGTAAGTTTTGAACTGCTTCAGTTTTTCTCCTAAGAAAGAAAAACAAACAGCCACATGCAATACAGCCAACATAACAAAAAGAATAGGTTTCTGGAGTTTGAAAAGTATTAGTGCAGGCACAGTATAAAATGTGCTCAAACTGTTCTTGGTCATCCATGCTCACCAGCTGCCCTCCCCAAACCATCATGTCCTCTTTGGTGGAGTTGGGTGGGTTTTGAGTTTGATGTATTTACTCACTTATGGCCAATCAATGACACACTTTGGGCAATTAATCTCTCTCCATTGCAAGGTCCAACTCATAGCCCTCAAAGGATAAATATTTAGCCAATATTTGAAAACTATAAGAAAACCTAGAGACAGGACTGTTCAATATCAATTATTTTTGTACATTTGAAAGTTGCTGCTTTCACAGAAAAATCCCTTCAAGCTATCAGCACACAAAAGCATTTAAATACATAAAGTGATCTCTGCATAGAGCACAGACACTCAGAAATACTAACGGAAGATACAGCCTTGGGTAAAAAATCAATTTAAAGTCTGTATTTCTATTCCCTAGACAATTATCATTTTAATTGTAAAGATGGATTTTTCGCAGAAAAAAATAATTCAGATGTATAAAGCTGGGACGTGTGAGCAGGCACATACTCTGTAGGACAACAACCTAAGAAGCATTTGCTCACTTGGCCTTACGTGGAATTTCTGGCAGTGTGCTGCTGCCAGCCTTGGGTTCCTGTGAAGGAAGGTAGGAGGACTGTCCCCATGTGGCTGACTGAGAGTAATGGGCAAGATTAGAACAAATCTGCTTACAAGTTAGAGGGTAGGTAAACTTAGGTGTTTGCTATACGGAAGAGGACTGGGCTTGAGGGGAAAAGCTTGGCAACCGACAGGTGATGACTTCAGAAACTGAGGAAGGTGGCCAACAAGAAAGTTGTTGACCGAAGACACATTGAGTTGGGAAGGTATGTTTTGAGAAAACTTGAATGTCAATGACAGAGGGGTTTTTTTTTCCCTAGAATATTCAGAGTAACTAAATATGGGAAGTAGTGGACCTCATCACTGCCTGGCCCACATCTCTTCTCCATCCTCTTGTCGTCTTAGGTTTTTTTATTCAGTAAACACACACCCACTTATGCCCCAGCTTCTTGGCGGAAGCTGACTCCACCAGGACCCTGGAATGGGGGACGTGTGGCTCTAAGCTAATTGTACCCCCTGGCCACACCGATTGGTTCAGGGATGGGCATGTGACTCAGGGCTTTCTGAGGAAATGAGTAGGTGGGCAAATTGTTGGTAAATATTTTGTGAGCACAAGGGGGAGCCAGTCATAGGATGAAGGTGACTGGAAAGAAGGGCAATGGGATGGAAAGAAACTTCTTGGTTACATCATTGAGCCACTGAATCCATGCTGTCAGACTCTGAGCTTTGCAATGACATGAGCAATTATACTCACTTTGCTTAAACTAATTCTTGTTACTTCCAACAGCAGGCACCCTAACCAATGCACAGGAGGATGTCCTGGCACATGGCTTTCAAGCAAATGTGTAACGCCTTGGTTCTGATGTACTTTCCAGTAGTCGCCACAGGCTCTAAGGAGATGACAGTAGTGATGGTGTAGGTCAATGTTAGTTCCAGTACTATTTAGCAGTAGAAAGGTAGAAGAAGGGAGCTCCTTGGGTGACACAGTGAGTTAAGCGTCTGACTATTGGTTTTGGCTGAGGTCATGATCTCAGGGTCATGAGATTGAGCCCCAGGATGGGCTCCGTGCTCAGCGGAGATCTTGGGATTCTCCCTCTCCCTGTGCCCCTCCCCACATGTGCCCAAGCTCTCTCTCGCTCTCAAATAAATAAATATTTAAAAGAAGGGTGGGGGGAGAAAAAGGAAGATTTGAGAATCTGCTTGAGAGACTGACTCAGGCCTTTCCAAAGCTGTTGTTTAAGGATGGTGATAACATGGAAAGATCCTAGGAAGAGGAAAACAGCAGGAGAATGGACACTCAAAGGAGTTTGACCTGACTTTGGTCATTGCAATATTAAGACCGCCTATGAAGGAAACATGAACAGTATGACCCCCTATCATTTTAACTTATAATGAAAACTCTCCTTTGTTGCATCTCAAAGACAATAGTCATCTAATTAGCCATCGAGAGATGGCTTCCTTCTCTGGAAGTAAGTTGGCCCTTAGTGCCAAAGAAACTAACCCAGTAAGAGTAAGGGTTAGTGGGAGCCTGGGTGGCTCAGTTGGTTAAGCATCTGCCTTTCGCTCAGGTCATGATCCCAGGGTCCTGGGATAGAGCCCTGTGTTGGGCTTCCTGCTTGATTGGAAGTCTGCTTCTCCCTCTTCCACTCCCCCTGCTTGTGCTCTCTTTCTCTCTGTCATTATTTATATTGACATTATATATTATTATTATTATATTTATTTTTAAAAAGGTGAAGTTAATTTTAAAAGAAAAATACTAGGGGGCCTTTTGAAATGTCCTGAGGCCCCTGTCCTCCTCTGCTATACTGCTGAGTGGTTTATTCCTGTCTTTCTCCCATCTGGTCTGCAATGTGTTGCATGGGCAAGGTAGTACATTTTCATCTCCATCTACCCTCTGGAGCTCAGCGTGTTGTGTGGACCATAGTACATGTTCAGTAAATGCCGGCCACAGTGAAGATGCTGGGACATGACTGCAGAGTCTCAGAAGACCTTGAAGGATCCATATGAAGCCGGGGCTGTCAATGTTAAGTGGATGGTTACTACCTGTCTTTGGTAATAAAGTAACTTACAAATATAAGGAATAATTTGATTTTCATGCTAATGTTTTCTACCAGAATCAGCATTCTTTCTGTGAAATTATCGGGGGCAGGGGATGGTGCGGGAGAAGAGGTGGGGGCAGGAGAGGGGAGAGGCTGGGCAAGTGAGTGCTCTGCGCATGCAGGGGGCCCAGCACTGAGTGGGCAGCCAGGGACCTCCCTGCAGGTGAAGAGCTGAATCTGTGGCTCCACCCATGGTGCCTGAAAACTAATGTCAGAAAGCGCTTTAGTCATGAGAGCCACTGGCTGGTTAGGTTAGGGCGAGGTACCTGGGAAAACACACAACAAGCTGATTGGTTTCTGGAAGGCATAAATGACTAATTACCGAATAATCTCCAACCACTTAATGATACAGCCTGGGGTTGAACTCATGAACTTGCCAAATTAGACTCTTTGACCTACAGAAATTTCATATGAGTCAGCTTACAATTTTATACTTGATGAGTTGCTTTCATACAGGTGTCGGTTGTCCCCAGAACATCTGTGTCTTAGAGAAAGCAGGTGTCCACAGCCGCATTTATCTGATAAGGACAGTTGAGACTTCATTAGGTATCCGCGGTTTGTCCTAGGTTACGCCGCGAGTAATTGGAAGAGCCTGGGCTGACATCTTGCAGGCCTTCTTACCCTAGTCTGCAGCTCCCCCAGCCCAGCCACCTGAAAAAATCAGTAGTGGGAGGAAAAGAAGAAGGTGGAAACGGCACAGCGTGGGGGAATGAGGTGGTACAACATTCCCAGAAATCTCTTTAGCAGTATGTATGTAGAGCCTTAAAAGTACTCTCTCCCTTGGATTTGGGCATGCTTCTCTTAAGAGCCTGAGGTTCATGCACAAAGATGTTAATCCTGGCTTTATGTATGGCAGGAAAAAAAAAAAACTACAGGGTGCCTGACTGGCTCAGTTGGTAAAGCGTGCAACTCTTGTTTGCAGGGTCGTGAGTTTGAGCTCTGCATGTGGCATACAGTTGTCTTAAAATAAAAACAAAAATTAAAAAGGCATTAGCCTAAAACCCTAACAGAAGAATGGTTAAATAAATAAGTCCATTGAATGAGCCTTTAGAAATGAATGCACTACAACCCACTCCCTCTCAAATTTATTCCAAACCAGAATTGATTAGCGCCATCATTAATGATTTAACTTTGTATTTTTAACACCCTTCGCAAGCTGTGCTGAACTGCGCTTGCTAAATTGGTTATTAAATTGAAGATCAGTTGTTAAAGGGCTGTCTTTCTAAAATTACATAATGGAGAAAAATAAGTCCTTTATGAACACACAAATCAATGCTGCGACTGAAAACTGGGGAATTTTTATTAGAGTGCATCGATAGTATCACTTGGAGTTGACAAAAGGCAGAGCAAACCAAATTATAAAGAGTGGTGGGATCATGGGGTGATTTTCATTTTCTTCGTTGTTTTGAATCTCTCCAAATTTTCTATAAGGAGCAGGAAATACATTCTTAATCAGGAAATAGCAAATATTTTTCAATCGAGAACAAGAGCAGGCAACGGTTTCAAGGGGGTTGGGAAAACCAGGATCCTCATGATTAGTGGGAGAATTAACATCTTCACCGCCTGGTTATGAAGGTGGACCTGTGGTCCCCAGACCAATTGCATGAAAACCATTCAGGGGACTATATGCATTGTCCATCTCCATTTGAAGGGAAGCAGAATCCTCTTTGGCCACCATGTCTCTCATTTATGAACGATTCCATGGAGAAGGTAGGATGCTCCCACCTGCTCCCACCTCTTCTCCCGTCCCCCTCCCCCTGATAACTTCATAGAAAGAATAGTGATTCTTGTAGAAAACATTAGCATGAAAAACAAACTATTCCTTGTATTTTTATGTTACTTTATTACCAAAGACAGGTGGTACCCATCCCCTTAACAAAGAGAAACGCTGACCTTCAGACAGCCTCACCTCTGGGCAGACCAGCAGCCAGACTCCCATGCCCTTACTCCAGAGGTCAAGCAAACAAAACCAGGAGCTTTGTGCAGACCCTCCACTACATAAGGAAATAAGGTGTCCTGCCCCTGCCCGACCATTCCTAAAATGCACAGATGCAAAGCATGGGGAACCTGCTCGTCTGTAAGTTACAGCCGTACGAAGGAGGCATGGCAAGCACATAGGAAATCAACAAAATGAGAGAAAACTCTCCCAGACCGGGCTTCACTGCCTGATGTGTGAAATGTCACCGTGTGCGCACTGGCCGACAGCAGACCTCACCTCGCCAATCATATTGTTGTAGACAAATATCAGTGGCTATCAGTCTGCTCAATGACAACCCACCATATGGTGGCTTTTCTAGAAACACGCTGTGCAGGTGGGGGAGAGAATGAGAAGCCACTTGTGCAGTTTCAAGCCAAATTCTCAAATGCAGGCTGGAATGGAGGACAAACAGCTGGGCCAGCAGGCGCAAGCAGTCGTTCTTGTCCCTCAGTTATGCACGGACCTCTCTTTTGGTTTTCTGTAGGACGTGGGACAAGGCACCTGAATGGGATGAGGGTTATAAGCAAGTGGGCAATCATGAACCAAAGGCAGCCCTGAGGTTTTTGTTTTTTGTTTTTTGTGGGGGTTTTTGGGTCTTTGCTTTTGTTTTGTTTTCTTTTGCTAGGTCCTGGCTTACAATGCTGTTTGCACCTGTTTGCCAGCGCCCTAACCTGCCAGCCCCAACCAGCTTTCATCCCAGCCTGTTTCACATTCCACTAACCTGTGCCAAATGTCCAAACAAGCATAATCTCATTTTGCAGTGTAGCCTCACAGCAGCCTTGGGAGGAAAGCTGCGTTGCCCTCCGCTTTGCCGATACGGAGATTCATGCTCAGAGCGCTCCAAGGCGCCTAGACACCAAGGACAGCTACCTCTGAGTCCAATGCTCTTTCTGTGCTGCTCTTTTCTTGACTCTCTAGACATAGTTTCTCTCACTTTTTCCCCATTGCCAAGTAGAGGATGATTCTGTATGCACAACGAAGAATGCAGACGGGGCATGCGTGTTCAGACTTGATTTTGCTTGAATACAACAGTGAAATTGATCTGACCTGTTTAATGAGAATCACAATTATTCTTGAGCTGCCTAGCAATTAAACATAAATAAGTGGTAAATAGTTTGTCTACTATCAAATAGAAAAATAATAAAGATGCACTATTTTGTGCCGGGCATTGTGATTATTGCTGGGGGTGTCAGGATAAAGGCCAAGAAGAGCCTGCGTACTTCAGAGGACTTGCTGTGTGCTTAGCATAGTGCCGAGAGTTTTCCATGCTTTAATTTATCGAATCTTCATGGAAGGCATGGCAGGGTGTATTTTCAAAAGATGGCTTGGCAATGTCACCATACAACTTCCTAATCAAATGGTGGAGGTTATTTTACAAACTTCTAGAATCTGGGCAGGTCCTGTGAATTCATTAACCAGTAGAATATGGAGGAATCGATTATGTGCCAGTCCCAGGTGTAGCCTTTAATGGGCCTGGCATCGTCCTTGCCCTGCCTCCTGGAATGTTCGCTGCAGTGTTCCCTCTCAGAACCCCGCTGTCGTGATCTGAGAAGCCCAAGCCACATGGAGAGGCTACATGCAGGCACTCCATGTGACAGCCGTAGCTGGAGCTCCCTGTCCACAGCCAGCATCAACTGTCAGACATGGGAGAGAAACTTCTAGAACATCCAGCACAATTGAGCCTTCACATGACTCAAGCTCTGACTCCCATCTGATTCCCACTGCATGAGACTCCAAGGGAGAATGGCACGGCTGAGCCAGGTCAAATCATGAGAACCATATGAGATAGTAATGAATGTTTTTTAAGTTCCTAACCTTTTTTTTTTTTTTAAAGATTTTATTTATTTATTTGACAGACAGAGATCACAAGTAGGCAGAGAAGTAGGCAGAGAGAGAGGAGGAAGCAGGCACCCCACTGAGCAGAGAGCCTGATGCAGGACTCGATCCCAGGATGCTGGGATCATGACCTGAGCCAAAGGCAGAGGCTTAACCCACTGAGCCACCCAGGCACCCCTGTAAGTCCCTAACCTTTTGGGTTGCTGGCTATGCTACAGGTGATAACTGGATTAGGAAGCATAGGTCCAAGTTTTCATCCTCATTTTACAGATAGGGAAACAGTGTCCCAGGGAGCCTCAGAAACTTCCCAAATTCAGACTAGTAGGTGGCAGAGTTAGGATTCAAACCCAAGGCAGCATGACCTTGACTGCAAAGTTGCCACAAGTAATTTCTTCCCGCTAGGCTCTTGAGCTAAGCCTGAAGTGTGGTGCACAAAGACATTTGCAATGTACGTGCAGGACTGGGTGCACACACAGGAGGGGAACTGCCTGTCTTTGCCATGTCTCGCCACCTCTTCAGCCTCATCTAACATGATGGGGCTTCCCCTCCTTTGGACCCCCGTGCTCAAGCCTCAATAAACTTCATGTCCTCTGATACATCATGCCTCTGAGTATTTATCTGAACTCTCTTCTTCAGCTACCAGTGGCTGGTTAACGGCTCATTATCCTTTCGTGTGTGGTTAAGATGGCCCCTCCTCCAGAAAGTCTTTCCTGAGTTGACAATCACAGCTCCCTCTGTTACCTGACTCCATTCCCCCATACTGTTACTGGCTACAAACTCCCTGGGTAAGGGAATTCCTCTTCTATGAATTGTTCTGCCTGGCATGTGGAAGGGTCATGACACATGAGTCACAAATAACTGAGTAAATCTTCTTTCTTCCTCTCCTCCCCTTCCCAGTGAAATTTTCCCCCAGAAACTCTCAGTTACTCAGATTGTCTGACATCTTATTAGAGATCCAAGAAGTCTTTTATTTCACCCTTAGAAATGGTCTCTGATGCTTATGGTTAACGGAAACAGCAACCCACTGGGGGTCCCCCAGCCTCCAGGTGGTGGCGTCTTCTTGTTTAAATACACAAGGGCATAAGGAATAATTACTTTTGAATGTTTGGTGGGCCTCTCCAGTGCAACCTTTTGGACGTGGAATTTTCTTTATCTTTCTTTTTTCTTTTACTTTTAAGTAATCTGTATACCCAACATGGGGCTCAAACTCAAAGCCTGGAGATCAAAAGTTGCATGTTCTACCAACTGAGCCAGCCAGGCACCCCTTGAAATAATAATTAAAAAAAAAAAAGATTTATTTATTTATTCGAGAGAGCATGTGTGTGCATGTGTGTGTGAGTGAGGGTAGAGGAGGAGAGAGAGACTCTTCACGCAGACTGCTGAGTTCAGAGCCTGACGGGCTCCTCGCCATGACCCATGAGATCACGACCTGGGCCCAAACCAAGAGTCAGACACTTACCTGATAGAGCCACTCAGACACTCCTGGAATAATAACTTAAAAAAAAAAAAAAAAACGTTTATTACTATGAGCCAAACACTATTGGAGGCGCTGTCCGTCTATATTATCCTATTCATGTCTCACGGTTGCCCTGGGGGTCAGTTCTGCTGCTGTTCCTCTTTATAGATGAGGACATGGAAGCTCAGAGAGGTTGGGTAACTTGCCCAAGGACATATATTTACAAGGGATGGAACTGGGAGCCAAACTCAGGGGCTTTGGTCCCAAGTCCTGCCCCTCAGCCACACAGCCAGGTAGCAGGAACAAGAGTTCGGGGTCCCACCCAGAGCCAAGGACCAGGTTTCTTACTGGCCCACAATAATGGGCATACACTGCTCTCCATCCGCTGGGTTTCAGGCACTCTGTTCCACTGAACCCTCCTTCGTCCCTCCCATGGCCCTCAGCCTCACAACTTCTGCCTCATCTCTTGGGGTCCTGTGACTTCTGCTGCCTCTCCTTGCCAACTGCTAATCCCTCCCAGTGCCTCCAAGTCAGACTTCTCAACACAGAGGCTCTGATGTGCTTCTGTTGGGCAAAACTCTCATGTCAGGCCACTCCAAATGCTGCTGGCCGACCCCATAATGGGCTGCTCCTGGCTCATGGGCCATCCTGGTCCAACTGGATGTTGCCAAGAGGTTAGGGACGTCTGATGTTCCTCAGAAGGGTCTGAAAGTCCAGTTGGGTCTCAGAGCCTAAGAAACTTCTAAAACTTCAACTCAAAAAGGACTTAAAAGGCAGGTGTTAGGGGCACCTGGGTGACTCAGTGGGTTAAAGCCTCTGCCTTCGGCTCGGGTCATGATCCCAGGGTCCTGGGATCGACCCTCACATCGGGTTCTCTGCTTCCTCCTCTCTCTCTGCCTCTCTGCCTACTTGTGATCTCTGTCAAATAAATAAATAAAATATTATTATTATTATTTTTAAAAAGGGCAGGTATTTGAAGTATTCATGGACATGGATGTTTTTGCCTTCCTGTCTCAGGTTGGGCTGCCCTTACGAGATACCATAGACTGGGGGCCTTAAACAACGTACATTGATTCTTATCACAGTCTTGGAGGCTGGGAAGTCCATGGTAAAGGTGTTAGCCAATTCTGTTTCTGTTGAGAGCTCTTTTCCTAGCTTGCGGATAGCAGCCTTCTTGCTGTGTTTTCCCATGGCAGAGAGGGAGGGAAAGAACTCTCTGGTGTCTCTAATAAGGTCACTAATGCCATGGGTACTAATCCTCTCATGACCTCATCCAACCCTAATTACATCTCTAAGGCCCCATCTCCAAATACTAGAACACTGGAGGTTAGCACTTCAGTGTATGAATTTGTGGGAGCTGCCTTCAGTGTATAACACTGCCTAATATTCATTCCCCTTTCTGGGACCTGCACCCTGACTTTCCTCTTGGGAACCAACCCTTCCCTTCCCCACTCAGTTCCTGTGGTCCTGGAGAACCACCCACATGCAGCTTCTTGGGTAGGTAGAAATTGCCCTGTCCAATGAATGTATCTACCCCCTGGATATAATAATCATTATATTTAATAATCATTATATTTAAGAGAACCATGACCTATATTTGGACCAATCAGAGGGACTGCTATAGGTTGAATTATGCTACCCATCAAAATTCATATGTTGAAATCCTAGCCCTTGATGTGATTGTATTTGGAGATGGGGCCTTATGAGAGATAGTTGAGGTTAAATGAGATCACAAGGGTGGGGCTCTAATCCCGTAGGATTGGTGTCCTTATAAGAGGAGGAAGAGACCCCAGACCTCCCCCCAACCCAACTCTTTGTCTCTCAACCCCAGTCCCTATGCACAGAGGGGTGAGGACATGTGAGGACCCAGTGAGAGGGTGAGCATCTACGATTCAGGAAGAGCGGCCTTGCCGGAAATCAGCTCTGATGGCCCCTCGATCTTGGACTTCCTGCCTCCAGAACCATAAGAACAGAAGTCCTGAGCATGCCTGATTTGAACTCCTGGTTCTGCCTGTGCCTGAACTAGGTCTCATGTCTGCATTACCACACTTACACAAGCCAATGAATTCTTTTTGCCTGAGTTTGGTTTCTGTCACTTGCAACCAAAAGCACTGTGACTGATACAGAGTCAACTCTCATTTTATTATGTTCTTTCAGAAACAGGCAAAACAAATCTATGATGACCAGAAAAGTCATCATAATTACATTGGTGTAAATGAGTTGTAGTCAGACAGTGACACAATAATTGAAGCCTTGGAACCTATACTCCCTCGGGGCAGGTGAACAGAGAAGAACTTGGGAATTCTTGAATTCTCACCAGCTCCTTGGAGATCATGAGTCTGTTTGGCTTTCTCCCAGGGTGTGAAATCTTTAAGTGGGGTTAGGGAGTCCTCTGCCCAAGCCCTTGCTCCTCCAAGGGACAGCCCTTCCCACCAAGAGGCATCACACTAGCGTAGAAATCTCCGTATTCATGGTAGCAGGTCCGATCTATGGAGTCTTTTCTTGCACACCAGGCCGGCACATTTGCCAAGCACCTTGCTCAGGGTTTTTTTGTTTTGTTTTTAAGATTTTATTTATTTATTCGACAGAGAGAGAGAGAGATCACAAGTAGGCAGAGAGGCAGGCAGAGAGAGGGGGAAGCAGGCTCCCCGCTGAGTAGAGAGCAGCGAGCCCAATGCGCGGCTGGATCCCAGGATCCTGAGATCATGACCTGAGCCAAAGGCAGAGGCTTAACCCACTGAGCCACCCAGGTGCGCCTGGTGGCAGTCTTCTAATTGGACAGCGCAGGCAACCTGTAATTTCTGAGAGGCAGATTTTTTTTGTGATTTACAAATGAAGTTAGAAGTTTGGTCACAAGGAACACTCTGCTCAAAGGGAACATTGATAACATATCTGCCGGTGGTAACCCCCATTGGGCCTGTCTTCATTCAGAAAATAACCCAGAGGGGCTCAGTTCATGATCTTAGGGTCCTGAGATTAAGAGCCCTGTGTCAGGCTCTACACTCAGTGTGGAGTCTACTTGTCCCTCTCCCTCTGTTCCTCCCCCTGTTCTCTCTCTCTCAAATAAATAAGTAAAATCTTAAAAATAATAATCCAGAAGGGAAACAACCCAGTATGTTTCACAGCTTTTTTTTTTTTTAATTTTATTTATTTATTTGACAGATAGCGACCACAAGTAGGCAGAGGCAGGCATAGGGTGGGGAGTGAAGCAAGCTCTCTGCTGAGCAGAGAGCCTGATGTGGGCCTGGATCCCAGGACCCTGAGATCATGACCTGAGCTGAAGGCAGAAGCTTTAACCCACTGAGTCACCCAGGCGCCCCTGTTACACAGCTTCTAATGAAAGTAAACGTAGGCTCACCTTGTGACCCAGTAAGTCCGCTCACAGGTATTTACCTCAGAGAAATGAGAGCTTACCTCCACCAAAACGAACAAAACTTTCCAGAATGTTCACCACAGCTTTATTAGGTACAACAGGAAGATCTTAAATGCAGTGTTGAGTGAAAGCAGCCAGTCACAAATGAGACTACTCGGTATTCCAAGTATAGCAAGTCCAGAAACAGGCAAAACAAATCTATAATGACAGAAAGCAGAGTAGTATGGTTGCCTCTTGCTTGGGGGCCAGGGGTGCCATGAGGGAAGGTAGATTGGGAAGAAGCACAAGGGATCTTTGGGGGGTATTGGCACTTTCTATTGATCTGGTGATGGTTACACAGGTGTGCATATAAAGGGAAAGTAGTGGAGCTGAACCCGGAGGGTTTGCGCGCTTCAGTGGGTATAAAGTACACTTGAGTCAAGGCCTCTCCCCACATGTCCGCAGCCACGCCTACACAAAACCCCCGGAGGCCCAGACCCAGCTGGGGCCCGGCCCTGCCCGCTCCCGGGAAAGTGCCGGCCCGCCCCACTGTCCGACTGTGTCCCGCCAAGGCGGGGCCGCGGTCTCCCGCGCAGGTCCTGGACGCGTGCGCCCCGCCCCCACGGGCGCCCCGCGACCGCACGCCCGGGCCCGCTCCGCCCCGGCCCCGCCCCCGGCCCGCCCCGGCTCGCCCCGCCCCGCTTATCTGGCCGGTCGGCCGGGGCCCGGGAGGTGGCCGGCGGGCGGGCAGGGGCCGCGCGATGTCGCACGGAGCCGGGCTCGTCCGCACCACGTGCAGCAGCGGCGGCGGCCCGGGGGCCGGCGCGGGACAGCCGAGCGCAAGGCCCTCGGAGGGGCGGCTGGACCCCGTCTACCCCCGCACGTACTCGGCCCTGCTGAAGGTGGCGCAGATGGTAAGAGAGGCCGGGGCGCGGGGCCGGGGTCTCGCGGAGAGGCGGGGCAGGAAGGGGAGCGGGCGGTGGCGCGCGGGGCGGCTGGAGCCGGGCGGAGCCCGCGGGAGCATCGCGCGGCGGGCGGGGCGGGGCACGGCGCCGCTACGGTCAAGTTCGGGGAGGGCTTCCTTCGGAAAGTTGGGTGCGCTGCCCCGGCCCTGGAACTCAGCCGCGACGCCGCCCTCGCTCCCGCGGACGCAGGTCTCCAGGGCCCCAGGCTTTTTCCAGCCAGCCCTCTGCGGGGCCCGGCCCGCTTTCCGACAGAAAGCGCAGACAAAAGTTGCTTTTCCTCTTCCTTCCTCTTCTTTGGGCCGCGCCGCTTCGAACCCGAATCCGGGGTGTTAGTCGCCAGGCGGGGCGCTGAGGCGGCGAAACCCGTCCTTCTCCTCGAGGCCTCCTCTTTCCTCCCAACCGAAGAGAGCAGGGTTGCCCTGCTCTGGGCGCAGTTTCGCAGAGGAGAGGAAGTCCGAAGTTCTCGGTTCCCTGGTGGGGAAACGGAATGGGGATCCTCGGAGACAGCCGTCCTAGACCCCCGACCTCTCAAGTTCAAGGGAGGGTCCGGGTGTTAGGGGGCCGCTGGAAGGCAGAGGATCGATGGGGAAGCTCCGTTTTGAGGAGCCTGTGCACTAGTCCCCCTGCTAACTGTAGAGAGTATCCAACCCTGTATTTACTGTTTTTTCCTGTATATACATACTTACGGTAAAGTTTAATTTACCAGTTAGGCATAATAGGAGATTAACAATGACTAATAATAAAATAGAACAATTATAACTATATGCTGGAATAAAAAGTATGTAAATGTGGTCTCTCACTCTCAAAATGCCTTTTTGTACGAACTCACTCTTGTGCTGATGTGAGATGAAAAAAATGCCTGACGGATGAGATAAAGCATTGTGACATAGCATTAGGCTGCTGTTGATCTTCTGACGAATCAGCAGAGCAGAGGGTCATCTGCTTCTGCTTTATGGTTGACTGTGGGTAATTTAGCAAAATTGCAGATGGGCAGTGCTGGGGAGTCCTCATTTGGGAGAGCCAGAGTCACCCGAATGGGGAGTCACCTATGAAGCCTGGCAGGCTGCAGGTCTGAGCCCTGAGTAGGACAAGCGTGGTGCAGGTGGTGGCCTCCACCAGGGCTGACGTCATCTGGCCTGTTCTCTTGTTCCCCACTCTTTTCTTTCTCCCCATTTTTTTTCTTCTTTAAACACATGTTCATCTTAAACACCTTTCCCATTCGTCTGATGTGTATTGTGAAACTAGGTTGGGCTCTTGGTGAGTCCACTCATTGTAATGTTTGCAGCAAGAATGGTGGTGGGGGAGGTGGTAGTTTTGAAGAGGCGTGTGGAGAAAAGGTGGACATAGGGACAAGGTTACGTAGCCAGAAGCCGGTGTTTCCTATGGCAGGCCAGTCCCAGGATGCTGGACACTGTGAAAGCTTGCCCATGAGTCCAACGCACTTTGTTCTTGTGTGTGTAAAAGGGGCTCTCATTTCCTGCTTAGGCCAGATCTGAAGGGAGGGGTGCTGAGTTCTCTTTTCTCTAAGAAGGGTGTCTAGATGGACCAAAAATTAGGAAGTGTTAGCTATGAACAACAACACATTGTGCTGAGGAGTGTTGGTTTTGAGCCGGGCATTTTTGGACTCACATTAAGACTGCTGATCAGCCAAATAGAGGGGACCAGCCTACCTCTTCATCCTTAAAAGGTGAGCGGGAATGAGACAGACCCTAATGGAGACTGGAAGACATGTCATGAATGAAATAATGAGTTTGGTGGCCAAAAATTAGGATCAGAAGGACCACTTCTTCTGGTCCATGAGTTTCATGGACAAAGGTCATGGGTTTAAGAAGGCTCCATGTTGGTCCATGAGTTTGGTGGGTAAGGTTTGTGGAAAAGAGAAAGCTCCATTTCATTGAAAGTTCCTCTACTAGCCTCTTCGCCTGTGACCCTTATGCTGGGTTGCAGGTGATAGTCACAGGGCCTGTTGTTCCATAGAAGGGAAAAAAGACCTAGGGAATTGCTTCTCCATTGTACCCCTTAAAATCCTCTTCACGGGATTCTAATGCCTTCTTCTTCCCCTGAGGAGGCCCCTGTGGGCAGGCTGGTTTGAGCTGACCCCTTGGAAGTGAACTTGTCCTTGCAGGTTAATCATATAGAGAGACTCTTCAGAGTTGTCTACTTGGGCCTCTTATCTAACTCTTTCCCATTCTCCTCCTCTTCCTCTTCTCTTGGGGCCTGCATGGACATTTGATATTCTTTCATCTTTTTCCTGGAAACATGTGCATAGCCAGGAATTAACCACATTGGGGAAGGGCAGATACAGCTAAAATGGCGCCACCAGTGGGCACTGTATCCATGGGTCTCTGATTTAGACCCCCGCCATCTCATTTGCATCCTGAAAAGGCTGAACTGAATGTCCTAGACTTCCCATTAAGTGTTTTCCTCATGGTCTAATCAGCAGACCTGTCAATATA
Organism: Mustela nivalis; assembly: GCF_964662115.1. NCBI lineage: Eukaryota > Metazoa > Chordata > Mammalia > Carnivora > Mustelidae > Mustela > Mustela nivalis. The sequence goes on from NC_139020.1 coordinate 144,968,084, forward strand.
TTACCTTAAATAATTGAAAAGGCTGTTCCCTTTGAGAACAACTTCCTTTCCTTGCTTTGCATCTCTCCTGGGTCCACCAGTACCAGAAAATGAGGAGAGATAACAGAAAGAAAGTGAGTTTCTTAGTGAATGTTAGTACTTGTCACTTTAATGAATCTTTATAATCTTGTGGCTTCAGTAGTTTAGTTTCTTGGGTCTCCCTCTTTAGCCAAGAGACTGTCACACTTGGTGACCCTAAAGGAGCAGGTTTCTTTGTTGTTGTTAATAGCTCTTGTTTTTTGAACCCTATCATTGTTCTTTGTAAGGCACTAGGGAGGCATGCCTGGGTGGCTCAGTCGCTTAGGCATCTGCCTTCCGCTAACCCTAATCCTAACCTGAGCCGCCGGCAGACTCCTAAACCGACAGAGCAACCCAGGCACCCCAAAAGACTACATATTCTATGATTTCACTAATTAACATGGGATGTACAGAACAGGTAAATTTCTAGAGACAGAAAGTTGGGTAGTGGTTGCTCAGGGCTGAGGAGTTTGGGAACAATGGGGAGTGGCTGCTAAGAGGTAGGTGGATGAGGAAAATGTTCTAAAATGGATTGTGGTGATGGTTGCACAACCCTGTGAATATACTAAAAACCATCGGTTTGTACACTTTAAATGTGTGAATTGTATCTCCGTAAAGCAGCTAAAAGGAAATCTAGGGAAGAGTTTGGAGGGGGGACTCTGTGTGGTGGGTGTGGGAGCGCCACAACACAGGAAACTCCCCGGCCATCCTCCCCATCCACTACTAGACAGAGGAATGTCCCCTGCAGACCTCACAGAATCTGAGCCCAGGGGGGTGCCCTGAGGTCCGGAGGGGTCCAGATGGCCCTGTGTGTGACCTTGCCAGCATTCCTCATCAGTGCAGTTGTTCAGCAGACACTTATGAGTGCCATGTTCATCTTTGTTTCTGCGGGAGCAGGGGGCTGTGACAAAGCCCTTACCCTCAGGAAGTCTGTGGTTTCACCGAGGAGACAGATGAGTCCCAAAATTGACTGGTGGGGGAGGTTAAAAAAAGAGTCTGGTTGCCTACACTAGGAAGGAAGGAGAGAGGCTTGAAACCTTCAAGAACGTCACATCTGAGTTGAAACTTGAGAGCTGAGTACAGGTTGGTGAGGTTGGGAGTGCACCCTTACCTCTGGAATGTCTTTATTCAGTATATTTAAGTTGGAGATAAGGGATAGTTTGGGGGTGTTGGAGAAGAAGAGAATACAGCAGGACATGAGGAAGCACTTGGGCAGTCCTGATATCTAGAAGGAGGTGTCATCTCATTTCCTGGGTATCTTCAGTGTTCTCATGTGAGGCACATGGAAGACAGACCCTTTATGCATGTGCAGAGAAACAGAAACTGGTCCATATGGAAGGAAAATCAGATTGTGGTTTCACAAGCAGCAAATATGGAAACTTTTATATGTCCTCCAGAAGTTTCATTTATTTACTCAGCAAATATTTGAGCACCTGTTGTATGCTAGAACATGCTGAAAAGAAGAGTAAATAAGGCAGATCAGTCAAATAGGGGAGATAAACATTAATAAAACGATTATAAATCTGTAACTGTAAATTGGGACAGGAGCTCGGAAAAAGAAGTATTAAGTGTCATAGAGAATTAAATGGAGAGTCTGATCTGTTTGGGTGGTGAGGAAGGGCTTCTCTAAGGAAGGGATATTATATTAGAAGAATGAGGGAACGGCATTTCCTGAAGAAGGAGAAACACAGTGACTCTGCAAGTCTGGAAAAAGGAGTATTGCTGTCGTTGGAGGGCAGGGGACAGAGGTGGAAGTGGTTTGGGTGAGACTGGAGAAAAATGCAAGGGCCAGACCCTTGGGGCCTGCAAGATCACCTCGAGGGTATGGTCCTTCATCTAAGAATACCAGGAAAGCATCCTGTCACCATCCACCCAAGTGGTGGTTTTCAAACCAGGGCTATACCGCCCCCTAGAGGTTATTTTGGAACTTTATGGAAACTTTTGGTTGTGGCAGGGTTTAGGATCATATTATATATATATATACATTTTATTAATTTCAGGATAATAATGAGAGCATTGACAATATTTAGTATCCTAAAGAGATGTTTTATCTGGAAGAAGCTTAAAGGAGCCTGCGCGGGCCAGGTGGAAGCTGAGTGGGGTTGTGAGTCAGGGGAGAGTACACTTAGTTTTCTGGCATGAGAGAGCATTCTAAATACGCTCCAGCAGGCCAGGGCGATTATGAGCTTCACTCTGAAAATTCACAGCCCAGTTCCCAAACAGAATTGGACTGCGGGGATGGGGGGGATCCCAGCCTCTGGAGTAGCTGGGAATGGACTTATGCTTGCAGACTGACCCAGCATAACCCAGAATGGTCCACCCCTCTTTGTTCTACTTTATGTCTCTGTAGCAGGGCAGCAGCAGCTGGGTTCCCAAATGCAGTCTGCACATCCCTGTCCTATTTCCTGGAAGGCAGAGGGTTAAAGGTGTTAAAGGCAGCGAAGAACCTCACTGCCAAGATTCTTTTACTCGTGGCCCAGTCCTAATCCAAGAACAATTTTCCATCAATAGCCAAACAAATAAAAATAATAAAACATAACAAGTTAGGAGCTTTATTCCCAATGACAGAAGTAATGCTTGTTCTTTGTAGAAATTTGGGGAAACATGCGGTACCTGGGTGGCTCGGTCGTTAAGTGTCTGCCTTCGGCTCAGGTCATGGTCCCAAGGTTCTGGGATCAAGCCCCCCATTGGGCTCCCTGCTCAGTGGGAGGCCTGTTTCTTGTTTCTCCCTCTTCCACTCCCCCTGCTTGTGTTTCCTCTCTTGCTCTCTCTCTGTCAAATAAATAAAATCTTAAAAAAAAAAAAAAAAAAAAAGGAAAGAAACTTGGGGAAACACAAAAAAAGCAGACTGTCTGTTTTCCAAGATTAGTCTTTAAAGTAAAATCTTATACCATTTCATAGTAGACATCTATAATTTGGGGTAGTTTCTTTTTCTTTTTTTTTAAACATCTTGCTTATTAGAGAGAGAGAGAGCACGAGCATGGGGGAGAGGCAGAAGGAGAGAGAGAAGCAGGGAGCCCCATGTGTGGCCTGATCCCAGAACCCTGGGATCATGACCTGAGCCGAAGGCAGACACTTAACCAACTGAGCCACCCAGGGGCCCCTGTTTTGTTTCATATAGAAAATTAGAATGACATATATCTATTTTGTAAAATGCCTTTTTTGGGGGGAGGAGCTTAATATGCGATAGATGTTTTCTTGTGCCACTTAATGTTTGTCTGCCATTTGGTTTTTAACAGCATCACTGTAGCCAGTCATGGCTGTACCAAGGTCTGGGTGAACAGCCCCCTCCCCCTTGTTGTGGCCCAGAAATCTTCCAGTTCTGTCCATGTACAAACAAAGCCGCGGTGAACTTCTTGTAGAGAAGTCCTGGTATACACATCCCTAAATCCTTCCTCAGGATAAATGGCAGTGACCTTTCACAGAGATAGAGATGAAGTGTTTTGTGCCCTTCGGAGCCTGGTGACATTAAACAGTGATGTAAACGTTTTAATATCTGGAAATTAATGAGTGTCCCTTTATCATCCAGAAATTTCAAGGAGCCAGAGGTGATGGTAATAGTATTTGAAGTTGTAATAGTGTTTTTGGTGTCTGATGGTTTGGGAAAGGAACAATGCCATTGATGGGCTAGAAGATTCTGTAGTGCTCTTCAATGCACTTGAATCTGAGTAAAGACAACAGCATCTGTATAAATTTGAAGAGTGATGGTACCACAGCTTATTTATTCAGGTTGCAAAGCATGTGCGTTTCTGCACTACTGGCAAGAATTCCCCTCCAGGGCACCCCAAAAACTACCTGCCTCCAGATTGGAAACCAGTGGCTGGAGAAGAGGAAGACACCAGATGGAGGGTCCCCTGGGCTACAGGGGCTGGGGGAGCACAAGTGGGTGCGTGTGTGGTCTCTCATGAGGCAGAAGGGAGTCCCACGGGTGTTTGGGCATTACCGTGGGTATTAAAGACCCTCTAGGGCAATCCTGGGCCTCACTCGGGGACTCCCTGTGGGGATCAGTATGTGTCGTCCAATTTCGGGATCAGGGAAGGGCTCCTCTTTGCTCCCTTCCTCCCAGGCCCTCGCCCTCCCGCCGTGTTCCCAGTGCTTCCTGCTCAGCGCCAGCGCCACTGGACCCTCCATCTGTTTCCTCCCCCTGTCTTCTGCCCTCCCGCGCCAGCCCAGGCGTGCTGCCCATGGAAGCCTCCCTCTGACCCGCCGCCTGCCACATGCTTGCCGCCTTTGTCACCAGTTTGGCTCGGCCGCTCCCTCGCCTGCTGCTCACTCTCCGGCATTCCTCACCAGGGCCTTAGCAACTCCTGGCATCCTGGCAACATCCTGGCGCAGAGCCGGCTAGTGGCTGGCTACTGCTGGCTGCTGGTGGCTGGGCAGCCCCAGGGACTTTTCGGAAAGAAAGGAGAATGGGAGGGATTCTCTCCCCACCCTATCCCAGCTCCCAGGCAGAAATCGCAATCAGAACCTAGAAGCTGCTCAGCCTCCTACAGAAAAAGAAGTTCACCTGGTTTGTGTTTTAATCAGCACCGATCTGATTGGAACATGGCCCTTCCTTTCCCCAGAGCGGCCATACTTTTTTTTTTCCTTACTTCGGACAGGTAAAAGGATAGATGGGTTGACAGAGAAGGAGAAATTGTCTGTAAAGCACTCTCCACGTATTCCCCACAGAAAGGATTGCTGTGAAAGATGGGAAGGGTATCATCCTGAGTTTTAAAGATGGAGAAGATACAGTTCCTTAAGAAGGGGATGGGAAGGAGGAAATAAAGGAGAAATGAATCACATCTTCCAGGTGCAGAGTAAATTGGAACTTTCTGGAAAGCATCGAGAATTACTAACTACCCTGTGACCGCAGCGTGGTTTTATTCACTTTGTTTTCTGGGTTTTCTTTATTCCCCTAAGACGGCGGCCACAGTGCTAGTGATTGTGAAGAAGTCTTTTTCCAACTTTTCCTCTCAAGTGATAAAAGTGATACTTCAATAATAATCATAGAGTTGATCACTCACTGAGTTCTTGTTGGGCCAGGTGTTCTACACGTGTTACCTCATTTAATCCCCCCATGATAAGTCAGTTCTGTCGTTACCTGCATTTTATAGATGAGGAAACAGAGGCAGGGAGGTTTGATAACTTGCCCGAAGTCACAGCTGTAAAGAATGAGGCTGGGTTTTGAACCAGCCAGCTTGCGTCAGATCTTGAGCTCATGAAAGGACAATTTGGGGTCATTTCATTCTCTTTGCCAATACCCTATGAGTATTTTCCCATGTCATTAAGCCTTATTTGAAAATGATGGGATACGTGCCATTGGTTGTATCTTAACTGATCCCGTCGGCTCCGCGTTGGTGGATAGGCTGTGGCAGATCTGAAGGGAGGGGCTATGAGACTCGACAGCAGGTGCCAGTGGCAATTTCACCCTTTGCCAGAGATGAAATCAGCCAGAGTAGGGAAAACCCCTCACTGGGGTATTGAATAGTATGTGTATAGTATTTCAGAAAGCATATTAACATGTCACACATAGGGCTGCTGGAACGCTTGAGAGGAAACCATCACTATTATCCTTGTTTGTAAGTCACAAGTGCCTCCTGGAAGGGTTGGGACCAGAGAGGGGAGCTAAGGTTTGTGTATTTGCTGTAGTATGTCTGGCAATTTCCCATGCAGTTTCCCTTGGTTTCACCCTTTCAGTGACCCTAGATTATTTATCTTCCCCTTCTTTTGGTTGAATAGAGGCTGAGAGGTGTTGTAACTTGCCCAAGTTTCAAATATTCATTTAATTCTGGAGCCAGCATTTGAAGCCAGGTGTGGGCAAGGCCTAGTCTTTTGCCACTGTGGTATGCCATCCATTCAGGTAGGGTAAGCAGGCTCCCAGTCTAGTCCAGGGTGACAGATGCACCCCAGGGTGACCCCCAGTGAGTCACAACCCTGTGTAATCCATCCTCTTGAGTGTGGATGGGCCCTGGGACTTGCCTCTAGCTGACAGAATACAGCAGAGCTGACGGGATGCCATCCCCATGGCTATGTCAAGTCATATGCCAAGGTGAATGGATGTTGCCGATGCAGTTAAAGTCCCATATCTGTTGATTCTGAGTTAATCAAAAGGAGATTGTCTCCAAGGGAGCCTGATTTACTCATGTGGAAGTCCTTAAAAGAAGTACTGGAAGGGGGGGTTCACCTGGGTGGCTCAGTCAGTTAAGCATCTGCCTTCGGCTTAGTTTATGATCCTAGGGTCCTGGGATTGAGTCCACACCAGGCTTTCTGTTCAGCCGAGAGCCTGCCTCTCCCTCTCCCTCTGCCCCTGCCCACCACCCCCACCCCCTGCTCCTGCTATCTCAAATAAGTAAACAGAAATCTTTAAAAAAAAGAAGAAGAAGAAGAAGGAGGAGGTACTGGGTCCTTCTCAAGAAGGAGGTTCTCCTGCTGGCCCTGAGAAGTCATCTGCTTTGGGAGTGGGGCAAGGGGCCAGGCAGAGGCCCATGTGGCAAGCATCCATGAGTTGTGTCTAGAAGCTGAGAGCAGCCCTCAGCTGATGGCCAGAAAAACAGACCTGAGTCCTACAGCTTAAGGAACTAAAATCTGCCATCAACCACGTGGCCTTGGAAGAGGCCCCCCAAGCCTCAGATAAAGCCCCAGGCTGGCCAATATCTTGCTGCAGCTTTGTGAGACCTAGTGCAGAAGACTCCCACCTGGGGCTCCTGGCCAGTGGAAGCGGTGACAGGATAAATAAATGTTCTAAGCTATTTAGTTTGTGGTCATTTGGTACACAGCTGTAGATAACTCCTGCACTCACAGAAGCCTCTCCTGTGTCTGCTCCTTGTCAGGGATGATGAGGCAACAGCAGTGCCATCCTTATAACAGTAATGACCATATTATTTTTATATGAGCTATGATCATACGTCACTGAATTCCTGGGCAGTGAATCTGTTGAGCCCTTGCTGTGGGCATTGTGCTGCCTGCATGATCTGCAAGAACTCCACTTGTCATTATAGCATTTCTAGGAGGTGTCCATATTCCCATTTTACAGATGTGGGGCGAGGGGGCCTTCTCTGCAGCCTTTAGGCTTGTTAAAACTGCCTCCCCAGCAGTCCTCTTTTCTTCCATGGTCCCTTCCAGAGCTATTCTAAAAAATAAAATTCCTGATCCAAAAAGAAGGTATGACTGTGTAATTTCTCAAATTATGTTTATTTTTTAAAAACAGATAACATGATCAGGGTGCCTGGGTGGCTCAGTCGGTTAGGCGTCCAACTCTTGATCTCGGTTCAGGTCATGATCTCAGGGTCATGGGACTGAGCCTTGCATCAGGCTGCACACTCAGCTGGGAGTCTGCTTGAGATTCTCTCTGCCTCTGTCCCACCCCTCACCAACTCACTCTCTTTCTCTCTCTCTCAAATAAGTACGTCAGTCTTAAAAAAGAAACAGATAACAAGATCAAGATTTTAAAAGTATAAAAACTCCAGTTTCTGCTCTCCCTCCCTGGAGGCCACCAGTGATACCAGTTTCTTGTATATCCTTCAGGAATTATCTTGTGCTTCTCTGTGTCTGTGTGTGTGTCTGTGCATGCATGTGTGTCTCTTCTCTCACCCCCGATGGGAGCATACTTAAACTCGCTGTTCTGTACTTTTGTTACTTAGCTTTCCATCTTGGAGCTAATTCCACGTCCATTCATAAAGAGTTCTCATTCTCTGTAACAGCTGCATTGCCTTGCAGAGAATGGATTTACCATCATTTATTGAATTAGTCCCCACTGACAGCACTTGGGTTATTTCCAATCTTTTGTTCGCTCAGTGCTGTGGCAGATAGCCTTGTACGTAACACAGTGTGGTACATGTACGGGAATATCAGAAGAAGTCCCTAAAATAGAATTCCTGGACCAAATGTGGCCCGTTCTTGGAAGTCTTTCGTCTGTCCCCAAAATCAGCATGACAGACCTTACCTTGTGATCTTCTCCTCCAGGCCGTCAGGCGTCTTCCACATCCATTGACATTGGGAAAGACTGCTTAGTGTTTGGTGTTCAGAGTTCCACTTAGCATTAAGATATTAAGAATTGGGAAAGTTTAGGGAACAAGAAAATTGTGTGACCAGCATTTTTCTTAGAATTTCCCAACATTCATCACAGGGAGTGTTGAAGTCCGCTTCCGTAGAGTAGAGCTAGAGATGTTCTTGTGCATTTGGTTGGTTCTGAGTGAGGGAGGCAGGCAGGGGCAGGAGAAGGAGCCAGACAAAGATGGGTTTTATAAGTCTAAGCATCTCAGCTGATGCTTAGACTTATAAATTAGCTGATGTTAATTTTCCAGGGTTCTCTGGAAAGTGAGTGCAGCTTGATGTTTCAGGGATCTCTGGAAAGTAAGTGCACCCTAGAGATTCTCCTGTTTTGAGGCCGGGGAGCTGGGCCTTTGTATCCTTTATTGACTACGGACCTGGGGTGGTGGGGAGTAGATGAACCTCTGAGCCAGACCACTGCCCCTGTCTGAGGGGGAATCATTAGTGCACGTGGGCGGGGTTAGCAGCAGCGCCCCCTGCAGTGCCTGGGCAGTGGTGCACCGACCTGGTTAAACGGAGCCTTTGGAATTGCTTCGAGTCATTCTGATCTCTTCTGAGGCTCTGAGCTGATGCAGTCTGGGGCCAGCTGACTGCAGACTGCTTCCACCCGCAAAACTGGCTTATCAGTATTCTTGCCCCAGGCCCCCTCTGGATCTGCAGTGCCAGGCTGCTCAGCCTTCCAGACTTCTGATGTTACTTTTTGAGGTCCACTTAAATAGTCCTGTTATTTTTTGTCATTTCCTATTTGAAACAAGAGGAGAGGAAAACAAATCAACGTGTACTGGATGAAAAATAAACTCAATAGGGAGCAGAAGTATTTCTGTAACCTTTTAGAAGGGAATGATAAGCAATGTCACTGCCATCATACTATAGTTAACTTGATTATATCTGTTTTAACTCCTTGGGAAAACTTAAGAACAGAACCACAGGAATTTTTCCTGGAGAAAAGCAATCTGATTTCAGAGCTGGGGACTCTTTGACATACTGTTGTGAGTTTCACGTGGAAAAGGTAAAAGAGGCCCCTCTAACCTTTGTATTGATGTGACCTGGTTTTACGAGGGTTCCTTAAATATTACCATTACTGAGCAGTACATCCTGTTTATTGACCGCCGCTTAAGTCAGAGATAAAAAATCTCTGCCACATAACATACATTCCCCTGGATCTAACGGGGTCTCCTTGCTGACCTACTCTCACAATTTGTGGTAACATCTGTCCCCCATTTAGAGATGTGATTGCTACTTCAACATACAGTTGCTTGCTGTGATTTAGGGATGAAAAATTACTTTCTAGTTTAGTGGGTTGAAAGACGGCCCCCAAAATATAGGTCTGCGTCCTTACCCTTGGAACCTATGAACATGACCTTTTTTGGAACAAGGGTATTTTCAGATGTAATGAAGTTCAGGGTCTTGAAATCATTTATCCAAGTGTACCTGTGAGATCCCTAAGTCCAATGACAAGTGTTTTTAGAAGAGACACACAAAGGAGAAGGGGATGGGGACTTTTGGCTTTGAAACCCTCTCCTACCTTCCCCAGGTGTAATAGGAAACCAGCCCCCCATACTGGGAGGGCAAGCAGAGCTGAGGAAGGAGGCACATTTAATAAACAAAGGGAACTTAGATACAAGGCTTTTCTTGGGCAGCAGCAAGATGAGTCAATTCTGTACCTGCCCAACAAACCTTAAAGTTTACACCAAGACCTTAACTGGGTTCAGTCACATATATGGTCCAGATGTTCTCAACATTGCCTCACTGTCTCAAGGCTGTGTCCTTGGAGCAGCCTCTAGGAATGGGAAGGGTCAGTGGAACCCACATTCCAAGGACAGGGAAGGGGCAAGGACCTCTGAGTGCCGAGGTCCAGCTTACAGGTCAACTCGTGGTCACATTGGTTTGATGACCTTCTCCAACAGTGACATGAAGATGTGGCAGAGATTGCTGTGATGTGGCCATGAACCCAAGGGTGCATGGCAGCCACCGGAGGCTGGAAGAAGCAATGAAAGGATTCTCCCTAGAGTCCCCAGGGAGAACTAGGTCCTGCCGCCACCTTGGTTTAAGCCCGATGATACTGATTTCTGGGTCTGATTTACAGACTTGTGAAAGAATAAATTTCTGTTTTTCTAAGCCACCAAGTTGATAGTAATTTTTTACAGCAACCACAGGAAACTAGTACAGCCAGTTCAAGACTTTCCACTGTGGTTAAATTCTAACAATCCTTAGCAGCGTAGACTGTAGACTTTTACTATTTTCTCCGTGTAGAGGCATTGCTTGCTTCTAGGAACAGTGTTTCAGAGAAGAGATGGCCATCCCCTGACACTCTGGATGGCAATTACATCTCAATCTTCTTTATTTTGGTACATCTTTTTCCTTAATAGCTTATTCAAAAAGAGAAGCAGTCCTTGAATTTCTGCTGAGCAAAGCAGGACCATAAAGATAGAGCAAACATGAAGAGAGCATTGGAGAGTCATTCTCAGATGCAGAGTAGAGACAAAAGATGAAAAGTACATTCCAAAGAACTGCTTTTGGCTTTCTTCGGGCATCGAATGAAATGTCCCCAATTCCCCCAAACCATTAGATTGCCAAGTAAATTTTATAGCATTCCAGTAGAACTTTTAAAGATAAGATATTGCAGCCCCAAAATATGTCGTCTTTTTTTTTTTTTTTAAAGATTTTATTTATTTATTTTACAGAGAGAGAGAGACTGTGAGAGAGGGAACACAAGCAGGGGGAGTGGGAGAGGGTGAGGCAGGCCTCCTGCCGAGCCCTATGTGGGACTCAATCCGGGACCCTGGGACCATGATCTGAACCAAAGGCAGATGCCTAACGACTGAGCCACCCAGGTGCCCCCAAAATATGTCTTAAGGTGATTGAGTTAGCCCTGCTTGTGAAATAGTTGCAATTTTTTAAAAAATGTCTGTAGGGGCTCGGTTGGCTAAGCATCTGCCTTTGGCTCAGGTCATGATTCCCGGGTCCTGGGATGGAGTCCCACATTGGGCTCCCTGCTCCGTGGGGAACCAACTTCTCCCTCTGCCTCTTCTGCGCCTCCTGCTTGTGTTCCCTCTCTCTTTCTCTCAAATAAAATAAAAATTTTAAAAATATATAAAAATTAAAAAAAAATACTTGGAGATGTGCCCTGTGACTTAAATCTCTAATTATAAATACGTTTATACTTTTAATTTATAAATAATTCCAGATTTACAGAAACTTTGCAGGAACAGTTCAAAGAATTCTCCATATATCCTTCCCTGCAGATTCTCAACTATTAACCTTTTAACACACTTGTCTAATAATCATTTTGCATATATATGTATATATTATTTTTTCCTTGAATCAGTTGAGAGTAAGCTGCAGACGTCATGCTCTTTTGTCCAGGAATACTCCAGTATGCATTTCCTACCAGCCCTATTATCTCTCCCACCAGCCTTATTTGGATTTCGCCAGTTGACCCACTGATGTCCTTTTTCTCCTCTAGGGTCCCGTCCTGGATCATGAGTTATATTCATTTGTCCTGTGTCCTTAATCTCCTTTAAGCCTGACGAGTCCTTTTTGTTTTTCGTGACCTTGACATTTCCAAAGAATCCAGGACAGAGCCACTCCATCACTGGACATTAAAGTTACTTTGGAGGGCAGTGTTTTTTATAGCCACGGTTGATGCAAAGGAAGAAGGGGAAGAAAACACGTCTGGATCCTGACATACACCTTATCTCAATTTTTATGCTTACGAGACCCTTTTGTAAACTTCCTTTCTGAAGTTAGTTGTTTATATGGAGCTTAACTGCCTGTCCTAGTCAAAAAACAACAACGATGACAAAAAGACAAAAAAGAAAGACTTAGCTCACATGTCACATCCTTGGGACAATGGCTAAATTTTCCTGAGGGCTCGTCACCTACCATTTCCCATTCTATGAACTTGACAGGAATGACCTCACTTAATCTTCCTGACCTTCCCCTATAATTTAGATACTACTGTTTTTCATATTTCATTGCAAGCATCGGAATTCACTGTAATTGTGCAGTCAGGTACTGTGGTACAGGGTTCAGTGTGGTGACAGATATTTAGCTGTTCACCCCAAGCTCACGCTCCCTCTTTTGCAGTGTGGGCTGGTTCCTGATGGACAGTTGTATAGGCAGACATTTCCTGCCGGCTTTGTCCCCGTGGCTCTGCCGCTAGTTCTCGCCAGTGGAATCCGAGTAGAAGAGGTATTTGTCGCTTCCTGCTGGAGGCTTTTAAGGGGCAGGATTCTCTACTTTTTCCTTTTCTGTCAGCTATACGTGGAGGCTCCAAGGCCCTAGTTCTCATATTTTACAGATCAGGAAACAGAAACAAATCTAAGGGTAGAGACTGCCTGCTTTCCTACTAGACCACTCCCTGTCCTGCCCGAGAGGCCTTCTCCAGTGCCCTCCTCTGAAGTCATCCCCCTAACACCACCCTAACCCCACCACCCTGTCATTTTCCCCAGTCTTGATTCCTTCACAACAGTTCTTTTTTTTTTTCTTTAAGATTTTATTTGAGAGAGGGAGAGAGATAGTGAGAGAGAGCAAGAGCAGGGGGAGAGGGAGAGAGCAGACTCTCCACTGAGCAAGGAGCCTGATGTGGGGCTCCATCTCAGGACCTGAGTGAAGGCAGATGCCCAACCAACTGAGCCACCCAGGTGCCCAGTTTTGTTTTGTTTTTAATGAGTGAAAGTATATTTTCTTGCCAAAGCCCCTGGTAATAGCCCTCCTTTCAAAAAAGTCAGGCCACGTGAAACCTGGATCTTCTCAGATGGTGTGGTAATGCCATGTAGGGAGGTGCCTGTGAGAGGCTGGGGGTGGGCCCCGCTCTGGGAAGGGCCCCTGTGCCAGGCCTTGAAGCACTGCGTGCCCACAGCACTAACTTCAGGCCAGGATGTTGGTGGGGGGTCTCCCTGCGGAGGGAGGAGAGGATGAGGAAGATACAGATGAGACCCCAGTAGGGAGAGACTAGGATGCCCAGCCTGGAGTTTCTGGTAAAGTGACATTCGCTGCCCTGGCTGCTGGTGTGAGAGCACCTCTCTTTCCTATTTAGTTGACTTGACAAGTTTCCACTGACTCACACTGTGAAAACAGCGGGTTGCTGTGCCAGAGCAAACAGAGACAAGCCTAGGGATGAGGGAAGTGTCTGTCAGTGTGTCAAGCTGTCAGGACAGGATTCCGAATTTAACACGATGCTGGCAGATGCTGAATAGTGGCATTACAGAATTGGAGTAAAGGCTAAACAAATCCAGTGCCAGATGTGGCGAGCTTGCTTTTGGATTTCTATTTCTGGCTCAGGCGCTAACCCTAGGGTGGGGTCCTGGTCGTGGCCCTTTGGCTGGCAGGGCGCTATTTCCTGGGACTTCATCAGACATGCCTGTTGTGAGGCTCCAGTGATGAACAGGGCAGGTCCATGTCTCCCCTGTGGGCACAAAATCCAGACCCTGAACAGGTGTCAGGTTTCATTACCTCTGAGGCACGGCTAAGAAAAAAAGAAAATGATAATTCGATGACACTTCTTTTATTGGAATTTTTATTTTATGCTCATTGGAAGAGTTCTCTTAATTTTATTATTTATTTATTTATTTATTTATTTGAGGGAAGAGAGAGGGGAGGGGAGAGAAGGGGAGAGGAGGGGCAGAAGGAGAAGAAGAGGGAAAATCTTAAGTAGGCTCCATGCCCAGTGTGGAGTGTGATGGGAGGTGGGGTGCTTGATCTCAGGGAGCCGAAATCAGGAGTTGGACACTTCACTAACTGAACCAAAAGGCACCCCTTGAAGAGACTTAATTAAATCGGAGTTTTATATACTCTTAGGAAAACATAAAAAGAAAAACTGATGAAGGAAAATAAATTGCTTAAGATATTCCTTCAATCTTTTTTACCGTCAGAGCCCTCCTCTTCTAAATTCCTTTTTTTTTTTTAAAGTATTTTTACACACCCTGTTGTCCTTTGTGCCATCAAGAGTGAGAGCAGTGGAGCATTCCTTAGAAGAGTTCATAAAAGAGCTGAAAGCCGTTGGTGGTGGGCTCACAGGCTTTCTTTGACTCCCGCTCTGGCAATGATACCGAACATGCCTGATTCCCCATCCCGCTGTCTCAGCTCCACAAACCGTTGGTTCTCAGCGCTTTAAGGTGTGCGCCACTCGTGTCTCTGGAATGTTCTTCCATGCTGCTGACACCTTTCTGAAGTTTTGATGCCAGCATATGGCACAGGGCAGGGAAAGATAACTACTCCACAGCGACGGTCTGGTCGGCCAACGGCATTTGTAAGTTATAGCCCTGACTCCAGGGAAGTAAAAATGAGCAAGGTGGAGCATCTCTGAATGAGTCAGGTGTGGTTAGTGTCAGGGTGGTGAGTGTCATGGAGGCGGAAGGAGGGGATGCTGTGAGCACAGGTAACAGGGGTCCTCCCTAGTCCATAAGTCAGACTTGTCTAGGGAAGGAACCTCCCCTGAGTATGGGAAGGGGCAAGGCAAGAGAAGGTGGGAGTGTCTGGGAGGAGGGAACAGCCTTTGCAAAGGCCCAGCATTGGGAAGGAAGGTAGAGGGCTCGAAAGCTTCTTGGTCAGTTCACAAAATTGGCTTTTCGGTTGTGGTAGTATATGGAATTACTGCTAGCCACAGAAATTAAAAACAAAATTCACCCATGGCCTCACCATTCCACAGACTCCGCAGATGATCTAGTTTGGTCCTTGTCTGAGAGTGTACATGAAGTTTGCGGAGCTGTAATCCTACTGATTATAATCATGGATTCTGCTTCCTCCCTTTTTTTAAATTAAAAAATTCCTTATTTACTAACATGTCTGTTGCAATAAAGTCTTTGTAATTGTGCATAATATGTACAGTCATTGAAATGGATATTCTTTAATTTACTTAACCATTGACTTTTGAACATGTGGGTTGTTTTTGAACATTTAGCTACTATAAATGATATTACATTGAACATTTGCCGAGGTTGGCAAACTACAGCCCCCTGCATCCAAATCCAGCCTGCCACCTGTTTTTGTAAATAAAGTGTTATTGGGACACAGCCAAACTCATTCACTTACGTGTATTGCATATGGCTGCTTTTGCACTGTAGTGGCAGAGCTGAGTAGTTATAACAAAGATTGTATGGCCTTCAAAGCCTAAAATATTGACTTACTGGTCCTTTACAAAAAAATTTGTCAACCTCTGGGGGTGCCTGGGTGGCTCAGTCTGTTGAGCATCCAACTCTTGATTTCAGCTCAAGTCCTGATCTCAGGATCATGAGATGGAGCCCTGCGACAGGCTCCATGTTAAGCCTGGAGTCTGCTTAAGATTCTCTCCTTCTCCCTTTGCCCCTCCCCACTTGTCGCTAAAAAACAAAGAAATTGTCAACCTCTGTTGTTGTACAATACTAGAGCTTTCTTCTGGTTAGCATTCATTTTCTTAAGATAAATTGCAGGAGAGAGGATTTTTTGCTCAGAGGATATGTATGTTATTTTATTTAATTCAAAGTGATTTCTAATTTACAGCCTGTATATGATCCATTTAGATGGTGAAATGTCATGGAGACAAATGAGCCAGTTTATTGACCATTATATGTTCTAATAATTAGAAGGTATTATTAAAACAACTTTGGTCAATTTTGTTTGTATTCAGAATTTACTAATTTATACCTTCATTTTAAGCTTCTTTTCATTCCCAGTATTTCTTTGAGTTCTTTGCTGTAACAGTAGAACACTAGCTTCTATAACAAATAGACCCTCAGTTCCAGTGCTTTCACACAATAACCTTTCCTCTTCCTTGTTCCCTGGCTAGGCACCACTTCTTACCTACAGCTCTGTACTTTGGAAGGAGGAGTACAGATTTTGATATCACTTAGCCATCTCTGCTATAGTTGCTATTTTTTTTAACATTTTAAATCATTTAAAAATATATAATATACATATCACATATAATATATACTCAATATATAATGTGTATTATGTATAATTATATATGTTCACATAGTTCAGTTTTTGACTTTGGATCAGGTCATGGTCCTAGGGTCATGAGATCCAGCCCTGCATCGGTCTCTGTGCTGGGTGAGGAGTCTGCTTGTGATTCTCTCTTTCTCTCTCTCTGTCAACCCCACCATTCCCCACTCCCATGCTCTCTCAACAAAGAATTCACAAAGTCTAAAAGGATAAATTGGGTAAAGCTTCTATACACCTCTCTTGGGCTGCCACAGTTCCCTGTGGCAACATTGTTTCCATAGTTCGCTTATACACATTGTTGGTTATCTTGCTTTTAAAAGTTTTTATTATGGGAAATTTTCAGCATAAGCCTGCTAAGAATATTATAATGACCCCACTCTGACCCATCACGCAACTAGAACAATTACCAATACATTGCCAACCTTGTTTCGTCTCTGTCTCTGATCTACCCCAGATTATTTTGGAGTAAGTCCTAGACGCCATATTTCAGTATGCATTCTTTTTTAGTAACAAACACTTATATTAGATTACTATTGTTACAGCTTAAAAAACTAACTGTAATTCTTTAACATCATCAAATATCCAGTCTGTTCAGCTTTCTTCAATTGTGTGTTTAAACAAATGGTTTGTTGAAATGAAGATCCAAACAAAAACCACTTATTGTGTTTCCTTTATGTTTCTCAAGTTTCTTTTATGTGCTCATTTTTAAATTAAATTTTTTTGAGAGACAGAGAGGATGTGCAGGAGTGATGGTGGGGCGGAGGGAGAGAGAGAATCCTAAGCAGGCCCCACACCCAGCATGTAGCCCAACATGGGACTTGATCTCAAGACCCTGAGATCATTACCTGAGCCCAAATCAAGAGTCAGACACTTAACTGACTGAGCCACCCAGGCGCCCTCTCAAGTTTCTTTTAATCTGTGCATTCCTTTCCCTCCTTTTTCCTTATAAATTTATTTCTTGGACACACCTACTCATTCATTCCTTTGGTTCATTCCCATTGAGTAGATGTGTCTGAGTGCATCCTTATGGTATCATTAAGAAGTTCTCCAGTCCTCCATGTTTCCTGTAAATTGGCAGTTAGATTTAGAGGTTCATCAGACTCAAATTTGTTGCAAGACCACATCATGGGTGCTGATGTGTATTTCCATCAGGTAATACGTGATCTCTCTTTATCTCTATTTTCATGATTGTTAAAATGGATTGGTGGGCCTGTGTGTTGTCAGCCTGAGCCCTTCATTATAAGGTGGGCAAAAACTATAAAGTTTTTGTTTGGAACTTGATTTCAACAAACCAGTTGTTTGTTGCTTTTTGATATTTTTCACCTTGCTGTTTTGATTTTACAGTACATATACACACATATTAGAAGTCATGGCATGGGATTCTGTAATACATAATTACTTATTTGCTTCTTTCCTCATTTGGTATCTGCCCCACAATTGCCAGTTGGGGCACGAGACCTGTTCCAGAGTCTGTTTCCAGGAAACTCTCTCCACCCCCTCAATCCTAATGACCAACCTAAGCTTTTCGGATTAAATTTTTATTCTTAACTTTGCACAGACTTTGAAAGTTTGTACGTGCTTCTTGTTCTTCGTAATGATACTTAAGCGCTGTGTTCATAGTTCCTATTTGGTGCAAATCCCTGTTCTTCCCTCCTCTTTGACATTTCTTACCAAGCCCCCTTCTGTCACCTTCTTCCTTTAGGAAGAGGTAAAGTACAAATTACTGAGATAATAAATACTCAAATCGCACAGACTGTCTGCCCCTGAACAGATGTCCACTTTTTTTTTTTTTTAAAGATTTTATTTATTTATTTGACAGACAGAGATCACAAGTAGGCAGAGAGGCAGGCAGAGAGAGAGGAAGGGAAGCAGGCTCCCTGCCGAGCAGAGAGCCTCATGTGGGGCTCAATCCCAGGACCCTGGGATCACGACCTGAGCCAAAGACAGAGGCCTTAACCCACTGAGCCACCGAGGCACCCCAAACAGATGTCCACTTTAAGTCAATATCCATCTCTGTTCCTTGGGGTCAAGGAGAAAGTTGAAGAAAAATAAAGGCCAAGCATTTCAGATAGAGCCCCTCCTCACTGGGTAGAAAAAGAAAGCTGATGAAGTGGTGGTTTCTATAGTTTCTCACTCACACACCGAAAGAGACTCCGAGAAGATTCAGTGAAGGAAGAGGCGGTGATAACCCAAGAATATTATGAAACAAAGCCTACAGCTTGTTCACCATACTAGAATGTTGCGTGGACCCAGTGAAGCTTTTATTTTGCACATCATACATGTAGAGCATGTAATTTGTGCCCGGTGCTGTGCTCAGTCCTTTTCCAGTATTACCCCGGATGAGCTAACCTCTAAATGAGGTCGTTTGTCATCCCCACGTTCCAGATGGGAAAGCTGAGCCTCTGTCAGGTTATGTAGCTTTCCCGGGTCACACAGCTAGTGAAATCCCCACTGCTGGAGTGAGAGTCCGGTTTAGTCACCTAATCTCTTTGTGCCTCAGTTTCTTCATCTGTGAGATGGAGATGATGATATGACCTGGTTCCTAGGCTACTATCTAGATCCTGTATGAAGCATTTGAGCTCTGAGGAAATGTTAATTATTCTATTACCTCCTCTCAGTGCCTGGTGCGAGCTTTACCCCTTTCTCCAGAAATCAATGGCGTCTGTTCTTCATATTGATAGTAGTCCTGTTTCCTACAAGGTCTTCATCCTCTTTTCCCCTTTGCGTGTCCCCTTCTTATTTCTTGGACTCCGTGCTGGTCCTTTTGATGGGAAAGTTAGATTGGCCTAGGTCAGTGTCGGAATGAGGAGAGAACTCATTCCCCCTCGTTCGGGGTACGTGGAACTTTTATTCTGCCCTCAGTTTTCTGGTGTTGAATGTGTCCTATGTGCCAGGCTCTATTCTTGACCCAACAGAGGTATCGAGACAATGAAGAAAGAACATAGGCTTTGCTCTTGTGTCTGCCACCCATCAGCTGGGTAACCCCAAGTCAGTCATGTCGCTTTTCTTGATCAAAAATTTTTCTCCTGAGCAGTAGGAGGCAAATGTTCAAGATTCCCTGTTGTTCTCAGTGTTAGGCATATGGACGTGTGTGCTGGGTCAGAGTGTGAATCATTGGGTACCTTCAAGAACACCTGGGCCCTGGCGTGGGTGAGCTGTGAGTGTTGGGGACTCTGCCATTTCTACAGCAGGGGAGTTTCTGGAAGGTTTTTCTGTCATGATCAATAAAATTCCAGGGCAGAGAAAAGGTCAGAGTTCTGAAAAAAAAGAGGGGGGCTGTGGAAATGGCACAGTAAAGTCTTTACAAAGTGTAGTGAGGACTGGGGCCTCTGAATTTTTTCTTGTCCCCAGATCTCCCACTCTGTGGTTTGGCAGCATCATTGCACCATCTCCCTGCAGAATTTTTTTTTTTTTTTTTTTTTTGCGGTGGCGGGGCGGGGGTGGGTGGAGTTTGGTAACAGCTCTGTTGAGATATAATTCACATACCATACCATTTAAGGTGTTCAACTCAATGGTTTTTAGTATAGTCACAGAATCTGTGCTGCCATCACCACAATTCATATCAGAACTTTTAGAAGAGTTTTGTCTTTCAACACATGCGTAGAGTCATGTCTCTGTCACCACAGAGTGATAGAGGACAGCCCCATCACCCTCCAGAATGCCTTTGTGCTGTCCCTTTTTAGTCAGTCCCTCTCCCCACATCATAACCCCTTTGCCTTTCCATGTAAATTTTAGAATCAGCTCATCAACATGTACCCGTAAAGCCTGCTGGGGTTTGGTTGGGATTTTGTTGAATCCGTATATGGATCTGGGGAGAATTGGCATGTTAGCAGTGTTGCATCTCCCAATCCATAAACAGGTTTTGCCTCTCCACTTATTTAGGTCTTCTCTGATTTCTTTTATCATTATAGTAGTTTGAGCAGTCTCTAAAGTTAGATTTATACCTAATAAATACTTTTTATACTAAAAATACTAATAAATACCTTTTTTCCTTTTTTTTTTTTTGGTGTTCCCATAAATAGTCCTATGCATTTTTAATATTCAGTTTCAGTTGTTCATTGCTAATGTAGGCAAACACGTTGACCTTGCAACCTGTGAGTGACATCGCTAAGCTCATGTATTAGTTCTTGGATCTTTTTATGGAGATTCTTTGAGATTTTCTACGTAGACAATTGTACTGTTTACAAATAAAGAAGTTTTATTTCTTCCTTTTCAATCTATATGTCGTTCATTTCTTTTTCTTGGCTTAGTGCAGCTTCCAGAAGTATGCAGAATAGGAGTGGTGAGAGATGACAGTCTTTCCTTGTTTCCTATCTTAGGGGGAAAGAGGGCAGCCTCTCACCACTAAATCGAATGTTAGCTGTAGATTTTTGCAAACGTGCCCTTTATTGGGTCAGGGGACCTCCCTGCTATCCTTGTTTGCTGGAGTTTTTTTATCATGAATGGGTATTGAATTTTGTCAAATACTTTTTTGGCATTAATTGATATGCATGTTTGGTTTTACATCTTTAGTCTGGTAATATGATGTATATGCATTGATTCTCAAATGTTGAACCTGCCATGCCTTTCTGAAATGAAGTTGAGTCACTTGTTGTGACTCAACTTTGTATATTTATATTTTTTATACATTGTTGGATTTGAAAGGCTAATATTTTGTTGAGGGATTCTGATAGCCTAGAAAGAGTAAGCTGACTAATGATTCAGCCCACTTCCAGTCTGTCCCTTCGAGACATTCACGTACTAATAGTCTGATGTGGGTTACTCAGAATTCTTTTCTCTCTTTCCTCATCCTGTGACAGCTTTTGTTCTAGGCTTTACCTGTTTCTCACTTCTGCCCACATGTTAAAACAAAAAACAAAACATGAGATTGTGGACCCAGTTCAGAAACAGGATTTAGGAAGAAGCATGCGAGCCTAGTAGCCAGATTCAAGCTGAGGGGCCTCCCCTTACTGTGGATCTAAGTGCCTGCTGTGGTGACTGCCCTTGGAAGGCTGTGTTGGATTTATCCCTTCCCCTTAGCAGGTGCACAGGGGTGGGGCTTTGTTTACACCACACCCTCTGCTTCCTTTAATGGCATCTGCACCAGGGCAGAAGCTGGGCTGCTTCCTGGGGACTAAAAGGCCCTCTTTGTCTTGTCACCAGGCGGCTTTTGTGTTGGTGGGAGAGGACGCTCTGTGACTCTGCAGTCCGGTAAGGGGAAATGCAGGGAGTGGCTGGGTGCCAGCCTTCCTAGGTTATTTTTAATACGTGAAGGCCAAGCGAGTGGAGAACTTTCTGAAGGCAGGTCTTTGTTTTCCCCTGGCGTGCAGATGCGAGAGAAGTGAGAGAGCAGAGACATCGGAGAAGGGCCTGCTTGACACCTGCCTTCTGAAATGACTTCGCTGAACCTGGAGATGCAGGTCACAGTAGTCATGCCTTTGAGCTGGGGACAGCGTAGCTGCAGGAGGGAGGCGGGAAGGGCAAGGTGTCCCTTTTCAGGCCTGTTGGAAGGAGGTGGTTCCCCATGGGCACAAAGAGGCCTTTGTGCTCTCTAGAAGCCTAGGCAGCCAGAGGGCAGGCAGAAGAGGTCCTCTCTGGGGGGCTGCTCTCCCGAACGGGGTCAGAGAGCGGGGGTGGTGGGGAACAGCTAATGGCCTGCAGAATGGGTGAGGCCTGGCAGATTTTTCTTTAATCTGTGGCTCGTGTGTGAAAGAGTTTAGAATTGCCAGCTCTTTTTTTTTCCCCCCAGCTCATTTTGAGCATTTTGTCAACACTCGGAGGAATCTGAGGCAGCTACCTCCCTACCAAGCTAGCAAAGGGAGTTTCCTGTTGGAACTCACCAGCTGCATGGACGAGGTGGTGGGAGGGTAGGGGTCATGCAGTCTGGGTCCTCGAGGGCCACCTTCTCTCCCACCCATCGCCTCTGGCTGATGCTTTTGGTCCTCGTTGTCTTGCTGGAACTAACACAGCCTTCTAACTGACCTGAGTCTCTTCTCTCCCATCTCCAGCCCACTTACTGGATTAGGTGTCCAGAGATACAGTTTTGCCTGTGGCTCTTCTCTACTCAGTAACCTTCACAGGCTCCCCATTGCCCATCAATAGTGTCTACTTTCTGAGCCTGGCATCTGGTGCCCACTCCTCCCTGCCAGCTTCATTCCCATCATGCCCCTTTACACGTGTGTGGGGTTTGCCCCAAATGGACAACTCACCTAGTCCCAAATATGCCCTGTGCCTTTGCATCCCTGGGCCTCCCTTTGTCATGTTCCCTCTGCTGGAATTCCCCATGTTTCCTTCACTGTATGTTCAAATCCTACCTCCTACAGAGTCCTTATAAGGGCCACGTCTGCCTCTCACAGAGGACGCCTGACCTTCTCCTTTTTCCAGACCCTTCCTCACAAACAGCACCTCTTGGATGGCATTTATCCCATCATGTGTTAAGGTAGTTGTGTCTGGGTCTGAACATCCTCACCCTTTTGGAGAATCATTGTGTAAGAGCTACACTGCTAAGAGCTTCTCAAACATCCCATTTACTCTTCCCAAGAAAACCCTGAAAAGACTTCTAATACCTATTCTTTGTTGAATGTTTACTAGAGATGTTCCAAGCCGTTCTCAATATTTTGCCCAAATCAGCTCATTTAATCCTCCCATCTACTCTGTTTGGTAGATTTTATTATCCCCCTTTTAAAGATTTTATATATTTATTTGACAGAGAGCAAGCACAAGCAGACAGATAGGCAGGCAGAGAGAGAGGAGGGAGCAGGCTCCCTGCTGAGCAGAGAGCCCGATGTGGGGCTCGATCCCAGGACCCTGAGACCATGACCTGAGCCGAAGGCAGGAGCTTTAACCCACTGAGCCACCCAGGCGCCCCAATTATCTGCCTTTTAAAGATGAGGAAACTGAGTCCCAGAATGGTTGACTGGCTCACTAATAATTGTGTTTGCTGAGTGACTATTGGACCTCTAGAGGTTGCCAGCCATGCTTTAGTGCTCCCACTTGGCTGTACTTACAGATTGAGCACCAGCCTTTGGCCAACACGCAGGACTCCCTTCTCTCCTCCTCACTGGGTCCCTTCTGATGATCAGACAGCCTTAACAATTGTGGTTTTCCATCAGTGACACATGCTTACAATCCCTTAATGGTCCTTGCATACTTGCCTTGTCGTTTTTTATCCCAGACTAATTTCTTCTTCCCCAGGCTGGCACTTTTTTGGCATGACACTGCCTGGGTTTTTAATCAAGGCCTCCCACGCCCACATTCTCAGATCCAACAGCCACTCACTTCTGGCATCAGGCCCAGGGCTGGATGCCAGGCCTCCTGCTGGGACTGGCCCCACAGCTTCTCCAAATATTTACTTCCCCAGGACACCCGCCAAAGTATGGGCCATGTAACTCATTCCCTGCATTACAGTTTCCTTAGGATTGTCTTGGGCAGAAGGGGAAACCAGCATAGCCTTGTATCCCTTGTGCTGAGCACAGGGCTGACACCGTGGTTGGTCCTTCCTAAATAATCACTGAATTAATAGCTTAATTCTTTCCCTTTTATTTTATTTTTAAATATTGATTTATTTATTTGAGAGAGAGAGAGCACGCAAGCACAAGCAGGGAGGGGGGACAGAAAGAGAGAGGGAGAGAAACCCAAGCGGACTCCCTGCTGAGCATGGAACCCAATGCAGCGCTTGATCCTGCGACCCCGAGATTATAACCTGAGCTGAAATCAAGAGTCAGACACTCAACCAACTGAGCCACCCAGGCGCCCCTCTTCTTTCCGTTTTAAAAACCAGGGTTGCCTGACTGGGAAACCAGGGCTGTTTTGAAATCAGATGTGTGAATTAGCTTTTGCTGTCTGACAAATAGTCATAACCCTTTGGTGGCATATAACAACAGGTGTTTATTGCTCACATGACTGAGGTCGGCTGGGATTGGCCCTGCTCTTCGTGAACTAGGCTTGCTTCCACAGCTGGGGGTTGGCTTCTGTCATCTGATATGGGATATCACTGTCCCCATGTCTCCTGTCCTCTAGGCCCCTCAGGACAGTAGCTTGAGCAAAGAAAAGAGATGGGGGGGGGCACCTGGGTGGCTCAGTCAGTTAAGTACCTGCCGTCAGCTCAGGTCAGGAACTCTTGGGATCGAGCCCCACGTTTTCAGGCTCCCTGCTCAGTGGGGGCCCTGCTTCTCCCTCTCCCTCTGCTCCTCCCCCTGCTCATTCGCTCTCTCTCAAATAAAGAAATAAAATCTTTTTTCCAAAGTGGGGGATGGGAAGATAGCATGGCCACAGAACCCACATTAGCCCGAATGAACTTGTTGAACCTAAATCCCACGTGGGCAGCAGCACGCAGAGTGCACGTAGATACAGTTGGTGGTTGGCCTTGTAGCCAAATGAAGTCGTGCCCGGAAGCACACGTAGATGACTCCTACCAGCCGAGCTGCTCCCCTCTTTGTCCTCCTCCTCCTCCCTCGTGGGTTCTGGGCGACAGGGTGCCCTAGACCAAGAGCTCTCCAGAGTTGCCTCTGAGCGTCACTGGCATGTTTCATTTACCTCAAGCAAGCCGGGGCCTCAAGGGGCAGCGGTGTTAGCTCGGGCAGAGCCTCTCGTCTGCAGATGACTGAGGATGAGCATGGACTCAGTGCCGCGGGGCAGGGGTGGGCTCCATGGAGCCGTTCTCGCGTCATCCCCCTGTGGCGATTCATTACACAGTACTTCACCGGCGAGACTCTCAGGGTGACAGCTGCCTTCCGGCTGAGCCTGGCCTGAGAACATTCTGAGGGGACGTACTGAAGCCGGAGTCCCAGGTGCAGGTCACAGATGTTGGCTGTCTCTCATCTGGGCCCACCGCTGCCTTCTGGATGGAGCTCCACTTCCTTGTGCAAAGAATCAGAACCTGAAACCCAGAACAATTCATACGCTACTTTCAAAACAGACCAAGCGGGGGCCTCTTCTGTTTTCATCCACAGTCCAGCTGCCCTGTGGCATATGAAGTTACCCCAGAACTCGGTGGTGTAAGACAGCCACTTCTTCTCTGGAATTCTGTGGGGGCAGGAATTGGGGCAGGGCCCAGTGAAGAGGCCTTGACTTTGCTCGGTAATGCCAGGGCCTGGGCTAAGAAGCCTTGAAAGCTGGGGCTGGGATGGGCTGCTGATGCTGCGACGGGGCCCTTAGCTGGGGCTGTGGGCTGGACACAGCCACGCGTGGCCTCTCCAAGAGTCTGAGCCTCCTTGTAACATGGTAGCAAGGTTCCAGGTGTGAGCGTCTTTTAAAACAGAGGGCAGAAGGAAGTCAGTACTGAGATCTGTTTAACACCATATTTGAGGTGGCCAGCAAGGCCGTTGAGGTCGATGGAGGGGAAATAGATTCTGCTTCTTGGTGAGGAACAGCAAGGTTCTGGAAGAGTCTGTGGGACTGCAAATGCTGCTGTGGCCGTTTGGGGAGTCACAGTCAGTGACTGTGCATAGATAGAGTGTTGGGTGCTCTGTTTACACCTTGTTACTGAGGCGGAAGCTGCAGAGAGCTGGGTTAAGCCTTCCTTGCCAGTCCTCCCCACTGCACCGTCCTGTACCCCCACCCCAGACCACTGAGTCCTTGGGAAAACTTTACAAATCAGGGCTTTGCTGATGCATTCATCTGCTCAGTCTCACAGCTTGGGAAAAACATAAAAGAGGCAGGAAGCAATAATACTGTGATTAAGAAGCACATTCTGGAATGAAATGGAAAACCTGAATCCCACCTCTGTGCATACAGCTCTACAACCTGGGGCAGATGCCTCTTCCATGCCTCAGTTTTCTCATCTGTGGAATGGGGGTAATAGAATTTACCCCCATGCCTAATGAAATTAGCCATTCATGGAAATAATAAACCTGCACCCCACTCAGGTCCCAGCAAGGGCTGTAAGCCCTGCCCCTGCCCCCTTCTGGTCCTGGAGAAGATTCTTTGGCAGTCACAGTCTTTTATTTTGTTAATCGTCTCATCAGGGAACCTCTGAAAAACACTAACCCCTTCTACCAGTAAGACCCGTGGCTACACAGAAGGGTCTTATCCAGCTGATTTTATCCAGTTTTCTAGGTCTTGTAATCATAAAAAAACAACAACAACAAATAGCATTTAATAGATTTTCTGTGTTTTCCCATTTCTGAATTAATATGTTGTATTGTCTTGGTTCTAAGATCCTACTGACTCTTATGCCCCAATAATGGATCCGTGATTAAAGGAGCGAGACTGATACAAAGCGAAGGTCAAGCAAAGTTTTATTTCGCGCCAAGCATCAAGAATCTAACGGAACGTTCGGGGCCGCACCTCTTACAAGAGAGGGCGACCCTTCTCTGTTTCACAGACTAGCTTTTAAGGGCAAAGGCCATGCGGTCGGGCCTGGCCACGCACAGGTGGCCAGTGAGATTGTAACACACACAGGAAACTCCACAGTGATGCTAGGTGACCAATTGAGTTACAATTTACCCTAGTAGACATTTGAACCAGCCTTTTACACCTTGATTGGGATTGGCGCCCAAAAGGCTCCCAAAGGGTGGGGCCCGTACTCCTTGGTAACCAGGGAGACAGTATGCAACCCCCCACTGATCGGATGTCTCCACCTGGCCTGACCCACCTTTGTATCTGGGCTTTGTTACCTGAAGCTGGTTTCCGGGACTTGTCTGCAAGTAAATCCCCTGGGGGAAGGGGAGCAGGGATAGTTTCTAAATAGGTCCTTACACTGACCAGAAGACCCTCCACTGATTTTAGAACCTAGAGGCAGTGAGGAGATCAGGAGCACTAATCTGTTGTAAATTAAGTTCCAATCTCAACAGCATCAGTGTGTGTGTGTGTGTGTGTGTGTGTGTGTGTTGCACATATACAAATCATAATTAAGGAAACACATTCTGTTCATTAGAATTTAGAAATATTGGAAAACACAAATGGGAAAATTAGAACCCCTTATGACACTTAAGAGCTAGGGAGACCCCACTGGCCAGCTGGTCTGGGGCATAAACTAGGATTATCCTGAACAAACTAGAGTCTCCACACCGCTATCTAAAACCCTGAGTTATGATGAGCCATGAACCACATGCTGGGGACTTGGCTTCCGTTTTTATCTCTTGGCATACAGGCAAGGGTATTTTCACATTGTGACCTTTTTTCACTTTGGGACCCTTTTTATATTTATTACTATGTTGGGAATATCTTCCCAAGTTATTAAAGCAAGATTGTTTAAAGTATGTTTACTGTAATTATGAAAGTAATACATTTCAACATAGACATCTTTTAAAAATATGAAAAAACACCCAGGGAATAAAAATCACCCATAATGCCATCACACCAGAATTTTCATAGTTAACATTTTGTCTGTGGTTGTGTCCGTTACATGTATTGTCTCTAGTTTTATTTGTGTGGTGTGCAGTGGGAAGAATTAAAGCTTTGTGCCTGACTTTGTTTTTCTTAGGTAGTTGAACATTTTCATTAATGGGTACATGGTATTTTATCATGAGGGTGAGCCATAATTTAATCAATGTACTATTGAATACTTAGGTTTTTAAGAAGGTCTCCACTTTCATAACACTGTGTTATTCTTCTAAATAAATCTTGACTTATACCCATAGTGTTTTGTTTTTTGTTTTTGTTTTTAATCCATGAGTGTTTTAATAGGATAGTTTGGTGTTCAGTCCAGAGGTACATGTGGTAACTGATTTGATCCTCACAACGTCCTTACAAGGTTTATCCTCACTGGATGAGGAACTCGAGGCGAGGAAGAGTGAGTCCTGACAGCTAGAAAGTGGCCGCAGCCATTGAGCTGAGGCAGTCAGTCATACCATAGTCAAGCTGCCTGTCAGAAATAAGATTGGATTTACGTGGAATGGAACTGATGGCTGGAGTGTATGCTCTCTACTCATATCTGTGGAAAGTCACCAATCTCTCTCACTATAGGAACAGCCACTGCTGGGAGCCTGACACTAAATCCAAGGAGGGACAAAGTACTTGGTGAGTGAGTTCTCTCACTGAGTGGTTCCCTTGCGAGATCCAGGGAGGCCCAGACCCTGCCTGGATCTGCAAGGAAGTTTCATCTTGTGAGGGGCAAGAGCCTGGGAAGAGGATACTGGGAAGAGGATACGGTTGATGGGAGTAGGAGTAGGGAGTAGGGAGTATGGTAGATGGGAGTGAGGTGCTGGGGGAGGGAGAGGCCCCTTCAGTCTGGGGAACAGAAGGATAGAGAATGCCTTATGGACAGTATAGAACTGTATGATATGGTAGCCACTAGCCATGTGTGGCTATTTAACTTTAAATCAATTAAACATAAATTAAGAATTAAGTTCCTTGGTCTCACTAACAACATTCCTTTTCTTTTCTTTTTTAAGATTTTTTATTTGAGGGACAGAGAGAGCAATAGAGAGGGACAGAGGAAGAAGGAGAAAGAGACTCAGGCAGACTCCACACTGAGCATGGCACCCGACGCGGGGCTGGATCCCATGACCCTGAGATCACAACCTGGGCCGAAACAAAGAGTAGTTTCAACTCTGCCACCCAGGCGCCCCCCTCACCAGCCACATCACCACTTGTGGCCATGGCCTACCACACTGCACAGCACAGGTAGAGAACTTCTCTGTCATCACAGAAAGTCCTGGTGGACATCGCTGGCCTAGAATCCTGCATATGGCATCATGTGACCCTGGATCCAACTGGCTAAAGCAGAGACTGCTTTGTCAACAGGACATGAGGGAGGTCCCAGGCCTGCGTGGTGGCCTGGTTCTGGGCAGTGACTGGTGGACAGGGCTGCTCCCTGTGGAGAGTGTGGGATAAGAGGGGCTCAGTCCTGGAGCATGTGGCACGGTCTAGGGAGAAGGACACCCATGTGTAGACTGGGCCCTGAGCGATGAGGGCTGCCCACCAGCTCTTCCTGAGAGGCCTGTTCGGAGCGGCTCCCCATGTCCTTAGGGCAAGCACCATCACCCAAGGGGACTTGGGGGATGGCATGCTCCCTGTAGCCTCAAGTCTGGCTGCGTTGCCTTGAGTTTTCCCTTTATGTCCTTATCTCGGCCCACAGGTAGGGGTGCTCCCTAGAGAAGAAGCAAAGATAAACCAGAGTTGAGAGAACTCTCCATTGGGAAAAGAGATTGCAAGGGTTCTTAGCTTCTGGAGAGCAAGGATTTAGAAGCCAAAAGTGTTGGTAAGATTGGGGCGGAGGAAAGGTTTTAAAAGAATGAATCCGGGTTGTTATGGGGCAGCTGCCCTTTTAGGGAAGAAATAGGTCTCATCTTAGTATAAGGCTTCTCATTTCTTTTTTTGCTTACAAAGGCTCTTTGACTTATAAAATCAAACCGTGGATTTCCAGACGTCTGAGCGCCTTGGATATACTTTTCACACCCCACTGCCAAATTGATCAAAGCAGCTTGGCTGTTTTTCTGATCAATCATGGAAAAACATTGCTCCAGAATGTTCCTTGTATTCTTGGCAGAAGGTTGGCCATGCTGTGTCCAGCCCACCTTGTACCAAGAACCACAGGCAGCAGCTGTCCACCTGGGGACAGCTGGTCACACCCCCATGCTCTCTGCCCCCGGGGTGATTGTTTGCCTCTGGAGGTGCTCTCTGCTCTGGTACTTGGTCTAGTGACCCCGTCACCTTCGGCTGGAATTGGGTTTATCTGAAGAAACCAAAAACCTTTGTCTGCTCTTGGATGAAGCCCCGTGGCATCAGTGTCCGGAACTGTTCATGACATGAGATTATTGATTTATTATTATAGTTTTACAGATAAAAGTAACAACTCCCTAACTCCCACAGGTACCTTAATACAACAGAGATGACTGCAAAGTTCAATTCCTTTCTCCCCCTTCATTATTCATTATTTCCCTGAGCTTTCGTTGTTGTTGTTTTTTTTCATTCTTTATTATGGACAGTTTCAAACATCTATGAAAATAGAACAGCGCAGTGAGTGGTAGTGTTGCCCTCAGCCAGTGACCACAGCCACCAACCCTTAGCCAGTCCTCGTTGAACTATATCCTGACCCACTTAGTCCCCCCTATATTATTCTTTAACAGCTTTATCAAGGTATAATATACATCCCACAAAAGCTCCTGATTTCACGTGTGCAGTTCAGTGATTTTTAATGAACTTGATAGAGTTGTGCAGCCCCTCCCATAATCCAATTGTATTGGATTGGTGTATTTCCATCACCCCTGAAAGACCCCTTATGCCATTTGCTCCCATATTATTGGGAGGCAGACCTTCTACTGTGTGTTATCTTGTCCATTAATATTTAGCATGCATCCAAATTGCCGGGCATCCTAGTCACTTGTTATGGTGGCATCTGCTCGGGCTGTTCCTCTTCCGCTTAGGCCTAAAAGCAAAGCCCTGGCCCCATACTCCCTGTCCGCAAAACCCTGGAGAGCCTGGGGGGAAGTGATTACAGAGAAGAGACCACACCCCCTGCCTGGCAGCCGTTTTTTTTACCCCAGGAGCGCCCTTGAGACTTTAGCTCACCGCCCCCCCCCCCCACTTAGATCTCAGTTGACCACTGAAGGCCTGTGCACTTGGAGATCCAACAGGGACATAGTCATGGTCCCCCTCTGTGTGCCCCGGGGTCAGCTGCGTACACACTGAGGAACAGGGGAGCAGAGGTGGCCTCAGCTGGGATATGAGCTTAAGAGTCAGCTTGTCTCAAACTAGAGCATCGCTCCGGCGTGGCCTACAGCTGGCATGTGCGTATTATACACACTTCCTGATGACCCCTGGCTTCTGGGTTTGACGCCTCTCCTTGTTCCAGGCTGCACAGGAAACCAGGGAGTGTCCTGGTCTCATTCCACGTGTCAAGGTGGGATCTCTCCAGAGTGATGCTTCTACTAACTTCCTCTACTCCCCTGTCCACCTCACCCCCCTCCCAGGTGCAGATGATGGGGAATGCCCCTCCTCCCCCAGTGCCTGGGACACAGACGGGTCTGGGACTGCAGTCAGCCATCTGTTCATTCACATACTCACCAAACATCCTTGAGGCACCCAGGTAGAGGGTTCCTGGCCCTGCGGAGACAGCTGAAGAGTGATTCAAATCCCCATCATCAAACCCCCATCATCGTGGAGCTTACATTCAGGGATGACAGCCAAAACTAAACAGCTGCTAGGCCATGATAAGGGCTCTGGAGCAGAGTAATTGAATAAGTCACATTTACAAATGATAAAATCTTTTTAGAATGCAGTATATGTTTAAGTATGAGCCAATCTTTGAAAAGAAAAAACAAATAATACATATGTTCTTTAAACATACCTATGTGGAAAGAAATACTCCAAAAGGCGAGGGGTGGTGCTTATCTTTGAGAAACGGGATGAGAGGTGATTTTTATTTTCTTAAATAGACACTTGCATAATTAATTTTCTATCATCAACAGGTATTGATTATATAATTTGAGTAACTTCGGTTTAAATAGGAGACTTAATATGAACAGCATTCTTTTTTTTTTTTTTAAAGATTTGATTTATTTATTTGAGAGAGAGAAAGCAAGACACAGAGCAGGAGCGGGGGGAGGGACATAGGGAGAAGAGGAATCCCCACTAGCAGGGAGCCTAAAGCAGGGCTCCATCCCAGAACCTTGGGGTCATGACCTGAGCCAAAAGCAGATGCTTAGCCAGCTAAGCCACCCAGGCACCCCATGATCACCATTCCTAACAGGCTGTTTCTGAGTTGGAGTCCCAGAGCCCTGCTTCCAGTGGGAGGGACACTGAGGCAGAGTAGGATTTCCCTTTTATCATGCAGAGTTCTAGGCCATGCTCTGTGCTTGCTTGCAGGGGGTTGGGACAAAGAATTCAAGTCCATGCTGAAAACGGGCCAGGAGCTGAGAGAGGGGCTGTGAGGAGAACCAAGCAGGTCCTGGAGGCAGAGTAATGGCTAGTTAGATTCAGGGCCTGCAGCAACTCTGCCTGGCTTTGTGACTTGAAACAAGTTGCTTAACTCTCTGTGCTTCATATTTCCTCGTCAAAAGGACAGTGATAATTGTACTGGGACTGTTGTGAGGGTGAACCTGTTTAACAGTTGTAGAGCACTTAGCCCAGGGCCTAGACAGAGGAAGAGTAAGAGCTTAGAAATGGTAGCACTTGTCATTTGCGGAGCAAGTCAAGGAGGGCAGTGTGACATCACAGACTGTGACAAGAGAAATATGGCAGGAAGGAAATTCATGTGAGAAACATAAAAGCTGTGGGGACTGGACACCCCCGCTGGCCATGCTCTGTGTCCTCTCTTTGCGAGCCCCCATTTTCCCCTTCTCCTTCCCCCCAGAGGGTTTGTCCCTTCTCCCTTCCTGCCCCCACTTCCACCAATCTCACGGAGGGCCAGCTGCCGAGCAAGAGTGCAATTAAGTTCCTTAAAAAAACCTTAGAGGGGGCGCTTGGGTGGCTCAGTCATTCTGGCATCTGCCTTCGGCTCAGGTCATGATCCCAGGGTCCTGGGATCGAGCCCTGCATTGGGCTCTCTGCTCAGCGGGAAGCCTGCTTCTCCCTCTCCCACTCCCCCTGCTTGTGTTCTCTCTCTCTCTCTCTCTCTGTCAAATAAATAAATAAATCTTTAAAAAAAAAAAAAAAGAGGAAGGAAAGGTGGGCTGTGCTTCCCTCCCCCCAACCCTGACCCATCACCGCCTTCTCAAATGCCTCTACAGGACTTCTCCTGCTTGCTGACTTGGGAGCAGACACAGTGACGGGGCGGGGGAGGGAGGGCACGTGCTAGCTCAAGCCACCGAGGCATGGCAACCTGTCCTTCTGGAATAGGCTCGCTCTTTACAGAGTCTTGGGAGTCAGGTAGACCTGGATTTGCTTCCTGGCTCCACCATCTACCATCTGTGGCAACTGACCCGCCCCTGGCCCGGAATGGGCATGGTGCGACCTCAATATGGACGGGGGCAGGGCCAGGGTGACATGAGTTAGCATCCTACCAGCTGGCACCTAGTAGGTGTTCAGTAGGAGGGGGTGCCTGTCACTGCTGTGGCTTCCTCACGCCGAAGGGCTCCCAGTTCACTCCCTGGGCCTCCATGCCTCCTGCCCGGCCTCTGCCAGCACTTCTTTCGCCCCTCAGGGGTTTCCATGGCACTTAGCCTGCAGACCCATTCAAGCTCTATCATACATTATTATATTATATATTATTCTTTTTATTAAAAATTTTATTTCTTTGAGAGAAACAGAGAGAGAGAGAGAGCGCGCATAATCAGGACAGAGGGAGAAGGAGAAACTGACTCCGTGCTCAGCAGGGAGCCTGCCATGGGGCTGGATCCCAGGACCCTGAGATCAGGACCTGAGCTGAAAGCAGAGGCTTAACCCACTGAGCCACTCAGGTGCCCCAAGTTCTTCAAAATTTCTTGTGATCTTTGGAAAACCCTATACTTTTCCTTCTGAAAAGTTTATAATGAATTTGTGATGGCGTAAATGTGGGTAGATTGTAAGCTCCAGGAGAGCAGGGACTGTCTGTTACGTTGATAATGATTCTGTCAATAGTGCCTAGCACAAAGGAGGTAGGAAATCATTTTTGAATTGTATCAACAGAAAGGAGTGTAAGTCAAAACAAACAAACAAAAAACACCCCACCCCAGCCATTCCTCTGTCCCTTTCACTTTGCTGAGACACATTCACTAGCCAGTGATGAGACTGGAGTGCCCTCGGGAGATGCAGCTCCCAGGGCTCTGGCCATGGCTGCCATGGCAACGGGACGCTGCAGGTGCTGGGGAGGGTGCGCTGCAGTGGGCAGGCACAGGTCCAAGCCCGGGGCGTGTACTCACTAGCTGGGGGATTGGTGCAAAGCTGCTTCCTGTCTCCGTAGCTCAGCCTCCTTTCTGGGAAACTGCATTATAAAATGGGTGAGTAGTTGTAAAGCACTTCGAGCTCAGTGCACCATGCGTGGTCAGCGTTAGGTATTGCCTCTGGGGAGCCATGCCATTAGGCTCTTCTCTTCCTGGTTGAATCTTTCCATCCCCTGTGGTGTCTCCACATTGTCTCAGCTGCCCCTGGTCCTCCCTGATGACCCATTTCTCAGGGAGGTGACCACCCCCGGCCCTGTCCTTCCACTTTCATTCCTAGACAAAGCCGCGGGGCCTCCCCTAGTAACAGCAGGAGCAAGAGGCAGAGGACGTTGCTCTTGTTCTTGAAATTCAGTCAGCCACAGCAGAGACCAGAAAATCGGGTCAGATACTGAAAGAAAAACGACGTAGAGAAACTGACTTGGAAACCAAACAAAAAATGGTTTCAGTTTGCTTCAGTATAAGCACCAAACCATCAAGGTTGCTCCCTAATAAATGTCAGTTGTGCTTCTCTGAACCTTTCTCATACGAGGATAGTTTGTGACACATTGAGTGTTCTATCTCAGTAGGCTAAGTGTGATCTGATGACCTTTGCCAGCGAAGGGCAGGGGTGACATGGGTGACATGATGCTTGCCTAGATTGCCATCCAGGCTCTGTGGTGGAAAATCGATTAGGGACAAGGGGAGCATGGCCTGGCCTGAATAACAAGCAGAGAATGTTCTGGCTCCATCAGGAACGAGGTGTCTGGAAACCTTTACACCCCATTCTCTGGGAGAGCCTGAATGCCAGAACCCCCCGGGGTAGTTAATGAGCCCATTCAGCCAACTTGGAAAGGTGTTTGAGAGTGCCTCCAAAAGTCATTCATTTTTTCTGCATGCCAGGCATTGTGCTAGGTTCCCAAGTGAAGTTTAATGAAAAAGCACAATTCTCTTCTCAAAGCACTTGAGGCCATTAAGGGAGGGAGACGTGTTTTTGTGTGTTTTTTGGTTTTGGGGTTTTAGTGCAATAGAGTGTTGTGGAGGATGACAGGATGACCCCAGAAATCATTCATTCATCTGATGCTGAATTCAATACCTATCATGTTCAGGGCACTCTGCTGGGAGCAGAGTCCTTAGAGGAGTTGGGAGAAGGATAGTGAACAAGGTAACCAACAAGAAAATACACATTTAACCAACAAACAAGGAGATACAGTATCAATCGCAAGGGTTCCATCAGAGCAAATACTGGGACCCTGAGGGGCAGCCCGTGAGGCACCCTGGGGGCCCAGTGTGTCTGCAGGTGAAATGTCAGACACAAAACCCAGAAGCTATAAAAAATGACACATGGATTTGACTGCATAAAAAACTTTAATTTCAGTAAAACAAAAAGACTAAAAATAAAGGCGATGGAAAGACTATATTTGCAATCTCTTTAATAGGAGATTAATCTGATTAATAGATTAATTAGAATATTTTCAAATCCATAATAAAAATATAAACAAGAGAAAAATAGGCTGAAAATACGAACAGGCAGTTACCAATAAACTTACAAAAAGGTATTCATCCCACTAGTAATCAGGAAGATGAAGATTAAATAACAAGATACCATTTCCTTTTTTTGTAAGTGCCGATAGTAACCTGTGCGGGGGAAGCTCCTCTTTTTCTGGATTGCATTTTGGCAGCAAACATCAAAATCTTCAATGAGAATATGCTTTCAGTTAGTCATTTTGATGAAGTCTTAGAATTTAAGTGAGGTTCGGTGGGGTGAGGTCCGGAGCTGATGACCAAGAAAGAATTCTTGAGACATCTTTGGTGCAAAATGGTGGTTTATTAAGCACGGGGACAGGACCTGTGGGCAGGAAGAGCTGCTGCCTCCCGGTTGTGAGGAGTGGTCCATTATATACTTGTAACTTGGGAGGGGGTCAGGGGTAGCGTAAGTCTCTAAGGAATTTTGGAAGCAAGGTTTCCAGGACCTTGAGGAGCTAGCTGTTGTTGGGAAAAGGTCATTTATTACCATCTAATAAAACCTTAGTCATGAAACCCTTCAGATATGTATCTCGGTGGGCCATATGCTTGGGGATGATTGCCAGCACATATCTTGGAGGGTTTAGAGATAAAGGAAGTTTCCAAAGGAATTTTTATATGTTAAAGTAGACCCACAGGGTCCTGGTTGGGGGTTGGGAGCGGTCAGGCTAGGATTTCCTTTTGCTCTTAGCAAAGTATTAAGGTGGAAGCAGATGAATCCCTGGAGGAATGTCACTCTGCCTGTTTTAAGGACTTGTCAGTGGGCTCTAGATAGTAAGGAAATTTAATAACTTTTCTTCTGCCTGTTTTCTACGTCAGTTTCACTTCGGAGAGCCTTTCAGAAATGTTCATACATACATAAAGAGGCATGTCCAAGGATATTCTTTTGCAGGGTTGTGTATATTAGTAAAAAACGGGGGATTAGACAAATACCCCTTAGCAAAAGGTTGTTTAAGGTAGCGGTTCTTTGCCTTCGACAACCTTTGCCAACATCTGAAGACATTTGTGGTTCTTGCACCTAGGGAAGGGCTCTGCCTCGTGGGTGGAGACCGGGATCCTGCTAACCATCCTCCCGGATAGCCGCCACCCAAAAAAAACTACCCAACCCCACATGCCAGTAGTACTGAGGTTGAGAAACACTGGGTCAAATAAAGCCGCAGCCAACTGAAAGCAAAGGGTAAATCTGTACCATTAAAGATCTCCAAGTTGTGTCCTTAAAAAAAGGATGCTTTTTTTTTTTTTAACAGCTTAGTGTATGATTTTTTTTTTTAATAATCAAGAAAAGAAAATAGCAAATTTGAAAAACCGCTAAATAATCAGTTGTCCCTTGAGGCGGCCAGTTTCTTATGTGTCCTTCCAGAAATAGTCCCAGCCTGGACAAGCGTATTTGGTGTTTAATAAGCTTCAGGTCCTTTGCTGGATGGTCAGTCAGAACCCAGTACACTAATTAGAAGCCTGCTTGAGACCTCCATCTGAGGACCCCTGACATCATGTTCTTTGGATTATTCCCCCTCCCTTGTGCTTTTGATGGCATTTTTTATTCATGGATACAGAACAGAACTGTATGCTGGGGTACAGTGGGGGGAGGATGGGAAGGAGCCTGCACCTAGAGCCTGATATCGGTGAGAGAGACGGGGATCCAGAGGAAGTAAGCTGGGGAGGGTTCTCTTGCACGTGGGTGTTAATGAGGTTCCCCAAGTGCTGTTTGGCGGTGATGGCCAGCGGGGGCTTTAATGGTAAGGTGGGGGGAAATTTCTGCCCACCGCAGGGCAGAATTCAGAAGTTAGAAGCATATCAAATTCTTCTTCCTGCCTGCCCACGGCCAAGCGAAGTCATTTATGAGCCCGCCTGCATCTACAAATGCACTTTGCAATCACTGACTCACCCCATCTCTGACTTTTTGAACAAGACTGGCTTTCATCTCCTAGGCTTTTCCAGAAAAGCCTTGTACAGTTGGGTCTGAGACCTTTTGATGCTGGCTTTCATCAGCTACTTTTCTTTCTCCTGCCTGTCTCCCTCACTGAAACATTATTCCAAGGTCAGGGCAAAAACCCCCATGAGAAGGTGGGGTTGGGTGACCTGCCTGCATCCATCCCAGGGTTCTTGAAATATAAGGTGTCTGGTGCCATCTTCAGTCAGATGCCGGAATGCTCAGTGGACCAGACTTGGCAGGTGCATGGGAAGATCAAACCTGCTTGAGGGAGTGTTTGAGGGCACAGACTGCAGGCTGCAGGTGGTTTCTTTCTTAAGGGACCCCCACCCAGGCTGAGAACCCAAACAAGCTGCCTGGCGCCTGGCTGGGGAGACCAGGATGTTTTAGTTGCAGAATTCTGGCGGAGGAACATTCCTCTGGTGATGTCACCCTGCCTCATCTGTGCAATTTAAGCCCACTGCTGCTTCCAAAAAAATCATCTCTTCCCGCTAGTAAGAACTCTGATAGAATGAAGTCAGAAACGACACAGTTTGGGGGCAAAGGGGGTGGTTTCAATGTGAGATGATTCCAGCGATTCTGAACAGTGCCACAGCAGGGGTGTGAGACCCTGACTCTGGGTGGAGGGACTCATAGCATTCCTTTTAAACCCCCGGACATGTGTGCTAGAGATTTTATTCGCAACTTTCATGGCAGTTTGATATAAAAGAACAAACCTTTATGAGGGGAGCTAGAGGGCCCCTAGGGAAACAGGTTAGTCCGTTGGATGGATCACATTTAAGTTACTCTGAACAGAACCACAAGTGCCTTCCATTCCACTGTGTTTTTTATTTGCTTTTCTAACTGAAAACAAGAGAGGTCTGAGGGGGCCCTGGTTACAGCGAGGGGGGCGTGGTAGGGGGAAGCCATACCCCAGGGCCTTTTCTCCAGGATCGTTTGGCTTGCTCATTCTTCTGCACCTTTCTGGCTGCCCCCAGAGTATTGATCTAGATGACTCAGGGGTCTCCAGCATTTGCAGAGGTTACTGGCCTAGAAGAGTTCCGAAAAGTTGAGATGTCAGTTAAAAAAAAATTTTTTTTTTTTTAAGGTGTGCTGGCCAAGATGCTGGCCATTTAAAGTAAGAATGGGTGAATTATTGGACAAAAAGAAAGATTTAGTTGCATGCATTAGTGTATGCCATCTGTGGTCTAAATGAGATTTTCCAAAATTGGGATTCTTTGAAGAAGAGCAAGTGGTAGGTGGCTTTAGGCCAATCGAACTGAATTCTGGATGTCTTCCTTCAGGAGAATGTTTTCCAGGCGGATCTGAGATGGTTTTGTGGTAGAGCAGTAACATCCTTGCTGCTACAAGGTCCTCAGCCCTGGGAACTCAGAGGGGAAGACCTGCACAGACCCCCCCTATTCACTGGGAAACTCCCACATCTCTGTGTCACCATGAGAAAGAGGTGACTGTCACAGATGAAGAGTTGTACAGATTAGTCTTTGCATTAAATTAGACACAAATTTGCTTCTCCCCCTAGGAATGGCCTTGCATAATCCTGAGTTCTCTGCATTTTAAGGTGGGCCCTGAAGGCCCCCCTTTCTGAGAGGGGTGTCAGCAGGAGGTGGGGAGACCCATAGACATGGGGACTGATGAGCAGCCCTGGTGATCACGCCCAGTGCTGGGTGAAGCAATCCTCCCCTTGGAGCTTTAAAACAACCTCAGGGCATGAATCATTATATTATATTAGCAAGCCTGGCTGGCTTGAGAGGAACCGAAAAAATGAAAATACTCACGTTGCTCATTAGCAACGGGGACTAGGCAAATGTCGAGGGTCCCTTTGTGTCAGAGTCCCTCCGCTGTTCGGATCCGGCAAGCAGAGCACTCCTCGCACCCGCCTTCATCTTCCACGAGACTCTCTTCTCGCCCTTGTGCCTGTTCTGAGGAGTCTACCAGAACGGATTAAGGGTCTTCAGAAAACAGAGTATGTTTCACACTAACCCTTTCAACCGGTATTAGCTCCATTGTATCATTCAATGCTTGTGATAGACTCACATTTTCTTTTTTTAAAGATTTTATCTTATTGAGAGAGGGACAGTGAGAGAGAGAGAGAGCATGAGTAGGGTGAAGGTCAGAGAGAGAAGCAGATTCCCACTGAGCAGGAAGCTCGATGTGGGGTTTGATCCCAGGACTCTGGGATCATGACCTGAGCTGAAGGCAGATGCTTAGCCCACTGAGCCTCCTGGGCGCCCCGACATTCACATCTTCTACAGCAGGTGTCTGCTGGGCCACATTTGAGACCAGATGGTTCTTTGTTGTGGGGACTGTCCTATGCATTTGGGGGTGTGCAGTAGCATCCCTGGCATCTACCCACTAAATGCCCACAGACACCTCCCATAGTGGTGACAACCAAACGAGGCACTGCCGAGTGTCCCATAGGACACAAAGTCTCTCTGTCGCACATCTTTGCTCACTGTTCTGTAGGAAAGCAGCAGTAAAAAATCAGCTTTATCCAAAATTAGGTGTACTTTTAAAATTGGTCCCAAGGTTTTCCATACATTTAACCCTGTGTGTGTTAGTGGTTTGTTCCCTACATGGGGTGAATGGGATTTTACTCTTTTTGAGCAGCCCTCACAAAAACTTAGAATCTTCTCTCTCCTCTTCCCTTCTGCTCTCCCATGGCATTCATTTGTTGCTAATAATCTACCAGACCTCTTAATTCATTAATTTATTAATTCTGCCCAGTCATTCAGTTGCAACAATATACTGGGTGAGCTCTCACCACATGCCCAGTGGTGAGCAGGCAAGCCTTGAGTAACCAGGATTCCTTTGTGTTTCATAACATGTCCTCCTTCCTCAGCTTGCGTGTGAGGAGGGCTTATATTCTTGGAAGGCAAAACTGTAGCTGACACGGAGGAACGGGTCCCTGGAGTCAGACAGACTTGGGTTTTGAATCCCACCTCCACCGCTGATGAGCTGGGTAGTCTTGGACTAATTACTGAACTGGTGTACCTCAGTTTCCCAAATATGAACATGGGGGTGATATCCTCTCCCTGGCAGATTTCTGTGAGGCCTCCAGGAGATCATGTACATCAGGCATCAGTAAATGGTAGCTTACCCTCCGCTAGCTGATAACTTGTGACATAGGAATCGCCACCTTTGTGGGTCAGAAACCATCCAATATTGGCAACTTCCTACAGGTCCACCTAATAGGGAAATAAATGGAATGATTCTGCTTGGCTATTTTCCTGCGTTCCTGCCCTCTGTCTGATGCAAACATAATGCACTTCAGCCTTAAAAGCGCGTGCTCTGGGAACTTGGCCCTTTCCGGCCTCACGGCTAGTTTGTCAGGAAATCGCCAGAAGTGCAGCAGTTCCTCGGCGGGCTGCTGTTGCTGGTTCCGTGGGCGTCTGTCGTGGGCGGGCCTGTGTCTGACGTATCTGTATCTCTGTCCCAGGTCACGCTGCTGATCGCCTTCATCTGCGTGAGGAGCTCTGTGTGGTACAGCTACAGTGCCTACAGCTACTTCCAAGTGGTCACCATCTGCAACTTGATAATGATCCTCGTCTTTTATCTGGTGCACCTGTTCCGCCTCTACCGCTTGCTCACGTGCATCAGCTGGCCCCTGTCGGTAAGGGGGTGGCCTGGCCCCATTCTGGGCTCCCAGAGGTCAGGTTAGGAGCTGGGGCCCTGAGAGCTGACGGAGTCTGTCCCATCCGCCCTTCCCCCACAGCCGCCAGCATCATCTCTTCCTGCAGCAGCCCTGAACTGCTCACCGTCTGGCGGGCAGCGTCTGGCGGGCATCGCTGCCCATGTCCCACTGGTTTCTTCCAGGGACAAGAAGGCTGTGCATGCGCTTTCTCAAGGGACAGAAAAGGGGACATCTGTGTGCATGAGGTGGGAGGAGGAAGCTGATAAAGGCCATGGGTGGTCATACTGTTGTGACAAGATTTTTCATTTAAATGGGACAGTAGAGTCCGAGGAAAGATTTCAGAAGTTTCCAGGATGTTTTTCTTCCCACTCTATTATTTATTTAAATAGCCTGATAGACATGTAGTTTGCATGCCATCTGATTGCCCATTTAAAGTGTATAATTCAGCGGATTTTAGCATACTCCCAGA
Organism: Mustela nivalis; assembly: GCF_964662115.1. Classification (NCBI taxonomy): domain Eukaryota; kingdom Metazoa; phylum Chordata; class Mammalia; order Carnivora; family Mustelidae; genus Mustela; species Mustela nivalis. The sequence continues at coordinate 145,009,351 of NC_139020.1, forward strand.
GTTGTGCAAGCATCACCACAGTCAATTTTAGAACATTTTCCTCGCCTCAGAAAGAAACCCCATCGCCTTTAGCCAACACTCCCACCTCTCAGCTTCTCCAGCCTGAAAGCAACCACTGATCTACTTTCTGTCTTGTGGATCTTCTTCTTCTAGGTATTTCCTGTAAGTGGAATCACATGTGTGCTCTTCTGTGACTGGCTTCTTACACTTAGCAGAGTGTAAGATAAGCATGGCTTATCTCTGTCATAGTGTAGGCCAGTACTTCGTTTGTTTCATAGCCAAGTCATAGTCCATTGGAAGGACAGGCCATGTCTTGTTTATTCATTCATCATGGATGGACATTTGGGTCATTTCTACCTTTTGGCTGTTATGACTAACACTGATGTGAACATTCATGTTTACAAGTCTTTGGTGTGGACATGTTTTCATTTTGCTTGGGAGGATACCTGAGAGTAGAACTGTGGGACCCCATGCTAACTATGTCTCATGTTTGAAGAGCGGCTGGACTCTTTTCCACAGAGGCTGCCCAGTTGACATTTCCATCGGCAGTGTATGAGGGTTCTAAGTGGCTCCACAGCCTTCTCAACACTCATTATTTTCTGACCTTCTGATTTTAGTCATGCTAGCGAATGTGGAGTGGTAGCTCATGGTTTTGATTTGTATTTCTCTAATGACTGTTGATGTCAGTCATCTTTTGAAGAGCTTCTTGGCCATTTGTGAATTTTCTTCAGAGACAAGTCTGTACAGATCCTTTGGCTGGTTTTGGATTTGGTTGTCATTTTATTTCTTAATTCTCAGAGTCCTTTGTATATTTTAGTCCCTTATCAGATAAATGATTGGGAGACATTTTCTCCCATTCTGTTGGTTGTTTTTCATTTTCTTGATAGTGTCCGTTAAAGCACAAGTTTTTAACCTCGATGAGATCTAATGTAACCGCTTTTCTTTTTTTGGTATATAAAAAAGTGGGTATAAAATCTAAAAAACCATTGCCAAATCCAAGATCATGAAGGTGTGCCTCTATGTTTTCTTCTCATAGTTTGTTACATTTAGATATTCTGTCTGTTTTGAATTAATTTTCATGTCAAGTGTGAGAAAAGGATTCAACTTCATTCTTTTGGAGGTAAAAATTATCCAGTTGTCCCAGCACCATCTGTTGGGAAGACTGTTCTTTCCCCATTGAATTGTCTTGGCATCCTTGCTGAAAATTAGTTGATCGTAAACACATGGATTTACATCTGGACTCTCGCTTTGATCTTACCCCACTATCTCGATTGCTGTAGGTTTGTGGCCAGTTTTGAAATTAGGAATTGTGAATCTTCCATGTTTTTAGGATTGTTTTGGATTTTTGAAATTCCATATGAATTTTAGAATCAGCTTTTTAGTTTCTTTCTTTTTTTTTTTTTTTTTTTAAGATTTTATTTATTTGACAGAGAGCCAGGGAGAAAGGGAACATAAGCAGGGGGAGCGAGAGAGGGAGAAGCAGGCTTCCTGCTGAGCAGAGAGAGGCGATATAGGGCTCCATCCCAGGACCCTGAGATCATGACCTGAGCCGAAGGCAGAGGCTTAACCTACTGAGCCACCCAGGTGCTCCAGCTTTTTAGTTTCTGCAAAGAAGTCAGTGTGATTCTAATACAAATCATTGAATCTATAGATTGATTTGATATTGCCATCTTAACAATATTAAGTCTTGTGACCTAGGACCATGGAAGTTTTCCCCATTTATTTAGATATTTGATTTCTTTCAACAACGTTTTGTAGTTTTCAGAGTATAAATTTTGTGCTTTTTGGGGGAGGGGAGCTTAAAATTGTTCCTAGGTATCTTATTCTTTTTGATGATATTTCAAATGTAATTATTTTCTTCATTTCATTCTGGGATTGTTCATTGCAAGTGGGTAGAAATACAATAAGATTTTTGTATATTGATCTTATATCGTTAACCTTGCTGAACTCATTTTAGAATTAACAGATTGTTAATGGATTCCTTAGGATTTTATATAAGATTATGCCATTTATGAATAGAGATAGTTTCATATTCCCTTCCAATCTGGATACCTTTTATTTTATTTTCTTGTCTTACTGCAAGAAATCAGATGAATACCGAAGTGGCAAGACCACACCATCGTTTCTTGTTCTTGATCTTAGGAGGAAAGCATTCCATCATAACATCGTTAAATGTGGTGTTATGGATTTTTGTAGGTGTCCTTTATCAGAGTGAAGAAGTTAACTTCCAGTCCTACTTTGTTGAATGTGTTTGTTTATTTATTTAGTATTTTATTTATTTATTTATTTGACAGAGAAAGAGACGAAGAGAGAGGGAATACAAGCAGGGGGAGTAGGAGAGGGAGAAGAAGCAGGCTTCCCGCTGAGTAGTGAGCCCGATGCGGGGCTCTATCCCAGGACCCTGGGATCATGACCTGAGCCAAAGGCAGACGCTTAACTACTGAGCCACCCAGGCACCCCTGTTTTTATCATGAAAATGTTTTTATAATGAAAAGGTGTTAGATTTTATCAGATTCTTTTTCCTCATTGAAATAATCATTTGGGGGTTTTCCCCTTGATATTCTATTAATATGGTATGTTACGTTGATTTTCATATGTGGATCACACATTTGCATTCCTAGGATAAATTCTTTTTGGTCATGATTATATAATTCAGTTTATATGTAGCTATAGGATTTGGTTTGCTAGTGTATTGTTGAGGATTTTTATATTTGTATTCATAAGAGATACTGGTCTGTGGTTTTCTTGTGATGTATTTGTCTGGTTTTGTTATCAGGATAATACTGGTCTCATAGAGTAATTTTGGACGTGTTACCATCTCTTATATTTTTTAGAAGAGTTTATGAAGAATTGGTATTAATTCTTCTTTAAATGCTTGGTAGAATTTTGCAGTGAAGGCATCTGAGCCTGGGTTTTTCCTTTGGGTAATTTATTATTATTATTAACTCAAACTTGACTTGTTATAGATCTGTTCAGATTGTTCCTTTCTGCCTGAGTCATTTTCAGTGGTCTGTCTTTACAGGAATATGCCTATTTCATCTAAGTTTTCTAATTGACTGGTATATAATGTTCATGGTATTCCTTTAAAATCCTTTTTACCGGGGCACCTGGGTGGCTCAGTGGGTTAAGCCGCTGCCTTCGGCTCAGGTCATGATCTCAGGGTCCTGGGATCGAGTCCCGCATCGGGCTCTCTGCTCAGCAGGGAGCCTGCTTCACTCTCTCTCTCTGCCTGCCTCTCCATCTACTTGTGATTTCTCTCTGTCAAATAAATAAATAAAATCTTAAAAAAAAAAATAATCCTTTTTACCTCTCTGTAAGATCCATAGTGATGTCCCCTCTTTCATTTCTGATTCTGGTCATTTGAATATGGTCATCTATTCTCTCTCTTTTTTTTCTTGATCAGTCTAGCTAAAGGTTTGGCTGTTTTGTAGATGAACAAAGATCATGTCAAAGAACCAGTGTTGGTGTCACTAGTTTTCCCTATTGTTCTTCTGTTCCCTATATCATAATTTCTGCTTCAGTCCTTTTTTTCCCCTTCTTGCTTTTAGATTTAGTTTGTCTTGTTTTTCCAGTGTCTTAAGGTGAAGATTAGGTTTTTAATTTGAAAACTTTCTTCCTTTTAAATGTAGGTATGCACAGCTATACATTTCTTTCTGAGCACTGCTTTAGTTGCATCCCATAATTTTTAGTATATTATGTCTTCCTCTTTATTCATCTCCAGGTACTTTCTAATTTCCCTTGCGATTCTGCATTTGATTGACCCAGTAGTTAGGAATGTGTTCATTTCTACGTATTCGTGGACTTCCCAAAATTCTTTCTGCTCTTGCTTTCTAATTTCATTTTGTTGTAGTTGAATAACATACTTCATATTATTTTAATCCTTCACATTTGTTGAGGTTTATGGTTTAGCATATAGTGTCTCCTGGAGAATATCTTAACATGCATTTGAGAAGAATGTATGTTCTGTTGTTGGGTAGAGTGTTTTATCGATGTCTGTTAGGTCTAGTTGTCTTACAGCATTGAGTCTTCTGTTTCCTTCTTGGTCTTCTCCCTCATTGTTCCACACATCATTGAAAGAGGGGTACCGAAGTCTCCAGCTGTTATTTTTGAATTACCTGTTCCTCCCTTCATTTTGCTGAGTTTTTGCTTCATGTATCTTGTTGCTTTGTTACGAGGTGAATACCTGTTTGTGATTGTTCGGTTTTCCTGATAGATTGCCGTTTTTGTCCTTGTAGAATATCCCTCTTTATCTCTGGTAACATTTTTGTTTTAAAATTTTTGCCTGATACTAGTAGAACGACTCCAGCTTTCTTTTGGTTGCTGTTTGAATGACCTTCCTTTTCCTTCTTTCTGCTTTCAGTCTATTTGTATCTTTGAGTATAAAGTGTTTCTCCAACAGACAGCATGTAGTTGGTTTAAAAAAAAAAAAAAAACAGCAACACCCAGTGTGAAGCCCAACGTGGGGCCCGAACTCATGACTGTGATATCGAGACCCAAGCTGAGACACTTAACTGAGTCACCCGGGCACTCCTGTTACCTTCTTAAAGAACCAATCTGACAACCTCCACTTCTTGATTGGATTGCTGAATTGTTCACATTCAATATTATTACCTACTGTGTTATTTTGAGAGACACTTCTTTTGTGCTCCAAAGTTATGAGGCCTCTTTCAAAGTTATGGCACCTTTCTGCTTCTTTTGAGAACAAAAGAATGATGATGATGACTGTTGATAATGAAGCAGCTGGAGGAGAGATTCCCGCAGGAGAGAAAAGGGCTGGGGGCAGGAATGGGGGAGTATGTGTTGGAAGGTAAGCTCAGCCCCACATTTTTGATGGGGTACTGTGGAGGCATTTTCGATTTAGCAGTCTCTCAAGTCAGTTTTCTCTACCCCGTGTCGTATTCCTTTCTTCGCTTGAGAATCTTAGAGGTAGGGAACTTCAGTTACTAATCTCTTCAGTCAAACTCTCTGTGGTCTACCTTCTGATAGTCCTTTCTAGTCACTAAAGGAGAAATAGGGGTCTTTGATTTTGCACAGCTTTCAGATGAGCTGCAGCCTAAAAGTGGAATGCTTTTCCAAAAAAATTTTTTTTAAAGATTTTATTTATTTATTTGACAGAGAGAAATCATAAGCAGATGGAGAGGCAGGCAGAGAGAGAGATAGAGGGAAGCAGGCTCCCCGCTGAGCAGAGAGCCCGATGCTGGACTCGATCCCAGGACCCCGAGATCATGACCTGAGCCGAAGGCAGTGGCTTAACCCACTGAGCCACCCAGGCGCCCCGCTTTTCCAAAATTTAATACGTGCCTGCCCTGGGCAGAACTTTGCGAAGAACTAATTTCTGGATCCTCATGGAAGACAACTAAAAATGAATATGCTCCAGATCCAGAGGGAGTCCTCTTGTGGCCCTAAGCCCCAGTTCTCCTCTGATCTGGTCTTTAATGGGGAGGAAGAAGGAAGAAGGTGGAAGCCTTACCCTGCTGCTGAATGACCAAGGTTCAGCCTCATTCATGGCCTGTGGGGATGCCGTTTTGAGCCCGGGGGGGTGAATGGGGTGCAGATGGATGGAAGCAGAGGCGGAATCTGCCCAGCTAACACACTCCTCAGCAGTGTGGCCTGAGGGCAGATTTCTGAAGAACAGAGAAGAGAGAAGATGAAATGAGGACAAAGCGAGGAGGCTTATTAGGGGCCAGAAAGTCAGCTCTCCCCAGCCCCACAAGCACTTCACAGAAGGCCCCTGACCTCACTCCTAGCTCTGACTCTAAGTCTGAGGGGACCAGCTTCTCAAGTCCACACCTAAAACTGTTCCCAGAGCGGGCGGCACTCCAGGCAGCCAGCAAAGCCAGCATGTCGTTAGCCCAGACCTTTCTCTGAAGCAGGGAGAGGTACACACCTCTTGAAGGGGCTTTGCTTCTCAGAGCTGGCATTTTCCTTTAAACTCCATAGCCTGGGAGTTGTGAGAAGCTGTTTGCTTTCAGTAGCTTTAGCTGGAGGTCAGGGTACTGTCTACAGAGTGCTCTCAGGAGTGGAGCAGATGTAGTGGATATCTCTCCTCACACGACAAGTGTCCTTTCTCTCTGTCATCTCTCTGGCTGCCTGCCCAGCTCCTTTTCTGTCTTGCGGGGCCTCATCCTGGCCAGCCTTCCGTGTCTGCTCCCTGTGAGCTAACTGCTCCTGTCAGGATGCCATGAGGAGAGGAGGTGATATTACTCCCTCCCCTCTGTTCCTCTCTTCTGTGCCCAGTTGTCCCTGAGAACCAGGAGTAGACCTCCCGACCCACTGCTTTGCTTTGTTTTTGTCCCCAGGAACTTCTGCACTATTTGATCGGTACCCTCCTCCTCCTGATCGCCTCCATTGTGGCAGCCTCTAAGAGTTACAGCCAGAGCGGGCTGGTAGCTGGAGCGGTAAGGATGGTCTCAGGGAACCTTCACGAATGAATTCACTTCTAGAGCATTTTCTTCCTGATGGGCAGTGAGGGGATTGTTTCCTGGGGACTTTCTTCCCCAGAAAAGTACTCATCAGAACCCACCTAGCTAACAGCAGCCTCGAAAGAGCCGGGCCCACAGCAAAGGGTCTCAGCAGATGGCTGGTCAGGGTTCCTGGCACACTCAAATGGCCCCAGTGGCCTGGCCCTCCCTCAGCCAGCCACTTCTTACATCAGGGGGCCATTCGGGTCATTTGTTGATGGCAGCCTCAGAGCTGTGCAAAGATCCCAAGGCCTCTTTGGGGCCCAGGGGAAGAGCACGTGTGATCCATCAGTGATACCTGCCATGAGTCCTAGCTTTGCTGGTCCTTACTTGTAACAGTATTCAGGTCAAGAAACAACACTCCTAGACCTTTCAGAGGTGAAAACTAATCCATCTGGTAGTCTGAATAGAAGCATGGAAATGTTCAAAAATACAGTAATGTGGGAGCATTATTTACCACACCGACGCAAATATATGTATGTATGTGTATATGTATTTATTTTTAAAAGGCTTATAGATTCCTGTTAGCTGATTTCTGATTCAGCTAATCCGTTACAGTTGGGTGGCCTGATTTGCCTCACTATTGAGCAGATTAAATTTTTTAAATGAGGTTTTTTTTTTTAGAGAGAGAGGGAGAGAGAGCACGTGCATGTGAAGGCAGGGGAGGCGCAGAGGAAGAGAGAGAGAATCTTAAGCAGGCTCCATGTCGGCACGGGGCTCCCTCTCACCACTCTGAGGTCATGACCTGAGCCAGAATCAAGTCGGATGCTTAACTGACTGAGCCACCCAGGCACCTTTAATTTTTTAAATGAATTTTAAGAAAAGCTTTATGGGACAGTCACTCTTTCATTTACATGTTAGCAAAAGTCTCCAGACTTTGGGCTGGGAGTGGGTTAAATGCCTGGAATTCTACTCAGGGGTGGGGTCTGTCCTCCAAAGGTGGGCACAGGCAGCACATTGATAGAGGGGGCCACCAAGCCTCTGAACACTCATCGTCTTAAGTACCCCACACCCCCCAGTCCCCAATGAGAGGGGTGGGTACCACCCCAGCTTCCCACCCGCCCCAGGACAGGCAGGCAGCTGGGGGAGACACAGAGGAGACTGGTGCATGGGGAGTTTCCTGCTGGGTTTTATGATTCAGGTTGCCCCAACCGCATTTGTTAGCCCTGGAATCCCAGTAAGCCCAATTTATCATACACCATCTTAGTAAATAGGATAAAGCCTTGGCCATGGGGAAGCCAGAATAAATTAAAAGATACAGTCCTTGCTTATAAGAAAAGGGTCATCCAGTGTAGAGTCAAAGCCAAGGCCCATGAAACAATGAGCAAACAAGGCATGGTCATCCAGAAGAGCGTGATGTAGCGATATAGTAAACTGTTCAATTATGCAGTACAGACAGTAGGAGCCTGGGATGGCAGCTCATGTGCTAATTGTGCAGAACAGACCATGAGGGGCCAGGACAGGCTCCAGTAGGCTAATTATGTGCTGTAGACAATCGGTACAAAAGGAGCCAAGGAAAGGGGCCTGGGGGAGGGGAAGGCGGGTGTGGGCCGGTGGGGAGAGGGGGCAGCTGCTTCTGTAAACCAGCAGCTGGGCTTGAAAAGCGAACCAGGGCCTTGGAGACTGTGCCCTTGGTCTCTGGCTGCTCCCGGGCTCTTCCTGCTGCACATCAGCTCATGGTTGTGGCCACGTCACCAGCCTGAAGCCATTGGTGAGTCCGGGAACACCCGGGCTACAGTCGACCTAGGCTCTGGAGCCAGGTTCCTAGGGCCCATGTCCCATGTCCGGCCCTCACTGGCTCGCGGCCCTGGGCAAAGGAGTTGACTTGCGGTCCCTCCATGTCTTCAGCTGCAGATGAGGGAGACGGGAAGTAATAGCAGCCTCCACCTAGCAAAGTGGTATGAGTAGAAGGGAACAGCACCCCTGATAGGCTTAGAACATGGGCACAGAGTAGGTGGTCGGTAAATTAGAGCTACTGCAGGTGTTCACAGGTGAGGAAATGGCTTCAGGCTTCGAAGGGCCAGACAGACACCAGAGGGTGCACCTGCTTCTCTCTGGACCATCGGAGGAGCCCTGCCCTGAGGCCCTTTTCCTCTCTGGGGGCCCTGTTCCTCCTCTTTAAATGAAGCTGGACTGGGCTGGGTCAGCTTTCCTAGGTCAGCGAGGTTAGCCACTTCAGCACAACGGGGAGTCTCAGAAAGGGAAGGAGCGCTGCCTCAACTGATTTTAGTCTACTATTGTTGAAGTATGTGCAAACATAAAACCATGTATCAAGGCCTCAGATTCTGACTATTAGTACACAGCTATACAGCAAGACGGAACAGAAAGCCGTTATGAATGAAATGCAACCCTGCCCCATCAGTAAAGTCCATTTGAACGTTAGAAATGTAAAAACCCCAACTGAAATGTACAGTTCCACCTTTTCCTCTTTCGCTAACCCAGTAACTGTCTTGTGCAGTGTCTTGGCCTTAGCTCAGTTGTAAATACAAACCCGAACGTGGGCCCTGAAGTTGCCTGGAGTGAGGAGGGCCAGGAGGTGGAGGCCAGAGCCTGAGGGCCAGTCCTGAGCCAGGGTCCTGCTGGGGGAGGCCTGGGGACCAGCCCTGCACCTGAGCAAGGCCCAGGTGTCAGGTCACTCAATTCCCCAGGCTCCCTCTGGGCCATAGCTGGTACAGGAATGAGAAACATAAAGGACAGCCTGATTGGCTGGCCCTGGGCCTTGGAACTTCCTTTCCTCCCTGTCCTGTGCAGATCTTTGGTTTCGTGGCCACATTCCTCTGCCTGGCGAGTATTTGGATGTCCTACAAGATCTCATGTGTGACCCAGTCAACAGGTGAGTTCCGCTTGTCCAAACACAGGCCATCTCTGAAAGTTCCCTCTGCTGGGGAACGGGAGGACAGCCTGTTGTGGAGTTCGGTCAGCAACAGTGCTGACCAAACTCCACAACAGGGAAGGGCCCCACTGAAGGGGAGGCCGGGAGGCATGGGGCCTAGTTGGAAAGGTGGAACCCAAGACCCTCTGCCCTTGCCTCATTTCCACACCCGGGATGTGCCTCTAATGCTGAAGCATTTTCTTTAAATCAGTTCCTAATGACAAAAGTGAAGTGCAGAGAATTTACAAAGTGCACATAAAGAAGAAAAAAAAAATTTCATGAAAACCATCTGTTATCACATTTACCCAGGAAGAGCAGCTGCTGGGTGTCTGTCCTTCCAGTATTTCCTTTCTCTGGATGGAGGGATGGATGGGCGGATGTAAAGATACATAGATAGGTATAAAGATCTATAGATATATATGTTGCTTTTATTAAAGGATCAGACTTCTTGTGTTACTGTAACGTGCTCTTGTTCTCCTACTTAACTGCCTATCAGGCATTTTCCCCACATGGTTGAGGATTTATCTCCAACATGTTTTTTTTTTTTTTAAAGAGTTTATTTATGAATTCATTCATTCATTCACTTTTAATATTTTTTTAGTTTTTTTTTTTAAGATTTTATTTATTTGACAGAGATCACAAGCAGGCAGAGAGGCAGGCAGAGAGAGAGAAGTGGAAGCAGGATCCCTGCTGAGCAGAGAGCCCCATGCAGTGCTCGATCCCAGGACCCTGAGATCATGACCTGAGCCGAAGGCAGAGGCTTTAACCCACTGAGCTACCTAGGCATCCCGTTTTTTTTTAGATTTTGACAGATCACAAGTAGGTAGAGAGGCAGGCGGGGCGGGGGTGGGGGAGCAGGCTCCCTGCTGAGCAGAGAGCCCAGTGCAAGGGTCGATCCCAGGACTCTGAGATCATGACCTGAGCGGAGGCAGAGGATTAACCCGTTGAGCCACCCAGGTGCCCCAAGATTTTATTTTTAAGTGACCTCTGTACCCAACGTGCGACTCGAACTCACAACCCTGAGATCAAGAGTCACATGCTCCACTGACTGAGCCAGCCAAGTCCCCTCTTCTTCCTCACTTTTAATGGCTGCATGGTGTGGCACTGACCCCACTGCACGTCTGTGTCATAGTTTGTCTCCTACTTGGGGTCATTATGTTTCATTTGGTTTTTTTTTTTTAACTCTTTGCTACTAAGCAGTGTTGTAAAGAACATCCTTGTAAATATAGCCCCATACTCATCCCTGATACTGTCTCTCTTTAGAATACATTCCTAGAAGTAACACTGCTGAGAACTTGAGCCAACAATTTTCATTAGTTCCCTTCTCTACTCCAGCCTTCCTTCCTCTGTTCTTCTTTCCTTTAAAAGAATACACTGCAGGGCACCTGGGCGGCTCAGTGGGTTAAAGCCTCTGCCTTCGGCTCAGGTCATGATCCCAGGGTCCTGGGATTGAGCCCCGCATCGGGCTTTCTCAGAGAGCCTGCTTCCCTTCCTCTCTCTCTGCCTACTTGTGCTCTCTGTCAAATAAATAAATAAATAAATAAATCTTAAAAAGAAAAAAAAAAGAATACACTACAAAATAGCAGAGCATGTACAGTCTGGGGGTCGAGCTGCCCCGCAGAGGGCTTATTTCATCAGAGCTTCCATTTCCTTCCAGAAGCTGCTGACAAAAAGTTAACAGGACGCTGAGGGCAGGGACCCAGGCACAAAAGACCACAGGCTGTAGGATCCCATTGATGGGAAATGTGTCGAATAGACTCATCCCAAGAGGCAGAAAGTAGATGGCGGGGAGGGCATGGGGTGGTGGGTGACCAGGGGCTAGGGGACGGGATGGCAGATGGGCAGGGGGCCTCTTGGAAGTGACGAAACATTTTCATATTGTGACAGTGAGTTCTGGTGCCGTCCTGTGAATATGTGTACACTTAGAAGTGTACAATTTAGACGGGTGGGTTATATGGTACCTGGAGTATATCTCCGTCAAGCTGTTTAAGGAAAAATGAAGGATGAAAAGTAAAGAAGAGTGTTACTAGGTAACAGCTGAAGGTGATACATGTGTAAATATTGGCAGAAACATAGGGCTTAAAGTTTGGGAAGGAATGGGGCACCTGGGTGGCTCATTGGGTTAAGCCACTGCCTTCGGCTCAGGTCATGATCCCAGAGTCCTGGGATCGAGTCCCGCATCGGGCTCTCTGCTCAGCGGGGAGCCTGCTTCCTCCTCTCTCTCTCTGCCTGCCTCTCTGCCTACTTGTGATCTCTCTCTGTCAAATAAATAAATACATTCTTTTTTTTTTTTTTAAGATTGTATTTATTTATTTGACAGAGAACACAAGTAGGTAGAGAGGCAGGCAGAGAGAGAGAGAGAGAAGCAGGCTCTGCACTGAGCAGAGAGCCCGATGCGGGGCTCGATCCCAGAACCCTGGGATCATGACCTGGGCTGAAGGCAGAGGCTTTAACCCACTAAGCCACCCAGGCGCCCCATAAATAAATAAATTCTTTAAAAAATTTTTTTTCGGGGGAAGGAAGAACCAAAAGAAGGAGCTAAAGCAGTTCAAGTCCCTCTGAGGATATGCCTAGGCGGAGAGGGGTAGCAGAAAGGGAAATCCTCCCCACACTACTGAATTTTTTTCTCTTTAAGAAGTGTATTCAGAAAGACTAAAATCACTCCTAGGGCGGTTGGTGCTGGGTGGGGGAGGAAGTGCACTGAGCTCAGCTTGGGCTCAGCCCCCTGCTGTGTGGCTTCTCTGTGGGCCCTGCACGGCCAGCGTCTAACTTTGTCATTTCCTTCCCAAGATGCAGCTGTGTGACGCCACCCCAGGCTGGCCCCGCTGGAGGCCCTGCAGACAGGAGGGTCAGTGGGCCAGCCCCCATGAAGGGCTTCTGACCCTGAGCTCCTGTGCCAAAGCCCCGTACACGTAGGAGGGTGTCCTGGGCTCCGGAGCCACGCTGAGCCTCTTTCCAGTCCTTGGAGAATAGTCCTCCCCGCCTGGGAATGAAGACCAGCCTCCAGGGAGATCTGGTCTCTCCCTCCTGCTTTGGGAACCAACCGCCTCAGGGACCGATGACCCCACTTAACTCACGAGGGAGGGGTTTCTGGAAACGCCTGCCTAAATCTGCTTCTGCTTCACATTCCTCAGGGGGAGTGAAGCCGCCTTAAGTCCCCTTATAGAAACCAAGCCATCTCCTAATTTATCTAGCTTGGGAAGTCCCTCTGGGAGAGACCCTCTTTCTTAAGTGAGGCACATCTGCAGAAGCAGTCTGCGGTCAGCCTGTCCCCAGATCAGAGATCCTGGCTCCTTTCGGGCCTCAGCCTTAATTCCCATTGTGTGTTTGTCTCTGTGTGTTTTGTGTGTGTGCATGTGTGTGTGTGTGTCTGTGTAGGGGTGTGTGTGTGTTTTGTAATAAAATAATTGACTTGGCCAATTGCACAAGGATTTCTCATTAACTGAGGCTGTCAACCAGGAGTAGAGTGATGGGGCCCACAGAACTCATGGGAAAGCCTGGGGGCCCCACCCGTGTGTGTGCACACCACCCCCTCCCCGGGGAAGGAGAACAGCAGGGGCAGATTTGCATATTTTCAGAGTAAATTGGTGGTGAAGGGTGGAAGCCAGTACTGTTCACACACAAACAGAAAGCAGTATTCAAGAGCCACGCAAGCAGCCCTTTAAAAAAAAAAATAAGGTAGGAGATTCTGGAACATACGACAACATGAGGAACCTCAAAGTCATGATACTGAGTGAAATAAGCAGACATCTAAGGACCAGAACTGTCTGATGCCATTTACAGGAGGTTCCTAGAGAAGTTACAAGTAAGAGACAGAAAGAATTGTGGCCCGGGACCGGGGAGTTCATGTTTAATGGGCACAGTGCCATTTGGGAAGAATGAAATGTTCTGGAGATGGATGGTGGCGGCGGCTGCCCAACAACATAATGCTACTGCACCCCTAAAAATGGTTAAACTGGTAAGTTTTATGTATCTTTTACCAAAATTAAAAAACAAAAACGCAATACAAGGCCTTCTGTCTAGGCACCTCAGCAGCTGGGAGAGCTACCTGGGGCATGGAGGAAGACAGAGCCCCGGGTGCCACCCAGCCCATGCTGGCAGCACGGCCCGTGCCATGTGCTAACCGGTGCCGGAGAGTCAAGGCTGCAGGATGTGGGTGTGAGACTGATTAGCCCAGGGGTGGTGCTATGTGTAACCCAGACTCCACCGCCAGCTCCCCAGCTCCCAGTGGGAAGTGACCCACTGGGCAGTAAAGATGCGAGAGGAGGGAAGACTGGGCCCTGGAGGGAGGACAGGGAGTCAGGCCAACCTGAGCCCCCAGAGAAGCATGTTGGCACCTGTGGCTCGAGGGGGCACTGGGAGACGAGGACGAAGCCGGTCTGCCCATAGCCTCTGCCATAGGAAGCCAGCTCCCTGGCAAACAGAGCCTCCTTGGGCTTGCCTTACAAGCCTTGAGGAGGGAGGGAGGGAGGGAGGGGGGAAGATGGAGGGTGGTGCTCTCTCTCGGGGAAGCCTCTGCCACCCACAAGAAAAACTTGCTTGGAGAGGCCCTCTGAGACAGACATGGTGTGGTTCTCTCCAGCCGGCTGCTCTGGGCTACAGTAAAATGCCTCGCACCTTCCCTGAACAGACGGGCAGTGGAGCAGGGACCCAGGGAGGAAGCTGAGTGGGAAGCCAGGCTGGCGAAAGGGCTGGGATTTGAGGCCAGATCTGGTCCTCTCCTGGGCCTGGCCTGTGAACACCGTGCCCTGGGGGACTCTGGAATGGCCAGGGCAGAGCCGGCCTAGGCCAGCTGGCTTCGTCCACAGACAGTTGGCTGTGGTGTCTGCAGACGCCCAGAGAAGGAAACAAGCGTGCTCCCGAGGGAGGTCCTGGCCTGACACACTCCTTGTGCTTGCAGCCTTGTGCTAGAAGCTTCCCTTCCAGACACGTTTACCTGTTCAGCCCTCCATCCAGGATGCTCAGATGACCCAGAGCTGGCCCATTCCCTGTGCCACCATCTCCCACCCAGGCCACCTCCCCAGCATGAAAAGCTAACTTTGTTGTCATGGAAACACAAGGGTCTTTGGGCCCTCTCCACAGCAACCAGCACTTTGAAAATTCTGTGAGCCCTCAGGGGTGCTTCAGGCGGCTCATGGAGGTCTGATTTTATGTGCAGAAAATGTTAACCCCTTAAACCACACACTCTCCGTTCTCAGTAACAAACACTGACACTAGAACCCCTCAACCCTCCTGCCGCCCCCACAGACTCCCTCACCTTGGGCAGCCTCAGGGGACCCTGGCCTTGCGCCCTTAAGGAGGAAGATGGCAAGTGTGTGAGTCAAGTGTCTCCGAACCTGCTGTGTTCTGGATGGAACCAGAATTTCTCTGTCCCTGCACAGCCAAGACAAAGCAGGGGAATGAATCCAGAGAAGAGGTCTTACATGCCAAACTGGGGACTTTTCAAATTAGTCCCGTTCTTACAGTATATATTACTATAAATCGGTTATTTATACTAATAGCCTATTTCCTGTTTTATATGGTGGAGTTTCCACATGGTTTAGATTGAGAAGGGGGATTTCTGTTTAAAAAACAAAACAAAACAAAACCAACGTTCCCAACCCCCTGAGAGGAAGGGAGCTGCCAGGCTCCGTGACCCTGGCCAGAGCAATCAGCCCCAGCCCGGGGAAGGGGACCCCGAGGGGCCTCCTCTTGAAGGCCACCGGGAGGGGAACTGGAGCCTGTGGACCTTGTAAGGTGAATGAGGCGACTGGCGGCTCGCTGGGGTTTTACCGTCGTGTTTTCCGTATATGAGGATTACGCAAACGAGAAAGACCGGGGTTAACTCCACGCTGAGTTGTGCAAAAAAGGAAATGCCGCGGTATCGAGTGCGCCCCTTGGCTCGGTTCTGAGGGGCGCTAACAGCTGGAATAACGGTCCCGCTGAATACCCATCTGACCCAAACTGAAAGACCGCACTGCCCAGGGAAGGGGGTGTGCACGTGGAGGGGACGGCAGCCCCAAGTGCCCTAGAGAAGTGCAAGTCTGGATTTTCAGGCTAAACATTTCGTGGGTTCTAAAGGCTGCCAAACGAACTTTCAAAATGACGCGCTTCAGGCCGAACCACACCCGTGCGGAGGCTTCGCGCAGCCCGTGGGCCCTCGGTTTGCGCCCCTGCGGGGTCCGGGGAAGGAGGGTGCCGGGCAGCAGGAAGTCAGGGCTGAGGCTGGCGCGCGTCCAGGCGGCCGGCACCTGCTTCCTCCCGAAACCTGTGGGGCGGGGGCCCTCCCCGAGGTCCCCTGCCAGCAGGCGCCCCCGGTGGTGCCCTGCCACCCCTCTCGCAGCTGGCCCTAACTTTCCTTTGACGAAAACAAAACCCCGCGGCCCCGCAGGTGGCCGCCGGGCGCGTCCTCAACTAGTAGCGCGCGCCCTCTTGTGGCAGCGGGGCGCAGCGCAACGTTTAACCTTGAACTGTGACTGCAAAACTTTCCGTTTCCTCACCCCTCCCCATCTCCTTCCAGCATAACCTGCCGACTCTTCCATTCACGTCTTTGCTTTACTTATTCTGTAGCTCTATTGCAGTTATATGGGTTGCCTAGAAAGTGCATATAACTACAGTAGTTATTTGTAATTACATGAAACGGTCACCACGCCCTCTGTAATCTTTTGGGACTTCATTCTCTTACTGTTATGTTACAGTAACAGACACCCCTTTCCCTCCTTTACGCAACACTTTACATCCTCCCGGCCTCACGTATGTCTTGATACAAGCCATCGCCACAGTGCCAGTCCTGCAAGGGCTGTGACCAACTTCATGCCATCATAAGCACACAGCTGTGCTCCAGACCTCCACTGATGCCTGCGGACTCTTATGTGGGAGCTTTCCTGTGGGCGTTGCCAGGGACCCCAGCCAGCACCCACACATGTATAACCCGCAAGTGCTGGACAGTGCCTACCCTACCCTACCCGCTGGGGCGCAGGTGTCAGGGGATACATCTGTTTTCCTTTCCCAGGATGTTAGGGTATGGTGTCAACCACCCCTCAATTAGACAGAGAACACTCTCAATAATGCAAGCCACACAGCGAGGTTTATTTCCAGCTAGCTGGGGTCCAAGTGTCCACCCAGCGCAGCGGGTTTCAACAAGGACCCCGAGCACTCAAAGCCAGGGGTTTATATAGCATTTTCAAGGCACTTCCTCATAGCTACATACATCTCCTGCACCCCAATTTGACAGTTTAACTTTGTTTAACTTTTTGCCACTCTGGTGTCACCCTGGCAGTTAAGTGAGATTTAGGGTTAGAAGAATTTTCACCTTAATTACATTTCCTTCTGCCTCAGCCTCCTACAGTTTTATGGTGGGGAGGGCGACCTTTGGCCTCGAGGTACTGAGCCATTGAAAAGATGACCTTTCTGTTGTAAAGCACTAACTTTTTCCCTCAACATTCTTTCCCTGTGGCACCATCGCCTAACCGCCCTGGTGGTCTATGCAGTGTTGGCCCGTTAGGGATGCTCAGTAAAATGGCTTCCCGGCCTTCAGGATGCCCATTCTTTTGCTAACCCACTCTTACAGTACAAGGTGCCAGCTTTTGCTTTGCCAAGATGGCTGTACTTATGTCAGGGCTGGACTCGAGGTGGGTACAGCCTTGTTTTTCTTGGCCTTAACACCTGGAGCTGGTTTCTGGGACTTGTTTTTAAGTCCCCGGGGGAAGGGGAGCAGGGACAGTAAAACAGGTCCTTACAAGGACAAACTTCTGAGACAGGTTTTACATCACTTCTCCAAGATCACTTCTCCAAGACAGTTCCGTGGGACCAAGGCAAGAATCACATAAGGGCGGCCAGCTCGGTAAGGCATCCTGCTGCTGGCTCTCTCCTTCCCAGCTTCACTCCTGCCAACATGGGGTGGTTCGTTCATTGGGCTGGATATGTGGGCACAAGCAGGAATTACGAGGGGGCGGCATGAATAGCCTTACTCCGGTGTGGCCTTGGAAGACAAGGTGAGGGGAAAGAACTCCAATGGTCAAAGCACTGTGCAGTGCTTCT
Organism: Mustela nivalis; assembly: GCF_964662115.1. Taxonomy (NCBI): domain Eukaryota; kingdom Metazoa; phylum Chordata; class Mammalia; order Carnivora; family Mustelidae; genus Mustela; species Mustela nivalis. The sequence goes on from NC_139020.1 coordinate 145,026,703, forward strand.
CATCATTCACTTGGGTGCAAGTGGCCTAACAATGAAAAACAGAGCCCTGGCAAGAGGTGAATGGCCAGGGATCTGGAGAGAAAGACCAGGAAGGCCTTGGGGTGGGCGGGGCAGAACGCCACCAAAATTCTCAAACAGGCAAATCATTTGAACAAGATGTGGATTTCCTATGAAATAAAAATCCTGGGTAATGAGGCCACTGAACGCCAGGAAAAAAAAGCAGCCCCTGGGGGTTGAGGGAGGGGCGGGGGAAGCTTTGCACATGTCCATTGTTTTATGATTAAGAGTCAAGGGAAGACAGAATCAGAAGGCCAGGCAAAGTAGGACTGGCTGGGGGCTGTGAGGGTGCACAGGCCAACAGAAATGAAAACCTGGGGCGGATTTCACAGCTCCTGTAGAGCAAAGACCTCAATCTGAGCTGATCCCAATCCGACTGCACTGATTAGCCATGGGACAAGGAGGGACAAGAATCAGGTATGGGATGGGGTCTCCAGGTTGTACCCCACTCTGCAGGAAGCCCCAAATATTCCTCAACTTATTAGATACTGGCTGTAGTTTTGTGGTTTTGTGGGGCACTTTGTTTTTTGGTCTGGACTCTGCTCGGGGCTCTTTTGCAAGAACCTGCTCACAGGACACACTCATGGCGACCTCTGTTGGTAGCTCATCTAAGGGTCAGTCAGAGGCTGAGCCCAGAACGGTGTTTACCCATATAGCTTGCCAAGCATGATGATGGAAAACTTTGTGCCTTTTCCTGGAAGAAGAAAAAGTACACTGTCTTCTCGCACAAGGTTTCATATAGCCAGGGGTGCTGTGTGAATCTTCCGAGCTTCCTTTCAATGGGACACCCAGGCCAGCCAATGGAAGGTGGCTTCAATGGAAGCCAGACCATGGAAGCTTAAAGAACACGGTCCTGTCCATTTCCACAGTATGTGACATAATCATAGTGAATGAATGGGTTGCTACCTATCATACCTGGCTCTTGGTTTGCAGCCATTGCCGGCATTGCTAATACTTGATTTTCAGATCTCCTTAGGGGTGGGGGCAGGGGCATGGAGTGGGGGAATGTGCCTTCCCCCCACAGCACCCAGCAGTACACTTGGGTTGCTCCAAATTCTCCGGTGACAGAGCCTCTGTGCATGGGACACTGCTAGAATGATGTGAACTCCCTGTGGTTATGCATTTCCATAAAGGCTCCACAGAGAAAACTGCTCTTGCTGCATTACATGCCACCCAAGCCCAGCTGCTGAAAGCCGGATGGGCCCTAAATGAGGACGAAATCCAAGTGACCTGCCTTTCAAGTGATCATCTTGGAAGCTGTATCACAGCTCATGGAGCTGTTTCACAATCAAGTTAGGACAAACTGGACCTGGGTGGCTGAGTCAGTTAAACGTCTGCCTTTGGCTAAGGTCATGATCCCACGTTTCTAGGATTGAGTCCCAAGTTGGGCTCCTTGCTCAGCGGGGAGCCTGCTGCTCCCTCTGGCTCTTGTGAATAAATGAGAAAAATCTTAAAAAAAAAAAAGGAATTTTGTAGTAGCCACCAACCACAAAAGAAGTGGCCCTGCACCAAAACTGGCTGCTTTGCATATTAGCTATTGGAGACAGTACGTCTCAAGCCTGGGGATATTCCTACAGCCTCCGCCCCAAGTCAGCAGATAGGCCTGTTTGAGGGAGGGCCCCAACAAGGAAATCTTAGGGGTGATTCAGGCAATGCCATACCCTAAAGCCTCTGTGTCCCTCAGATGTCAAGGAACTACTGGTGTCTGATGGATCGCACAGCTGACTGGCCTCTGGCAATGGAAACTCCTGGGCTTCTGGGCCTGTGAGCCCTGGAAGTTGAAGGTTTTCTCTTGCTGCCGTGAGGCAATCGCTAGCATCCAGGGCCCTAAACCAAACCATTTCCAACTTGACATTCTCATCTGGCACCTCTGAGCTAGATTCCAGATGGGACAAGAACCAGAAAGTCCTTTCCTGAGAAGAAAATAGATCTTCTGATGAAGGGCCAGACCCTGAGCTTTTAACCATCTTCACTAAGAGGTGTTTACCCTAAATTAGGGTAATGCCCTAATTTGCCCTAATGCTAGTGTAAGGAAGGTCCCACCTAGCAAATAAGCCAGCTGGCAAGAATCCGTGATGAAACAGCCCACTCACCGCCAAGGCAAGCAGGTCCTGTGCAACGCTATAGGCGGGTCACGGCCCATAGCCGTGGACAACCTATGCAATGGGCTGAACTCATGGGACTTCTAGCCAGAGTGCATCTCCCTGAGATCCAGTGAACAACATCCATATGCTGGCTCCTGGGCTGTCACTGACGGCTTAGCTGTATGTTCGGGTGTTTGGGCCACCCAGGCCTGGAGTAGTGACGACATAATCCAGTGAGTGTGCCCCCCACCCCGAAATTACAGGCACAATGTTTATGTTATACCCATGGTTACGTGAAGCAACCACATCTAGAGAAAAGCACTGAGATGAACACAGGGGAGGCGAGGGAGGTGTTAAAACAGGATGAAGTAAAAACTGCTAGGCCATGACAGTGCACTAGACAGGAAGGACTGATGGGCATCACTTCTAAGGTCTTTGTACTGGTTCAGGAGGTGAGGAGGAGTACCGATGACCGTTGTTAATATCTGACGTTGTTTAGAACGTCAGATATGCGTGCTACAGGTGTGAAGAGCATTACTGAAGAATTTTAGCTAATAAACGTGGCAGGAGTGATAGTCACCATTTTGCAACTTCTGATAACAGATGTAGAGAAAGGTCAAGGGATGGAAACTTTGAACGAATAAAGTTGATGGGATCAAGGTCAGGCCCCCAACCACGAAGGGTACAGTGAGTACAGGCTTGATTGAGAGCCTGGTAAAGTCCACACCATCACCCACAAGAAAACCTTGACAAAAGAAAAAGACTAATCTGATTTTAAGCAAGCCTTTAGAGTGATCTTTTAGTTTAGAGGAAACATGAGAAGGGAGAGGAACAGGTTAAAGGACGGAAGGACAGGGATGCCTGGGTGGCTCAGTTGGTTAAACAACTGCCTTCAGCTCAGGTCATGATCTCAGGGTCCCGGGATCAAGCCCCACATTGGGCTCCCAGCTCAGAGGGGAGTCTGCTTCTCCCTCTTCCTTTTCCCCTCCCCCACTCATGCTCTCTCTCATTCTCTCTCGCTCTCTCAAATAAATAAAATATTTTTTTAAATGCCACAAAGACACAAATAAATCCAAGATATCAGACATCCTACAAGAAGCCACAAATTCTCAGAGGTATCAAGAGATGCCAGCAACAGTGCTGGATAACAATCTATCACAATCCCATTCCACTATTCTAATCAGAATACGTAATTTTTATTTTTAATGATTTTTTAAAAAGATTTTATTTATTTATTTGACAGAGAGAGATCACAAGTAGGCAGAGAGGCAGGCAGAGAGAGAGGAAGGGAAGCAGGCCCCTTGCTGAGCAGAGAGCTTGATGTGGGACTCGATCCCAGGACCCTGAGATCATGACTGAGCTGAAGGCAGAGGCTTTAACCCACTGAGTCACCCAGGCGCCTGGAGAATACGTAATTTTTAAAATAAAGATTCCATTCTGGAAACCTGCAGAAATCAAGTACCTAGGACAAATCTGACAAAAGATGTGCTGGGACCTTCATGAAGAAAACCATGAGACTTGACTGAAAAACAATAAAGATCCAAATCAGTGGAGATTCTAGGTTTGTGATGAAGTTTATCATAAATCATTTCCCCCAAAATTAATCTACAAATTCACTGCAGTTCCAAGAAAAAAATAATGAGGACTTTTTATGGAACTTGTCAAACCTAGCTTAAAATTTTATACAATAAAACACCTCTGTAACCTTTCTCTCAATGTTACTGCAAACCTGTATTTTTTTTAAAGGATTTTATTTATTTATTTGACAGACAGATTACAAGTAGGCAGAGAGGCAGGCAGAGAGAGAGGAGGAAGCAGGTTCCCCGCCGAGCAGAGAGCCAGATGTGGGGCTCGATCCCAGGACCCTGGGACCGCGACCTGAGCCGAAGGCAGAGGCTTTAACCCACTGAGCCACCCAGGCACCCCACCTGTAAGTATTTTTAAAAAGCCTTTAAAACAGGGGCACCTGGATGGCTCAGTTGGTTAAGCATCTCAAGTCATGATCCTGGGGTCCCGGGATCAAGCTTCACATTGGGCTCCCTCCTCAGTGGGGAGCCTGCTTCTCCCTCTCCCTCTGCCCCCACCCAACCCCTCATGCTCTCTAATAAGAAAATAAAATCTTTTTTAAAAGGTGCCAAGAATAGAACAATTTTAATCTTGTCCTATTAGATATTAACACTTTATCAGGTACAGAAAAATAGCCCAAGAAAGCCAGCCCTGGACCCACACAGATACATAAACCTGGTAAATGACAGGGGGAACACGGTCTCTTAGAGAAGGAAAGAGTCACTTGCTAACACGAGAAATCAGATGGCATGTGGTACTCACACCGTACACGGAAACCAAGGTACATTCAAGTACTAAATATAAAATGAAAATCTTTAAGATTTTATTTATTTGAGAGAGAGAGAGAGCACAAGCAGGCAGACGGGGTGGGGGTGATGGGAAGCAGGCTCCCCACTGAGCAGAGAGCCTGATGTGGGGCTCAATCCCAGGACCCTGAGATCATGACTGGAGCCGAAGGCAGTTGCTTAACCCACTGAGCCTCCCAGGTGCCCCTAAAATGCAAATCTTTAAACATCTTAGAAAGCAGAGAACATCTCTCACCTTGAGGTAGCAAGAATCAATAAGCAAAGACACAAAGTTAAAATATATAGACTTTGAGATTTATTTCCAAGGCTTATTACTAACAAAGTATAACATCCATAACATGTCAAGAGTTCTCAAATGAGTTAAAAAAAAAACAAAACCAAAAACCAAAAACGACTTCAATGTGAAAGAAAGGCAAAGGAGGGGCGCCTGGGTGGCTCAGTGGGTTAAAGCCTCTGCCTTCGGCTCAGGTCATGATCCTAGGGTCCTGGGATCGAGCCCCGTGTCTGGCTCTCTGCTCAGCATGGAGCCTGCTTCCCCATCTCTCTCCACCTGCCTCTCTGCCTGCTTGTGATCTCTGTCAAATAAATGGATAAAATCTTGAAAGAAAGAAAGAAAGAAAGAAAGAAAGAAAGAAAGAAAGAAAGAAAGAAAGAAAGGGCAAAGGATATGAATGAACAACCTTTGATGTGGGGAAGCCATAAAGGTCAACAACCAAATGAGAAGATGATCAGGCTCACCAGCAGAAAGGAGAGTATACAATCAAATGAGACCACCTCTTCAGCCAAACTAAAACTAGTGCAAGACAAGAATAAGGAAACAAACACCCCTGTACGCTGCTGAGAAGTCTCCACTTTGGAGACCATTTGGAAATATTTCGCCTTGTTGGAATTGCACCCCCCCTGTGACCTAACAGTTTTATTTCTAAGTACACACTCTATATATAACTCTTGTACACGTGCATGAGATGCTCCAATATGTTCACTGCAAACCACACCAGAAGTTGAAACGGTCAAAAACAAACCATACCAGAAGTCTTCTATCCACAGAGGAGAGGTAAGTAAATTGTGGCATATCTGTTCAATGGAATACCAAGTAGTAGTTAAAGTGAATGAGTTAGAGCTGCATGTATCAGATGAATTTCAGAATTGAAGAAAGCCATCTTTAAAAGGATAAATACAGCCTAGATACCATGCTGTACATTGCTTATGGGTACATCTCTATACAGTGCACAGACCACAAAGCAGGAAAAACAGCCACCAAATTCAAGGTAGTGTTTGCCCTTGGAAAAGTAAAAAGCAAAATTTGAGGTGGTGGTACTTCACAAGAGAAACTTCATTTTCTGTTTTAAATAAGGCCCTTTCAAGAAAATCTGGTAAAAATTTGGGCTCTAAAGCTGGGTGGTGTCTACAACAGGATATGATCTTTTGTACTTCTAGTGCTTGACATATTTCAATAATTAACAGTAGCCAAATGCAAAGATCTCAGGAAAAGAACAGTATTTTCCTCATTTTATTAAACCAATTTTTTATGGTACCATTACTTATACAATTATAATTTAAACATCAAAATCATTAGTTTTTCTATGACACATTGTTTTGGGGGTAGTCAGGCCTGTGAAACTTTCTTAAATGGGAATTTTATTTCCCTTAGCTGGGGCCCGATCCTCAACTGGCCTATGACAGACACTGTTGAATCCCAGGACAGTAGCCCTTCTCCGGCTATAAAACCAATCTGTTCCAGTAACAGAAGACTATATGCTCCAAAGGGTGTTCCCACCTAAGGAGAGGAATTTGGACTACTTTAGGCCATTTCTTCAGTAATGCCATTCTGCACGTAAGTGATTTAGAAAGAGGCATTTAAAGTCTTCTAGTAAAAGACAAGTAGGTGAAGTCTACTGAGCGGCTTCTGGGAAGAAGGAACTCCTTAGGAACAGAGAAATACACAATCTCTTCTCTTCGGGCCTTTGGATATAGTCGTGCAAGTGGGTGATGTCTGGACATGTTGCCTCCATCTTGCTACACCAAAGATGGTTAATCCTAAGGATAAAAACTCACAGCAGAAGATGGATGGGCAGAAAAACACGGAGAGAGTCTGGGCGCTTCATAGTACCACTGAGCCACCAAACTCTGACCATCACAGAACCACCTCACCCAGGCTTCTTATGAAAGGTATTTTCCTTACTGGTTAAGACCTGTTTAAATTGGGTTTTCTGCTCCTCGCCATTGACTGCACATCAATACACATTGTTCTTTATCAAAACAAAACACAAAACTCTGAAGAATGTACAAATTCCAGTGAGTTCTCGATGACTATAAAGATCTTGTTCTTTTTGTCCAGACTGGAGGCAGGAATTCTGCAAATGATACAAATAGTTGTAGCTTTATCAGAACCAGCCTAGTTGTTTCACACGTTCCCAGTCACGGGACTGTCTGAAAAAGAATGTGTCTATTTTGTTTTTAGCACTGTTTAGCCACATCGAGAAATGGGATGGGAGAGCCCCAATGTGCTTCTTTACAAGTATTTCAAGGTGTTCACTCCGTAACATTCCTCTATGGCTCCCTAAAAATACTGTTTGAAGGTGTGTTCTGTCTTGGCAACAAGAGGAGCAGCCCCTAGGTAGGAAGAGGGCTTGTTTCTTTTCTGCCTGTGCCCCATACCTGGGTGGACTTACCACATTTTTGGAGCCAATTCCTAGAACTCTGGAGAAAGGTCTCATCTCAGCATCAGGCTTCCTTTTTTTTTCCTGAAAGATTTTATTTATTTATTTGAGGTGGGGGGGCGGGGAGAGAGAGAGAGAGAGAGAGGGAGAGCAGGGGTGGGGGAACTCAAAGGGAGAAGCAGACTCCCCACTGAGCAGGGAACCCGATGTTAGGCTGGATCCCAGAACTCTGGGATCAGGGCCTGAACTGAAGGCAGCCTCCTAACTGACTGAGCCACCCAGGCACCTTGAGCATCAGGATTCTGAAATAATGAAACAACTACAGAGTCAGACAATAAAATGGATTTATTTAAAAAGACTAAAAAATTTGACATTGAGAGAGATGATAAAAAAAAGACGTACAGGATTTAAATTGATAAATACAAAAGCGATTGGCCATAAACAATGTAAAAATACATTTCCCAGTCCCCAAACAGAACATAATTTAAGTACAATTATAAAATTTTTATACTGTATGTTCATTTCCCTTATAATTTTTAAAAACCACTCTAAACAGTTTATTTGTATAAAATATAACAAATTAAGTCTAATATGGCTGTTAATAAAAAATTGTGTTAAACTTCAGTTTATTGAGTGTGCCCTGTTTTGGACATAGAAGGGGTTTTGGTCCCAAGTTCTCCTTGAAAACTTTTTATTTTCCACATGGTCTTTTTCCTCTCATTCCTTCTATAGAAGAGGGAGGCTAATCCGTCACGGGTCCCATAACCACCACTATGAAGAATAGTTCTAGAGTGACCAAAAATACTAGTGAATATATGATCTTTCTGAAAAGGGAAGGATTAAGTGGCAGCTATGAGGCCCACTTGTGCCCCAATCAAATAAATGGAAACAAAGCCTCAGAGCAAGCAGAGCTGAAGCTCAATGTCAACACGCTCCATGTGTAAGGCCGGCGGGGACATGTCCATCAACCTCAACTAAGTCTGTGCGTGGGGGTGGGGGGGCAGAGGTGGCCCAGACCACTTGCTGTGAAACCCAGCTGGGTCTAGATGGTATTTCAAATGACAGTGGTACAGTTAGATGGGAAATTCCAGAACCTGCTGACCAGAAGTGGGTTGTTTTTGCTATTTCTCCTCTCTTGGATGCCATGCCAGAAAAACAACAGCATCAGTGATTGGTTTTGTTGCCTCCCAGGGAGGCAGTGGTGATTACACCATCAGCACCAGCTGGCATCCACGCTCTGGTAAAGGGCTAAGGTCCTGAGTCAGTGAAGACAGAGCAGAGGCTGTGTCTGGCCATAATGATGAATTCTGACCACCACATTCACCACCTTGACTAACACACAAATGAGAAATTTAAAAAGGGCAGGGCCACTAAATTGTCTCACTGGAAACATGATTCCACTCCTTCCTATAGAAAACCCAGGCCGACTAGCCCAGGAGACCTCCACCAAAGTCTTGAAGAACACCAGATGCATGGCTCACTGCCTGAACTCTAGAGTCCGGAGTCAAAAATCCAAGAAGAGGACAAGACAGGTCTATTCTGAGAACCACTTGGTCAGAAAGGTCTGATCTTGAGTGCCTTGTCTGGTGGTCTCTAAGACAGCCTGCCAGCAGAGACAATTCTCCCAAATGATCAGAACTAGTTGAGAATGGGTTGACTACTGCCTTACACCATCATTAGTATTCACCAGGCCGGGATTTGCTAGATCCTCATTTCCTTAAGAAGGGCTCCCCCAAACAGAAGTTAGAGTAATGCCCAATGTGGGAACAAGAACCCGAAAGATCCTGCTACATATACTATGCAATTAAAAGGGCCCCAAATTGTGGACCACCTAAAGACCACCACCATCAAGCAAGAGTCAGAGCTAGACACTCACCTCTGTCAGATGATGAAGCAGCATATGGACCATGGGGATAAGAAGACAGAACAAGGAGAATCTCAAATAGATGAAAAATCAAAGGCTGGGGTCTTAAAAAGAGGGAAGCCTTCAAGGAAAACACTTAATGGGACTTCCAGAGCTGTATTAACTTCAGTAGAAATAACCATATGCCAGTAAGGGAAGGGACCAATTTTGAAATCCTAGTATGAACTTATCTCTTTAGACAGTGGTAAGTGGTTGAGAACTGTTTTTATAATTACTTTCACTGTATGGTGCAAAAAGTCTATCTTCCTTATCTTTGGTCCTTAGCCATGAGAGTTACTTCCATTTCTTCTACGTGTTTTATAATGGTTGTTGGTTCTTTTTTTGGTGGTGGTGGTGGGGTTGTTTTGTTTTTGCTTATCACCAACCACCAAAGTGCAGTATAAACGTGGGGTTTCTGATGTTGTTGCTTTTATATATACAAAATACCAACACCTCCTATATAGTTTCTATTAGGCTATAAAAGGTCTCAGAAAGAGTTAATATTATCCTAAAATGTTAAACAATTTTAAGACTGACATACAGTAAAGCCTGGGTATTACATTTTTAAGGGGAAAAAAAAAAACCCTAGTCCAATATTTTAAATAGTGATCTCTTAAATATACATTAAGTTGTATCTGATCATCAAAAAAAAAAAAAAAAAAAAAACCCAAAAAACCACCACAACAGCAAAAAACAAACAAACAAACAAAAAAAACCTAAAAAACTCCTGGCTAAACAAATTAATTTGAAAATAAAACAATTTCTAAATGGATAAATTTAATTATGCTGGCTGTACAGTCTTAATTTGAAAGTTAGGCCTAGTTAACAATGACAGAATAAATTAGAATCAGTTGAGCTATGAGATTTAAAGAAACTGTCCTCACGTTCAAAACAAAAAAGCAGAACCATTTCATGTGACAGAAGTTTTAACTGTTATTTAAAAAGAAATTTTTTTTTTAAACCCCAAAACACTGACCTAATTTGCGGTGACTGACACATAGGCCAAAGTTAATAAAACTGCCTTCCTGCCCTTCCCCTTGGTCTCCAAAAGAAGTGGTTTAACAATTACACAAATTCTAGATGAGCTTCAGCCAGGGCTCAGGCGGCACACAGTCAATACCTTATGTAACACCCGGTCCCCAAAGTCCTTAAGCATTAAGTGGTTCTGTGAGGGCCCCTGCGCTCCTGGCAGCCTCTGGTTTCCTCATCTGGGATTCCTGTCGTCTCTCGAAGAGCATAATGACAAAGTCAGACAGGAACATAATACTTGCTAGAAATCCAAACACCTGAGGTGAAGAAAGAGCAAGGGTTTATGTGACAGATTTTGGAATATAATCTCCCATTTCCTACTTGGCTCTGGGAGTGTTTTATACAAACAAGACGATTCACCAATTTTATCCACATTTACTTTTTAAGATTTAAGAGAGCGTGCACAGAGAGAGAGAGAGGCCGAGAACACGCATGCACAGCGAAGAGAGCACTAGAGTGAGTGAGAACAAGGCCGGGGCAGGGAGGGATAGAGAGCACTAGTAGAGGGAGGATTAGAGGGAGAAGGAGAAGCAGACTCCCTGCTAAGCAGGAAGCCTGACAGAGGACTCAATTCCAGGACCCCAGGATCATGACCTGAGCCGAAGGCAGATGTCTAACCAAGTGAGCCACCCAGGCGTCCCTATCTTATACACATTATTCTTAATCCTAGTAATAAAGGAATTTTTAAGGGCATCAAAAAGACAGATGTTATAAAAAGAAATTCTAGAATAATGGCTATTAGTTGAAGTTTCGCAAAATAGAGATGTCCTGTCTTACATGTGCATGTGTACGTGTGGGGTGCCAACCTATGATACTAAGTTTAACAGAGGAAAAACAAAATCCTATAAAATGATACAAAACACAAGATTATTAGCCATGGTTAGCCTGACCCCAGAGGAGGGAAGCGAACTATGTGAGTAGGGAGCTGAGCACAGGTGAAAATGGCAAGAAGTAATCACTATCCAGTGTCTGATCAACAGAAACTCTATTTTTAAGATACGTCTAGGTTACTTTACCTAAAAACCATTTTCCAGTTAACTGTCACACTGTAATGACACAGCAACATGACACTACAACCTACTCCCTCTTCCTTAAATCACTTCCTCATTGTACTCTTCTAACATATGATCAAACCTTCTGAGAGTTCCGTCAAGACGGGATCTACACTAGCAAAACTCTTAAAGAAATGGGGCAAAGAACTGCTCTGTAAAAAGGAAAAATGGATGCAGGTGACGGCTAAAGTCCCTTCCACCTCTAACACCCCATCTCTCCATGATTTTTATTATTGTTTTTTGTTTTTATTCCTATTCCAGTTAGTTAACATACAGTGTAATATTAGTTTCAGGTGTACGACACAGTGACTCAGCACTTCCGTATGTCACACTGTGCTCATCTCAAGTCACTCTTTCGTCCCCATCACCCATTCACCCATCCCCTCACCCATCTCCCCTCTGGTAACCAGCACTTTGCTCTCGATTTTTTTTTTTAAGATTTTATTTGACACAGAGAGCAGAGGGGGAAAGAGCAAGCACAAGCAGAGGGAGCAGCAGCAGAGGGAGAAGCAGGATCCCTGCTGAGCTGGGAGCCCGATGTGGAACTTGATCCCAGGACCCTGGGATCAGGACCTGAGCCGAAGGTAGACGCTTAACCGACTGAGCCACCCAGGAGCCCCTGTTCTAGATTTTTAACATTTTGCTGTCTTCTGCTCCAGTGTCTTAACCCTTTACTCCCAACCCCTCTCTCCTAAAGAATATGCATTCTGCCTCATGCCACTGTGAAGCAGACTCCGCTCCAAATTCACTAATTCACCCAAACACCCCAACACGTCTGTCCAACCTACAATTAATTACCAATCCCACATCTCCAAACCCAAGTCACTTCTCCCCTCTGGAGTCTTCATTTTGGCTTGATGGCATCTTGGTATCTATCCCCTTATTTGCCCGACAAACATATTACATAATTTAAGGACAGACCAGATGTCATCGTGTCTGTGAAGCCATCCCTGATCCCCTTGAGAGCTTTGGGCCATGCAGGACATCCAGAGAAATGATCGTCCAGATCTTTTGCTCACATACTTCAATTTCTTTTTTTTAATGGCTTCCCTCACTCATTCTAGTCTGCAAATTTTTTCATAATTTAAACAGTTGCAAAAGGTAATTTCCAGCGTATTATACTGAGTTCTTAAACTACCATTACTCTTAAATATATGCAATGAAATCGAAATACTGTGATAATCTAACACATCACCTGATTGTAACACACAAATAAGCTGTTTTAATAGCTCAGAATTTCATGCCATGCTCTCTTTCCCCCTTCAACTCAATTTTCCTCAATTCTGTTTCATTTTTTCCAAGGATTTTATTTTATTTTTTGAAGATTTATTTATTTTAGGGATGCCTGGGTGGCTCAAGTTGGTTAAGCCACTACCTTCAGCTCAGGTCATGATCCCAGGGTCCTGGGACCGAGTTCCTCCTTGAGCTCCTTGAGCTCAGTCTGCTTCTCCCTCTCCCTCTGCCTGCTTGTGCTTCACTCTCTCTCTCTCTGACCAAAAAAAAAATTATTTATTTTAGACATAGAGAGGGAGAGAGGGAGCAAGCTGGGGGAGCAGCAGAGGGAGAGAATCTCAAGTAGACTCCCCACTGAGCTCGAAGCCCAAGATAAGGGCTCAATCTTACAACCCTGAGCCAAAACCAAGAGTCAACTACTCATCCGACTGAGTCAACCAGGGGCCCCACTCCAAGGATTTTCTAGTAATATATATCCACACTGCAAAACATTTTACTGATCACTCTTACCATACTCCTCCACAATAAAAATATGTATATAAACTGAAATTAACCATAATAGTCTATTAAAACTGATTTTCTCTTCATGTACCCATTGGTTCATGTGCCCATGCAGAAATACTCCTTGTGGCTGGAATGAGTCAAGGTTCAGCATTAATTCAATTTGTTTTGTTTTACACTTGCTTTACATGTGTGCTTTGTAAACAGCACTCCTGTGAACAGGTAGATAGAACCATGCAAGGCTTTGAACTCCTGCAGAGTTGTTCTGTAATTAAAAATAGTTTTAATGATCTATTTAGCTGACAAGTCAATTAATTATAACTTCACTTTCGCCATGAGACAAGGATTAACTGGAACCCAGCTGATTTGTAAGAGGATTTGTTACACAGCTATCAGTTACTCACGTTCATAAGACCAGCACCAATTCGGGTGCATGAACCCTGATTTGTCATTCCCAAATCCAAAAACCCACAAAAGTGAAGTTTTCATAATTTACTGGGCTCAAAAGTGGCATGAGGTAAAACTACTTAAGAGTCTTTATCCTTTTTACTGTGAATATTCATCCTTCAGAAATATTAATATGTTGGATTACAGGGTGCTGCCCCAGGTCCTCTGAAGGTCTGAAGGTGTCATATAATATGTGCAGGATTACCTTTTGAAAAACCATAATATACTGAACTCCTAAAAAAAAAAAAAAAAAAAAAAATTGCCCCTCCCCTAAGGCTTCCAGATAAAGACATTTATTTATCTATCTTTTATTATAAAGACTGAACCTTTGGATCATTTCTCTCATGTATTCTCTACACCGTGAACAGGGCCTGGCATGTAGGTGTATTTTTAATGGACTGCAAAGTAGAAAAATATGGGATAACGAAGTCAATTCTACCACTTCCATTAGCAGTGACATGTTCATAAGTGGAGTAAATGGATTTTTATTCTAGATTCTAAAGACGGGTTCTAGGTTGCTAGGGCTATCGTATTTATTTGCACTTAGGTCCTCTATTCAAAATTACACTAAAAAATAAGTTACAAGACAAACTACTCTCCCATACTGTATCACTTGGCAAGTACTTTCCAAGTTCCGTGTTTCTAAGGAAACAAAACTAAGCAAGGATTCGAAATATGAGATACTCACAGTTGCAGCGATCTCAGCTTTGGTCCTATCATGTGTGGAAACGAAAATGATGGATGCCAACAAAAACACAAATCCTGTTCCCGCAGTAAGATAAAAATCCTGTAATGTGCATAAAGAACATAGTTAGGTTGACAGAAACAAATGCTTTTGTTTTTTATTTTTAAAAAACTTCAGCAACACAGTATTTTCTGTGTCTATTTTCACATAGCCCAAACCTACATACTTCAGCTTCTAACTTTTCCATCAGTCTGGCATTCACTAACACCCCCCACCAACCCCGGCCATAAAGGAACACTATCCACACTTTGGACATGGCGTATTCAAAGCACATCACAAGATATCTTTTATTTATTTTTATTTATTTATTTATTTTAAAGATTTTATTTATTTATTTGACAGAGAGAGAGAGATCACAAGTAGGCAGAGAGGCAGGCAGAGAAAGAGAGGGGGAAGCAGGCTCCCTGCTGAGCAGAGACCCCCCCCCCATGCGGGGCTCGATCCCAGGATCCTGAGATCATGACCTGAGCCGAAGGCAGAGGCTTAATCCACTGAGCCACCCAGGTGCCCCACAAGATAATCTTTTAATAAGAGCAGTTCCCCCAAAAGGTCGTGTGTGTTTGTGTTTTTCTCAAGGACATACTGATATTATCAAAGTCAAAGGTTTATTAAATCCATCTTACTTCCAGCAAAAAAACCCAAAAGGCAGAAACAAAAAATTTTTCTTCCCTTTCAAAGTCCAGATGGTCCCTGACTTAAAATGGTTCCACTTAGGATTTTTAACTTTAAATGGTGTAATTACACGTTCAGGAGAAACTGTGCTCTAAACTGTGAATCTTGATGCTGTCTCAAGCTAACATGGTATGGGACGATCCTCCATCGTGATGCTACACGGCGGCGGTGGCTCCTGGCCACCCACCAGTCACAAGGGTAAACAACAGGTATGCTGACAACTCTTCTGTACCCACACGGCTGCCAGGCTGTTGGCCATTTTCAGTATAGTACCCAATTACATGAGTCCATACTTTAATATCGAACAGCCTTTGGGCAATGATTTTGCCCAACTGGATGCTAATTTAAGTGTTCTGAGCACACTGAAGGTAGGTCAGGCTAAGCTATGATGTTCAGGGGGCCAAGTGCATTAAATGCACTTTGACTCATTTTTCAACTAACGACAGGTTTATTGGGATATAACCCCACTGTAAGTTGGGAAGATCTGTATTCTATGTTAGGAAGGCCTCTCTGAGGGTACTTCAGTGCCTGCAAAGCACTCTAGAAAAGAGAATCAGAAGAACCACCTGTCATTAACTACATAAAATTATGCCAATAGTATGTTTTCTAGATACTTAAGCTTTCTGCAGTAACATACTGCTTTCACTTGTTCCAAGTGAGTGACCCAAAATGAGCTTGTAAGTTGAATTTATCTACTCTATCAAAGCTTCCTTATCTCCTCATGATGCAGCTCATGACATGAAATTCTCCCTAGGTTTCCAAGGGTTTTCTCAGGTATAATCTTGTAAGGCTCCTCACAGATGCCTATTGAAACCAGTGCTTGACATGCACACTTGACTCAGGAGAAACTGGTAAAAATGATGGCCATTCCAAAGGGTTTTAAGTCTGATACTTTCAGAGTTTTCTGAGGTGCAGTCTCCTAAATCTAATATCAATAAGGCATCCAATACAGAATTCCTATATGTCAACTGTGCATTTAAGATTAAAAAAAAAATTAAGAGATTTTCTCTTTGCTTCTAAAAGAGGTGGTTTTTCTGCACTACTCTGCTTTTCCTATTTCTTTGAATATTATTTCAAATCTGTGACATACAAATAAAACTACATTTACTGATATCTGGAGAACATTCAAGGAGGCATTAAACAAGACAACCATTCTGAGGCAGAAGAACGTGGTGTTAGGGCACTTGGGTGGCTCAGTGGGTTAAAGCCTCTGTCTTCAGCTCAGGTCATGATCCCAGAGTCCTGGGATCGAGCCCTGAGATCCCGCTGAGAGGGCTCCTCTGCTCAGTGGGAGCCTGCATCCACCTCTCTCTCTCTCTGCCTGCCTCTCTGCCTACTTGTGATCTCTGCCTGTCAAATAAATAAATACAACTCTTAAAAAAAAAAAAAGAAGAAGAAGAAGAAGAAGAAAGTGGTGAAGAAGAAACATGGATTCTAGAATCAGACTATTTGAGTTCAAATCCCAGTTATACTACTACTTGGTTCTATGACTTTGAATGAATTCATTATTTAACATCTGTGTGCCTTAGTTTCTTCATCTACAAAGTGGGAGTAATAACAGTTCTTCTTCAGAGGTTATTCTAAAGATTAGAGTTAATCAGTAGAAAAGGCTTAGATCAGTGCCAGGCACACAGTAAATGTCCTGTTAGTGTTGGGTGTTGTTACTCTTAACAGAACCTGAGCCTCAACAGCATGGAATAGAAAAGATTCCACCCTTCAGATTCCCCCTTAATTTCCCCCACCCCCCAGACACTACCACCACCACCACCACATTCTCAAAACATTTTCTGTAAAACAGAAAACTTCTCTGATATTAGAAAGTATTTAAGTACATTAACGGAGCAAGAGTAAAAGTGATTTTTAAAAGTTTTAAACAAACATGAAATCCTTATAATGTTAGGTGAAACGTACAACATATAGGGCTATGTCTCTTAATCACCTATGAACAGAAAAAAAAGACCCAAAAGAGATATAGTAAAATATTTAAAAAAGCTGTTTTAGAATGAAATGACAGATTTATTTTCCCCTCTAACATTTTAATATCAGTACTTACTTAAAAATAACTTTTTAAAAAATAACTTTCAAATGCTCCTTTGATATAATAAACGCTTCTCATTGTTTAGTTAGACCATTAAACTGAAAAATATTTTAATCTTGTTTCTTATCAAAAAGATCAATGTTGTATCAATGTACCAAAGGATATACAGAACAAAGTACATCTTTTAGGTTTATATTAATATATGACCCAATGCTTACTTCCCATTAGTTTAAAAAATTAACAGAATCTTACTGGTTTGTATTGCTCATTATCCCTTGTTCTTAACAGTTAAAAATTCACCCTCATTTGTATCTTTTCCCTCAGAGAGATGAATGGCAACCCTGACATGTACAATTCTTCACAAACCACTATTATTAGCTCCAGTGCTACTGAGGAAGGAAACATCTCCATTATTAAGTACAGTAAACATGTGAATCATCTCATGTGTCATCTCACAAATCCACACTCTACTCAAATAAAAATGTGCGCCAGCAGATGGTCTTCAGAAAGTTATGCAACACTGATCCTGTGAAAATAAAATTCTCGTGTGCACTTTCATTAAAAGGGAAATTTCTGAACAATGAATTCAACAAGTGCCTTAATTCACTTACTGGTAACTTCTTTCATAACAACAACAACAACAAAAAATCAAAACAAAATAGGTAGCATCATGTGGTGCTTTCTCTGAAAAGCTCCAGAAATATATCACATTAGCTCATCAGTCTCTCTCACGTCTAACATAATGCCTGGTGTAGAGCAGGAACACAATGGACAACTATAGAACCCATGAGGGATGCTCTGAAATGTGAGAAATCGAAGTGACAAAAATCCTAATCTTTAAAAAATGCCTAGTGTGAATGAGACTAAACCACCAATCATTGTAAACTCCTGACCTCATCTGTCGCTCCCTTTCTGATTTTACTTTCCCCCTCTCCCACCCCCTTGCTTGGCAGGAAAAATGGAGTTGCTCAGGGGCAGAGCTGGTACCATGGGGAGCGTCTTCTCATGCTGAGTTTTAAAAGCAACACTCGTCTGAGTGACAAAACTACACAAGATTCCAAAAGAGCCATGTTCTTCGTCAAGGGGTTCTATTTTCTTCACGCTTACCGACTGCTTGACTTTGGGAGTATCGACTTGGTCGTAAACGGGAGTGCAGTACACAATGAGGATGAGGAGACTCAGAAGAAAGGCACTGCAGCTTACGAATTCAAAAAAGTAAAGTCCTCCACACAGTGTGCACTGTGACACGACTTCCTCGCAGATAAAGGCCAGCAGGGACAGCAACTACAAAAGAAGCAAAGCGGTTTACTCAAGTGTTCTCCACAGAAACCGGTATTCAGAAAACTCATCTGTTTACTCAACTCTGTGAAGTGGAGACTGCAGCAAACAAGATTACTGGCTGGACCTGATCCCCACCGAACTTCACAGTCCGGCTGCCTTGAAGGGAATCCAGGGACACGAATAATTAACTACCAAGTGCTAAAAGCTAGACTTGGAGGAAATACAGGGTGTTGCTGTAAAAGCACACAGAAGGGACCCTCTGCTTGCGGGTCAGAAAGGCTTCCTGAAGGAAAGCGGAGACTTGATGGGAAAGGAGGGTCAGTTGCGGGGGTTTGGGGGGTAGGCAGGTGGGGCACCTTTGTGAAGGACAGGGAAGGAAGCTCCAGGCAGAGAAGGAGCAGACGCAAACCCGGTGGCAAGAGCACCTGGCACCCTCCCACCGCAACGCACGCACAGATCCCACCACCTCCATTGAATGGACAGAACAAGTTCAGTGAACCTGGTTCAGGTACCCAGCGTGAAGGAAGGGGATGGCAGCACAAAAACATTGAGACGAGGGCATCTGGGTGGCCCAATGGGTTAAGCCTCTGCCTCGGACTCAGGTCATGATCCCAGGCTCCTGGGATCAAGCCCCGCATCGGGCTCTCTGCTCTGCAGGGAGCACGTTTCCTCCTCTCTCTGCAGGCCTCTCTGCCTACTTGTGATCTCTCTCTCTGTCAAATAAATAAATAAAATCTTAAAAAACAAAACAAAACAAAACAAAACCCAAAATCGATGTGACAAGACTAGAGGCATAAGCGGAGGCTGGATCTAAATGTCCTTGATTTCTAGTTTTAAAAAGTCTGGATTCTAGGAGTTTTAAAGCAAATGGGTGACACGTTCAGGCTTATGCTTTCAGTGGTTCTCGCTGGCTATGGCATGAAGAAGGGGCTGGGGAAGGGCCAATCTTGGGGCAGATGTTCTGTCGGAAAGCTGATGGAAGAAACCAGGGGAAGACAGTGAGCTGCGTAGTGATAATGGAGAACAGCTCCTGCAATCACTGGGAGAGGCAAGAGGTGACAGAAGCCCTTATCAGCATGGGTACAAATAATGGAGGAAAAAAGATAACAGACTTGAACACCTTAACTTAAAGCAAAAAGGCATTTTATTCACCAATATTTTGAAACAGGGCTTTTCTCGGACTTTGAGCCTACTAACTGGAATTCCGCTTCCACATCATGTTTTCTGCATCTATTATTATCACTTTCTTCATCTATTATTATCACTTGCAGACTAATGCTTAGTTGAAGTGGAGCAAGACCTGGACACTTGAGAAGAAGAATGCAGAATCCTTCTAGATTTGGACTAATTCTACTAGCCCTTTACGGTTATCTCACTCTTACTTAATTCCACAGAAAATACTGTAGTAATTTATTTTTCAGACTTTCCAAAGCATTCAATTTAGTTTTCACAAAAACAATTCCTTTTCCCACTCAATTTCAGTCTGTGTAATATTTAATTAAATGTTTGACCATAAAGAGTATAGTTGGTAGTAGTGGGAATAACCCAAGTCAACTAATGGCAGAGGCAAGAGTGCTCAAGACACACGTGGGTCAGAAAGCCATGCACTGAATGGACAATGGTACTGAATGGACAATGGTAAAGTCCAGCGAATCTGGAAACTCAATTAAATGCAAGTGGGATTTAGTAGCACTCCCATGGTTGTATATAAGGTGTTAATATACTGAGGACTACACTGCAGAAAAAGAGTCAGGATTTTTTTGCCCGCCCCCCCCCCCCTTTAAGAGGCAAGCATGCTGGGAAGAGAATACATTCTGTTTTAAAGGTGCTGTGTGTGAGGGGTTTGTGAAAGAGTTAAGGGAGGTGTCTAGGAGGCAAAAGGATATAAGGTCTGTGGCTCGGGGGAGCGGTCTAGGGTGGAGATGAAGACATGGGCATCAGCCAGTGAGATCACCCAGAATGAGGAAAGCCAACTTTATCCAGAAATCTGAGCTAACCCAAGATCCAAGGGATGTGCAGAGGGGGTAAAACCAGCAAAGGACAATTAGGAGCAGCAGTCCAAAGAGGTAGCAGACCAAGGAGAAAGTGTTTTTACAAAGAGAAAGTAAGCACGGGTAATGAATGGTACTTAGAAGTCAGGTAAGAACAACACTGAAACACTGACATCAGACTGAGCTACAAGGCGGCTGCTGGTGGCAACAGCAAGCCCATTGCAGTGTAGTCAACCAGGGAGGCTGAGATTATAGGACGCATGGTGGGAAGTGAGAGGAAGACAAAGCAGTGGGATAGAGCCAGAAGAGTCAAAAGGGATAGCCTAACAAGAGCGGCCAGATAGGGGAGTAGTGGACAAGGTCAAAGGGAAGGGAATTTCAATACGGGAGAGAACTTAAATACTTAGGCAGAAACCAATAAGGTGGGTGGGCCTAAAGACAAGGAAGAAAAGAGGCTCTCTATAGATAGGATTCAAAGCCCAGATTTGGGGCTTAACTCTTCTCTAGAAATAGGAAGGAAGAGAAAGAAGAGAGGTTCACTTGGGCAGTATGTGTGGTTTTGTGAAAGCCAAGGGAGTTTCCTTCAAGCATTAAGACCATCAAAATGACTGGTAACCTAAATCAAAGCCTATTGGGAAATGCCATTTTGCCCCTCAGACCAGTAGAAACAACCAGATATATGAATAGCAACAAGAGTGCTACCAAAATCAGCAGATATGTTGCATATTATAAAAATGTTATCTTACAAAGTATTTTCATTTTTTAAAGATTTTTACTTATTTATTTAGAGCATTGAGAAAGCAAGCATGAGTTGGGGAGGGGCAATGGGAGAGAGAGAGAGAGAGAACCTCAAGTAGACTCCCCACTGAGTGTGGAGTCTGACTCGGGGCTCAATCCCATGACCCTGAGATCATGACCTGAGCTGAAACCATGACACAGAACACTTAACCAACCGGGCCACCCAGGCTACAAAATATTTCCATCAAACAGTAGTCAGTGGTACACCACTCTGGAAAACAACTAAGCGGTTTCTTAAAAACTAAACACCCAGTCACTGTATGGCCCAGCAACTGCATTCCCACATTCTGCATGTGACCAGGAAAAATGAAAATTTATGTCTGTACAAAAACCGATACATGAAAGTTCATTACAGTTTTATTAATAATGGCTCTGGAAACTGGACACCAAGCACATGTCTTTCTTTGGTTAAGCAAACCATGATATATCCTACCATGGACTACTACTTAGCAATAAAAAGGAACAAACTTCACACATACAACAACTTAGATGAATCTCCAAACTATGCAGTGAAAAAAATCCAAAACTCAAAGGTTACATACTACAGGATTTCATTTATTTATGTTTTTAATGATTTCTTTATTTATTTCAGAGGGGCTGGGGGAAAGAGAGAGAGAGAATCCCAAGCACTCTCTATGTTTGGGGTGAAGCCCAACTCAGGGTTCAATCTCATAACCCCGAGATCATGACCTGAGTTGAAACCAAGAGTCAGTGGCTTAACTGACTGCTTCACTGAGCACCCGACCCCTTGCCACACACACACACACACACACACACACCCGCCGGATTCCATTTATACAGCATTCTTGAAGTAACAAATTACAAAGCTGGAGAACTAATTAGCGTGGCCAGGGGAGAGGGGAAAGGTGTGGCCATAAAGGGGTGGAGGGAATCCTGTGGTGACTAGACAGTTCTGGAACAGTTGTGGTAGTGACTCTAGGAAGCTACACAGGTCACACACACATGCACACAAAGTGCAGAGGCCCTCCCTGTATGTTTTGTTTTACAAGTTCCTGTGAATCTATAAATATTTCAAAATAAAAAGTTCAAAAACAATGGTCAAACCTAAATTGGTATGAAGGTCTCTAAGGGATTTTCTCCCCCTCCAACTGCCAATACATAATTTCCTATATACACACAACTGAAAAGAATCTATACAGGGATGAAAACAGAGCCTTTATTATGATTTCCTACAAGTTAGTAAAACATAAAATAGTCCAGGATATCCCAAATACCCACCTTCAGACAGATGTTAGGTTAGGTAAGGTATTCCCAATTATTACACCATAGGATAAAAAGTGACACACCAATACAAATCTCAGAAAGTCATTGTGTAAACTTACTTCCTTAGTCTCCTGTAATTATAATTACAGGGTGCGTTTTTACATGACTCCCGTAAAATAAAATACTAAATGTCTAATATTCCATGTGTTTTATTCTTGCTTCTGTGTTAAATCTTACCCAACTTTTAGGAGTTTCTCTATGACAAATTTGCAAAATAGACCTCAGGTATATAAAAGTCAATTAATTGTGAGAAGATGTCAACCTAAGACTCTATCTGGGGTCTGAGACAAGTTGCTCAAGAGCCATTCATATCACAATAATTAGGTTATCAGGAATGCTCATCTGCGTAAGCCATATGACAATACAATCTTTTCTGCAGAGATAGAGACTGCTTGTCTATTCTCAGTAAGAAAGGGCAGGACCCAGCTCAGCCAGCAGCAGTAGGTGCCTTCCTTACCACTCCTGTTCCAAACTTATTAACAGGAGTTAAGCCTCAGGGCAGTATTAAGAGGCAGATTCTGCCTGGACACCCTGAGAGATTAAAGGGGTACAATATCAAGTTTGGACATTTACTGGCTCCTATTCCCAGTTAAAGGCCAAGAAATCAGCACTACAAATTATATTCAGTATGAAGTTTTCTCCTGACTCCCCATCTGTCTGATATTCCAAATCTTCCTATATAATCTCCGACAGTACTCTACAGTATCTTTATGTTGTATACCTGCAACGAACACGTGTCAATTCTACCTCAATTACAAAAGATTTTTTGAAGAAGTGCATTTTGAGTATTATTATCCAACACCGTAAAATGTATAGGCACATTAATGATAGAGCAACAAGATCAGTGTACAAGAAATAAGAAAACAGGGGCGCCTGGGTGGCTCAGTTGGTTAAGCGACTGCCTTCGGCTCAGATCATGATCCTGGAGTCCTGGGATCGAGTCCTGCATCGGGCTCCCTGCTCTGCTTCTCCCTCTCCCTCTGACCTCTCCTCTCACACTCTCTCTGACTCTCTCTCAAATAAATAAAGTCTTTAAAAAAAAAAAGAAAAGAAATAAGAAAACAATACACCTCCTAATTGACCATCCCTTATATGCAGATTCAGGAAATCTCAAGAAAATGCTTGGATTCTCAGGGACTAATAGTAGCTAGACAAGGATAAATGGAAGAGCCAGACTCAACCAGGGCCAAGAGACACATGGGATCTGGATAGGCAGAGAACATTTCAGGTGGAGGATGAAAAAGAAGAGATTCATGAAGGCAAGAATTTGCATGGTAAGACCCAGAGGGATAATGAGGTGACTGACCTGAGTGGGGAGTGATGATGAAAATGTTTAAGGAGCTGGGTGTGGCTACGTGATGATCAGGCCAGGGAGCAAGGGCTTTCGGATGAAAGCAACAGGGATTACCGGCCTGGTTTAGCTGGTTAGAAGACTGGAGGAACAGAGGACTGGGTGGGGCCTGAAAGACTATCGCAGTTCAGGATTAGGAGGGGAAAGAGCAGCTCACACCTGACAAGCAAGAAATGGGGGTCTAACACTTTGTAAGAAAACTCCTCAATTACTAAGTGAACATACTCCATATCCCTGATTTAAACAATGACAGGGTGAGGTGGTGGTGGCATCGCTGATTTTAATCGTATTTCCTAATTTATATATATTTTTTGGTAAACAAACACTTTTTGTATTAAAAATTTTTTAAAAAATGTACTGTGAAAGTTAAGGGAAGGAATAATTTCAAGAACTGGATAGTCACCAGCATTAAATACCAAAGTGGTTAAGGATAAGAGAGGTAAGGTCACTCGGTAAGGAAATCATGATGAATGTTAAAAGTTGAAAGGCTCAATTATTATTTTCTGGTACATAATTTTACTCTCAGTAACATGAAGACGTCACATTAAATACGGCTTACTGACTATTAAGAACCTAACAACATTATTGTCAATGTGACTGCTTCTAATGACATAAAATCTTACCCAAACAGAACTATGGGAACTGTCAAGCCTTTGGAGCTGGGAGGTCCTTGGAGGGCAGTCTCCCACCCTTTTGTCTACAGGTGATGGAGTGAATCTCTGACAGCGAGGTTCCATGCTGGCCAGGCACAACCCAAAACCCAGGTCTCCTGACTCCCACTCTTGCACTTGTCCCCCGCCCCCCCACCGCCAACCTGATCCCCCGCCCCACTGAAATGCTGTTTATTAAGCTCACTTTACAACTATGTATGTTCGTGTGGGTTTTCCCTTAAAACTGGATTTTGGAAGTTACAATCAGATTAATGTGCATTTCCCCTTTTGCTGTTAAATTTTACATTAAAACCAATGTGCTAGGGTCAACACATTTGGGAAATCTTCGTGACTAAAATGCGGCTTACTCACAGTTCTGGTGATTTAAACATTCAGAGAGTGACTACCCTGTGTCTCTCTTCATTTCAGTTTCACTACCCCTTCTGAAACGTCAGTCTTCCTTAAAATTAACAGTCGTTATAGTAAACATGAAGTCTCCATCATTGATCTTTAAGAGTCTACTATTAAAACATTTCTTACAAAAAGAACTTTCAAATGTTTGCCATTCGTTATAAGGCCTCACTATAACATTAATTTGTGAATTAATGAACTTATGACCAAAGCCTACAGTCCTATGTAAAGTACAAGTAAACAAATCTGTCAGCCTGAAGTTAGGTTAGGCCTCGCTTGCCTTGGGCAAATATTTACTCTCACAAAGGTTCAAAGATATAATTTGCTGACCTTATGGATCTTCCTCAAGGTTAAAAATAGAGCACTACCATTTAGTACAGATCAATTTTCACACTGAAATAATGAAGAAAGCATGAATACAAGAGAAATTACTTCTCAGTGTCTTGTTTCTTGGCACTTTAAATCACTGGTGATTGCCCGTCTGAAGAGTCATTATAAGTACAGTACGTTGCAGCCATCAGGACATTCAACTGGTACCATAAACACAATGTCAGCTTGTTGCAGAGAGAATATTACACATATTCAAATCATTCCACCAGCTTACTAGCAAGGAACTAGTTGCCCAATGTCAATTTTCCCCTGAAAATAAAAACTCCCTCAAAAATAACAATAAAAACTTGACAATATGTGTGTGTATGTGTGCATAATGACCAATCTAAGGACAAAATAAACTGAAAAAGAAATAAACTGCATAAACTTAGGACTGCAAGGACTCCTGGCATTGCATTTCCAGCTGAGTATTTCTTCTTCAGCTCTGGAAGGGCAGATAGTAGTTATGGCTTGCTTAAGTTTTTAGACAAGCCTTTGACGAAATTAAGGTTTTATCTGAATGGTAGCAGACACAGCTATAGAATTCCAAGAGCACAAACCTCAAGAGCTGGTTATACTCCTTATCTCTAACCTCTCCTGTTTGTAGGCTCCACTCTCGACCTGCTTGGTGTTCAGCTCTGTACCAGCACACCCCACAGAGCCTCAGAGATTTGTAAAAACCTTAAATGGTGAAAAGAACCTTGGAAATCCAACTCCATCTCTTTGGACTCTTAAGAATTTCCTAAGCCCAGAGAGTCTGATTTTTAAGTTTGAAAGTAAGGTTCCTTTTCCTTTTGGAGTTTTGAGGCTCTAATAAGATTTATGGGTCTAGAATAACATACCCAGACATGGAAATGCACCACATTTTGGGTAAAATGTCACAGGGCTTGCACGTTCCTAGTTTAAGTACCTCCTCTTCTGACTATGGGTTTCTTCATTACAGGTGTTTCCTTACTGGAGCTCTGCAAATCTACTTAATTAAAAAAAAAAAAAAAAGTTATCTAAAGTAAAACAATCTAAAGGCAGAATGTGACTTAAGGCAAAGAAGACTGTGCCTATTGCCCCAGGCTAGACGACAGCTTTAATTTAATTTCATTATAACTTCCTTGGAACTTCCTGGGTAACTCCATAATATACACTCTTGTAAAGAGATAGAGGCCATCACTCAAAGCAGAAATGAAAAGACAACAATCAAAATCAAAAGCAATAATGAAATATTTTTTAAAATCTATATTAAAGAAAGTATTCTTTTTAAATATTTTATTTAAAATAATTTTTTTTAAGATTTATTTATTTATTTATTTGACAGAGATCTCAAGTAGGCAGAGCAGCAGGCAGACAGAGAGTGGGGGAAGCAGGCTCCCTGCTGAGCAGAGAGCCTGATGTGGGGCTCAATCCCAGGACCCTGAGATCATGACCTGAGCTGAAGGCAGAGGCTTTAACCTACTGAGCCACCCAGGCACCCCAAGAAAGTATTCTTATAACATTACAAATCCCCCATAAGTAAATAAACGCATACCTATTGAACTGTACTTCGCTTTACTGCATTTCACAGGTGATTACATTCTTCAAATTGAAGGTCTGTGGCAACACTAAGCCAAGCAAATCTACTGGTACCATTTTTCCAAAAGCATTTGCTCACTTCATGTCTCTGTGTCACATTTCAGTAATTCTTGCAATATTTCAAACATCTGCATTATTATATTTGCTATGATGATGTGATCAGTGATTACAATTCACTGAAAGCTCAGAAAATGGTTGGAAATTTTTTTTTTTTTTGGTGATAAAATATTTTAAATTAAGGATAGCCTGGGTGGCTTGGTTTGTTGACCATCTGACTTGATATCAACTCAGGTCATAATCTTGGGGTCCTGGGATTAAGCCCCTTGCTGGGCTCTGAGCTCAGTGCAGAGTCTGCTTGTCCCTCTCCCTCCTCTCCTTCCGCTGTTTGTGTTCTCTCTCTCAAATAAATAAATAAAACCTTTTAAAAAAAATTTAAAAGTTATTTTAAATTATGGCATGTATATATATTTTTTAGACATAATACTATTTTTGAACAGTTAACAAACCATAGTATAGTGCAAACATAACTTTTATATGCACTGGAAAACCAAAACATTCACTAGACTGGCTTTACTGTGATACTCGCTTTACTGTGGTGGTCTGGAACCCAACATGCAGGGACTCCGAGATAAGCCTATAAATGGATTTCAAGAAGAGACATTAGTTTTTATTCTTTCTCTCCTTCTCCTTATGATGGGGAACAAGCAGGAACAACCAACCCTTGTAAGGCAAATTCATCTCCTTTTCTCCCATTCAAGTAAAAAGTCTATCACCAAAATTTCTGGTTGTAGGTCTAGTCCAGGGATAGGAACCACAGTCTATTAAACTGTTAATAAGGTAATGAAAAATTTTACTTCAGCTGTGCCATTTCTAATTAGAAAGAAAAAACAGACAACTGAAAATTAGATTTAACAGGCAGGACACCAATACTGATGATGTCTGTAGGGCAGCAAGAATACTTCAGATATAGATACTAACCTTTTCTGTTATAAAAAGTTCTTCTATTGGTGTAGATACATTTCAGCTTCACTACAGAGGAGCATCACTGGTATCTCAAAGTCCTGTTATGGCGCACCTGGATGGCTCAGTTGGTTAAGTGGCTGTCTCCGGCTCAGGTCATGATCCCAGGCTCCTGGGATCAAGCCCGGCATCAGGCTCCAGCCCCGCATCGGGCTTCCTGCTTGGTGGGAAGCCTACTCCTCCCTCTCCCTCTGCCTGCTGCTCTGCCCACTTGTGTTATCTCTCCAACTCTCAAATAAATAAAATCTTAAATAAAAAAATAAAAGTCCTGTTAGAACTGACAAGA
Source organism: Mustela nivalis (assembly GCF_964662115.1). Taxonomy (NCBI): domain Eukaryota; kingdom Metazoa; phylum Chordata; class Mammalia; order Carnivora; family Mustelidae; genus Mustela; species Mustela nivalis. The sequence goes on from NC_139020.1 coordinate 145,054,500, forward strand.
GAACAGAAAGAAGTATCTCTGGGTATAAGGAGCACATGATACAAAGGAACAATGCAGAAGGGAGCCTTCGATGCCTGTTAATAACTGAAAGGCTACCAGAGAGGAACTCCCTAAAAACAGGTTGGAGAAATCCAGACACTCTCACTTCCCTAGGCCACACTTTCAGCTGCCTCCAAGTGATATCCAAACTATTCCCACATGTGATCATTTGACAACCAGAAAGTAGTGCCTGTTTTCTGAGAGCATTTTTTTAAAAATTTAATAAAAGTAGGTCATCTGAGTTCTAAGAATGTAAGTTCTGGTTATTGGAGTTCTAAGAATTTAAGCTCTTCCCAAGGAAACCAACTGGCTATTTTTACTTGAGATGACTAAAGGCAAAACAAAACAAAACAAAACCCTAAAAAACAAAAACCAAAAAACACCAAGCAAAATCAACTTAGGAACATTCTAGGCAGTCTGACTTTTCCTCTGGCAGAAAATATTCGTCGTTGCTTAAAACAGAACATAGTGTGTCCGTATGTGTATAACTGGAGTTAAAATCCAAAGATGTTTGATATTTTCACTATGAGGTTTAAGGTACCTTTACTGCCTAAAGTGAACTAAAACTCAGTGAGATTCAGAGAGGGGTAAACCATGCCCTCCTTTTGCCACCTGCGCGCAAATACAAGCTGTCCTTTCACTGTGTACTTCGTATACGCATACTGCTCACTCAGAAACAATTCACTGGAAACACCCATCTCAATGCCGTGCGCAGTAACGAAGACTTCGCCCAACAAATTAAACTGCCCCCGCCACGGGCTCGTACCAGGAAAACCACAAGAACCAGGAAAGATAAACAAAAGGCACTTGGAAGTCTAAATACAGGCACTTTGGTCGATAATGCAGCCTAACAGCTGGGAGAGGAGACGGAGGTCGTAACAGAGGATGGAGTGAAAGAAGTCTAAGCGGCTGACTAGGCTTTCCGACGCATTTCCTGGACCCGCGCAACACGCTCGGGGGCCCAGGTCGTCACCGGGAACCCAGTGGGGGTGAGACTGGGGTGGAGAGGCTGCCCCACGGCGGGAGGTAACGCCCCCCTTTCCAGCCGAGAGAGAAGGAACTGGGGGTGTGGAAACCGCCGCTTCCTGAACAAGCAGGTAGAGAAGCACCAGCTCGGCAGCCTCCCACGCCCGCAGGCCGGCGGCTCCGAGGCCAGACCCCTTACCCCCGAGTCCGGCTCGCCCACCCCGGCCGCGGACTTACCAGCTGCAAGGCTTTGAGCGCGAGCCGACGCATCGGAAGCCGGCCCAGGGAGAAGTAGGCGGCGAGGCCGCTCCGGGCGCCCCTAGCCGGGCCCGGGTCCTCCTCCGTGGTGGGGCCATACACCGCTCCATTCTCCATCGCCCGGGAACGCGGTGGCCGCAGAGATGTCGCCGCGGACTTGACCAACTCCAGAAGGACCACCAGCAGGGCCGTCACTTCCTGGGTCTCCGCCCACGCTTCCGCCCCGCCCCGCCCCGCCCCGCCCCGCCTCCGCTCTAGCCCCACCCCCAACCCCTGCGTCTGCGTCTGCGCCTTAGTCACTCGTCCAACGTACTGAAGTTCTTGGGGGGAAACCTTCGCGCAAAGAGAACGGCGTGTCCTGAGGACCGAGTTAGGAAGGAGAGAAGAGGAAGTTGGAGTTGTAGGCGGAGGCCACATCATGTAGGGGCCTTGTAGAGCAAGGAAAGAAATGTGGTTTCATTTTGAGTGCAGGGCGTTGTCTGAAAGGACTTTCAGGATTGCTCCCTTCTGCATCTCTCTGAATTCCTTTCAGGCTTGTCAAAACCATTTAGTTTACTTGTCTCTTACTTGTGCACCAACTTCCGCAGTAATGTATGTTAATTTTGTCTCAACTTAAGGAAATTCATATTTTTATATTTTAGCAACTGAAGGTGACTGGGTTCCATGTCAGGCACACATATTCTCTCCTCAACAGTGTAATGTAGGTACTATCATTACTTTCATTTTACAGATGAACACACTGAGGCCAAGACGGGGAATATATCCAAGGGCAGGCGGTTAGGGGTAGCTGGAATGCAGACCTACACAGTCCGCCTCAACCTTGTTGCTAACATGGACTCAGCAAACCTCAGCCTCTAACCCATCTCACCGTCAGAGCCTCAAAATCCATGCAAGAGGGGAGGGGCCACTGCTGCCGCCTACTTCCATATTTAATCTAGTCTCCTCCCTGGTCCCAAATCTCCCTTTCTTCCTCTGGTAACAGAACAAAAGCCCCCATTCACAGGAATAGAGACAAGGAGATACTACTCTGCCGCGGCTGTCCAAACAGCCAGTCCAAATCAGCCCTCTGTCTTTGATTAAATGCCTTATAAATGTCCTGCCAAGCAGCCACTGATTGTGTTCAATGAGATGAGACCATCGTGTTTTCACCAGGGCTACAAGGACTCACAGCCCTGTTATTCTTCAAGTTGCCATCATCCCAAATCAGACATTACCGAAGTCTGAAATTTACTTTGAAAATCACTCAAGGGGCGCCTGGGTGGCTCAGTGGTTTGGGCTGCTGCCTTCCGCTCGGGTCATGATCTAAGGGTCCTGGGATCGAGCCCCACATCGGGCTCCCTGCTCCACAGGAAGCCTGCTTCCCTCTCTCTCTCTCTCTCTCTGCCTGCCTCTCTGCCTACTTGTGATCTCTGTCTGTCAAATAAATTTAAAAAATCTTAAAAAAAAAAAAAAAGAAAATCACTCAAAAAAAGAAAGAAAAAAAAAAGACAGGTGGAAGAGCAGAGAGAAGGATAAAAGAATAAACCTGTGACAAAGTAACCACAGTAACATGTTAACGAGGTAGTATATGCGTCACTATTGGGGTCGTTTCTTAATTCAACTCTTCTGTGTTTGAACATTTCAAGATAAATTATTGAGGGGAAGTTATATTTAAAAATTTTGATGGAGGAGAGAAAATGGACAGGTTCTCCCAGCCCTCTCAGTCTATTTAAGGTGCACTATGCTCTAGGGGGTCTCTACTTCTTGAATTTAGAAGAGGATAAGAATTTAGCTCATGATTCACAAACTTTGGGATGTGTAAGAATCCCAAACTGGGATTTTTAGCTGGGAAGTTAACTAAAAACAAAGATTCTTGGAGATCTGCCCCCAAAACTTCTGAATTTGGTCTTGGGAACATACTTTTGTAACAAACTCTCCAGAGGATACTGGTGAGAAATCCAAGCATACAAAGGAACACTATTTTATGATGTGATAAGAACAAAAGCAGAGGACAGCAGATGTATCATAACTTCTTTTGTCCTGATTGATTTAGGGATGCCCAAATCAGTTAGATTAAGGCACTAATATCCCTCCTAGTTAAAAAATTGTTGTTACAATAACAACTGTGCATTGCTTAAGTTTTCTTGATAAAAATATCAAATAAAGAGTTTAGGGCTTCATGAACAGACACTTGAATTAGGGACCCCATTTGATGGGTGCATCCAGTAGGAAAACTGTCATGTTTGGTCATGGATAAACAACACTGAACAGTTAAATGCTGAGATTTGCCACAGCAAAATGAGAAATCTTATTTATGGAGAAAAGATCTACCAAAGAGAAAAAAAGAAAGGCTCATTTAAGTTTTGAAGAATATTCTTTTTTCTCCTTCAATATTATATAGTTAGTATTTCTTAAATGAGACAGAGGAAACATTCACAAAAAGAGATGGTCTGGGAAAATACACTTTGATGAGATTTTAGACATTCAAAAAATAATTTGGTGCTACTTTTGTCCGTTGAGATTTTGATTTTTCAGCCGTGCCTACTTGAAAACTTTTATTGGCTTTCTTATCTATATTAGCACAGTTAGGCAATAATGTGGATACAAAGTCGAATCATAGATGAAGTCCTACAATAAGGCCGCAGAAACCTCCCTAAAAGACCATGTCATGAAATAGAAAGTGATATGTGCTACAAAAGAGATACAAATTAAAAGTGCTGGGAAAGAGCAAAGAGAAATCACTTGTAGCTAAAGGATCAGCCTGATGGAATTTCAAGCTGGGGGTTAAAGGATACTTACCCTTGGACATGCCAAAAACAGGACCGAGGATACTTACTGTAGGCAGAGAGGCAATAGGAAAGAAGCCAAAGAAAGTATACACAGGCACAGAGATGGAAGGAAGGAAGGACAGAGAGGAGTTACAGAAGACAATATGTAGGAGGTAAAATCAGTGAGACTTGGAGACTGGTTTGTTTGAGGAGGAAGGAGGCATTAACCCTTGTCATTGTCAAAGTATAAATTTCGAAGAATTAAAAAGACGACTGTCATATAAGTATATAGCGAGCATGTTTCAGAGGTTAAATTTATTAGTAAAGCAATCAGGAGAAAGTAAAACTGGTCCAGAGGAGGATACAAGAGATGGTGGTATGTGTGTATATCTGTGTATATATATTATATGGATGTATGTATAGTGTTTAAAAATACATAGTGAAAGGGAAAAAATGCAGGAATATGGTTGCTAGGTTAGACTCAAAATTGACTAACCTCTACAAGGACAATAAAATTGTTGCCTTTGTGATTAACTCTAGCTGAGATAAATCATTTCACCTCTATCAGATAAAAATCATTTGTAGCTTATCAATCTTCTGTAATTAACACCTAACTTCACAGACTCTGGGCCCAACTGAGTAATAAATAGTAAATAGTAAGTCACATCAAATTATCTTTCAACCAACAATGACCCGAAAGAGGGTTTGGTAGATGATTTGCTGCTAGTCCAGGGGTTGGCAAACTTTTTCTCTAAAGGGCCAGATAGTAAGTCTTTTGGATTATGAAGGACATTTAAGTCTCTGTCACAGACATATAAGTCTCTGTTGCAGCCACTCACCTCGATCTTGCTGTTGTAGAGTAAAAATAAATGCCATAATGCTGTCATATTTCAATAAAACTTCATGAAAACAGGCATTGAGCTGGATTTGGCTCATAGTTTGCCAGCCCTGTTCCTGTTCATTATTTCTCAAACTTGAGCGATCATCATAATCACTGGAGGGCTTGTTAAACCCCAGACTTCTGTGCCCCACCTCCACAATTTTTGCCTCAGTAGATCTTGAGTAGAACCTCAAACTTTACATTTCTAACAAGCTCCCAGGTGATGCCTGATGCTGCTGGGCTAAGACCATACTTTGACACTATTCTAGTAGGACATAGGAAAGGGCAATCAATAATCCTTTTGCCTTACTTCCAGGTTTTGGACCATTTGTCTCAACAAAAGGCAGATGAAAAACTCAGATTAGGATGGAGGTTTTAGTGCCAGAGGGCATCACGTGGAGTTCCTGGTAAATTGTTTCAAACTTGGATCTGGAGCATTGGAAGAGATAAGGCATTTGGGGGGACACACAGAGAACTGACAGAACCATACGAATGTTAAGGGGAAGCACCTATAGAAAGGAGAGGATTTAGGCTAAAGTTTTGGAGGGAGTGGGAGAGAAGGTGAGGAGGCAGAGAAATAAAGAGGTATTTATTGCCAGCAGGAGAACACAGGAAGTGGTGCTGTGGAAGGCAAAGCAACAGTCTTACCTTTTCCTTGCTAACGTTTCCAAACACCGCAGAGTGGACAAGAATGCCAGATATGCAAAGAAAAGTTTGGATCAGAGATCTTCTTGGGATGATAGTTTATCAAGTTCCTCTCCGGACAAACTAGAATAGAGAGGAAAAGACATCAACATGTTCAATCTCCACATTTCATTTATACCAGCAGAGGGCTGCAAGGGCAAAGGAATGCTAATAATGCTTTTTGATCTAGGGTTTCTGCTCTCTGCAGGGAGTTAATTCCACAGTGGTATTTGGCCTGTGGGGCAAGGAGGACACCATGGGTCGCTTAGCGCCCTTGCTCTCATTATCAGTTGGGTATTTATTATTATTATTATTTATTTATTTAAGAGAGAGAGGGAGAGAGAGAGATCACAGGCAGGGGGAGGGGTAGAGGGAGAAGCAGGCTTCTGCGATCCTGGGATCCTGACCTGAGCCAAAGGCAGATGCTTAATAACTGAGCCACCCCAATGCCCCATCAGTTGAGTATTTTACTACAGGACAATCTGATTAGTTGGGGGACAGATGTGATGGAGAAGGGTAGACGCTTCTGATTGGGAAGAAAGAAGGTGGGGGCCAGGTTGGGATTTGGATTACGGGGAGTCCCTGTCATCAGAAGGCCACCCTTAACACAAGACTTTCCCTCATGGCTCATAGAGTCATTAAAGATTATAGAAAACCGTGTTAGAGGTTTGTTGTTGTTTTTAAAAAATATTTGTTTATTTTAGAGACAAAGAGACAATGTGAGAGGGAAGGGGCAGAGAGGAAGGGGACAAGCAGACTCTCCAATGAACGTGGAGCCCAACGTGAGGCTCAGTCCTATGCCCCTGAGATCATGACCTAAGCCAAAATCAGGAGTCAGATGCTTCACCAGCTGCGCCACCCAGACACGTCCCCGTCTTAGAGATTTTTCCTCATCGTTGAATAAATATTTTTTGAAAATGTGAAAAATTAACAAAGATCTCAAAGGAAAATCATACAAAAGGGTATCCTTAGAGAAATGCTGCTCAGCCTTTATACCTTCCATTTCATTTCACACAACCACCCGCCCTAGGTCACAACTTGTGACTGTTTCTGGCAATCTTTCCTGTGTCTCTTTGGTGGAAAGAGACAGATACCATCTTGGAAGTTGCTCCCTATCAGTTCATGGAAATCAGCTTCACATTTTTTTCTGAATAATCGCATAGTACTCCATTGTGTGGCCGTGCTACAGTTTATTCATCCAATTTCCTGTGTACGGGCATTTAGGTTGCTTCCAATATTTTGCAATTACAAATAATGCCGCACTAAGTATCTGTGTGAATACTACGTTTGTACTGTCAGATAGGAAAGTTTAGGGTAAGTTCCGTGATTGCTGAGTTTGAAGGGGTCGTTTCTTTAAATACTGCAAAAGTCCCTCACGAGAGGTAGTTTTGCACTCCCAGGAGCTGTGAGTGAATACATCTATTTCCGCATCCCCTCTCCAATCAAGCGTTGTCAGGCTTTTGAATTTTTTTCATTCTGATGGGAAGAAATAATATTTCAATGTAGTTTTGATTTGCATTTCTTCCTAAGGAAAGTTAAACATATTTGTCTATGTTCAAGGGCTGTTTTTATATTATTTTTTACTTGTCTGTTCATGTCCTTTACCTATTTACTTACATTCTAAAGGGGTTTTGGCTCCCCACTTCTATTTTAAGAGTTCTTCGTGTAATTAGGAATATTAGCTCTTTATCGGCGGTATATTACAAATATTTTCTCTCTACATTTTTATTTGCCTTTTGGCTTGGCTTATGGAGCTTTTTGTCATCATGTGTTCTTCAATCATTTTTATGTACTTGAATTTAATTTTTTTTATTACCTGTGAATTGAATTAAAGTTAGAAAGCCTTTTCCCACTCAGATGCAAAAGCGTTTCATTTTTTTATTTTCTTTTAGTACTTGTATGGTTGCATATTTTATATCTAGGTCTGATACATTTGGAATTTATTCTTGTGACTGATGTTAGACATAGATCTAATTTCTTCTTTACAAAGAGCTAGCAGTTGATATATGTATATACAATATATGTATAGTGTATAAATATATGTATAAAATATATATATTTTTTGTAAAACAAGCACACAAGGTAGCAACTGCCTTGCAACTGCTTGTCAGAAGAGGTCTGATTACACTAATACATTTAGGGTAATATCTAAAAATGCTTGCTTGAGTCATTTATGCATGGGACTAGTGTTTATGATATTTATATAAATTAAAACGCCTTCCCCTGTGGCAATAAAAACTTAAATGTGTGTGACCCCTCACAGTTTACATAGCACTTCTACAAGCTCCCTCTTTTTTATCCTCACTTGTGACCCTACACCTGGACACGTTGTGCTGGCCACCATGCAGATGATGAAACTAAGGCTGCAGGACAACAGAGGCCTCTTCCACAGTCATGTGACTTGTAAATGCAGGTAGCCCAGCTCTTCTGGCTCTTTCCACAGTGTCCTGGCACTGCAAGTCTTGTACGTGAAGGTTCTCATGGAGGTGGTTGCTAAGATGCTTGGGTATCTCGCAGGGCAGGGCTGAAGTAAGTCTATTAGACTCAAAGGTTGCGTGTGCTCCAAATGTCAAGGAGTGCTAGAGCAGCGAGAGACGTGGTCATCACCTGCCGTCTACAGTCCTTTCTATGTGAGCCAGACTCTAGGAGACAGCAGAGTGCATACACACGAAACACAGAAGAATACAAGTCTCACTCAGCCAACGGTGGCAAAGTTGCAGTGTTCCAGACAGAAAACATTTCAATAGAAGATGCTGGAAGAGTCACATTCTACAGTGTGTCAACCAAAACTTTGGAATGAAAGCCTTGTTTTAAATTCTAAGCCAACACAGGGCAAAATCAAAAGAGTAATTTGACTTTGAATTATAACAACAGTTCTCAATGTGGTCAGGGGACGCCGCCCCCCAGAGGTCTTGAGACCTTTGCAAAGTTTTTGGAAGGTCAAAACTATCCTCATAAGACTACTAAGAGGTCATTTGGCTTTTTCACTGTGTGGACAGTCGTTTGCACTGCTGGTCGAATAAAGCTACTGGCATTCCAGCACGAAGCAAGGCAATGGCACCAAACTGAATTTATAGTCATTTTATTTTTTACTACTATATGTGAAAAAAAAACAAACAAACCCCAAAACCCAGCCGATTTCACTTAAGAACTCTCTTAATGAGGTAAAAATTACTGGTTTTATTAAGTTGTAACCATTGGTACCAGCCTTATTTCAAATTCTGTATAAGGAAATGGGAAGTATACATACATTACTTCTGCTCTATACTGAAGTACAATGATGTTTCAAGGAAAAGCATTCGTGCTATTGAATAGTTATAAACTGAACAGCCACTTTATTTCACCATATTTACTTGAAAGAACTACTTAAAGGTCATTTGGTTTTTCAGACATCAGTATTTGGCAGGCAGGCATTTTCTCAAAAATGAATGAAGTGAGCCTGCCAGTACAAGGAATAAAACTGACAGTATTCACTACACTGGTGAAATTTGAACTTTCCAGAGAAAAAGAATTTTGAGTAAACTGTATCTGTCACTGAGCTTGTTAGTTTCCTATCATTTAAATTTTTTTCTTTCTTTCTTTCTAAGATTTTATTTATTTGAGAGGAGAAAGAGAGCGAGAGAGCGTAAGCATGAGCAGGAAGGAGGGGCAGAGGGAAAAGCATAGTCTCTACTGAGCAGGGAGCCTGATGTGGGGCTCATTGGGGGGCTCTATCCCAGGACCCTGGGGTCATGACCTGAGCTGATTAAACCATACAGGCACCTCATCTCTTAAACTTTTCTAAAGAGATCAGTAATATTACTAAAAATGTGATTTGTTTGATATTCTGTAAGACATGTCAATACTTGGAAGAACTCTAACTCAGTGAACTGGTATTTTCTAAAAGACCAATGAATAATGTTATAAAATCACATGGGAAAAATACATTCAAAATGCAAGACAGATCGATGCATTACACTGCCACTGACCTTTATAAAACTACGATTTCTTGAGTTTTAGAAACAAAATCTACAATTATAAGAGCTATTAAGATACTCCTACCCTATATATATATTTGTGAGGCTGCATTTTCTTCACAGAATTCAACCAAACAACATGAGATCAGATGTAATACAGCAGATAATAGAATCCAGGTGTCTTCTAGTAAGCTAGACATTAAAAAAAATTGTAAAAACGTAAAACCAATGACACTCAATACATTTGTTTTGTAAAAGTTATTTTCTATAAAAAATGTTATTTTTTAAAAAAAGATTTTATCTATTTGAGAGAGAAAGAGAGAGCATAAGCAGGGGGAGGGGCAGAGGGAGATGGAGACACAGGCTCTCCACTGAGCAGAGAGCCCAATGCAGGACTTGATCCCAGCACCCTGGGATCATGGACCTGAGACCAAGGCAGACACTAAACCATCTGAGCCACCCAGTCAGCCCTAAAAAAGGTTATTTAATATCTAATAGCCTTACTATTTCATTTTAAAATTTTCAGCTTTTATAATACATCAAATATAGATATATATGGCCCATATTTTTATGTTTTAATATGACCCACATAATTAATTCTTTGGAGTCTCCTTATTAAGTACAAGTGTAAAGGAGTCCCATGACAAAAAATTGGAGAATCATGGTATTTGAATTTTAGAAAAAAATCTTAACCTAAGAGAAGACAGGAAAGAATTGTTGCCAGCTAATTCTAAAGAGATTTTGGTGATACAATGGTATTGAGATACCACTCTGCCCCAAATGTGTTAGTGTGTATGTATATGTGTATATATGTCTCTATGTAGCCATAGTTTTAGAAAATGGAGAGTAACAACTATTTCTCAAAGTATGATCATATCCCTCTATTCTCTAGTTATATGATTGAGAAGTATTTTTAAAAATATTCTTGAATCCATGTACTTCTTCACATTAATAACCTTGTATTTTTTATTGTATGCATGAATCATAATTTTTCCCAAGATTCCCTAAAATAATGATGATCATAGGAGAAGTCTTACACATTCAGCAAGAATTCCCTGACATCGACTGCCATCCTATTTCAGCACGGGGAACAATTGTTTGGTACAGACATTAATAAGGTGCTACATGAAGGAGGAATTCCCATATTCTGACATTTTGCAGACTGAAAAAGTAATTTCTCTAAAAAATGAAGCCCAAATAAGAAAACTGTAATGGATATTACCATTTGGGCTATTGTTAAGTTCCACAAAGGGCCTTATAAATTGATGTCAGATAGTTTTAAAGAAACAAATTGACAAGATTTACACCAATCTTTAACAAACTCTTTACAAAGAATACAAAAAGAGAAGACTTCCCAACTTGATTTATGAGGTCAACATAATCTTGATATCAAACACTGACAAAAACATGATGAGAAATAAAAATTACATGCCAATCTTTCTTAGGCGCATAATGTAAAATCCTAATAAAATGTTAGCAACTCAAATCCAGCAATATAATAAAACTAATACATCAAGATCAAGTTTGATTTATTTCAGAAATACAAAGTTGGCTTCAGATTCTTAAAAGGTAATGTCAATGATATCATTAACAGGGAAAAAAAAGAAAATGAGTATCTCCATAAAGAAAAAAACAGTTTATAAAATTCAACACTCATTCATGATAAAACTCATGATATAAAGTAACTAGGAAAGAAGAGAACTTTCTTTGCTAGAGTATCTACAAAACGCATGCAGCAAAAACACTCAACAGTGGAACAGTAAAAGCTTTCACTTGGAGATGGGGAACAAGATAAAGATGCTTCCTCTCATTGGTTCTGTAGTATTCTGTACTGTGTACAAGTGTCATAAAGCAAGACAACATTAAAAAGAAGGAAATAAAACTTGTTATCTGCAGGTAACATAATTCTATGTAGAAAAATCCATAAAAAGTTTCACATGAACTATTACACTAATAAAGGGATTTGAATAAGGTTTCTGGATAATATGATAAAGATGTATTTCTATACACCAGCAACAAATAAAATGAAATTTTAAAAGGATGTCATTTGTGACAGCATCAAAAAATTCACTGGAAAAAATAATCTACCGACAGGAGGTGCAGGATGATACATTGAAAAATATAAATATTGCTAGAGAAAATCTACGTAAGTGGCAGGATAGTCCTATACATAGTTTGGAAGATGTTTTAAAGATGACAAACGAACCTCAAATTAATCTATAAACTCAAAGCAATCTCAATCAAAATGCAGAGTGTGTGTGTGTGTGTGTGTGTGTGTGTGTGTGTGTGTGTATGGACAAGTTAATTCCAAAGTTTATATGGAAATGCAAAGAGTCAAGAATAGCAAAAGCAATCTTAAGGAAAAACAGTATTGGAGGACTTGATTACCAGATAGAGGACAGAGATTGAGAGTGTAGTATTGGTATATTATAGGCAAACTGGCAAATAGAATGGAAAGTCAAGAAACAGAATTATATATAAATTGACAAATTATGACCAAGGGGGCACTGCAGTGAGGTGAAAAAGGATGATTTTTTTTCCAATACTGGTACTGAATTAATTGACTACCCATGGTAAAGAAAAAAAAAAAAAATCTTGTTCCCTACTTCATACCATGCATAAAATCAATCCCAGGATTATAGAAAAGTAAAATAAATCCTTTAGAAAAAAAAATCATAGACTATCATCACCTTGAAGGCAGGCAAAGATTTTCTTTAAAATAGGTCATAAAAGCAAAAACAATAAAGAAAAGCTGACAAATGAAACATTAAAATCAATAACTCCTATTCATCAAAAGATACCAATAAGAGGGTAAAAAGGCAAACCACAAAATGAGATGATATTTACAATACATATTTGACCAGGATTAGCATCCTGAATATGTAAAGAGTAAGTCAGTAAGAAAAAGTCAGATAGTTTCCCCCTCACCTTCCTCCCACCCTTCTCCCCAACCCCCTCCCAAAAAAAAGAAAAAATAAAAAGGACAAGACTTCAAAGACTCTTGAACAGGTACTTTACAAAAAGGGGGATCTATACGGCCAATAAACATGAAATATGTTTAACTTCATTAGTTATCAAGGAAATACAATTAAAACCACTACAATATCCTACTGTCTACCTGCCAGCATGTCTCAAACTAAAGAAAGACTACTAATCTACTTTCTGCCTCAATGGATTTGCCCATTCTGGACATTTTGAATAAATGGAATCCTATATCATGACTTTATTGACTAGTTTCTTTCACTTAACATGTTTTCAAGGCTTATCCATGTTATAACATGTATCAATACTTCATTCCTTTTTATGGCTGAAAAATTTTCCATTGTAGCATATGCCACATTTTGTTTATCCATTTTCCTGTTGGTAGATGATTGGGTTGTTTACATCTTGTCGCTATTAGGAATAATGCTGCTATAACCATTTGTATATGAGTTTCTGTGAGGACATATGTTCTCATTCTCTGGGGTACTTATCTAGGAGTGGCATTGCTGGGTTGTATGGTAATACAACATGTTTATTCTTTTTTTTTTTTTTTTTTTTAAAGATTTTATTTATTATTTATTTGACACAGAGAGATCACAAGTAGGCAGAGAGGCAGGCAGAGAGAGAGAGGAGGAAGCAGGCTCCCTGCTGAGCAGAGAGCCCGATGCGGGACTCGATCCCAGGACCCCGAGATCATGACCTGAGCCGAAGGCAGCGGCTTAACCCACTGAGCCACCCAGGCGCCCACAACATGTTTATTCTTAGGACATGTATACTCTTGTATATTCTTAGGAGGAACACCACATTGCTATCCAAAGTGGTTGCCATTTTACATTTTACATTCCCACCAGCAATGCTGAGGTTCTAATTTCTCCACATCTTGTCAACATTCTTTGCCAACATTCATTTTTTATTTAGATTGTGAAGTGGTATCCCATTGTGGTTTGGTTTGCATTTCCCCAGCTGCAAATGAGAATAAGCATCTTTCCTGTGCTTGTCATTTGTGTATCTTATTATTATTTTTTTTTTTTTGAGAAATGTCTATTCAAATTCTTTGACCATTTTAAGTTTAGGTTCCTTGAGTTGTAAGAATTCTTTGCATAATCTGGATACTAGACTTATTAGATATATCATTTACAAATATCTTCTCCCAGGAATGGAAATTCTTATACCTTTTTGGAAAAATTGGCATTATCTACTAAAGCTGAGTATACACATAGTCTTTGGACCTAGCAATCCACATCTACGTACATATGCAATAGAAATTAGAACATATTTCCCACCAGACACATCTGAGTGTTCATAACAGCACAATTCATAATAGCATTGGAAAAGCTGAAAGCTGCTAACACCCTGTAGGGAGGCTTAATGATGATCCTACAAAGATGTCCATATCCTAATCCCTGGGGACCTAGGACCCTTGTTTGGCAAAGGGACTTTGCAGATGTATTTAGGATTTTGAGGAGAAATGAGACTTTCAGTTTCCAAGCCAGCAAGGAAGGAGTTTAAAAGTTATCTCTCTACTCTAACAAGCAAAAGGCTGAACTTAAAAATCTACTCTTTTTAGATTTGTCAGAGAAGTGAGGTCCCAGGGCCAACCCTTGTCCCCTGAATTAGAGATTGGCAAGTGGACATAGAATAACAACTTGCTTAACTAGAAACTCCCAAGCAGAAACCTCTGAGGGTGAGAGTTCTGGGGTAAGAAACTCTAAACTGTAATTGACAAGTTGCTGGAGACTAACAGCAGTCAAGTCTGTGAGTTAAAAACCCCCAGTCACAGGGGGTTCCCCACGCTTTTGTGAGTTTTACCTCCACGAGCTCTACCAGGATGTCAAAAGGAAAAATGAGAAAAATCCCCTGGTGTTCCCCATCTAGCCATCTTGTCCACCTCAGGTGTAAGGCCTTGGAGGTGGAAATGCGGTCTGGGAAGGACTTGTGAAGTTCACAGCCCAGGGGTGCAGGTTCACTGACACCTAACCACAGGACTAGGGAATGCTTCTTCTCCCCCCAACACCTGACCACCTCATTACTAACAGTCTATTCACTGGAGTAGTTTTTACCCAGTGTATCATGTCCAGCTGTCAACAGAAAATTACAAAGCATAGTAAAAGGCAAAAAGTATTTTGAAGAGACAGAAGCAGCATGAGAATCAGATTCAAATATGGCAAAAATGATGAATTATCAGGTCATGAATTTAAAACAACTATGATTAATATGCTAAGGGCTCTAACAGAAAATGTAGGCAACATGCAAGAATACACAGGTAATAATAAGCAAACAGATGTAAATTTTAAGGAAGAATAAAAAACAAAGGTAGAGTTAAAAAAAAAAAACTATAACAGAAATGAAAAGTACTTTCCATGGGCTAATTAGTTGACATGATATAGATGCGGAAAGAATCTCTGGGTGACAATATATGTTAATAGAAACTTCCAGTACTAAAAAGCAAATAGAAAAAAGACTGGAGGGGGAGAGGGGCAAGGAACAGAATATCCTAAAACTGTGGGACTACAAAGATGTAACATATATATAATGGAATTACAAGAAGAAAGGAACAGAAAAATATTTGAAGCAATAATGACTAAGAATTTCCCCCAAATTAATGTCAAGACACTAAACCACAAATCCAGAAAGTTTACAGAACACAAAGGATAAATTCCAAAAAACTACACCTAGGCATAACATAGCAAACCGCATAAAATCAAAGACAAAAAACTTTGAAAGAAGCCAAAGGGGAAAAAAAAACCACCTACGAAGGAAGGAGCAAAGATAAGAATGACGCCCAATTTCTCTTCAGAAACCATGCTATGCTAGCAAGGAGAGTGAAGTGTTGAGGGAGCTTACATTGGATTGCTCAGGTGGGCCCAAGTTAATCACAGGGTTGCTGACACAAGGGAGGCAGCAGGTTCAGAGTGAGAAGCCATGTGGCGGACGCACCCAGCTGAAGATGCTATGCGGTTGGCCTTGAAGATGGAGAAGGGGCCAGGAACCCAAGGAATGCAAGCAGCCTCTAGAAGCTGGAAAGGAAGGAAACGGATGCTCCTTGGAGCCTCCAAATGAAATCAGCACTGCTGACACTTTAACTTCAGCCCAATAAGACTGATTTTGGACTTCTGACCCCCAGAATGGTAAGATCATAAATTTGTACGGTTTTAAGCCACTAAATTGTGGTAACTTGTTACAGCAATAATACGAAACTAATATACACCCATCAATAGCATAATGGATAAATTATAGCATATTTGCATGGTGGAGTATTATGAGGCAATGAAGACGAATAATTATTATTGCTACATGCATTTGTTGATGTGTCGGAGAACTAAAATTGGAAAGACTTGCACCAAAAGAATATAACTCTAAGATCCCATTTGTATAAAGCTTAAAAATAAATAAAACTTATCTATGTGGAAGTTGGGGCATTGGTCACTTGGTGGGTTAGGCAGGGGTGCTGATGAGGAGGGCACATAGTAAGCATATAGGATGCCAGTAATATCTGTCTTGATCTTGGTGCTGATTAGTGATCTTTCAAACCATGTAACCTGTAATCTGTATACTTTTCTCTAATGTATACTTCAATAAAAAGTGCTTAAAAACAAAAAGATTTAAGTAGTTTAAAAACAAATTCTTGCAAAAAATAGGGGAAAAATTGGTTTAAGATTTAAACATGGTAAACACAAGGTTGCAGATTAGTTAAAACTGAATACCCTATAAAGTGAATAATTACAGTTCTTTCCGCTAATGACTCAATTAATTCCAAGGATTTTCTAGTACATCTCCAATGTCACACAGAAAAGAATGAGTTGGCCTAGACACGCAAGCACAGCAGACATACCAAAGTATACCATGATGCCTAGTCAGTGATTTTCTTTCATTAGTCTCCCTTATTTCATCAAGCACTACTTCAAAATAATCTCTTTACAACACCATGACTGCAGAACCCTTTCCAGACTAAAGATTCTATCAGTGGCACTTTTCGTCTCCTATTTCCTCAAGCAAAAATGCTTTTACAAATTCATTTTTCCATGCCTGTGAACAACCTAAGTTTTTCCCATCTTGAAACAAATTATTATCCTCTCATGTATTTTTAGCATTTACACTCAACTATTAGGAGCCAAATACTGTCTAAAAGTAAAGATTTTAAAGTATTAATGAAAGGATTATGTTAGATAGCAGAGGTATTTTCCTCAAACATTTTGCTGAAGAAAAAAAATCTTTGGAGTATTTATTTTAAAGTAATAACGAAGGCCAACGTAAAGGGCAATAGCCATTTGTTCAATAAAGTTAAATGTGCATGTGTTCTCTAGTTGAATTTCAGTAAGAAGTCAAATTGTTCTTATGAAGGTTCTAAAACAAGCATTTAAAAACAGTACTGAAAATTCAGGTGGAACTACCAGCAGGTGTTCTTACCTGTGAGAAAGGACCTATGTGTCAGTGCATCTGCCAAGCTTTTAAATCAGTTTCTGCCCAATAAATAATGATAAAAGGCTACATTTTATCTACTAGAAATGCTAACGTAAGATCCTGTAGTTCAAGACATGCTTGTGGGGAAGATGTGCTGATCAAGGTAAACTCCCAATTTAAGAAAACTTATAGGATAGTGAATCTCATGTATTCACTTGTCTCTTACAAAGATCAGAATACTTAATATAATCCTATTAAGTCTAACATCTCAACATACTAATGAATCTTAATCATTGTCCAATAAATACAAATTATGTGTAAGAGAATGCAGCAAGTTATTTGAACCTGAATGCAGAGAATAAATACTTTATTAACTGATTACAGTTGAAAGTCACAAACAAAAAAGGGGTATATTAAGGCAGAGCCATATATATATCTATACCTATATGTTGATATAGGTATAGATAGACAAATCCAAAGACTGTTACCTCTTTACATTTTAATAACCTCTGCATTTTTCTTTTATCCATTTAGGCAGTGTGCTTTCTTTTCTTCTCAGTTAAAGAAATGAATGTTGGCCAGTATTTCAAAATCATATTTTGATGACAAATTACAGGATTGTGGGTTGAGACAATGACTAGTGTATAAAATGCTATCTGATAGTTTTCTCAGCATATTTCATGTGTGGTGTTATATTTACGTTGGTGTGGAAAATCTGACAACTGATCATCTTCTCTTTTCCAGCAAAACTAACACAATTTTTCAAATGATTTTAACAGTCTTAACTAAAACAAGCTTGGACTTCCAAGTCAGTCAAATGCCCAAAGCATATTATTTTCTGCCTTTCCTAAACCCTCTTATGTTTTAAATAGCCCGTAGAGTATGATCACATGGCTATATTTCTGACCTATAAATTTTGAGTTTTTCAAAATCCAAAATTATTTCCTTATGCAAAGTGGCAATGCAAACAGCAATCCTACGTAGTGTAGAATAATTTTTCT
Source organism: Mustela nivalis (assembly GCF_964662115.1). Classification (NCBI taxonomy): domain Eukaryota; kingdom Metazoa; phylum Chordata; class Mammalia; order Carnivora; family Mustelidae; genus Mustela; species Mustela nivalis. The sequence continues at coordinate 145,072,414 of NC_139020.1, forward strand.
TCTGTATAGCTTCCTTTTATAAAAATGGGCAACCACAAAAAAAAAGAAAGAAAGAAATTTAGTCCATCTGAAAAAGCACTCCAGTTCCCTAATTCCACTTTTGAAGGAGAAGGCAGAGGCCAGTTTACATAATCCCAGAAAACTGAAAAAATGGCTTTATTTGGTATCTTCAAGAAGCTTCTCCTTCTGTAGGAGACATAGGTGTTGTAGGAGAAACTGTAACTGGTTTGCGTGCAATTCTGTCTAGTTCTGCGTGAACATCTGACAGGACAGGCTTCTGGCCTACATTGAAGGAAAAGAAACAAGATTTAGATAGAAGTCAAAGTGTCTTTTACACCAATGTCTCTTCATTTAAAAGCTGCCAACAGTTTCATTAACTTTATCTAGCATACTAAGTTATATAGACATCCTTAATTTAAAAATAAATCCTACAAAAAAAAAAATCCCCTCATTTTACATTATTGGGTCTGTTACTAAATGGAAGTAAAACTAGCACCTATCACTTAATCTCATAAAGATATTTGTAAAAAAGGCATAGGACAGTAAGAACAGTAAAACAGAAAACAGCAACAAAATTTTGCAATGTAGAGAGAGTAGTATTTTGCAATGTAGAATGAGCAGTAACCATATCTGCAGTCTTGGGAAAGCTTCATCTTCTACACTGGCAGTGGGAAAAGCCAAGAAGTAATTGTTTATACCCAGAAACCTGTAAAAGGTTCCAAAAATGGTGGCTGCACAATGGTATTTGTGGAAAGGGTGGCAAGAAGATGGGATTAAAAAGGGAAATGGGTTAAAAGGTCTGTTTAAAGGGTAGTTACACAAGCAACAAAAGAAAAATAGACTGAACCTCATAAAAATTAAACACTTTAGTGCTTCAGAGGACACTATCAAGAGATGAAAGGATAACCAACACAAGGAGAGAAAACATCTGCAAATCCTTTTTCTGATAAAGATCTAGGACACAGAATATATAAAGAACACTTAAAATTCAACAATAAAAAGACAAATAACCCAACTTAAAAATGGGCAAAGGACCTAAGTAGACATTTCTCCAAAGATCTACAAATGGTCAACTAACAGAGGAAAGATTCTCAACATCATTAGCTATCAAGGATATGCAAATCAAAATCACAACGAGACTTCACAGTCACTAGGATGGCTCTATTCAAAAAAAGATGGACAAAAACAAATGTTGGAGAGGATGTGGAGAGTTTGGTACCCTCATTCTCTCTTGCTGGAAATATAAAATGCTGCAGTGTTTTGCAAAACACTTCGGCAGTTCTTCAAAAACTTTAAATATTTAAAAAAAAAAAAAAAAAAAAACCTTTAAATATAGAGTTACCGTATGACCCAACGATTCCTCTCTGGGTATATACCCAAGAAAAATGAAAACATAAAACATGGCATTTGTCAAACATCTTTCAAAAGCATATGTTCACATTGGTTCTATTTATAATGGCAAAAATGGAAACAATTTAAATGCCCATCAACTAATGTGGCATATTTATACAATGGAATTTTATTCAGTAAGAAGGAGAAATAATGATATGTGCTACAACGTGGATGGACCTTGAAAACACTAAAGAAGGCATATGATTCCATTTATATGAAATCGCCAGACAGGCAAATCCACAAAGACAGAAAGAAGATCAGTGGTTGCCTAGGACTAAGGGATTCCAAGGGGAAAAGTTACTGCAAATAGGCCAGAGGTTTGTTTTTGAGGAGATTAAAATGTTTCAAAATTAGATTATAATGGTTTGCATACCTCTGTAAATATACTATAATACTGGATTATATACTTTATTTTTTAAAATATTTCTTGAGCATCCTTTTTAAGAAACCATTTTTTTTTAAGATTTTTTATTTATTTATTTGATAGACAGAGAGAGATCACAAGCAGGCAGAGAAGCAGGCAGAGAGAGAGAAGGGGAAGCAGGCTCCCCGCTGAGCAGAGAGCCTGATGTGGGGCTCGATCCAGGACCCTGAGATCATGACCTGAGCTGAAGGCAGAGGCTTAAACCTCCTAGGCGCCCCAAGAAACCATTTTTTTTTTAAAGATTTTATTTATTTGATGCAGAGAGAGTGTGCACAAACAGGGGGAGTGGCAGGCAGAGAGAGAGAGGGAGAAGCAAGCTCCCCACCAAGCAGGGAGCCTGATGCAGGCGCTCCATCCCAGGGCCTTTTGGATCATGACCTGAGATCATGACCTGAGCCAAAGGCAGATGCTTAACTGACTGAACCACCCAGGTGCCCCTAAATTGTATATTTTAAATGAGAGAACTTCATGGTATGTAAATTATATCTTGATAAAGCTATTTAAAAAAAAGCTCTAGGAACATTACCAGATTTCTTGGCAGATGGTGGTAAACCACTGCTTCCACCTCCAGCCCCACCTCCAGGGCTACCACTGCCCACACCTGGGCCTCCTGGAGAGCCAGTCTTTTTACTCAGCAAACTATTGAAGAAATTTGCCAGGACACCTTCACTTGTAGCTCCAGCTATTAAAAAAAACCCAAAACCGAAAAACTTTCACTCAAAACATTAGATTCTTCTATAAATTATTATTATAGTAATCACACCCAGAAAGCAATTAATACTTAAAGTTTAAGAGCTGTGTATTCCAAATTCAAGTCTAGTTTAATCTTTTGACCCTGGGTAACTTAACTCTAAACTATTCACGTTTAAAAGAAAGTATGAGTAAGCTTTAAGAGTATAAGATAATTATTAAAAAATTAGAATGTTATTTTTAAAAAACCAAAAGCATTTAGAACCGATGTTAGATGCTATTATATCTCCCTTTTGAAAAAGGTTCTTCAAAAATGTAATTGTTGAGAAATGTTTGCTTCGAGTATTACAAAAAGCTACCTAATCCTGTATGAAAACCTGTAGAAGTTCCAAGAGAGCAATGGGTAAAGGATAACAAGGAACAATTCACAGAAGAGAAATACCAGGGACAAAGCTCTTACTGGTATTTAGAGAATGCTATTAGGTCGTGGCAAAATTGCAATGCTCAATGTAGATGACTTGTAAAATGAATAAGCCATTTGAAACATATTATCAAAAGGCACAAAAATGGCCTGGCCCTACAGCCTATGTCATCCTCAAGTTCAACATGAGACACCTTTGTATGTTCCAGGCCCTAACACTTGGGACTTCGTTGGAATAAATGTTTGTCTGGAACGAAGGGAGAACCAACTGGGGAGGGTCCTGGGTGACCTGGGTCCTGACCTCTCTGGTCAGCCTGTGCCACCTCTGGCCACAAAAGTTGGGTCAGGGTGGCTGCAGCAGAATCAGGCTATCTAGCACCTAGCAAGGTGCCTTTGTACCTCAGATGTTTTAGGTGTGAGGTGTTTTCAGTGAACCAAAGTTCTGATACCTTGTTTACATGTTTGTTTTTACGGCACTTCAATCAATGTGGCTTTAACCAAAAAATAAAGTGTCCCAGAAGGAAGCCTTAAAAAAAAAAAAAAAATTCCCACTTATGGCAATTATTCCTACTGAAATAGCTATTATGCACATAGTTTTTTTCTTTATGTTAACTGCAATTAACCTATTAACATATGAATTTCTTCAATGACCTACCTCAGGAGAAGGTTAAATATAACATAAAACTTTCATAAAGCTTAAACCATAGATATGATATATTAAGGCTATACTATAAAACTTTGAAGTCTGATTAACTATGAGATTATACTGACAGAGATATAGGTTAGAAGCTACTGCACAAAACAAAAACAGATATGGAAAAAAGGTGGGAAGCTAGGTAGATTTCCTTTTAGGGTGAAACGTATTGTATTGTTTTCTCTAGAAAAGAGAGAAATGTACCTTTCATGTTTGGATCAATTTTTTTTGACCCTGCAGGGATGGGTGACACACTGGCAACATTGGATGACACGGATCGGTTTGGTGTTCGAGGGGAGCCTCCTGGGACTCTCGGTGAGGCATCCTATGTAAAAATAGGGAAGCCATAATTATCAAAATAGGAAACTTCCAACTTCACCAAAGTTATTATAAAAAGAAATTAGTTTTTAATTGCCCCCCACCCGTTCTACCGGTACATTTACTCTGAAAGCCATTGCTAAAAAACGTTTAGCAATTGTGTCCTCATTATCAGAAAATACCAGAGACCCATCACATTTTAGAATACAAATTCCCCTTACATGGGAAAAGGATATATTGAATAATGGGGTGTGATTACAAGTATAAGCATGGGAGTCAGAGCTGAGTTCCAATCTGGACTTGCATCCTACTTGCTTGTAAAAACTCAGGCGAACCATAAGGTCCTCCACAGACTCCATATCCCCACCTGCAGAATGGGGCTGGGAGTACCTGTCTCACAGGGCTGTTGTAAGGATAAGGAAATAACAGATAAATGGTTCCACACAGTAACTTGTGCATGACAAATAAGGCAAAATGGATCTTTAGGATTTAAATATTCTAATAAAGGAGTGAAGTTTACCCTTTAAAATGTCACAAATCCCAAAGAATTTTTAATTCTTCTATCAAAACACACCCATAGGAGGCATGTATACGAATAAGAAAAAAAGGAACTCAATCAATAATGTATGGCACTTTAATAATTTTGTCAAAATCTTTAATACTGACCACAGGCCTTCCAGCTGCAGTTGGTGGCTGCTTTGCTAAAAGGGACTGAAAAACACACAAGAGTTCTAAGGTTAGACACTTATAGCATGTACTACTGTATTTTGAAAAGTATGTAGGAATGGTTTACCCATTAACCACTCTAAATCTGCTTCTGATATAATTTCATACCTGTAACTTCATAAGAAACACTTGATCATCTTCTGCCACAATTTCCTTCTCATGGACAAACTGAAATGAGCAACATATAAATCATCAAGTCTAATATAGCATGCTAAAACCATTAATAACATACTTTCTAGACTAATTATTTTTAAAAAAATTCAATACAAACATTACATATATTTACACGAGTGAGCTGCCCGACCCAAGCCCCTATGCAAAGCTGTCCAATGACCATCTGCAATAGTATAAATGTTTGATAGCTGTGCTGTCTAATACTCTAGCCACCAGTCACCTGTAGCTATTGAGCATTTGAAATGTGGCTACTACTGGGCACCTGGGTGGCTCAGTAGGTTAAGCATCTGAGTCCTGACTTCAGCCCAGGTAGTGATCTTGGGCTCGGGAGACTGAGCCCCACATCCAGCTCTGCATTGAGCATGGAACCTTCTTCAGATTTTCTCTCTCCCTCTCTCTCTGCCCTCCCCCCACCTTGTGTCCTTGCTCTCAAAAAAAGGAAAGAAAAAGGAAAAAGAAAAAGTAAAAGAAATGTGGCTATTGTGAATCAGGTAGTGAAAATTTAATATTATTTAGTTTTACTTAATATGTATTTAAAAGCCATATGTGACTAGTAGCTGCGGTACTGGACAACACAACCTTAAAGTCAATAGGTATATTAATCAGGCCTACGTCAACCAACAGTTAGGTGTTTTAAAAGGGCCAATAATATCCCAGGTGAGTGAAAAGTGACTTGCGCCTGGTTTCTCTGAAATAAAAATAAAATGGCTCTTCTACCTGCTGAATAATTAGGCAAAAAGAAGCAGCAACCATCTCTCGCTTCTACTATTTCTGTACAATATATGCTATGGGTCTATTTCCCACCAGCAGCCAGAGTAATCCTTTGAAAAGGTCAAGCAGATTACATCACTCCTCTGCTCAAACTCCCCCTCCACTCGCTTTCCATCCCACTCAGAATGGAATTCAAAATCCTGACTCAGCTGAATGAGAAGGCCCCGCAAGATCTTAACTCTGCCTTCCATCTCCTATCAGTCTGGCCCTCCTTTTCACTTTTTTCCAGCCTCTTTGTCGCCTCCTACATTCCTGCCTCAGGGCATGTGCACTTTCTGCTCCCTCAGCAGGCAACACTCTCCCCTCTAATCAGAGCCATTCCCTAACCACTCCTAGAACAGCACCCCTCCCAAGCCCCTGCTCCCCACCCCCCACAACAGGCCTTTGGAGCCACAGCACTTATCCGCACTTGAGCAGTGGCATGTGCACTGATTTACTATTGCATCATTGTCCTATTTAGCACCCTGTGCATAAACAGTGGCTCAGGAGGTATGAGTGGGATGAATAAAAAACAACTTACAACACCATTCTGTTGGTAAAAGAGAATGGGAAAACTGTTGCTTTTTTTTTCTTGATGTGTTTATTTCTTTTAACAGACATCCAAACCAAACACCATGCCAACTGAGTTTTCATTTGTCATTAATAATCTTATTTCTAATTACCCACAAACAGAAGACAGATGCTCAGTTTCAATGTTTGTATTTTTTTTCAATGTTTGGATTAAGTAAGAATCTTATTAAATGTTAACTTAAAATTATTTTTTCTAAAGCATGTCCACTTAAATGTCACTGCCAAGTACTGCATGTAAATACTTCTGTTTATACAACTTTTGAGAAACATCTGTAACATCTAACTATAGAATATGATGTATTACTTAACATGGAATCAAAATACATGAAAGAAGAGTACTTTCTGGAAGCAGATTTAAATAGATACAGAACGACATCTAATAGTTAAGACTAAACTGGAAGCTCCTGGATAGCTGTGGGCTAACCTGGATAACTAGCAACTATGGAGAAGATTCCCAATCTGCCTCAACAGATAGAGGCTGGTAAGATTATTCTACCAATGTTTTTTGGCTTTTGGCTGAGTTCTAGGATAGGAAGTTCACAGTGTCAACCTACTCAAACTCTTCAAGATCCACATATTCACTACCAATTCATTATTTCCATTAGAATATGGAATCCACCCTAGTATTTTCTAATATAAGTATGCCAAAGGCTAAGGAAGAATTCAGTAACTGAACAGCTGGTTTATATTTCGATAACACAGATTTTTATTTTGAATTGACATTAGAAACACCCAAATTATACATAGAAAACCCGGTGGTAGGAAAGAACCTCCCCCTTACTTTTCCAACTATAATCTTAGAATTATGGACTCCCCACTCAGTTTAAAAGGCCAAATACTGAGACTATATATACTAAAACTGTTACCTTTCGGACAGGTGGCTTAGTTATAATGTCTTCAAAATTATCTTCTGCCTTTAATGTCTGAAAATTTTCATGTAATATTCCTATTTTCTTATCATTATCCCACCCTGCTGGACTGGAAAGAAACACATATTATAAATCTCAAGCATTTATACAGTCATTCCTTCATTAAATCCATGATCATATTAAATGAAACAAATCTGACCAATTATGAAGACCTAATCAGTTGGTTAAGCATCTGCCTTCTGCTCAGCTCATGATCCTAGTGTCCCAGGATAGAGCCCCACATCAGGCTCCCTTTTCTCAGCAGGGAGTCTGCTTTTCCCTCTCCCTTTGCCCCTTCCTCATCCACTCCTGCTATCTCTCGCTATATCAAATAAATAAAATCTTAAAAACAAAACAAAATGAATCAGCTTATAATTATAATTTACTAATTTCTACATAAAAGGTTCTTAATCTTCCTGATTTAAAAAATGCACAGTTATGGGATGCCTGGGTGGCTCGGCTGGTTGGGCAGCTGCCTTCGGCTCAGGTCATGATCCCAGTGTCCTGGGATGGAGTCCCACATCGGGCTCCTTGCTGGGCAGGGAGCCTGCTTCTCCCTCTGCCTCTGCCTGCCATTCTGTCTGCCTGAGCTCACGCTCTCTCCCTCTCTCTCTCTCTGATAAATAAAAAATAAATTAATTAATTAAAAAGCACAGTTATAGGGGTTCTTGGGGGGGTGTCTGGTTTATTATTACCTCTCAATGTATTCACATAACTTTTTGAAAGCATGTCTAGATTATACATTGGGTCCTTTATCAAAACCAATCAAAAAGTAAGTAAATACACAGATATATGCACTCAACAATTCAGCTATATATAATAGGAAGGGAATCCAAAAGGGGCTCAAGCCAGCAATAAATCTAACAGGCAAAGATTAACAGATCATGGCAGGTTATAAATAAAACAGTCTAGAAGAGAGTCTCACCTTTTCATCATGCAAAGATCTATTGGTCTCACTTCAAAACCAAAAATGAGAATTCACCACCAAACTGCAGCAATAACACATGATTAAATATACACTGACGGGGATACTTACATAAACACTGCATCTTTTTCCACAACAACAGCAGGAATCTTATAGGGAAATCCATACAGTTTCTGAACGATATATTTATATACTAAATCTATATTTTTGTTTTCTTTTACTGAAGTGTAAATAAGCGCTGCACCATCTGAATAACACCGTTAAGGCAACTTTTAGACAAATCCCATGAAGAGGTACCATAAAGTTCTGTGTTCTCAGCTTAACAGTTACATGCATAGTAGTTTCAAAAATAATTCTGAAAGGTACATTATAGGTAGTCAAGAATTTCAAAGTATAAAATACATATAAGCTAAAATGCAAATAAAACAATCTTTACATTATCAACTTCATTTAGGAGGGCAAAAGTCTCATTAAGCCAAGAAAGTAAAAGTAAATTTAACAATACACTGCTACTGGGGCACCTGGGTGGCTTAGTGGGTTAAAGCCTCTGCCTTCGGCTCAGGTCATGATCCCAGGGTCCTGGGATCGAGCCCCACATTGGGCTCTCTGCTCTTCGGGGAGCCTTGCTTTCTCCTCTCTCTCTCTCTGCCTGCCTCTCTGCCAACTTGTGATCTCTGTGTCAAATAAAAAAATGAAATCTTAAAAACAAAACAAAACAAAAAAAACCACTGCTTCTACGTCTCCATTTAAAGCCCAAGACATGACTGGCTTTGTTTTTAACCTTCCTAAACTTCATGAGGGAGGGATATTATTTATCAACAACTATTTTGCTTACATTTTTTAAAAAAATGGTGTATACTAGTATCTCTTGTGGTTTTCACTAGCCCTGGGAATTAGAACTTGAGTACCAAAGCTCTGGAGACCTCTCTGAAAAGAGATAAACCAAGAGGTATCATCAGGACACTTTCAGGCATGATTCAAGGCAAAAGTTGATTTATGACCAAAACTTGAGTCCTTCACCGCAGGATATATTAATTAAAGCAGACCCTACCAAATGGTATGGCAGATCCAAAGATCAAGAGAGGCCTGTGGAAAAGGGGCCGATGATATGGTCGGAGTGGCTATCAGAAATTCTATGGCCACTGCTAAGGACCACACTCCAGCATTGCTCACTGTGTCTTGAGATAATAACTTAGACCAAAGGGAAATGTTGGGAATGGTCAAACTTCTACTTCTGAAGTGGGATACTCATATTTACTGGAGCATGAACTGAGGCTTATGAATCTAAAAGTGGTATTGCTAATTACGACTTCTCATAAAACTTGATAGAAACAAACATCATCATCTTAAGTAAAAGCTTAATTATGTCAACTTTTCATTAATGAGTGATTTTTTCTCATGAGAACCAGCTTATGATGCAGCTGAAAAATTTGCACTGTAATTAGCACTGAAAAAAAAAAAAAAGCTTAGAAATAAAGATGATTTTGAACTGCTGCTTTCACACACGTGTGCACGTGTCTATCTTGAAGTGACTTCTCGTTTGTATTCTTTTAAAATCAATGGGCTCTCCTAAAGGTAATTATTTTAGCAGAGTCTCCTACTGATTCCATTTCTGTATGCACATTTTCAAGAAGAGGATTAAATAAATGTTTAAAGAGACTACTCCCAAATCTGCTAATCTTCAAAGATAACAAAAAGTCTATAGACCTCTACTTCAATTACTCCCACTTTTTGTCTTCTTTTTAAAGTCTCTTATGTAGACAAATGCCCTTCAATTCAACCCAAGTCAACTATTATGTGACAGGAAAAAAGAAAGGGCTAGGGCTACAGAGAGGACAAAGTACTGAGGGGAAAAGGGGAAAGGGAAACTACCGGTGTCAAGTGATCTTATTCATTATCCAGCTAGACTTCTTGTAAGTGGTCCTTAAATTAAATGTCCATTAATGAAAATGAAAATGAAAAACTAAAGACTCTATAAACATGTATATATCACTTATGATTCCTGTCTACTCCTAATGTCATCATTTCTTCACTTTTCAGACACAAAAGCTTTGGTCAGGAATGCAACCACAGACTCTCTGGTCCCAGAGGGGTGGGAGAGAACAGCTCTCCTCAGTGCACTCAAGCTGTGGCAGTTTTCAATAGCAAATTATCTTAAAAGCATTCATGTACAACCCTCATTTTATCCTTCTTTTAGCTGTGAATGTTATTCAGTGGCTTCTCGAATCGGTGCAACCTAGACAAGATTCCTTATAACTGGTTTTCTAACCTTGTGATCATCAAAATCACCCAGAAAGCTTTTTAAAAGTAGAGATTCTTCAGCCTCACCTTGAAATGTTCCAATTCAGCAAGGCTTAGCTGGGCACAGCCAGATTTTGAGACCATTGCATTAGACTGTATATAGAGATGGTAACACACTGAACATATTAAAAATGGGAACACACAAACCTAAGTATTGATCTCGCCCCCAAACACTACTCCTGATAAATGAATACTACTATCAAAATGTTTACAACGCCAACTCATTAGAACCTTCCACAAAAGACTGATAATTGGTAATTATTTTTCTTAGGCATAATCCTTTAAAACACAGCAAATTAAAGTTACATATTTCAGTACTTACTTTTATAGCTCAAAATACTCAGATATAAATGATTTGGGAGCTAAACTGAAATTTCTAACCAGAGCAGGAGGAAAAAAGCTTACAGAATTTCTAAAGTCCATCCATGTAATTCCCTTAATTAAAAAAAGCAAATAAACAGGTAAAGTACATTGCACTGATCAACCAGGAAAAGGATACATTGTAAACAAAACTTCCGGATATGCGACTGAATAAAATCAAAATGTTCATCTCTGTAGTCATGTTCTTTCTCCAATACACTAATGGCATCACACTGTTGAGTTAAAATAATTTTAAAAAAGTCATTAACTTTAATCAAAGTTAAATATAATGATGTAATAAACAGTTTTGGGTAGGGGAGCATCACAAAGCTACCACTCCAATATGGTGACTGAATATGAGAATATGAGAATATCGATTACTCCTATCTGTCTAGATTTTTTTAGCTAGAGTCAAGACTAAGAATAATCTTCTTTAAAATGTATTAATGTCCATGCTCTATTGGATGCTGAAAATACCAAAGACAAAGTTCTGGTATAAAGGAATAAAGAGTAACGGGACAAGCAGATGGTTGCTCACACCTGCTGACTCAACTCCTTTTGACTTAAACAGTTTTTAAGTTCTAAACTCTATTCCAGTTCTATAAAACACTGTGTGTCTGGGAGTCTGCACCTTTACCTATTTCCTCTTTGCTCCTCTGTGTATCTGGTAACTCTGAACTGACCTTCAAATCTTTTCGGCTCTTTTGTTCACTGTGATTACAATCTTACCAACAGCAAAAAAAGGGGGAATGACAGGCTATTTTTGAGCTGTCACCTGTACAGTCAATGAGATGATTCTGAATTCGGCTTGCTACACTAAAATGTTACAAAAAATAAACATGATGTCCAAATTACTTCACCAAAACCCTTTGGAACTGAAGGTATGAAACTGAAAAATAACCACTTAATAATAACGTTCACTATACCTAATATTGGTTTGGGGGTCAAATCTGATATGCTTTTTTTTGTTATGCATATATACATCATACAACAGAGTCTCTTTGTATAATCACGAAATTGTCCATTTTACAGAACACAGAGTAATTGCTTCAAATTACTAAAGATATTTATCATAATTATATTGTTGACTTTTGATACTTTTGGTGGAACACACTTAAATGAAGTAAGAGATCTGGACCTAAGGACAAGAAGACATTCAGTCTCTGAATCTCAATTTCGAGTCTTTAAGGGGAATTGAACTGCCATTATTTCTCTGTCCTGAGACACCTCTCCCATCCCCTTACACATTTTAAAAGCTCTTAAGCTACTATAAAATTGACGATAGTCTTAGAGTCTGTGAAGTACAACAGATAATCTCTTTTGGTTTAAAAATCTTATGAATCTGACTCATTTGATACTAATTCAGGTCCCTTTAAGCTTAACATTTTTCCTTTGAAAATAAGAGTTTTGTTTTGTCTTTTTTTTTTTTTTTTACAAGAGACAAGTTGTGTAAAACAAGAAAAGTATCTGCCAACAAACAGCTCTTTGTCAAACAAAATAAAATAAACCACACACAAAAAGATTCTAGTGTGAGTTTAAAAACCTTTTTACAGTAGAGAGCGTCTAGGTGGCTCAGTGGGTTAAGCCTCTGCCTTCAGCTCAGGTCATGATTTCAGGGTCCTGGGATTGAGCCCCCCCCACCCCGGCCTGCTCAGCAGGGAGCCTGCTTCCCCCTTCTCTCTGCCTGCCTCTGCCTACTTGTGATCTCTCTCTCTCTGTCAAATAAATAAATAAAATCTTTTTTTTTTTTAAGGATTTTATTTATTTATTTGACAGTCAGAGATCACAGAGAAGCAGGCAGAGAGAGAGGAGGAGGTAGGCTCCCCGCTGAGCAGAGAGCCCGATGTAGGGCTCCATCCCAGGACCCTGGGATCATTACCTGAGCCGAAGGCAGAGGCTTTAACCTACTGAGCCACCCAGGTGCCCCTAAATAAATAAAATCTTAAAACAAAAACAAAACCTTTTTACAGAAAAGGTATAAGTAACAATTAACTACACCACAATCACTATTTGAAATGCAGATACCAGATTTTGATTTTATTATTTTAAATGCTATCCCCGTTTCTTTGTTATTGATAATTTACAACCGTAAAGTTTAAAATAAAACTTAAGCTAGATTAATTTTTTTTAATCATTGTTATTCCAAAGATGAGTAAGTGCCATACCTCCCTTCAATTATGTGCAAATTTTTATGTTATGGAAAACATTAATAATTTTATATCTCAACAGGTTTATATGTTCTGTCATTTCCTTAATATTCTATGATTTACAAACAATAAAGACATACTACTTAGGACCAAATGGGAAGAAGATGAACTTGAAGCAGAAGTTATTTTTAAAGGGAATTTGGTTTTATGAAAAAAGTGTATATAATGATGGAACTAAATTAGCAGGATTTGGCAACAGCAATACTATCAGAACCTCTTTAGCAAATATAAAGCCCTTGATAAATACATAACAACTTTACATAATGAGTACTAGTAGGTGTTTAAGTCTATTTTATCTTAAGTATATAATCTGCTGATATTAGGATATTAGTGTATCACAATTTAATGTAGAACGTGTTTTATAAAAATCAATACTGAAGTTCTCACCTTACCTGTAGTATTTCTACTCAACTGACTGACAATGAAGTCTAACTGAAATTAGGAATATGAAATTCAATCATGAACAGAGTATCTGAAGTAATGTTTTCTTTCAAAGAAACTATGATTAAGATCACAAATCCAACATGTCATTATCATTCAATTTTTTAAACTATTATTTCTATTTGTTAAGAAAAATTATCTAGGAAAGCTAGTTTGTCAACTCCAAAAGGAGGCTGGAAAACAAAACAGTTGGTCATCCTTGGTTAATACCAGTAGTAGAATCTCTAGGAAGGAAGCTAACCTTTGTGCAAACTACTAGTACTGGGATGCCCAAGTTATGTGTAAGTGTGTCCGCACCCAGAGGTAAAACCACACTGTCGTCTTTGTCTTCCTGTGACCCAGTATTTCTTCTTTGAGGAGAGGCTGGAAAATCTTCTCCCGGCTCTACATATTCTTGGAAGTCTCTAATCACTGAAAATCAAAGTAAATAATTGAATACATAGTTTAGAAATTGCTCTATTTGAGCAGGTACCTTTTTTGCCATAATCTAAGTATGTATTTTAATGAGACTTTATACTTAGTCTTATGTAAGAGAAGAAACAAAAAGGGTTTGAGAAATCTGTTTCAAAGACAGGACAGAAAGACTAGACCCACATTAATTATGAGGAGGCAGACTACAACACTAAGTGGCTTCAAAGAGTGGGGTTCAATGTAAGCCCAGTTCTGTCTGTGCAAATTACTTTGGGAAAGTCACATCTGGCTTTGCTTTTCTACATTCTCTAATTTACAAAGGGGACTAAGAGGATAAAAAATAGGTGTGTGTGTGTGTGTGTGTGTGTGTGTGTGGCGGGAGGAGGGGTAGGGGGGAGTGTTCCACAATTTAAAAGTTAGACGTAGGGGTAGCCTGGGTGGCTCAGTCAGTTAAGCATCTGCCTTCAGCTCAGGTCATGATCCTGGGGTCCTGGGATGGAGCCCCACATTGGGCTCCCTGCTTAGGGGAGCCTGCTTCTCCCTCTCCCTTTGCCCCTACCCCTGCTTGTGCTCTCTTGTTCTCTCTCAAATAAATACATAAAATCATAAATGAACAAATGAATGAATAAATGAATGAATGTCCGACCTACATGACTTTCTAACATTACTTTCCTTTCTCTAAACCCTTTATTCAGGTCTTCTCCTTTTTACTGAGGTGCAAACCTGGGTCATATTCACTGTAATCCTGGTAAGAATTAATGAGGTATAACCAATGCTGATAAATTTTTAGAACTCATTTGCAAGTCTGTCAAAACCTTCACTTTACAAAAACAGTATACGTATATTTCCGACTACTCACACTTTTGTTCCATTTCTTTCATTTCTTCAGGAGGAATTTTCAATTTGTCAATATGTTCTCTAACAACACTTGCCCATTTCTGTAGAGAATCCAAAGCAGTCCAAGGCTTTGACATATCCACAACTAGCATAACTAGAGTGTCCTTCAGAGAAATGGCATCCAGTGAAAATTTAAGGAGGCCCTTGTGATACAGGTCTCCATCTAAGATCCATACATTACATCTTGTTTGATCTATAATAGATAAAAGAAAGTTACCAAGGCAACAGGATTATTTCATTATTCAACTAACAATACTACTTAGCATCTTAGGGCACCTCCAAAGGAGAGGTCTCCTTTGACAAGCTTCAACTATTTAGGTAGGTCATATCTATCAACTTAGTAAAGCCCTAACAAACATTCAGGACAATGATTTAACTGCCAATACAGAACACCAGCAGCTTCTACTGCTGATTTCTCAAACCCAAATCACGGACACGAATTACATGTTTCTATTCTTACTATCACAAACTCTCTCTCTCTTCTTATCAGCAGCGATACCCATGCATATTCAGGATATACATAAAAATAAGAAGGCAAGTGATGTATACAAGAAAAAATGGCTGATCAGATTGAAAAAATCTGGGGAGTATGACATTTTTGTGTCAAAAATGAGAACGCGAAAAGGGAGTGAACAAAAGAACCCTAGGATACTATTATTTTACTATCTGAGGGGGAAATGAACTGAAAAATTGAGATTCTTCAAGGATAGCAAGAAAGCTAGTCTATA
The DNA here is from genome assembly GCF_964662115.1 of Mustela nivalis. Taxonomy (NCBI): domain Eukaryota; kingdom Metazoa; phylum Chordata; class Mammalia; order Carnivora; family Mustelidae; genus Mustela; species Mustela nivalis. The sequence continues at coordinate 145,087,772 of NC_139020.1, forward strand.
CACCAGAATACCTTAAGATGTTAAAAAATATCACTATATTAATTCCAATCCCCAAACAATAAAAGTATGTTCACATTTTTATTTAACTATTCACTGACTAGCATGACAGACTAGGAAAAGAAAAGTCAGACTAATACGAGCAGCAGTACATCTCAATAAATGACACTCACCTTCCCTGTCTTCATCATGAACATTTAAGTACAAATATTCCAAGCCTCTTCCTTTCTTGTACTCTTCTATTCCCTGAATTTTTCTTATTAAGCTTGTTTTCCCAGCTCCATCTTCACCTGCAAAGGAAAACGAGTCTTTTAAATTATAATATAGATTATTTAAAGATGCTTTCTAGGGGCACCTGGGTGGCTCAGTAGGTTAAAGCCTCTGCCTCCGGCTCAGGTCATGAGCCCAGGGTCCTGGGATGGAGCCCCGCATCAGGCTCTCTGCTCAGCAGGGAGCCTGCCTCCCCCACACCCGCACCTCTGCCTACTTGTGATCTCTGTCTAATACATAAAATCTTAAAAAAAAAAATAAATAAATAAAGATGCTTTCTAGTGTCAAGTGAAAAATCCAACTAGAACTAACCTCAACCAAAAGGATAATTTGATGGACGATATCTAGGTAATTACACTTAAGATGCAGACTTCACCTCCAAGATGCTTTGTCCCTGCTTCTCTACCCTTCTTATTAAGTCTGGTTCTATCCTATTACAAATGGCTTCCTCTGTGGGTATTTCAGAAAGTTCAACTCTTAGGTCATCCCAGTTTAATATACAAGGGACAAAAAACTCTTCCTACTGACTGACTTTCAGTCTTAAGGTAAAGACTTTTAACTGGCCCAGTTTGGGTTACGTACCCACCCACGGGCCACACTCATGGAGGATGGACGGTATATCAAAACTGACCAGAGCATGTAATTGTGGCTGTAGCCTCACCAAAACCATAAAGTCATAAGAAATATTAGTAAAGGAGAGGAGTGGGGGTAGCAAATTGAACAAGAACAAGGGTAGAAGGAATGCAGAACAGACAAAAATAAAATGTAGACTTAAAAAATATTAATCGCAAAAATAGAAGAAACAAGTGTTTGACAAAGATGTGGACAAAAAGGAACCCTCCTGTACTGTTTTTGGGAATGCAAACTGGTAGAGCCACTGTGGAAAACAGTATGGAGGTTCCTCACAAAGTTAAAAGTGGAACTACCTTACTGTCCAATCATCACACTACTGCGTATTTACCCAAAAATACAAACCACTAATTCAAAGGAATACAGACACCCCTATGTTAACTTCAGCATTATTTCCAATATCCAAACTATGGAAGGAGCCCAAGTATCCATCAATAGATGAATGGATAAAGAAGATGTGGTTTATGTATACAATGGAATACTATTCAGCCATAAAAGAACAAAATCTTGGCATGTGCAACAGCATGGTTGGAGCTAGAGAGTATAATGCTAAGCAAAGTCAGTCAGAGAAGACAAACACGTATGATTTCATGCCTATGTAGAATTTTGAAACCAAACAAGCAAAGGGAAAAAAACAGAGAGAAAAACCAAGAAACAGATTTTTTTTTAAGATTTTATTTATTTATTTGACAGAGAGAGATCACAAGTAGGCAGAGAGGCAGGCAGAGAGAGGGGGCCTGATGCGGGACTCTGAGATCATGACCTGAGATGAAGGCAGTGGCTTAATCCACTGAGCCACCCAGGTGCTCCAAGAAACAGATTCTTAACTATAGAGAACAAAGAGATGATTACCAGAGGGGAGGTGGGGAGGTGGGGAGGATGGGTGAAATAGATGAAGGGGATTAAGAGTACACATTTATTGTGATGAGCACTGAGTAATGTATAGAATTGCTGAATCACTCTATATTGTATACCTGAAACTACTGTGACACTGTATGTTAACTATATTGGAATCAAAATAAAAAACTTGGGGCTCCGAGGTGGCTCAGTCAATTAAGCATCTGATTAGATTCCATCTCAGGTCTTGATCTCAGGGTTGTGAGTTCAAGCCACGAGTTGGGCTCCACACCCACTGTGGAGGCTACTTAAAAAAAATTTTTAAATTAAATTAAATAAAAACTTGAAAGAAAAAAATGGGGAGATGGGTGTGGGAATGGGGTAAACAGGTGATGGGCATGAAGGAGGGCACATGCTGTGATAAGCACTGGGCGTTATATGTACATGATGAATTGCTAAATTCTACTCCTGAAATGGAGTAGAATATACATATACATATACAATAACATATGCATATATAGTATATGTTACCTAACTTGAATTTAAATAAAATCTTGGATGGAAAAAAAAGAAAAAAACCCTTGCATCTTTATTAATACCTGAGATAAGAGGTATTTCCTAGAAATGGTAGGTAACAAATGAGATTTTGTCTGCAGAATATGTCTTCATCAGCTTTTTCAGATGTTTTATGAAACAGGTCTATTTTCAGACATCTGCATTTGCCATGAAGACAAATCACATCAGAATTCATTTAGGTGTAAAAAAAGTGACAGCCATAGAAACTGGTCATTTTAATGGAGGCTTAAGACTTATGAAAAGAAGAAATGGACTTAAAATATGTGTAAAATATGCATGTTCAATTTTCAACCAACTGTAACTTCCAAATGTTGAAGTGGAGAGAAGAGTGAGTAGTGGATAGAAGTTTTGCTCCCAGAAAATTGTGTTTCAGTTAGCAAAGTACTTCTTCAGACATCTTGAGAATCTTCTCTTTGCCAAGCACTGTAAGATGTCAGAATATTCTTGAGAATAAGATATTCTTCTGGTTTTACCTTCAACTTTCTCCTGAGTGCAAACAAGAGTCACACTCTTGAGAAGGTTGACTTGGACTCTCTTGTGAGACTTGATTATTGCCATGTTCCCACAGTCTTTGTGACTAGACTGGTCTTAATTTTCTCATCTCTAAGTAGAGAGGATTTCATTAGATTTCCCTACAGCCTGTGTGTGTCTATGAAATGTTTTTTATTCTCAATGTGAACACTTCCACCTTGTTACCAAAGTGACAAATTTTGAAATTGCAGGGTGTGTGTGTGTGTGGGGGGAGCCTCAAACTACCATATTTACCATATTACATTTATTTGACAGTATACTCTTTTTAAAAAGTAATGTTTTAAGCTTTATCTTAAAATGGATCTCGAAGGTGCTAAGTATTAAGAGGCACAACTACCATCGTTTAAAATTTCAGAAGAGAAGAAATCATCAGTGTAATAAAACAAACTTTATTCCCAATCCTTAGAGGCAGAATCAAGAGAACAGGAACATAAACACCTGTTCCTCAGAGGCAACCCACAAAGAAAAATGCATTAAATTATTTTCCTTTTTTTCTGAATATAGCAATGATCCCTAGAAGCAGAAATGCCTTTCTCTTTTATGAGACATAATGTAAAAATAATAAACAGTATTATTTTAATGGCCTCTAAAATAGCAGAACTGTTGCATACTGGAAAGTATGCTTTGAACTTAAATTTATATCAATTTAGATCCTGGCCCTGTCATTTCCCACCTATGAAACTCTGAATAAGATACTTATCTTTGGCAGTTCTGAGCTCCAGTATTCAACATCTGCCAAATGGGAGATAATCACCATTCCCCATTACAGTCATGGTTATGTTAGAATTACTGCTGCTTAAATGAATGCAGCAGGCTCTCTGGAAATCTCTGCTGCTCCCTGCTAGAGAGATGGAAATGGAAGCCAACAGTTCCATCTGACTAGAATGTGGGCAAAAGGAGTAGTTACGGTCCTTTGCTTTTTGTTATATAGAAACACACTGACAGACTTGAAGTTGTATCCTTTTGCTGCCCTAACTTCTTCAGCTTTTGTATTTCAAACCCGTTAATACATAGTCAAGTTTAAAAATACTCCCAAAGTGGATAAGGGAACAAAATTTATATCCTTCATTCAGGGATTTGTGAAACTCATTAATATTCTGGCAGCATTTTTGTTGTCTGAGACCAGATGTCTCAGTGGCTGCCCTGTAAGAGGCTTAAGAATGTACATTTCACTATGAAAGTGCAGAGTTAACAGGTACTGCAGTCACAGGTACTTTCTGGGTACTGGGGATACAGCAGGAAGCAAAACACAAAAAAGCCTGTTCTGCTAGAGCTTCTGAGGGTAGGGGGTAACTAAGTAAAATACATACTATGTTAGTAGTTCAATGGAGAAAAATAATATGAGAAGGAACAGGAATGCAAGGGAGGTTGTGATTTTAAATGAGGTGATTAGCAACAGCCTACCCAAGTAAGTGGTATTTGAAAGACGACAGAAGTTTGGGCAACACAGGATTCTAAAGAGTATATTTTAGGTAGAGGGAACATGCAATACAGAAAGTCTAAGGTTGGAATCTTACATGAATCATCATATAAGTGAGTATCTGGGGGAAAGACAACAAGAGAATGATACTGTCTTTGTGTATATTGAAACATGAGGTATTCATGGAACATGCACATAGTGACAAGCAGAAGGCAGCTCGGGAAAGGCTGAGGCTCAAAGGAAATCTGTGGGTCACTGAAGCTGTGTGTGGAGTTGCTCCTGGAATTACATTCAGAGTGAGAAGAGCAGAAGGCTGAGAAAGGAACCCTGGGGAACACAAACTTGGGGCAGGAATGGAAGAGCCGCCTGCAAGGAAGACTCGGGACCAGCCGCCTCAGAGGTCAGTGGTAGAGTAGGAGAGGGCGATGTTACGGAAGCAATGGCAAGGGAGAGCCTTCTCTGACTTCTATGTCTTCCTCATCTCTCTGCCAGCTCCCAACCTTCCTGCCTGGAATACAGCTGTCCCCACCACTAGCTAATACCTTAGTTCAGGCCTACCTCATTTCTGCTAGGACACCATTAATACCTAGTAACCTAAGTTTTCCTAATCCTAAACTTATTCTTGTCAGTCAGTCTTCCACACTTTCGCCACAGCAGTCTTTCTAAAATACCTAAACACTGCCAGGGGCTCCCGGTCACCTTCAGGATAGTCTGACCTTCCCGCCTGGCATAAGATGCCCTTCACGAGTTGGCATGCCGTACTTGTTCTCACTTTCTGACTCCTTTTCCCCCCTCATGTCCTGAAGTTCATGCATTCAAATGATCTGTCCTCTGTAGAAGGACACTTCTTTGCCTCCAGGCCTCTGTGTATGCTTTCCTTGCTGCCTAGAATGACTAACTATCCGTGGCTCATTAAACACCATGAGGTTTGCCTAAAGTATTACCTACCGTCTCTACAAAGCCCTTTCTGACTTCCAGGCAAAACCAGGATATTCCCTTAGGGCTGGCTTCCTGATTTGTTGCATATCTCCAGTGTAGTCCTAATGACAATATCTTGAAATTATCTCCTGCTTGTTTTCCCTCTCCAGTTTATAAGCCTCTTAGAGGACAATGATTTGGATATAAAGATCCTTGTACTTCTAGTGTTTAGTGTAGTAAATGTCAAATGCAATGGTTCTTAAATTGTGGTACCTGCACTAGCAGCAGCAGCAGCAACACTGGCTACTTGTTAAAAATGCAGATTCGTGGACTCTACCCCAGAAGTACAGGAGAGAAGGCCCAGCAATGTGTGTTTAATAAGCCCCTCAGAGGCGTGCCTGGGTGGCTCAGTGGGTTAAAGCATGATCCCAGGGTCTTGGGATCAAGCCCCGAGTTGGGCTCTCTGCTCAGTGGGGAGCCTGCTTCCTCCTCTCTCTTTGCCTGCTTCTCTGTGTACTTGTGATCTCTGTCAAATAAATAAATAAATAAGCTTAAAAAAAAAAAAATAAGCCCCTCGGATGAGTGTGGCACATTTGAGAACCATCAGTCCAGTGAAATGAATGATGGACATTTACTTAGAGAAATAAATTCTGGTCTCCTAAGTAGGGGAGAACTCTTCAACTTCAGCTCTTAGAAAAAGGAAACAGCCATCCTCTACTGATGGCTACAAGAACTTGAAATACAGCATACGTAGTTAGAATTGACTATGTTTTTGATGTCATGAATTTGGGCTCAAAATCCAAAAAATGTGGAGCTTGAAACTTGAAATATAGCATACGTAGTTAGGATTGACTGTATTTTTAATGTCACGAATTTGGGCTCAAAATCCAAAAAAAATTTGGAGCATATGAATTTAAGCCTTTACAATTAGAATTAGATAAACTAAAAGGAAGATACAAACTTGTTAAAAAACCATTCCATAATTTTTTTTCTTTAAAATTCAATTAGCCAACATATATGACATCAATTAGTTTCAGGTGTAGACTTCAACAATTTATCAGTTGCCTACAACACATACTTATCACATCACATGCCCTCCTTAATGCCCATCACCCTGTTATCCCATCTTCTCTCTCACCTTCCCTCCAGCAGCCTTAAGTTTGTTTCTTAGAGTTAAGAGTCTCTCATGGTTTGTCTCCCTTTCTGATTACTCCCCCATTCAATTTTTCCTCCCTTCTCCTATGATGCTCTACACTGAAGAACCACTCCACAGTATCACCACTAGAGATAATCAAATCAGTGACTATTTCTAGGTGATATTATTATGGTTTGGGTCTTTTGCTTATGCTTATCTGTAAGTATACATTTTAAAATTCAGAAACCTTTATATTTAAGTCATTTGAAATATTAAAAAGAAATTGAAATAAATCCATCTGATTTTGACCCTTTTTAAGGTATCTTTTCATTTTCTAACATCTAAAGTAGGAATTAAAGAGAAAAGATAAATCCTGGGTTAAATAAAATCAAGTTTTATCGGTTACCACCTATTTTTATGGATGCATAGGTACTTTAGAAAATCAGATATTTTATTGATTTCACGAATCAATTTAAAAGCCTCTATTACAAGTCTGGGCACTAAGTTTTTGGCTATAATATGTAATACTGTTTCTGCGGGATAATCAGTTTTCAGCTGGTGTCAATTTAATCTAGAGAATTCTTTTCAGGAAAGTAGTCTGTCATAAGCGACACTTGGATTTTTTACTTTCTAGTTATAGAAAAAACTTGGATTTTTTAAATTAATAAACCTTGGGGTTTTTTATTCTTTTTTATTTTTTAAAGAGAGAGCATACATGTGCAAGTGGTGGGGAAGGCAGAGAGAGAGGAAGAGGGAATTGTAAGCAGACTCCGTGCTTAGCACAGAGCCCAATGCAGGACTTGATCTCACGACTCTGAGATCATGATCTAAGCAGAAAACAAGAGTCAGACACTCAAACAACTGAGTCTCTAAGTGCCCCCAAAAACTGTTTTTTAGAGGAGTTTTAGGTTCACAGCAAAATTGGGTGAGAAATTCTCTGAATTTTTTAATATCCTGTCCCCACATCTATACAACGTCCCCCACCCTTGATACAGTAGTACATTTATTACAGTGAACTGACACTAACATGTCATTATCACCTGAAGTCCACTGTTTATATGAGGGTTCATTCTTGGTGTTGTACACTATATGGGTTTTGACAGATGTATAATGACATGTATTCTGCCATTACAGTATCATACAAAATAGTTTCACTGCCCTAAAAATCCTCTGCTTTGCCTATTCAGACTTTTTAAAAGAAAGTTTTTATAGATCGCCTCACATGGTGATTTAAATTATTTTTAATATGTCCAGTGCTCCTGCATACTGAGATGACTAGATAGAAATGATTTAAATTCTTTTTGTTTATAGTTCTTTTTTTTTTTTAAGATTTTATTTATTTATTTGACAGAGAGAGATCACAAGTAGGCAGAGAGGCAGGCAGAGAGAGAGAGAGGAGGAAGCAGGCTCCCCGCTGAGCAGGACCCTGAGATCATGACCTGAGCCGAAGGCAGTGGCTTAACCCACTGAGCCACCCAGGCGCCCTGTTTATAGTTCTTGAACAACTACTTGAAAACATTATAAATTAAATGCCATAAAAATTATAGGATTGATAAAATTCAAATCACAATCAATATAACAAATGATATTTTGCTAAAATTAAATGCCAGTGCTGGGTTTAAGAGTAGAAACATATATTTTTCACTAGTTAACTTTATTATTTCTATTTTAAGCATGATGGATCATCATGGGAATAATCATTGTCATTATCATAGATATTACTATTTTCAACCCAATCTGTTATTTTGTTGGTCCATTTTAATAGTACACTGCAAAAATAGCACTGAAAAAGAAGTACTTATTTAATGACGAGTTCTTTATTGCCTGTTTAAGGTGATACTTACTGCTATGATATGTTAGAAAATGGTTCATAAAAAGAACCACTCTGGCCAATACGACTGAATAGAGTACTGCTCTGGGATACTTTCTTTGGAGTTTGACAGATCCATGTGTCCTCTCTCTGTTCTGTCTGCCTTACTTAGTCTCAGCTTGTCACCAACAGGACTGTAAGCACCTATGCAGAAGGGAGTACTGCAATCTTGTGGCAAGATGCTCATTCAGAAAAGATCCAAGACATTTATAATTTTTTTGAAGTTTAACATGAAAATGAAAACAATTTTTAAATTTTCAGAGAACTCATGAGTATTTTCCAGGAATAAGTCCTTATATCTAAGAAACTCAACTTTACTATAAATACTATTAACAAGATATTGCTAATAACTAAAGTTCATGAGATAATAATATGTAGTATTTAAACAGATTTTTTTTTTTAAAGATTTTATTTATTTATCAGAGAGAGGGGGGGGCAGAGAGAGCAAGCACAGGCAGACAGAATGGCAGGCAGAGGCAGAGGGAGAAGCAGGCTCCCCGCCGAGCAAGGAGCCCGATGCGGGACTCGATCCCAGGATGCTGGGATCATGACCTGAGCCGAAGGCAGCTGCTTAACCAACTGAGCCACCCAGGCGTCCCTAAACAGATTTTTAATATTAAAAAAATCCTTACCAAAACATGAATAGCTAGCCTAGTTTCAAAGTTTTTAAACTTGTACCAACATTTTTTTTTTTTTTTAAAGACTGTTATTTATTTGAGAGAGAGGGAGAATGTGTGTGGGTAAGCACACCAGCAGGGGCTAGGGGCAGAGGGAGAAGCTGCCTCCTCTCTGAGGGAGCCCAGTGGAGGGCTCGATCCCAGGACACTGATCCCAGGACTCCAGGATCATGACCTGAGCTGAAGACAGACACTTAACTACTGAGCCACCCAGGTGCTCTGTAACTAGTGCCAAGTTTAAACCACATAATTTCTTGCTATTAGTATTTTCTATTAAGTTCTTTATTTTAATTTCAATATAGTTAAAATACAGAGCTATTATTAGTTTCAGGTGTACAATAGAGTGATTCAACAATTTTTACATCACTCAGTACTCATCACAATAAATGTGAACTCTTAATCCCCTTCATCTATTTCACTCATTCTCTCCATCTCCCCTCTGGTAATCACCTCTTTGATCTCTATAGTTAAGAATATGTTTCTTGGTTTGTCTGTTTTTTCCCTTTGCTTGTTTGGTTTCTAAAATTCCACATAGGAATGAAATCATATGGTATTTGTCATTCTCTAACTGACTTATTTTTGATCCATCCTATTGCAAATGCCAAGATTTCATTCTTTTCTGGCTGAATAATATTCAGTGTGTGTTTTTGTGTATGCGTATCTTCTTTATCCATTTATCTATTGATGGGCTCCTTCCATAGTTTGGCTATTGGAAATAATGCTGCAATAAATGTAGGGGTGTCTGTATGCCTCTAAATTAGTGCTTTTTTTAGTATTAGTATTAGTAGTATCAGTATTAGTAAAAATACTAAAAAATTAGTATTTTGGGGTAAATACGCAGTAGTGTGATGATTGGACAGTAAGGTAGTTCCACTGTTAACTTTGTGAGGAACCTCCATACTGTTTTCCACAGTGGCTGTACCAGTTTGCATTCCCACCAACAGTACAGGAGGGTTCCTTTTTGTCCACATCCTTGTTAACACTTGTTTTTTACATTGTTGATTTTAGCCATTCTAACAGGTGTGAGGTGATATATCTCATTGTAGTTTTGATTTGCATTTCCCTGATGATCAGTCATACGTCTGTTTGACCATTTGTCTGACTTCTTTGGAGAAATGTCTGTTTATGTCTTCTGGCCTTTTTTTTGGGGGGGGGGGTCCTCTGCCCACTTTTCAACTGGATTATTCTTTTTGGGGGGGTGTTGAGTTATATCAATTCTTTATGTATTTTGGATACTAACCTTTATCAGATATGTCATTTGCAAATATCTTCTCCCATTCAGTAGGTTGCCTTTTAGTTTTGTTGATTATTTCTTTCACTGTGCAGAAACTTTTTATTTTGAGGTAATCCCAAACGTTTATATTTACTTTTACTTCCCTTGCATCAGGGAATATATCTAGAAAAATGTTGCTATGACTGATGTCAGAGATATTACTGCCTGTGCTCTCTTCTCAGATTTTTAGGGTTTCAGGTCTCACATTTAGGTCTTTAATTCATTTTGAATTTATTTTTGTGTATGGTGTAAGAAACTGGTCCGGTTTCATTCTTTTGGATGTTGCTTTCCAGTTTCCCCAACACCATTTGTTAAGAGAGACTGTCTTCTTTCTCACTGCATATTCTTTCCTGCTTCATCAAAGATTAAGTGACTATACAGTTGAAAGTTAATTTCTGGGTATCCCATTCTGTTCCGTTGATCTATATGTCTATTTTTGTTCCAGTGCCATTTTAGAAACAAACAAGCTGTCTTGATGATGTCAGCTTTGTAATATAACTTAAGACTGGAATTGTGACACCTCCAGTGTTTTCTTTTTCAAGATTGCTTTGGCTCTTTAGGGTCTTTTGTGGTTCCATACAAATTTTAGGATGTTTATTCTAGTTCTGTGAAAAATGCTATTGGTATTACAAAGATGTAATTGTAGATGTAACTGTTCTACTGTTATATACATCTTCTAATCAGATTATTTGCTAGACAATTTTTTTCTCTTTTTATGTCTTTAGGCACTTAACCCATGGCCTCTGCTTGGTTCTCCTCTCACTATACAAGCATACTCAAAAGTGAACATCCACTAAATTCGCACCACACACCAATACGTTGCTCACGCTGCAGCTAAGTGATCTTTCTTACGCCACTTCTCCCTCTTAAAACCCTTCAGGGTATGCTAGTTAATGATATACAAAAGCTGAAGTATTTCCAGGTAAGTAAACTAGCATCAGCAACTTACTTTGTAATGCATAAAAAAAGGGGTGGAACAGTGAGCCGCTCATGTGATAAAGCAAATACAGTTAAGTTTAATGGTAGAATCTACGTTTGAGTATATGAGTATTCACTGTAAAATTGCTTTAACATGTTTGGCAGTTTCATAAGATGTCAGGACAAACCATCAGGGTCTTTCTGCTGCTCCTGCACAATAAAGCTCAATGTTCCTTCCAAAAGCCACCTCATTTTTCTGCCCCTCTCCCACCATACCCCACAACCCACATGCTAGGCTCCAGCCATGCACAACTTCTTGCAGAGCACTAGAGTGGGTGCTCTCTCCCAACTCTGAGTCTTCGCACATGCTGTCATTTCTTTCTAGGATATTCTTCCCTTCCTCTCACACGTGGGATAACCGTAGCTTATCCTGGTCTCAGTTGAGTTTGCTCTAGGAAAGCTCTAGGAAGCGTTCTTTTCCTCTGTAAGTCTGGTTAAGCACTGTCCCTCACACTCCCAACAACACACTGCACACTGAAGACACTTCAGTGTCATGTGTCAGGTCATTTACTGGTTGCCTTCGGCACAGTGTAAGTCTGCCAAGTCTGTCCTGCTTCATTTAACAAATATTCTTTGGGCAAGTTCTCTTAACAGTAAGCAGGATATAAAGTCCTAGCTTTCAAGTTACTTACAGATAAGAAATTATCCTATTCTTAACAGACACTGTCTCTGCTTGCTCAGCAAAAACAAAAACCATGTCGTCTTAATCTTTTGGGGCTGTTATAACAAAACACCATAGGCTAGATTGCTTTTAAACAACAGAATTTATTTTCATAGTTCTGGAGGCTGGGAAGTTCATAATGAAGGCCTTGGCAGATCTGATGTCTAATGAGGACTTGGAAAAGCTCGGACTGAGTTGTCAGTACTCAGCTGCCTTGCCACAGCCAAGATGAGCTATGTTTGACAATATTAGAAAGTCCATCATGAACCCCTTCTCTTTATTCAATTATGCAGTTAGAAGGGCTGGAAAATATTAAAATGGAGGATACCTATACTTGGCATTGATAGACATTTAAAAACCATCTTTACTGGCCAAACCATTCAGGAAACAGAAGTCACTAAATTCTAAGCTATTTTTGGAAAACAAAACAGAACCTAATAGCTTGAAAACTAAAATAAAACAAATGAAAAATAGCTATATACATACTTAATTCTAAGCAATTAATACACTTTTAAAGTGGCAAGCAGGGCAATGGGGCTTATTTGGCTTTAAACCCAAAGTAATCTACAGACTCAATGCAATCCCTGTCAAAATTCCTGTGGCATTTTTCACAGAAATAGAACAAACAATCGTAAAATGTGTATGGAACCACTGACGACCCTGGATACATCAAAGCAATCTTGAGAAAGAAGAACAAAGCTAGAGGGATCATGCACCCTGATTTCAAATTCCATTACAAGCTACAGTCATTAAAACAGTATGTATTGGCATAAAAACAGATACATACATCAATGGAACAGAACAGAGAGCCCAAAAATAAACCCAAGCATATATGGTTAACTAATTTATGACAAAGGAGCCAAGAATATACAATGGGTAAGGGGACAGTCTCCTCAATAAACGATGTTGGGGAAAATTAGACAGCCAGATGCAAAATGACACTAGACCACTATCTTACGCCACACACAGAAATTAAGTCAAAATGGACTGAAGACTTGAACATCAGATCTGAAATCATAAAGCTCCTAGAAGTAAACACACGTGGTAAGCTGCCTGACATAGGTCTTGATGATGATTTTTTAAAATCTGACTGCAAAAGCAAAAGCAACAAAAGCAAAAACAAACAAGTGAGACTATATCAAACTAGAAAGCTTCTGCACCACAAAGGAAACCATCAACAAAATAAAAAGGCAGCCTACTGAATGGAAAAAAATATTTGCAAGTCGTATCTCTAGATAAGGAGTTAAAATGCAAAATACATAAAGAATTCATACAATTCAACTAGCAAAAAATGGAACAATACAATTAAGAAATGGGCAGAAGACATGAACAAACATTTCTCCCAGGACATAAAGATGCCAAACAGGCACATGAAAAGATGCTCAGTATCACTAATCATTAGGGAAATGCAAATCAAAACCATAGTGAAATATCACCTCACATTTGCTAGAATGACTAGTATCAAAAAGACAAGAAAAAACAAACGCCAGAGAAGCTATGAAAAAAAAAGGGAACCTCTGTGCCCTGTTGGGGAGTGTAAATTGGTGCCGCCATTGATGAAAACAGTATAAGGTTTCCCCCAAAATTAAAAGTTTGTTTTTTTTTAAAGATTTTATTTATTTATTTGACAGAGAGAGATGACAAGCAGGCAGAGAGGCAGGCAGAGAGAGAGGAGGAAGCAGGCTCCCTGCTGAGCAGAGAGCCGGATGAGGGGCTTGATCCCAGGACACTGAGATCATGACCCCAGCCGAAGGCAGCGGCTTAACCCACTGAGCCACCCAGGCGCCCCAAAATTAAAAGCTTTGATCATATTTTTACCATATGAAACCACAACTCCATTTTGGGGTACTTATTAAAAAAAATGAAAACGCTAACTTAAAGACACATGTACCCTCATGTTGACTGCAACATTATTTCTAATAGCCCAGATAAGAAAACATCCTAAGTGTCCAATTATGAATGGATAAAGATGTGAGATACACATTATTCGGCCATAAGAAAGAATGAAATCTTGCCATTTGTGACAACATAGATGGACTTTGAGGGCACTATGCTAAGTGAAATAAGTCAAAGACAAATTATCTCTCTTATGTGGGGAATCTAAAAAAACAAAAAAGCTCTAGCTTAGAGATACAGAGAACAGACTGGAGATTATGGGGGACGGGAGGATGCATGAAGCATGTCAAAGAGTTAAAAAAAGAAAGAAAGAAAAAGTAAGTAAGAAAGAAAGAAAGAATTTGATGCCAAATAAATAAAGGAAAGGTGCAAAGACAAAAAAAAAAAAAAAAACCAAAAAACCCAAACAGAAATATGGGAATATGTGGGTGACTTTTATGACACTAGGGGCATTAAGCACAACAATCAATGATATAAACTATTAAAATCACATAAATACTTATCAGAATCACTTAGAATGAGATCTTAAAATTCTGCTATGTTATCAAAGCCACAAAGGGGGCGCCTGGGTGGCTCAGTCGGTTAAGCATCTGCCTTCAGCTCAGGTCATGATCTTGGGGGTCCCAGGCTCAAGCCCCACATTGAGCTCCCTGCTCAGCGGGGAGCCTACTTTTCCTTCTTCCTCTGTGCTCTCTCTCGCTTTTGCTCTCTTTTAAAATAAATAAAAATCTTAAAAAAAAAAAAAAAAACCAACAAAACACAAAGAACCATGGAGAACACGGAGAAAAACAAACAAATAAACGAAAAACTGTCTCTAATAACCAAACCATTCAAGAAACAAAAATCACTAAATTCCAAGTTATTTTTGGAAAAACACAGAACCTGATGGTTTGAACAGTAAAATAAAAGAAAAATAACTACAGAAATACTTTATTCTCTGCAATTAATACATCTTTAAAGTGGCAAGCAGGGCAATGAGGCCTGTGTGACTTCCAAAAATGTTCAAAGAATTCATCTACCCGTCATGTATAAACTGTAAGAAAGCTTTATCTTCAGTTCCTCTGCCTTCAGCTGGCAGTGAAACAGACATCCTAGCTTTAAGTGTGCCAGCCAAACAGTTAATGATCTGTAAACATACACTTACACAAGTACTGAGAGTTCCCATTTAAACAGACTAAGCTGAAAGTCCTCCTATAAAGAACACTTTAATGATGATGCTAAAGTTATTCTCTAAACATTTTATCTAAATTTTCATTTTACATTAGATTTTTTATTTTTTATTTATTTATTTATTTATTTTTTTTAAAGATTTTATTTATTTATTTGTCAGAGAGAGAGCGAGCGAGAGCGAGCACAGGCAGACAGAGTGGAAGGCAGAGTCCAGAGGGAGAAGCAGGCTCCCTGCGGAGCAAGGAGCCCGATGTGGGACTCGATCCCAGGACGCTGGGATCATGACCTGAGCCGAAGGCAGCTGCTTAACCAACTGAGCCACCCAGGCGTCCCTACATTAGATTTTTTAAAAGAGGGCATATTTTACAGATGTTTTTAAAACAAACTGAAATATTTCATTAGATCAAATTATATTCTAACAGGACTAGTTTTATGTCCTCATTCAAGTGCCAGGAAACTTTTTATGCAAAGGACTAAAGAGTAAATATTTTAGGCTTTGCAGTTCACATAAGGTCTCTATCAGATATTCATCTTTGAATGATGATTCAAATGATGGGTGAAGGGTATCAAAAAGTAAAATTTTAAAAAAGAAAGTATTTGATGCTAAATACATAAATGAAAGGAGAAAAGACAAAACCCTCCGAGAAATATAGGAATATTTGTGTGACTTTTATGATACCAAGGGGCATTAAGTACAACAATAATTGATAAAAACCACTAAAATAACATAAACACTTCTTAGAATCACTTAGAATGGGATCTTAAAATTCTCCTAAGTTATTAAAGCCACAAAGGGGGCACCTGGGTGGCTCACTCGTTAAGTGTCTGCCTCCGGGTCAGGTCATGATCCTAGGGTCCTGGGATCCAGCCCCATGTCTCCCTCTCCCACTCCCCCTGCTTGTGTTCCCTCTTATACTTTGTCTCTTTCTGTCAAATAAATAAAATCTTAAAAAAAAAATCATCTTTGATCTTTTTTTTTTTTTAACCCTCAAATCTTTAAAGATAGAAATAAAACAATTCTTGGCTTGCTGGCCGTACAAAAACAGTCTACAGGCCAAACACTGTCCTAATGGATGGACCAAAGGAGGAAAGACTTGTTGATTAGATTACAGTGAAATTCCCCACAGCAAATAAGCCCATATCCCAAATTATGTCTGGGTGCTATTCAAATAAGTCACTCTCTGTAAACCAAGTATAAAATCCACACACTTAAAAGAACTTCAGTTTTATTTTAATTTTTTAAAAGATTTTATTTTTTTTTAAATATTTTTATTTATTTATTTGACAGAGAGAGATCACAAGTAGGCAGAGAGGCAGGCAGAGAGAGAGAGGGGAGGAAGCAGGCTCCCTGCTGAGCAGAGAGCCTGATGCGGGACTCGATCCCAGGACCCTGAGATCATGACCTGAGCCGAAGGCAGCGGCTTAACCCACTGAGCCACCCAGGCGCCCAAAAGATTTTATTTTTAAATAATCTCTGCATCTAATGTGGGACTTGAACCTACAACCCTGAGACCAAGAGTCACATGCTCTACCAATTGAGCCAACCAGGTACCCCCAAAGAACTTCAGTTTTAGCATGAAACAATAACCATTGATTCTTACTTCTTTTTTGCACAAATTTGAAAACAGAATTGATTACAAAAGAAAGTCTGTAAACTCTACCAAAACAGTATAGGGATAAAGGTGTGCTCGTGATACTGTTTTATCACCCCAACAGATCTCTAATTTAACACCAGAGGTCATGTTCATAAACTTTACAATGACAATTTAATTAACAGATTTAGAAATAGGAAGATTCAGAAGATGTGATTTCTAACTGTAACAATATCACAATTAGTGTGTAAACCTCGACCAGTCGAGTATTTCCATTTGCTCCCCATCTTCTCAGTAGAGGGGGTAAAAGCAGACAAAACTTATGGTGATGGACTTAAAGTTCTATAACTATTACCAATTCATTACTTCTTGGTCAGTGATATAACAAAAACAAAATTCTTTTATAAGACAGCAACAGTGTTTTAAAAAGATAATACAAAAACAAGAATCACAGGCATCAAGGTGGCTCAGTCACTTAAGCGTCTGCCTTCAGCTGAAGACATGATCCCAGGGTCCTGGGATCCAGCCCTGAATCAGGCTCCCCACTCAGCTGGGAGCCTATTTCTCCCTCTCCTCCCCACTTGTGCTCTTTCTCGCTATCTCTGTTGCTCTCTCTCACCCTCTCAAATAAAATCTAAAAAAAAAAAAAAACAACCCCCCCCACACACCCCCAAAAACCAAGAATCACATGAAAATGAGCAAAGAAAAACACTTAAGTACTCATAATACATTAATAATAGCTATCTTGAACACCTCCAGTGTATGCCGCTGTTAGAAATGTTTTACAAACATTATCTCCTATAATCCATATGATAATTCTAAAGGTAAATAGCATAATCTGAAAGATTAAGCAATTTGCTAAAGAAGGGTCAGGATTAGAACCAGCAATACTACTCAACACTGTAAACACTGCCATTGTACTTGGAGCAGCTTCTAGTCTTCAATGGTGATAAACAGGGGGGACAAAAGGAAAATTAAGCGGTATTCTGCCTCCCTTTTCTCCCAGGTTCCTTTCCTGTGGTGGTGAAAGGCTGAGACACTGTGCTCTTCTTGTGCACAGGTTTGTGTGCCTGGTATCTGCTATCTATGGAGAGCTTTGATTCACATCTCCATAGCTATAGTGGATTCATTACTGCCTACAGTATCATGATAATCATGGCTAGAATAGAAAGAATTCTAGCCTTCCATGTTCCTTCTTTATCCAAGTGAGGGATCAACATTGTGAAGCTGACATTTTTTATTTGGCCTGGCATGATGTAAAAGAAATCACCCTAGGGCGCCTGGGTGGCTCAGTGGGTTAAGCCTCTGCCTTCAGCCCAGGTCATGATCCCAGGGTCCTGGAATTGAGTCCCACATCAGGCTCTCTGCTTGCTGGGGGGCCTGCTTCCTCCTCTCTTTCTCTCTGCCTGCCTCTCTGCGTACTTGTGATCTCTGTCTGTCAAATAAATGGATAAAATCTTTAAAAAAAAAAAAAAAAAGAAAAAGAAAAAGAAAAAGAAATCAAACTATTTTATCTGAAAGCTGTGGTGATAAGAGCCATGAAGGGTCTTCACTGGAATCTTTTGGGCTCATACCTGCCATGTGGCCTCCCACAGGTTATCTGGATGACCCAGGCAGGGTGCGAGCTTTTGGTCTGCTCCCCATCTCACAAAGAGCATCTCCTCCCTTGCCTCAGCAGGCAAGAACAGGGAGAGGCTGTTAATCAGCTGCAGCAACTGCACCCAGTGGTTCTAAGTAAACATGTATGCATGGCTGTTCCAGACTATATTCCTCTAATGTCGGGGACCTGCTATGCACCTGCATAGCAGAAAGTCAGACAAACTCAATTTTGAATCCCAGCTCAGTTGTGTAACCTGGGGCTCAAAACGCTCTTCTATAAAAGAGTGAACATGTTATATAATAAAGCAGAACATCCAAGCAATAGGCATTTAACACGGATGTTCCCATCCCATCTGTTGGCCAAAGCTCTACCTTTGAATATCATTATTCAGTAATCCACATTAAAAAACAGAATTCATCCTTTATCATTGCCCTCTCCCGCTCAGACTAATTAGACATGAACTGAAAACCACTGAATTTAATTCAATAAAGATCTATCACAGCCAATAAATGCTAATCTCAATGGTTATTAACAGTTCCTAGGCTCCTGTAAGTCACACTAAATAGTTTTTAATCAATAAATATATGTATTCTATAGTCCAAATGTCATTAAATTATAGGATGCCAATTTTTAACCTATCTACCAAATAGGTAAAGATTAAAGCGAATAATCCTTAGTGTTAGTAATGGTGCTAGGTAAACAAGTACTCCCATATACTGACGGCAGGAATGTAAAATGGCATAACTTTTCCAAGACTGTTTGGTAATATATAAAAAGACCCTAAAGATACATACTTTTGAGCCAGCCATTCAACTTCTAGGAACTTATCCCAAAGATACTATTGGAAAAGTGGAAAATTAGATACAACCATAATAATCTGTCTACCCATCAATTATAATTATGGCATAACCATATATATTATTCAGTCACTAAAAGGAAGGAACCCATATCTACTGTCTTCAAAAAACAAAACAAAACCCGATGAAGTTAAAAAAAAAAAATCTGATTTCAAAATAGTATATAAGGTATAAGCCAATTTGTTTAAAAAACAAATACAGGGATGCCTGGGTGGCTCAGTCTGCTAAGCGTCTGCCTCCAGCTCATGATCCCAGGGTCCTGGGATCAAGTCCTGGCACCAGGGTCCTCGCTCAGCAGGGAGTCATCTTCTCCCCTTGCTGCTCAACAGAGATAGCAAGAAAGAGCACAAGTGGGAAGGAGAGGGAGAAGCAGGCTCCCAGCTGAGCAGGGAGCCTGATTCAGGGCTGGATCCAAAAACCCTGGGATCATGACCACAGGTGAAGGCAGACGCTTCTCCTCCCACCTTGCCACTCCCTCAGCTTGTGCTCTCTCTCTCTGACAAATAAATAAAATCTTAAAAAAAAAAAAAAAATTAAAAAAAAGCCCAGACCTTTTTAAAAAAATTAAAAAAAAACAAAAAAACAAAAAAACAAATATAGACACACAGAAAAAAAATGAACACTGCTATATCTAGATGGTGGGATCATGTGTTATTTTTCATTATCTTATCTTCATAATATTTTCTCTCTGATAAGAAACATGTATTACTTTACAATTTAAAATAGTGACTTCCAATTCTGAGAGGAAAGTGCTTTAAGACATAATTTCTTTTAGTTCTTTTAATCCCAGTAAGTATGAAAGAATCTCTATTAACAGATCGGTAGGTTGTAATTCACCCACAACCCCACAGCTTCAGGGGAAGGTAGGAAGGGCAGACTCTCAGATCTGGTGCCTGTAGGTCAGGATCCCACCATATCTGAGCTTCCCTGGCCTTTCCACTAGGTTTTTAGCTACTGCAACAAGCTCCCTTCGTCTGCAGCCCACAGTGTTCTCCCATCTAACTTAGCAAAATTTCACTCAGATATCACCTTTTCCGCAAAATTTTATGTGACCTATTTAGCAATCATTTCATACTGACATATATGATTTTACTACTTTAAGTTTAGATGGCAGGGATGGAATCTTATTTAACTTTGTTTTCCACAGATGGAAATGCTTTCCAGCAAAGCATTTTATGCGCAGCATGTTCTAATAAATGTTTCATGAGTAAATGAATAAAGAGATAATCTGTGAGGCCTTCCTAACAGCTACTCCCTGATTTTATAAGTAAAATGAGGCCCCCCAAATTAGTCCATGATCACCCACTTGCTGAGTCCTTTTTTTCCTATCTCAAGCTGTGCCCTTGTTCACTCGTGCTTGAGCTCTCTCAGCACTGGAAGAAACATATGAACTCCACTTAACACCTCTTAAATCTATGTTCAGACTATACCTCTAGTTGGAATAACAATGATACTTTAAATGAAAGCTCATCATCATTCATTCTGCACCAAACATCATACTCCATGACCCAGAAAACTCTATTAACTGGCATCTGTGCTTATTGATAAAACTGATGCCCATAATACCCTAAAGCAAGGGTCCACAAACCAGCACACAAAACTGTGTGCTGCCTGTTTTTGTAAATAGTTTTGTTAAACACTGCCACACCCATTCATCTATGTATTGTCTATGGCTGCTTGGGAGCTTCAAGGGCAGAGTTGAGTTATTTAAGACAGAGACCATATAGCTCACAAAGCCTAAATTATTTACTATCTGGCCATTTACTTAATAGGTCACTGACTGACCACTGTAAAATACCACTGTCACTGGAGTCTTAAAACACTCTATACATGGTTTATTTTTATTTTATTTATTTATTTATTTATTAAAGATTTTATTTATTTATTTGACAGAGAGAGATCACAAGTAGGCAGAGAGGCAGGCAGAGAGAGAGAGAGGAGTAAGTAGGCTCCCCGCTGAGCAGAGAGCCCGATGCAGGACTCGATCCCAGGACCCCGAGACCATGACCGGAGCCAAAGGCAGTGGCCCAACCCACTGAGCCACCCAGGTGCCCTACATGGTTTATTTTTGACAGTGGTAGCACCTAACAAGCATTGAATAATTTTGTTAGTTCTTTGAAAACTACCAATCCAATATCACCCATATCCATATCCAATATGTGGTAGTATTCTCTTCCTTGTAGCATATCCCATAACCAATTACTTCAGAAAACAGCATTAACATACTTCAACTGATCAAAATCTGTATCTTCCATAAGTCATGGAACCTTGATGATCTTTAATCCCAGCTCCTCATAAGTTAACGGTTTCAGAGTGGACAGTCTCATTATTTTCAGTCGCTCCTCACATGAAGTCACTTCTGTGAACAGATCTTGAATTTCGCTATGTATCTTTAGGTTTCCTACCAATAATTCAAGCTCAATAGAAGCTAGTTTTACTCCTGAGTAAGAAAGACTATTTCAAACACACTGCCTAAAGATGCTCAGCATTTTGTGGGGCTTTGCTGGCTGTACACAATCCTGGACTAGTGCCCTCAGGGAAAAATAGAAGGCTCTAAATTTCCTCCCTGGGTACAGTCAAACAGCCCACATCTGTAAGGAAATACTTTCTTAATTTCAGTCTAACTGCAATATATCCTCAAAATAGTTCTTTAAAAATATAACCCACAAGCTTTAAAACTTGAATTAAAGAATGTGGGATCAGACAAGCCTTCAGAAATCACTAAATCCAAATATCTTAATTTACAGACGAGAAAGATGAGGCTTACATGATTTACCAAAGGGCCAACTAGTTTTCATTAATTTATGTTGGCCCCAAATCAGAAAGTTATACTGATGTTCTATTTATAAGCCAGGTCCTGTGCTGGAAGCTAAGATTATATATGAATCTTAGTACTAATGAATTAATTTAATTAACTCAATGGGATTTTTTGCAATGAAATAGATACGTCACGAGAATCAGACAAAATTCCTTAATATAAACTGCAAACACATTATTTCTCCTACAAAGAGGGCTCTCGTTTCCTTTAGGGAGACAGTTCAGTATATAGGTTAAGAATACTGGCTTTCTCTGCCTTCGGTTCAGGTCATGATCCCAAGGGTCCTTAGATGAGTCCCACATCGGGCTCTCTGCTCAGCAGGGAGACTCCTTCCCTTTCTCTCTCTCTGCCTACTTGTGATCTCTGTCTGTCAAATAAATAAATAAAATCTTAAAAATAAAAAAAAAGAATGCTGGCTTTGGGGCACCTGGGTGGCTCACTTGGTTAAGCAACTGCCGTTGGCTCATGTCATGATCCCGGAGTTTGGGGATCAAGTCCTGCATCGGGCTCCCTGCTCAGCGAGAGCTTCTCCCTCTGACCTTCTCCCCTCTCATGCTCTATCTCTCAAATAAATAAATAAATAAAATCTTAAAAAAAAAAAAGAATCCTGTCTCTGGAGGTAGGCTATACAGTTTAGATTCCTGATTTTCACTCTTTCTAGCTGTGTAACCCTACAGCAATTTACTTAACAGCTCTGTGTTTGTTTCCTGATCTTTAAGGGGATAATCAAATGCTGTACATAATCCTTACACAGCTAGTACATGTAAGTGCTCTATAAATGTTAGGTACTGTTATTTTCCTTAGGGAGTTTCCTTAACAAAACAGAGGAAAAGTAACTAAGATGTGGAGAAAGTACCCTTTAAAAAGCAGCAATTAAAATATAATTACAATCATTGAGGTAAAAGTTGATTAAATAAAAAGGGTAAAGAAAAAAATAGTTCTTCAAAGGGCACTTGGTAAGTTAAATCCTACTTAAAATACGTGCATGAGAAGTTTTGCCTTTAATATTAAAAACAAACTTGACTGAAGCCCATTCTCAAAATCTTTCAAGAGAGAAAATGGTTAAGCACTAATGTCATAGTGTTTCTGCATTTCATGACAGGTCAGGCCTAGGTAGATTAAATGATTGCTTAAACACGAATGCCACGGCCACAGTGGTGTCCCTCAATAAGCTGCATCCTAGAATCCAACAAATATTTGGATTTTAGTTTAAAATAATTACTAGTATTTTTACTCAAAGATAGTCTTTTAAAAAAGTTACACAGTAGGAAGAATGTGTGGCCCTCCCTTCCTTGCAAGGAAAGCCATGCCAGAGTCAGGAACACATGGTCTTAACAGCTGTGTGACCTTGGAAAACTCACTTAACAGGTCTTTAAAATTCATTATCTCATCCATAAATTGGTGCTAACATCTACCTCTCAGATTTGGAGGTGGTGAAAGAAGGGGCACAGCAGAGAAGATACACTAAGATTTACATGAAAATGCTTTGAGAATGGCCCATACAGTATACAGTACTGGTCCTCATCCTCTTCTCACCCCCATAGGGAGTGGGAGGGGAGGCCATGTAGCAAGCTAAGGTTAAACTGCAATTTGTTTTGGAGAACATAAGCAAGCTTTGATCACTGTCCTATTTTAGGTTGTTTCTGGAAATGTAAAACCTTACTGCAGCCTCAGATTTTGTTTTTTAAATACAGGACTCCAGAGATCACCGTAATTCATGAAATACACATTAAGGCCAAGCATCCTCCTGCTTAGTACCCTCAAACTCGTAACAAAGAAAACCACAATACCTATTTATGTATTTCTTCCCTCCACCAGCACAGACTAAATGTTGCTGTAACATGTGATGGTAAAACGTCTTTAAGCAATCTTTAGAGATGTTTTTAAAAAATTAACCCTATTTATGTAATCAGTGTAAAAATCTGTTTTTCTAAAGCTGAAAAGGACTTTGATGAATATCCCAACAGTACTCAAAGATAAAATTTTAATTTCAAGCTTGTATAATTTTATACTAGATGGAGCCTTACAAACTATTAAGCTCTGAAGAAGGAAATTTAGTCTGTTCTAAGTATGGAAGGACAGAAGTGTCTGGGGTCTCTAAGTATACTCAGTCACATACAGGGATCCAGTGTCAAGCAGGTTAA
Organism: Mustela nivalis; assembly: GCF_964662115.1. Taxonomy (NCBI): domain Eukaryota; kingdom Metazoa; phylum Chordata; class Mammalia; order Carnivora; family Mustelidae; genus Mustela; species Mustela nivalis. The sequence continues at coordinate 145,111,622 of NC_139020.1, forward strand.
AAAAAAGGGTTAACAAACAATAACAAAAAAAGCCTGGTACAACCTCAGCACATCAGGGACATCAAAAATGAATAAACTGTGACTTTTGTTTCACTACAAACAGAATCCTCTAAGTAACATCTAATGCATAGAAGTAATTGGGAGGAACTTACAAAATGAAAAGAAAGTTCAAGAATCTTAACCTTGTAACAGTAGTATTTGAAAAGAAGTCTTACTGAACTTAGAGTCATTAAAAAAACCCACTTCAATGAGGTCACATTAAGTCCATTTTAGTTTAGCAGCTAACAGTAATTTGTTTAAATTAGTAAACTTGTTTTCTGGGATTTTTTTTTTTAATTTGGACCCTAATCCATCTCTGCCCTATAAATATCACTAATGTGGACACTAATTCAGTTTTCAAAAAGAGAATTCTGATAAAAGATTTTCTAATTCAGTTAAGAGAAATCCATCACAAAAAGTCACCGTGCTGTTATCACTTCATAAGCATTATTTCATCAATCCTCCCCATAACTCTAGGAGGAAGACATTATTGTTTCTACAATATCCACTTTGAAGATGAAGAAACCAAGGTTTACAGATATCAAGGAACTTGTTTAAGATCATAGGGCTGTGAGTGAACACAGGTTAATAAGCAGTAGGTAGTTTTAATCATATTAAAAATGAGGTAAAAACTAATTTTTCAACTAGCTCCATGTAGTAATGAACATCAGTCAAGAATCCTATATATTCTAGATTGGCAGCAATTCAGGAAAAAAAAGTAATTTGTCTCTATCTAAACATTTTTATTAAAATAGACCCTGTCATGTAGCATTTGACTTCTTTGTTTCCTTTCCTGTTTTTAGATGTACAGAAAAACAGTCTTGAGACACCAATATCAAAGTTTTAAAATTTAACCATCATTTTATAAGCAATCGTCAATATCTGGCACTTAAAGAATAAGAAATGTCTTCTGAAAATGACTCAGGAGCTAAGCCTGAGAAAATGTGAATCTGTGATTTATTCTCCCTCAATGTCCAATACGCCCACCCTAAGAAATCAGTAAAGAGAGACAAAATACATAACTTCCAGGGAGCAGAGGAGCTACAGAACAAGAATGAGACATTAGACCATTTCTCCTTATTAAAATTATTTGGCTGAAGGGACTGGACTAGTAAGGTGTTCTACTGCCCTTTACAAATTTCATAATTATAAGTGACAGTTAAAAAGGCATTGGCAACACGAGGCCATTGTACCCAAAAAAGCTGAATCAAGTAAGAACATTTATCACGATTACCAGGTCTCAATTTCTAGCTTCTCTGTCAATTACACAGAGTCAGCTATTAAATATTAATAGTATGCCATTTGCACTGGAGCCCTTGCAAAGAGCCTCCTGCTAGCAATTTTTGTTATGAAAGAGAAACCATCCTTTTTTTCTAGGTAATTCCCAAGCCTCTAGAATCCGTCAGATGGGCTACCGCGTTTGTCCTTCCCATGCGAGACTGTCAGGGCCACCTCCACATCCACATCCAGGGGAGGAAGGGCTCTGGGGAGGGCGGGTCCCCGCAGGTACCGGGGCCTGGGTCCCCGTTCGCCTTCTCCCCCAGCTGTCAGCGACAGGTCCGGCGGCGGGGCGGGGCCAGGCTCGCCAGTCCGCACAAAGCGAGCGAGCGGGCGGGCGGACCCCGACCCGGGCCCGGGTGGGGGCCGGGCGGGGCGGAGCGAGGCAGAGGACACTTACCCAGCAGCAGTACGTTCTTCCCCGCTGGGAGCTTGGAGCGCGAGCGGGTGGAGACCTCGCTGAGGATGCAGGACCTAGCGGGGAGCAAAGGCGCACGCTGAGGCCGGGGACCGCGGCCCCACCGCGGGAGGGACGGACTCGGCCTTGGCGCGCTTGGGCGGGGGCTGCCGAGAACGCAGTGGCCTCGGCACGGGATCCCGAGGTGTCCGCAGGGCCGGGAGTGTCAGCAGGGACCCAGGGAAGGGTGGGGTCGTTACCAAAGGTTCTGCCCGTCCTCGTCGTCGCCCGCTGCGGCGCCGCCGTTGCCCGACGTTAGCTCGTTAGCCAAGGGGCCCCCAGTGTAAGTCGAGGCTAATCCCGGCGGAGAGGAACCGAAGGACCCGACTCGCCCCACAGCCGCCATCTTGGTCGGGAATCACACCACTCCCGGCAAAGCTGAATGAGGGAAGCGGCGGCGGTGGCGGCGGCGGTGGCGGCGGCGGCGACGGCGGGAACCCGGATATGGAGCATTCGGCACACGGGAGCGGGGCGGGGCCTGCGGGGGCGGAGCCGCGGGCTCTGCGGGCACAGACCGAACGAGGGAGGACGCACCGCGCGTGCGCTGCAGTCTGTCGAACGCGCGTAAAGAATGCGCGTGCGCGGGCTGCCTCGCCGGTGGTTGTGCTACTTCCCGGCTTATACAGGTCTCAGCGTGCAGAGGAGCCTCCTGCCGCCCCACCCGCAGCCCTGGCTGCAGCAGAGTGGGTTGGGGTGTGTCAGGTGAACAGTGCTCCCTCCCACTCTTCAGTCAGGTCTACGAACCCCGCAGCTAGCGTGGAATTCCTGCACTGTCATTACCCGCCCTCCCCCCCCATTCAGGCTGAGCCGCGGTCACCCGCCTATACCCGCACTTCCCCTGCACCAAGAGGGAAATGGGCCGCCCCGCCGTCAAAGAGGCTTTGTGCAGCCGGAGTCCGGAGTGTAACCTGGGTCCCGGAGTTCTGGGCTCTCTACTTTGCATTCTCACGTGGTGCCGTGTTCCTCAGTCTTGGCCCCATATCTGAAGCAGGTTCCCCCCGGCCACTAAGAGCTGCGTGACAGAAAAAGGCTTGACGGGGCGCTTTAATAGGAGCCTCGATGCCCGCGTGAGAATTGACAAGACCCGCTAGGTGAGTCATCCATACAGCCAGTCAACAGACGTTTTACTCAGCACTTATTATGACAGGCGCAGTTGGCACTGGGCATACACAGATGCAAAGAACCTAAAGTAGCCCTAAAATAACTCCCCTTCTGTCAAAACTTGATGGTGTGGCCCTTTGTACATCATTGCTGTCATATTTGAAGATTGCTTGCTAATATGTGATCTGATCGTTGTTGTTAGGCGAGTGGGAAAATCCACAGCTAAAGACTGTCTTAGTTACAGGTTAACAGTGCTGTTAGTAGCCTAGGGTTTTGGAGGCAAATCTGAGTTGAGATTCAACTCTATCAGCAATCATAGGCCATTTTCTTCACCTCTCCCTAGTCTCAGTGTTCTTACCTGTAAGACGGGGATAAAAGGACCTAGAATTTTTATGGAGATTAAATGGGATGATTCATGTAAAATGGCTTAGAACAGTGACTGACAAATCTTGAATGCTTGATACATGTTTATTTTTAATGACTAATGTTTTCCTTTATGGTTCAAACCATTTACATCTCACCAACCCCTGGAGCTGATAGGCCTAATGAATTCCTGCAGTTAAAGCTCTTCATTTTTTGTTAGTTTGTGTAATATGATTAGGAAAGGAACCAGAATCTAGTCTTGGGATCCCAGGCTTTCTATGGTGACAAGCAGGACAAGGACTTCTGGGGGAACCTGAGTGTTTTAAGTCACTGATGTAAAGGAGGGCTGTTTACTGCACTGGGCCTCTCTGAGAGTTGGTTCACTTTCTGTACTTTACTCCCTCAGTCATCTTTTGTTGTCAGGTCATTGTTTCCCCCAATTTTGTTGTAACAGAGTTGTTAGTTCTGTATCATATTTACTTAACCTGGGAAGTATTAACTTTATAATGGTTTCAGGCTTCTAATGCTCCATGACTTCTAGATGCCCAACTACCCACTTATACCGAGGTCAAAGTTGTATTCTGCGTAGTTTTATAATATCCCTATCCAGTGTTGTTCCATTAAGATGGCTAATAAGAGTGGTCATTTATGAGTACCTCGTATACTCCAGGCACATGTGTTATGGTTTTCAATCCTCATACTTTGTAAAGAATTGGCAAAATTAAGTAATTTACCCCACAGGTAGGAGGTAGATACATTGATATTTTGACTTTCTAACCCGTTAAATGGCCTATGCCAAATTACATTAGAATAAATGTCCTGGCAACTCTTGTTGCTGTTATGATAAATATCTTCTACAGAAATCTCTACGTAACAAAAATAGGGAAACTTGAAGGAAGTCTATAAAAGGGAAGAATCCAGCAGTCCCTTGGGATTTTTGTTATATAAGTGCTATTTACAATTGAGTTATTTCCTATACTATGATTACTTTTCTTTCTTCCCCAACTTTTTCTTACATCCAAAATTAATAATTCTCTTGGTTTTTCATTTGCTTAGATTTCTAGGCTTAACTGTAATTTAGTCTCGGATTCTCGTCCTAATGGTTTAAAAGTTCTCATTAGGTATTTGGACAACTTCATCATAAACACATTTTTTTTTTTTTTAAAGATTTTACTTATTTACTTGAGAGAGAGAGACCGTGAGAGAGAGCATGAACGAGGAGAAGGGCAGAGAGAGAAGCAGACTCCCCATGGAGGTGGGAGTCTGATGCGGGACTCGATCCCGGGACTCCAGGATCATGACCTGAGCCGAAGGCAGTCGTCCAACCAACTGAGCCACCCAGGCGTCCCATTAAACACATTTTTTTTTTAAACCTTTTTTTTTTTTAAATTTATTTGACAGACAGAGATCACAAGTAGGCAGAGAGGCAGGCAGAGAGAGAGGAAGGAAAGCAGGCTCCCTGCTGAGCAGAAAGCCTGATGCAGGGCTTGATCCCAGGACTCTGGGATCATGACCTGAGCCAAAAGCAGAGGGTTTAACCCACTGAGCTACCAGGCACCCCTCTTAAACACATTTTTAAGAACTTTCTAAGCTGCTTCAATTTGAATTGGTTGTTCTGTGTGCCTAATACGGAGCTGTCATCATGGGATCTTCTCTCACCATTGTTGCGGGGGAATTCCTTTGCCTCATTCTCTTCTCTTATCTTCTTTTTTTTTTTTTTTTAAAGATTTTATTTATTTATTTGACAGAGATCACAAGCAGGCAGAGAGAGAGAGAGGAGGAAGCAGGCTCCCCGCTGAGCAGAGAGCCCGACGCAGGGCTCGATCCCAGGACCCTGGGATCATGACCTGAGCCGAAGGCAGAGGCTTTAACCCACTGAGCCACCCAGGTGCCCCCTCTTCTCTTATCTTATAGGCAAACTTCCCCCCAAGAGTTTGGTGAGGAAAGATGTATGGATACATTTTTTGAGATATCCAGCCAGGATCTGCCAGGGAAAAAATGGCATTCTTGAAGTGGTGCTAGATGAAAGCTCAACAAAGGAACTATTTATAAAGGTGTGGACAGTATTAAGATGGGGCTAGGAGGAGCAGGAAGATTTAGGCTTGAAGGAAAAGTAGGAAGAGTGTTTACTAGAATCCAGAGAGAGCTGCAGTTGTAGGAAAGAATTTCTTAATAAGGTCTGTGAATTCAGTAAAGTAACACAGCACTGACTTCTCTCTTTCTGGCCCCTCATATCTTGCCAGTTGTCCATGTTGGCCAAACCCAACCAGAAGCTGGAGGACAAGAGAATTCAAGTGAAGCAATACATGCCGGTCTACGTCCCAGAGCACAAAGAAGGATAGAGAAGGGTGGAAGGTAGATCTGGAGGGACAAACAAATGATATCCAGCACACCTTGTGTGTTTGAAAATGCTCTTAGTTTATACTCACTTAATGATAGTTTGGCTTAGTATAGAATTCTTTTGTTGCAAATTACCTTCCCTTAGGTTTTTTAAAGGCCTTGACGCCTTATCTGCTAGATTCTAATATTGCCACTGAGAAGTTCAAAGACATTCTGATTCCTAATCTTTTGTTATATGTTCCTCTTTTCCGCTCTTTGGAGGCCTCTAGAACTTCCACAGATTTTCACTAACACATTCACTCCAATTTCCACTGTCTATACTCTCATACCAATTTTCTTCCCAATTATCACAGGATAATAATTTATACTCCTAAAGTAAAGCAGTCTCTCCACTTACATGCTAGATTCCATCCTTCTCCTCAACTCTAGGACATTGCTCCAACAATTCTCCCCGCCTTTCTTTATATAATCATTTATTAATTTCCACTGGATCATTTCCATTAACATACCAACATGCTGGTCTCCCATTTTTAAAAAAAAGGAAAGTGGGGTGCCTGGGTGGCTCAGTGGGTTAAGCCTCTGCCTTCAGCTCAGTTCATGGTCTCAGGGTCCTGGGATCGAGCCCCACGTCTGGCTCCCTGCTCAGCGGGAAGCCTGCTTCCCCCCCTCTCTCTGCCTGCCTCTCTGCCTGCTTGTGATCTCTGTCTGTCAAATAAATAAATAAAATCTTTAAAAAAAGGAAAAGAAGTCTCTTTCAACTCTACTTCTTCACCAGCTACTGCTTCATTTCTTCCGTCTCTTTAACAGCAAAACTCTTTAAAATAGTTGTCTTTATTTGGTGTCTTCAATTCTTCCTCCCCCTTGCCCTTATAACCCACTTCAGTTAGACTTTTACCTGTCTGACTCCACAGAGACTTCTTTTATACTTGTGATCAATAACCTCTTTTTTGCTAAATCCAGTGTTAAATTCTCCATCCTTGTCTTTCTTAACCTATCAGCAGCACATGGTACAATTGGTCACTCCTTGTGGGTATCTATCTTCCTATGGCTTCCAGGTTACCATGTTCTCCTAGTTCTTTCCCTGCCTCACCACCTGCTCCTTCTTAATTTCACCATTTCCTCATTTTCCTTACCACCTAATGTTGGAGGACTGCAGGGCTATATCTTTGTTCCTCTTATCCATCTATACTCCTTTGGTAATCTCATCCAGTCTCATTACTTTAAATCCCAAATGTATGATAAAAACTCCCAGATTTACCTCTGGAGCCCAGAGCTCCATGTGGAACTCTAAGTTGATATATGTAATTGCTTATTCCACATCTCCACTTGGAGTGGTGTCTAATAACATGTTTCAAACTCACCATGTTCCAAGCTGAACTTCTGACCTTCCCAAGAAAAGACTCCTCAACCCAAGGCCTTCCCGGTGGGTAGCAACTCCTTTTTGCCTGAGTCATTCTTGACTTCTCTATTTTTCTCACACCCCACATTGAATCCATTAGGAATCCTGTAGTCTCTACCTTCCAAATATACCCACAATCTGACTTCTTATCACTCATCCACTGATGCCACCTTGGGCCAAGCTATTGTCTTTGCCTAAATTCCTTTAAAAAGCTCTTTGACATGGCAGGTAGAGGAATCCTTTAAAAATATAAGCCAGTCTCTGCTCAGCAGGGAGCCTGCTTCCCTTCCTCTCTCTGCCTGCCTCTCTGCCTACTTGTGATCTGTCAAATAAATAAATAAAATCTTAAAAAAAAAAATATATATATATATATATATATATGCCAGGTCAATACTTAGGGGCACCTGGGTGGCTCAGTCAGTGTAAGCCCCGCACTGGACTCCCTGCCCAGCAGGGAATCTGCTTCTCTCTCCCTCTGCCCTTCCCTACCCTGTGCTTATGCTCTCTCTCAAATAAATAAATAAAATCTTTAAAAAATTGTTTATGTATGTATACATATGCACATATACCCATATATGCACATATATATAATCCATATTTTGCCACTCCTCTACTCAAAGTCCTGTAGTGAGTCCTTTTTTTAATCAGAGTAGAAGCCAGTGTCTTTACAATGATCCATAAAGCTGGCCCTGACTTTCTCTTTAAACTCTTTTGCTCCATTCCCTCCATCGATTTCTTACGTCTAGGCACAATGGCCCCACTGCTGTTCCTTAAACTGTTTATCCCTTTGCTTTAGCTGTTTCCTCTGCCTTGAAGGATGCAAAGAGCTGCCCAATCCAGTATCTTCTCCCAGACAGCCACTTGGCTGACTCCCACTCCTCCTACAAGTCTCTGCTCAGATCTCAGCTTCTCCGTGAGGTCTGTCCTGACTTACCCATGTAACACAACAACTTGAACCTTCACACCTGCAATTTCAGATTCTTCTTACCTTGCTTGCCTTTCTGTTTACCATATAACACTACCTTCTAGGATAGTATAACATTTGCTTATTATTATCTCCTAACATAATATCGAATTTACTTATTTATCAGAACTGTAAGGACTTCATTAATGAACTATAAGCACATTGTGCCTACAATATAGTAGACAATCAGTAAAGAGTTGTTGAAAGTATGAATAAATGAACAGATTTACTCCTTGTCACCAGGGTTCTAAAATTTCAGGATGATGATGATGTATATGTGTGATATGTGTGTGTGTGAAGAGGGTACAAAAAATTCTTTACTCCAATACTTGAAAGCAGGACCTCTCTTTTGCAATATTTTAATCATTTTTTGATACAACTCTTAAAATGTATTACACATTCTCTTGCTTTAACGGGTTATGTGAGTACAGATTGCCTTTTCTTGGAGGCTCTGGACTTTTGTTAAATTCATCAATAACAGTACCCTGTATTTGTTTGAGGAAGTGCTTCAATCTTACTGGGAATTCCCTGAGGCGTACCACAGATGTCTTTAGTCTGATTTCTTTTTTTTTTCTCTAAAGATTTTATTTATTTATTTGTCAGAGAGAGAGGGGAGCGAGAGTGAGCACAGGCAGACAGAGTGGCAGCAGAGGCAGAGGGAGAAGCAGGCTCCCCGCTGAGCAAGGAGCCCGATGTGGGACTCGATCCCAGGACGCTGGGATCATGATCTGAGCCGAAGGCAGCCGCTTAACCAGCTGAGCCACCCAGCGTCCCTTTAGTCTGATTTCTAATTCAGCTGAGCCCTGGAGCCTGGAAGTAGGAAATGGAACAGGAGCCAGAAGAGAGACAGCTCCTTCCTTCTCCATCTTTCTGTCTCCTGGGAGCTACGTGCCTCTCTTCTCTTGGTCGACCGTCATCTCCTGCTCACTCATCAACTTCTTAAAGGCCACGGTTGGATATTCTTCATTTTAAGAAAAGGGGTCATTTGGCAGGCCCAAGAGCTCTGAAGAAAACCAGTTTGGGAGGAGAGCCTTCTGTTGGCTGAGGTGAGACAATACAGGCCACTTCCTCTTTTTGTTGGGGATGCCTTCCTCTGTTTTTGAGAACTGGGACAAGGCAGCTACCCCTTGAGCTGCTTCCTGTTGTACTAACTCCCACAGGCTACCTCCAACAGATTTTCAAATAAGACCTGCTTCACCCACTGTGCCAAATTCTGGCAATCACAGTTGATATAAATGCCATCTGAAAAGCCAAAATAAAAAAAAAAAAAGAAGAGAGAAAGAGAAAGAAAGAAAAGAAAAGAAAAAAAGGAAAAATAATTAAGCAAGGTGAGTGGACCCTTGACGTTTCACTCTTTGAGCAACTTGAATAATAAAAGTGTTGGAAAGAACTTCAGTGATTAAATAGTCCCCACAAACTACTCAATATATGTTTTTTGTTGTTGTTGTTTGGTTTTTGGTTGCCCTTTTTTTTTTTTTTTTTTTTTGGTAATAGAATGGTAATGTTAGAATTGGCAGATTCCTTGCTTACTAACTCTGCCAGCAGCAGATCCAGGGATTCAATTACAGTGAAAACAGATGCCCAGTGTTGCTTATTTTTGCTGTCCTTCAAGTCATATATATATCTCATTCTAAGTACCTACATAGAATGAATGAAATAAAGGCTATCTAATTCATTTTTCAGTCACCAGTCCCTTGAATTACAGACCTAACCTCTCTCCTACTACTTACCTAGGCTTTTTATCAGGTCAGTCCTCACAGAACTTCCTATCTTAAACAAAGAAGTGGGGCAAATAAATACTCAACAAGAGGAATAGACTTTCTCGGTGTTTTTGCTTTTCCTTCATAGAAAACACTAAGAAGAGAATCTCTTCTATTTCTAGGTCTAAAAAGATTTTTTCTTCATTTGCTTAGAAATGTATCATTGAAAAAGAATACCTCCTGAATATTTTTAAAATTCCAGGATAGGATAATAGTTAGAATTACCTTCTCATTTCAGAATCAGCTCCTAACCACAGTATCTGTATTCATTCCTGGAAAATGGGTGATGAATGAAAGGGGAACAGCATATAAATCATGTTCACCGATAGTGCAATGCACAGGGAAAATAACAAGATTTATCTTTTAGGCTATAAGAATGTTTCTTCTTCATCTAAGTGTTGTAATTATCTGCTTATACATTTTTAAAATAGAATAGATAGGATTTTTAGAATGTTTAGCTGTCATTGTTGTTTTAATCTGTTCTTTACCACTGAGAAGACAAAAGAAAGGTTCACTGATTATACTTAGTTGTATATTTATTACATAGATTTTTGGAGAATCTCATTTCCTTGTAATTAAATTCTCTGAAGTCCAAGTCCATTACCTTTTTTTTTCTTTAAAGATTTTATTTATTTGAGAGAGAGAGAGAGAGAATACTAGCAGGGATGAGGCACAGGGCAAGGGAGAAGCAGATTCCTTGCTAAGCAGGAAGCCTTACGTGGGGCTCTATCCCAGGACCCTGGTATTATTAACTGGCTGAGCCACCTAAGTGCCCCCAAAGTCCATACCTTTTTTCAAAAGAATAGTAATTTTAATGTCACTTACTTCTTAGATTTCCAGTGTTACTCTGCCACTCTCTTTCCTAAAAAAGAAGATAACTATTAACTGATTTTATAGATTAAGATCTGCAAACATTAGGTCACAAAGGTCATTAAGTTTTTCTGCTTTGGGTGCTCTACATGAGGCAAAATGAAAAAAATTTGAAATTCCCTGGTATTTTTAGAAATGTGCTATATTTTATAACTGCAGGTGATATCATATTCATAACAACTTAGTCTGCTTTCATCTAGAGCTACTTATGGTCTCATTGCCTTTACTAAAAGTAAGCCTAGAATTGTAACCCATTATATTGTGCACCAACAAAAGCGTTATATATGTCTTTTTTCCCCCACATGGCAGAGGATGAAAGAGTTGCTCAGTGGGAGATTTCTTTTAGGCAAAACAAATCAGTTATTTGACAGTATATAGGATCAAAGAGTTGTTTATCTGAAGATGTTTAAGGAGAGTCTAATGATCCTAAGCTTTTTACTAGTAGAAAACATGGAATTGCCTAGTAATGTAAAAATGAAATCAGGAAGCAGAATGTCCTTCTGATCCTTTCTCAGTAAATATCATTCAACTTCATCTTACATTTCAGTTCATCCATTGGTAGATGAGCAATAGCCAGATAACCCACTGAAATTTACACCTTGATGTGTGTGTGTGTGTGTGTGTGTGTGTGTGTGTATGTGCACAAATATATATATTTTTCATATACTAGCTCTAGTCTAAGAAGTGTATTAACCATATGATCTCACAATACTATATTGAGTCTGACATTTAGGACTCTATCCATACCATCAAACCTAAGTAGTGGATTAAACAATGTCAGTTATAAATGAAGTGATATAGACAGCTAATTTGCATCATTTAGATGAAATAAAACATTTGGACTCAGTGTTTGGAGTGAGGCAGATGGAGTAATGGGTCACAGTCAAGGCTCCAGAATCTGACCAACCTGAGTTCACATCTCTTCCTGTGTGACCTTGAAGTTGTTTAAACTTTGAAGCCTCAGTTTGCTCAACTCTAATAGAATTGTCATGAGGAGTAAACACAATCTGACAAACAGTGAGGACTCCATAAATGTTCATGAGAATATTTACTCTTATTTGAGATATAAGGTGTTTTATAGAACAGAGTTTTTCTGTTCAAATGGTTTAAATGTTCCCTAATTCCCCAGGAACCTTGTTAAAATACAGATTCTGGTTTAATAAGCCCAGGGTGGGTCCCATGAGCCTGCATCTCTAACAAGCTTCCAGGTTGGTATCCTTATTGCTGTATCACAAACCAAGGGTATGAAGGAAAAAGAACACAGGTTTTGGATTTATCCATCCATGGACTGGAATCCTGGCTCCACACATGGTAGCAATATGACCTTGGCAAGGTCAAGCTTCCTTATTTCTGAGATGGAAAGAATAATATTACTAATTAAATCAGTTTTCATTTAAATACAAAATGATGTATTCACACAATATGCAAGATATTGTAGGTGCTTCACAAATCTAAATTCAGTTCATATGAAATGCTTTAATGGTCCCTCTAGTATGGGAGACCTATAGTTTCCCTCCTGAAAGAGCTGAAAATTCCAATTGTCTTTGAAAACTTAATTAAAATTCTATTACTATAAAATCAAACATTGACATTGTTTTAAAGCTTGTCATTACATGGCAAGCAAGTCAATTCATACCAGATGTTGTGGAAACAGATTGGGAAAATGCCCTAGGCAAGTAGTGGGCCTAAAGTCACAGTGGATAGAATTTCTGCAAGTGTAGGTAACTGAGAAAAGAATCTAGCTCATGAAGCATTGCATCTTACTAGTATGACTTTTACTTTTTTTAAGTATGGAAAATTAAAAACACATATCACGGGCACCTGGGTGGCTCAGTGGGTTAAGCCGCTGCCTTCGGCTCAGGTCATGATCTCAGGGTCCTGGGATCGAGTCCTGCATCGGGCTCTCTGCTCAGCAGGGAGCTTGCTTCCTCCTCTCTTTCTCTCTGCCTGCCTCTCTGCCTACTTGTGATCTCTCTCTGTCAAATAAATAAATAAATAAATAAATCTTTAAAAAAAAAAAAAACACATATCACAACAGAGAGGTTTAATGAAGCCCACATACCCATTACTAAGCTTCAATAATTACCAGCACATGGCCAGTCTTTTAGTTTGACTCTTACCGTCTTTCTCCATCTCTGAGTTGTTTTAAAGCATCTCCAAAATATGGCATTATGACATCCATAAATATTTCTTTTTTTTTTTTTTTTTAGATTTTATTTATTTATTTGACAGAGAGAGATCACAAGCAGGCAGAGAGGCAGGCAGAGAGAGAGGAGGAAGCAGGCTCCCTGCTGAGCAGAGAGCCCGATGTGGGGCTCGATCCCAGGACCCTGAGATCATGACCTGAGCCGAAGGCAGCGGCTTAACCCACTGAGCCACCCAGGCGCCCCATCCATAAATATTTCAACATATATCTTTAAAGATCTATTTTTTTGGTTACCTGGGTGGCTCAATTGGTTAAGCCACTGCCTTTGGCTCCGGTTATGATCCCAGAGTCTTGGGATTGAGTCCCATATTGGGCTTCCTCTGCTCTGCAAGGAGCCTGCTACTCCCTCTCCCTCTGCCTGCCACTTCCCCTGCTTGTGCGCTCTCTCTCTTTCTTTGTCTGTCAAACAATAAATAAAATCTAAAAAAAAAAAAAAAAAAAAAAAAGATGGGTTTATTTGAGGGGTGGAGGGGCAGAGGGAGAGGAAGAGAATTTTAAGCAGACTCCCTGCTTATGGCAGAGCCCAGTTCAGGGCTGGAGCTCATGATCCTGAGATCATGACCTGAACCAAAATCAAGATCATGACCTCAACCAACTGAGCCACCCAGGCGCCCCTCAATATATATCTTTAAAAATAAGGATCCTGGAGCACCTGGGTGGCTCAGTGGGTTAAAGCCTCTGCTTTCGGCTCCGGTCATGATCTTAGGGTCCAGGGATGGAGCTCCGCATCAGGCTCTCTGCTCAGCAGGGAGCCTGCTTCTCCCTCTCTCTCTGCCTGCCTCTCTGCCTACTTGTGATCTCTGTTTGTCAAATAAATAAATAAAATTCTTTAAAAAAAAAATAAGGATCCTTTTTCTTAAAAAGAAAACCCCTATAATACCATTATAATAATTACTTCAAACAAAAATGCAACTATTGAATTTATATTTAAATTGCCATAAAATTTTTACTATAGGCAATAAGAAATGTGTGTTAAAGCGAATTCAAAATAGCTCAACACTTAAGAACAAAGTAAATACACTTGTTCCCTAACAAACAAAAGAGGCAGAAAAATAATTGTCTCATCTACAGGACTGACCTTCTCAGCATCCCTCTTCTCAGGGCTCCCTCTGGGTCCTAAATGCCAATTCTAGGTGTGGATTTCTGGTCCACATTGTCATTACATGGCAAGCAATAAAATACAGATTTTCTGTATCCTGAGGCTTCTCCACTTAATTCTTTCTAGCTGAGGAGAGAGTGACTGCTTCTCACTTTAGCCAGGAGCAGGGCACTCCTGACAAGCTGATCTGAGGTCTAGGCTCTCAACAGAAAATGTTAGAGCTGGAAGGGATTTCACAGTTCAGCCATTAGATAAGAAAACGGATAGGAGTGTTAAGGGACTAAACCTTGCAAAATTCAGCTGAATTATTGCACGTCTAATCTGACCTTTCTGTGATGATAAAATTTCCATTAAGGAGTTTGATCCTTATTTTACAACATTTGGTTAGTCCCTCTGATTTCCTGCTAAGGTCCAAAATTTCTTTTTTGGTTTGGACATTCAAAAATATACATGATTAGAGTAAAAGTTATTAAAAAAAGATGTAAGGCTTTTCAGTGTTATCTCACCGAAGTCTTCCTTGAACTCATGAAATTTCCATTTAATTTCTAATTATATTTCAAGTATATACATATCAAAAAATATATTGACATTAATATGCATTCATAATATACACATTATATAAAATTAATGTAATGACATCACAGAAAGTTTCCCCTCTTAGAATTTTCTTGTATTGGATATATTTGACGTATAACATAGATATAAGGTGTATGATCTTCTTAGAATTTTTTAAAGAAAGCCCACTCTACTGGCATACTTTTCCAATTCTTTCTTCGTTAGAGTTAGTCTTTGTCTTAAAAATAGGTGAACTTCATTCTCATGCAGATGTCTTCATACAGTCAATTGTTTTGTGTGTTTTAAATTTTTACATGAATTATATACTACACGTACAGTTTGCAAATTGCTTTTTTCATTCAGTATTATATTTCCAAGATTGAGCCATGTAATATATAGATGGGTTTTGAATTGTTCATTTTAATTGCTATATAGAAGAATATGAATAAGCCACAGTTTATTAATTAACTAATTAATTAATTTGCTGACATTAATTCCATGAATGAATGAATGAATGAATTCACTGTCTCTCTGAGGAGCAGTTAGGTTGTTCTATTAGGTGCTATCAATAGGTGCTGTATAGTTTTTGCAAATAGGCCAAATGGCATCTTTGTAAATATATGCTGATTCATTTATTATTTATTAGAATAATAATAAATTAAGGTTATGTAATTGTTGGTTATATATGTGTGGACATACTGTTGATTTTTTTATTAACAAATAATGTATTATTTGCTTCAGGGGTACAGGTCTGTGAATCATCAGTCTTATATACTTCATAGCACTCCCCTTAGCACATACCCTCCCCAGTGTCCCTCACCCAGCCACCCTCACCACCCAGCAACCCTCAGTTTGTTTCCTGAGATTAAGAAGCTCTTATGCTATTGATCTTTATATATTGATCCTATATCCACCAATTTAGTGCTAACTCTTACTCGAATAACTTATCTATAAGTAGATTTTCCTGTGGAGAATCAGATTTTCTTAGCTCACTATTTTCCTTAACGTTTTTTACTGAAGAAGATAGAGATTTTTTTGGTTTATTAGAATTCGAGGGGAAAGAGCTGTTGAAAGCTAGAGAAACATTTGGGTTGGTGGGGCTGTTTCCCGTGGGAAAAACAGCCAAAGCTGGGGGACTACTCACCAAAAGCTCCCTCATGGAGGGTGGAAGATTTTTTAAAGGAGTGTGACCTGCAGAATTTGTTGGGGCCTCATGAGATGATAGATGGCTGTGTAATCTGTGAGGTGATCCTTTCCTCTGTGTCTTAACAGATTTTTAGTAAAAATGAAAATAATCACATGTTTGGTCTCACTGATATTTTTGCAGGAACTTCTGAAAATGTGATGCAGGGACAGTAGGTCTGAAGCTGCCTTGTAACCACTGGAGCAAGGACTCAAACAAGCATGAGGAGGTGGAGCCTGAGATCCTGGGGAGGGACTGCTCAGCCTCCAAAAGGAGAACCTAAGCCAAGTTTCCTCATCTTTTTAGGGTAGGAAAGCTCCAAGTGGTATTTGGGTTTTCAGTGACAGTACCTGAACTGTGTGTTCCCCACACACTGTCAAAAGACAGGGTTCATGTACCTTCCCCCTTAGATTTCTTCTTTCAAGTTTTGAGTTTGCTGCTTTTATGGCTTTCATTGAAATTAGAGTGTTTGTGATCTGTGGAGCATGAGAAAAAAATGTCACCCTCAAATTATCTCCTTAATGGCTTGTCATAAGGGCAGAATTCCATCATTAGATTGATTTCCTCAGGGCCCTCTATTCATGTAATGAATTATGGCCTTCTATTAGCTGGGAAGTAATAAACTAGTATTAGATAACAAATTAATGTTAATATATATTAGTTTATCCATTTAACTCATCTCTATGGGAAAAGGAGAAGACAACAAGGGAAGAGCGTGGAGCCTAAGGGCAAACCACCTGAGTTAACTTCTCTTCTTCCACTTATTAAGTCTGTTATTTAAGGCTATTCCTTAACTGCTGTGTGCCTCAGTTTATTCATCTATGAAATGGAGATATCAATAGTACTTACCACATAGGGTGGCTGTGAAAATTGAATGAGTTCAATTTTGTCAAGCACTTAGAACAGTGCCTGCCACATATAAAGTACTATTTATTATTAGCTTTAATTATTACAATCATCAGAGAGAAAGCAAAACCCTAAAGGAATGTCCCAAAGGACAGGAATAATGAGACAGGGAAAAACTACCTATAGTGTATGACTAAAATTAAACAGTTCAGGGCAATGAAGGGAGGGGGCATCTAGAGTAACACTGGGGGCTCTGAAGAAGAGGTACCAAATAGAAATGTTTTATCTTTTGAAGCTTTACACAGAACAATGTCTAGATTTTACCTGTTTCCAACTAAGGGAGAAAAAGATCAGAAGTACATTTCACTTGCATTGACTCATTTAAAGAATTTGACCAAAAAATAAAACACAGAAAGAACAAAAATCTTAAATAGCATAGCCAATTGTGCCTGATAATCTGAACACGAAGATACGCCCCTGAACAAGAGAGAAGTGACTGATCTCCCAGTCTGTCTTGGTCCTTGCCTCTCAAGGCACTGAAGCACATGTGCACATCTCTTCCCACCTCGGTGTTCAGTGATACTACGTCAGTAGCTTGAAACCGGCTGTGTACCAGCAAGTGCTACAAATGGGGATGATTTCATTTTTATTTTATTTTTTTAAAAAGATTTTATTTCTGTATTTGAGAGAGAGAACAAGCAGAGAGGAGGGGCAGAGGGAGAGAGAGAGAGAAAGAGACACAGACTCCCTGCTGAGCAGGAAGCCCCATGCGCAGGGCTTGATCTTAGGACCCACAGATCACCATCTGAACTGAGGGCAGATGCTTAACTGACTGGGCCACCCAGGCCCCCAGGGGATGCTTTATTTTAGCCAGCTGACTGACCAGCAAGCACACCACTGCTTAACTTGCCTCTTGTAAGGGAGATATCTGGCCACACTGAAGATGCTTCTGGTCTCTGAAGGTATGGATTTCTTTTCCTACAGTGTGAAGCCCAATTGCAAGTTAGTTTCCTCATCTGGTGTTTGGTTGAAGAAACAGCTGGATGTTCCTATATTACAAGAAAAGCTGGCTGATTTGTATCTATATCTCTGTAGAGCAATATTTATGACTAAAGCTACGTAGTGAATGATTTTAGGCATTTTTTTTCAAATTTAAACTCAAGGTACTTCAAAGGTAATCGTGTGGGCCCCTGGGTGGCACAGTCAGCTAAGCTTCTGCCTTCAGCTCAGGTTATGATCCCAGGGTCCTGGGATCAAGTCTTGCATTGGGGCTCCCTGCTCAGTGGGGAGTCTTTTTCTCTCTTTATCCCTCCTCCTGGATCATGCTCTCTTTCTCTCTTTCTCTTTATTTCTTTTTTTTTTTTTTTAAGATTTTTTATTTATTTACTTGAGAGAGAGACAGTGAGAGAGAGCATGAACGAGGAGAAGGTCAGAGAGAGAAGCAGACTCCCCATGGAGCTGGGAGCCCGATGCGGGACTCGATCCCGGGACTCCAGGATCATGACCTGAGCCGAAGGCAGTCATCCAACCAACTGAGCCACCCAGGCGTCCCTTTTTTTTTTTTTTTTAAGATTTTTTATTTATTTTCTCTTTCTCTTTCTTGCATGTGCAAAAATAAATAAATAAAATCTTAAAAACAAAGCAAAACACAATAAGAAAGGTAATCATGTGCTGATTTAAAACCATAGCTGTGTGCAAGCGGTGGCTTCTAAAGGGACTAATTCTCGTATTAATATTCATGTCCCAGATCAGCCAGTGATTCATTTTGGTGTTAATCAGTGCAAGTCTGGGCCAGATTTAGGTAGCAACCAGAGCTGCATCTTGAGACACTAAATCAAGCATACTTCTTTATTTTGGCCAAAACATTGCTATGATAACATGATCTACTCAGAATTTACCAAAACTCATGGGGATGTTTTTGGAGGAGCATTCACTTTCCTGGAGGTAAGGAGTTTTGTGGCATAATCTAGGCCCTGTATCTAACTCTAGGATCTAAAATAAATTATTTCATTTCTCTGGGCTTTGGAATCTTCATCTGAGGGATGAGTTGTGTAATAACAGATAATCTCATATCCCTTCCAGCTCAGGAAGAAAGGAAAAATTAAACCAGCTTATAGCCAGTGGTATATAGTATACAGTGTATGTAAATATGCAAAGTCTATATGGTGTGATTGAAGAGGATACTTTCTGCCACTTCCCCAATATATCTCCCGCACTTATCTTCTGGTCCCATTGAGTCCCTGCATAGGATTAGAGTACATGGCACTGTGACAAGGAAATTGATGAAATAACTATTTCTTCCTACCTTTGTGTCTTGGGGCACATTACTTAACCTCTCTCAGTCTTAGTTTCCTCATCTATAAATGTGTGGATTGAATGCCTTCTTCCAGAGCTGCTGAGGATTAAGTAAAACTAAGTATGAGAACGGGCTTTGTGAGATAGAAAGCATAAAACAAATAATAGCTTCACTGCAGTTTGGAAGATAAGATATCAAAATTACAGTGAAATCCTCCTGGATTAATAATAAGAATAGAATGGTAGTTCTGTCTAGAACACTAAGGTATATACAAAAATCAATTAACTCTTTATAACCCAGAAAACAATTAATAAATACAGGGGTTCTTAAGAGGCAGAAGAGTGGATTTTTCAGTCTGTAATGGTTATCTGGAAGGGGACCAAGTAGCCACCTGGTGATCCTCCTCGACTGGCACCCTCACAGCCCTGCCCTCAACTTTCCGTCACCAGATCATTTCTCAGGGTCACACAGGAAAGTCACATTGTCAGAGCTCAGACAGACTGGTATATAATGCAGAATCTCATTGTATAACTTACAAGGAGAGGTCAAATTGCTGAGGGACTAGACATTTGCCTTTTTTTTTTCTTTTTTGGTCAGCAAGTTCTAGACCTTTATACAAATAATAGCAGCATATAACAGAAAATCCCAAAGTACAGTGGCTTAAACAAGATAGAGTTTCTCTTTCCCATAAAAGAAGTCTGCACAGAGGCAGCTCCAGGCTGAGATAGTGGTTCCAGAGTGTCATCTGGGATATAAGCTTTTATCTTTTTATTCTGCCGTCCTCAGCCTGTGCTTCCCATGCTTGAGATCACCTCATGTCCCAAATGACTGCTGATGGCCCATTGTAATATCCATGTGCCAACAACAGTTAGGAGGAAAGAAGCAAGAATGAAATACCACCTGTTCTTTAGACTTACCATTAGGCCCATAAACATTTCCACTTGCCTGTCATTGGTGAGAATCTAGTCTCATAGCCTTCTCTAACTACAAGGGCAGTTGGTAAATGTAGTCTTTTAGGAAGGTACATTGTTTCCTCCAAATAAAACTGAGGTTATTTTTATTAAAGAGACAAGGAAGAGGATGTTGGGGGTTGGCATTTCACTGCAGCAGTGATTATAATCATAAGGTGGCTGAATGAATGAGCAGAGAGGCTAGATTTATGATTTGTGATTTAAGGTGCTAACGTTTAAGGCTGGACTTCTCAAACTTCTCTGTGAACTAGGAACACCAGGGTTCTTGTTAAAAGTCAGATTCTTATGCAGAATATCAGAGATCAGGATGGAAATTCTGCATTTCTAATTAGCTCCCAGATGATGCTGGTCTATGGACAACACTTTGGGTAGAAGAGCCTAAAACATCATTCCTAAAATTTGTTGGTGTTTTCTCTAACAATTGGAGGACAACGGCTGATGCAACCAGAGTATTACATAGGGATTCATCAGCTAGGGGTGACTTTGGTGTCCAGATTTGGAGCAAGAACTGGCTAAAGCTGAATGCACAGTTTGCTTGAAGTGAACCTCCTACAGCAACTTTTGCATCCAGAGCATCTGCCCTCTAAGCAGACAGGCTGAAATTCCCTAAAGGAAAGAGCTGAGGAAGATGGAGGAGTGAGAGCTGTTGGGGAGAAGTGAGCATGCTGGATGTCATGATCTTGACTCAGAGTTCAGCTCATTATCTATTGCCTGCCTAAGAGAACAGACCATGGCTCAACTGAAGCAGGAATTTAGTTTCGCACTGCCTTGGGAAGGGTCTATGGAAGTCCCCTGGGTAGGGTGGGTAGGGTCAAGGCCACCAAAATGAATATCCACATTTCGCCACCCACGGAAAAGATCAAAACTACAACATCAAATATCCCTTGCTCTGCCTTTCTCCTACTTAGCCCAAACAGACTTCTCCAGATTACATAAGGTAGTTCTTTTTGTTGTATGTGAGGGCCCATATTTCCATCAACTGCCTATTATTACTTGTTAAGCCAATGCAACAAAGCTAGAAAATGTGAGACATCAGGAATGGTTCTATATTTTAAACTCCTGGTAAAATTTTTTTGTGTGGGAAGAAAAGTCAAAAGAGAATTGTAAAAACTCTACTCCTTATCTTAATTATTTATTTTTAATAAAGTTAGAATCTTGACATACATAGTTAACCCTTGAACAACACAAGGGTTAGGGGCACTGACACCCCCCCCCCCACACACAGTTGAAAAACCGTGTATAACTTTTGACTCCCCAAAAACTTAATAATGTCATGCCTTTCCAAGTGTAAGGAAGACTGGAGGCTACATGTTTTAACTGGCATGATGATCATCAGGTAAAGTTTTATATATTTATACAAACAAGTAAACTAGAGAACAGAAAGGGTTAAGAATATCTTAAGATAAAGTACATTTACTTTAATGTAAATAATCACCATATGAGTGGACCTGCGCAGTTCAAACCTATGTCAACTGTGTTCAAAATGCAATGATTGGACTATATAAGATCAAAAGACAAAATTTGAGGCCCCTTGTGACTGTGAGGCCAAAGCCAGTGGTCCTCGTTGCTCCCTGTGATAAGCCTGGGGCTTTGGGACCAGATACTCACCCTCGCTCCCCATTCCCAGTGTGCTTAGGTAGGCTCTGTGGCATCAGTTACTAATTGTCTGTTGGATATCCAGTACTCTCTTCTTCCTCACTAACAAAACTGCAGTTTTGCCTGATGATCATCATGCCAGTTAAAACATGTAGCCTCCCAGTCTTCCTTACACTTGGGAAAGGCCATATGACCCACTCCTGGCTGATAGGATTAGACAGAAGTCTGCTGGGTGGGGTTTCAGGAACATTATTATTTTAATGATAGAAAGCGAGAGACTCTTCTGGCATGTGGATTTTGCCCCTCTTGCTTCCTTCTTTGAATACTGATGTGCTGCCTGGAGGTATAATAGTCATTTTGCTATCAAGAGTATAAAAGTCAAATGCCAAGGTTGGAAGGGCAGAAAGATGCAATAGATCTGGGTTCCTAATAGCGTTGTGGATTTGTCATATAAGGCTTGAACTACCCTCCTTTGGACTTCCTGATATTTGAGAAACATAATTCCTTATTTGGGACTTACTCTTTGAGCTCCACTTTTTCTTCTCCACTCTATATTCTCCCACCCCCCCACCTTCCCCAGTGTTGGTATACTATAAGATCAGTCCTGATGAAAACATATGAAGGCAGACATGACTGAGGAATTGTAACCAAAAGGCAAGAGAGGAGCCACGGATTCTAACAATGGTGATGAGTCTTAGGCTGGTTGCCCTTATAAGGGTGGCTTGATTAGTAAACTCAAGATGCTCTGGACAAGTAGTCTAGAGAAGCACTTCTCACACTTTAACATACAAATAAATCACCAAGGGATCTGGTTAAAATGCAGTGTTCAGTTCAGCAGGTTGTTGGGACAAGTAAGGTGCCATGGGCCCTGAGTGCCCCTTTCATGTCTTCTTGCTGGGTATGCTAAAAATGCAAGGGCCTTGGCTCTTTATTACCAGGGCCATTTCTTAGGGTTGTTTTTGCAGCGAGGGAGAAGGTAACATCCCTCCGGAACCCCCCAAAAGAATAAAAAGCAGGTTTGCTTACTCCTCACTTTAAAAGCAGTGAATTCCCTAAGCTAAGTGTTTCTCAGCTTTGATGCAAACACTGTCCCTGGGCCTCCCCATGTCTCCCCCATGGGACCTGGAGGGGCGAGGGGAACCAATGCAAACCAACAGCATGCTCATGCCGCTTGCTATGCTGTAATAAAATCCTTCAACTCAGGAGTCTTGTGTCCTCTGTTAGTTTTTATGAGACACTAACAAACTCATTTATTAGCTTGAGAGTAGGGTAAAACCGCCAGTCCTTCACAGACCTTAGTATGACTTTTGGGTGGGACCCAAAAGTCTGCCTTTCTGATAAGCTAAAGGGGAATTCTGTTGCCACTAGTCTACCCACTACACTTTGCATAGTAATAATCTTGAGATTTCAAGTCAGCAAGCTACTTTACAGGTTTTTTTTTTTTTTTTAAGATTTTATTTATTTTTCAGAGAGGGAGAGAATGCAAGTACAAGGGGAAGAGGCAGTCAGAGGGAGAAGCAGGCTCCCTGGTGAGCAGAGAGCCCAATGCAGCACTCGATCCCAGGACCCTGGGATCATGACCTGAGCTGAAGGCAGACACTTAGTCAACTGAGCCACCCAGGCATCTGCTACTTTACAGTTCTCAGACAGACCTTCCTCACCTACAAAATAAGATGAGTTTGACGATCTCTTCCCATTCTAACTCAGTGATTCCAGGTCCCAGTTACCATCAGCAGTTGGGGCCTCTTCTCATTCATTCATTCCTTCAATCATTGTCTTTATCCATTATTTGCAAGGCACCAGGAAGAAGAAGGATGAGCAATTTCTCTGCTCACAGAGTTGGGCAATGAGCAGTAGAAGCTGCCTCAGAGATACATATATGGATAGTACCAAATAAGTCAGTTGCCTCTTTGAACTATCATTCTTAGGTTGAATGTCCATACAATTTATTCCAAACCAGGACACTTTTGAGAGCTAAAAGGGGATGCTATTAGTTACACTAATAATAAAAGTTACACTAATAGTTACACTTGGATGACAAGTGTAAATTTGCTCAGTCCTAGGTCATATTCTCAGGGACTCAGAAAGCTGTAGTTCTATCCAGATTTTCTTTTTTATTTTTCTTTTTTCAGTTAAAATGAACATTTATCAAGCCCATATTAAATGCCCCCCCTCCAATCTGTATACAATTCCCTTCACCCTGCTGTTTCTCCTCATTTGGGTACATTGTATGTCCACTAATTTTTTACAGTTATGCAGCCTATAATTATACAGTCCTATAATGTATAGCATCCTTATTCAGAATATCAGAATCTTTTTAGAAAGTGATGGATAGGGCACCTGGGTGGCTCAGTGGGTTAAGCCGCTGCCTTCGGCTCAGGTCATGATCTCAGGGTCCTGGGATCGAGTCCCGCATGGGGCTTTCTGCTCAGCAGGGAGCCTGCTTCCTCCTCTCTCTCTCTCTGCCTGCCTCTCTGCCTACTTGTGATCTCTCTCTGTCAAATAAATAAATAAAATCTTAAAAAAAAAAAAAAAGAAAGTGATGGATAGCAGAGTGATGGTCACAGCTAGTGGCAATGTGTTTCATTTTATTTTTTATTTTTTTTAAAAGATTTTATTTATTTATTTGACAGACAGACATCACAAGTAGGCAGAGAGGCAGGCAGAGAGAGTGAGAGGAGGAAGCAGGCTCCCTGATGAGCAGAGAGCCCAATGTGGGGCTTGATCCGAGGACCCTGAGACCATGACCTGAGCCGAAGGCAGAGGCTTAACCCACCGAGTCACCCAGGCACCCCAATGTGTTTCATTTTAAAGTTTTTTTCTTTCTTTGTTTTGAGAGAGACAGAGAATGAATGAGAGAGGACAAGCCAGGAGGAGAGGCAGAGGGAGAAACAGACTCACCTCTGAGCTGGGAGCCCAGTGTGGGGCTTGATCCCACGACCCCAGGATCATGACCTGAGCAGAAGGCAGATTCTTAACCAACTGAGCCACCCAGGTGCCCTGGCAATGTGTTTCATTTTAAACAAGTATTGAGAAGAACTCATTACTTTCCATGGAGATGCTGGTCTGGTCTGGTGCTCCAGTCATGATAAACATCAGTGACAGCTGCATATTTGTCACTCAGAAATTGAATTGGAATCAACCGTGGCCTCTGGCTTCTTCCGCAAAGCTGAGTGTGTTTGATTCCCTATCAGTAAACATTTTGAAAGCCTGTGTGTTCTCTACATACCTGTCAGGGATTGACTCTAGACCAGTGGTAAACTCCAGGTCAGTGGTCAATTCTAGGTCAGCAGTCAGTTCCAGACATGGTGTGGAGAAATTCCCAGCTAGGAAGAACCAGTCAGGTTCTGAAATGTCTTCAGTGCTTCAGGGAACCAGTCAGGAAGAACCAATCAGGGCCTTCTGGAGCATGGTGCAAGTGGGGAGTGCAGGAGGCTCCCCAACTCAAGGAGGGAGGTAGCCAGGCCCTTCTGTGATCCAGACTTTCTAATCCTCTCTTCCCTCTTCACCCCTCTCCTTCCCTCCTGTTAGGTCCTTAAATGTCCTGTTGCATTACCCTGAAAGTCCCTCACAGAAGAGTGAGTTGCTCTGCCCAGTTGAAGATAGCACCAAGTCATTACATAATCCCTCTCAGCGCTCAGAACTCTGAGCAGCTTCCCTGGAGGTGGGTGGAAATAACCCACCATTTCAGTTTTTATAACCCATGCAGGAGTGAGACTGTTATTTTTAGGGCACAGTAATTTAAAAGCTCTTGCTGGCCTGGGGGGAAATGTCTTCAGTGCTCCAGGGAAACGAAGTGGGTTCTGTCTTTTCTTTTGAAGCCTGTGTCTAGGATGAGTTCTTTCTTTATAGTAACAGGAAACAGTGCGCTGCTGGCTGGCACCGCGGGTGCTAACCATAGCCAACTTAGAGACCCTCAAATTGTTGGAATTCAGGGCAGCCTTCTGCTTTATGGCCTATGCAGTAGATAAACTTAGTATCCTTAATTCCACTTTTAAGGGGAGGGATCAGGATGATGTCTTTTGTTCCAAATGACCCATTGTCAGGTACCTAAAGGGTGAATTTTCCTTAGTTTGGTTTCCCCCAAAAGCAAACCCTGAGGCAAGGGTGCAAATAGTTTATTCAGGGAGAAGGAAATGGTGGAGAGCCAATAAGACAGATGTTAATCAGCAGTTTTCTGTCAGCAACTGGGGCTTGATCCTGCCCAGGCCTATCTGAGAGTATGCTGGGATGTTCCTACAAATTGTCCCGCTGAGTGAAAGAATGGGAGTATTTATACATTTATCCCTCAGTGTCTTGGTTTGCTCCAGTGTATTAGCTCTCTGACACTTCAGGCCTGTCCTAGAGTGGCCCCAACAACGCCCACTCCCCAAGGTCAGAAAATGTCCCCAAACAGAGGGACATGAGCAGTCCTTTAGGGAGGCAAAGGACATTGGGGTGGGGCACTGACAGACTCTGCCACAAGAGTCAGAGTCCTATTCATAAATGGGCTGTGTGTTCCTTACTTAAAAGACAGTACAGTCTTTTGAAAACCCACATTTGCCTTGCAGGATCTGTTTGCCTTTAAAGTAAAGTAGCAGAAAATCCAGCCATAGCTATCGCTGTGAAGCAAATGCAAATTAGCACTGAAGCCTTCACCATTTGCAGTTCCCAACCCCCTTCTACAACTGTAGGCAGAGCAAATGAGGTCACCCTCTCCCTGTAGAGTCAGCACAAGTCTGGGCAGATGACACTCAGCTGAAAACGGAGACAGCAGCATTTGCAAGACATCGGAAGGAATGGGGCCTCAGACTCCCTCATCTATATGTAGACAATGCAGGTAACATTTTTAAATACCTATGATGGTCATGACAATGAAATCCAGTGAGGAATGGATGCCCAGCAGAGTACCAGTGCCCATATTAGAGCTCTTGCAGATAAAGAAGAAGGCTCAAATATGTTGTTTTAATTCTTCTGAAAAGAGAACACTTTTTTCTTCTTCTTGTTCATAAGAATAATATATACTTCTGGTAATGGCAGAAAACTTAGAAAATACAGGAAAAGGTAAGGGAGAGAAAAACCTACAGTAATTCCATGTTCCTCTCTTTACAAATATGTAAACAAAATGGATTAACTTAGAAGTATGTAATTACAATACAGATCTTTTATAATATAATCATATATTGGAACCAGTTGGGACCCTTCCACATACATGATTTGGTATCCATTTTTCATATAGTGTATCATGGGCTGTATGATTCTGCATGTCACTGACAATTCTTCAAAATGTTTCTGTCACCTGTGGGGCGCCTGGGTGGCTCAGTGGGTTAAAGCCTCTGCCTTCGGCTTGGGCATGATCCTAGGGTCCTGAAATTGAGCCCCACTTCGGGCTCTCTGCTCATCAGGGAGCTTGCTTCCCCTCTCTCTCTGCCTGCCTCTCTGCCTACTTGTGATTTCTGTCTGTCAAATAAATAAATAAAATCTTTAAAAGAAAAAGAAAAGTGTTTCTGTCACCTGAATCATATTCCATCACCTGGATATACTATAAACTGTTTTGCCATTCTTCTATGAATTTGTGGTGAACACCTTCGTACTGACCACTTGACCTTTGGGTATTTCATTGAGGTATTCTCTCAGGTGTGGGATTGCAGAGTCAAATGACAATGAGACCAGAAGTCTGAGGACAGAGTTGAGGGGAAGCCTCCTAACCGGGAAATCTGTGACATACGAAGATGGCTCTCCTTGGCTGTGGAATTGCAGACCAGGCCTGCCAACATACAGATCAGAGTCCTTAGGCTTGCAAGAACCCTAGAGATAACCTCTGCCCACACCCTCTTTGTTGTTTTTCAGATAAGGAAACTGAGTCGCAAAGATTTGCCAGATTTGACCAGGCCATCAGACTCCAGATTTGGGCTGTTTTTAGAAATTAAATTACATCATGGCACTGAAAATGGAATGGCCAGACGGCTAGCTGCCCAGCCAGAAGTGAGGCTATGTTCTTCTGGTGCTTGGGAACCTGAAAGAGCACCGCCTTCCCCATCAGCTGATTACACATAATAGGATAAAATATCTCTTCCTACACTTGGAAGAAGCACAAGGGTTGGTGAAGTGCCTAGGAACAAAAATAAACCAGAAGGCGCATAGTCCATTGAATCAGGACAAGTCAATGAAAGCTACACTGGGAAAGGCAAAGCACTTTGGAGAGAGCAGATAATTCTTTTCTTGTTTGCAGAATGGATACTGGGGCTCCAGGAATGAAGTAGATCACAGACATTGGCAGAGTGCCGCTCATATTCTCTCAGCACACAGCATTCTCAGATATGTCATCCACTTCCTACTGCATGCACCTGAGAAGTTTTCCCTGAGGGCTTTCCCTAGCTAAAGGAGCCTTGTTCAGGGCCGTCTGGACAGGCAGCCTTGAAGTGCAAGAAGATACCTTCTGAAGCAATGCTCAACCAGTGACCTATGGGAGACAGTGTCTAAATATCCCTGTTTACTTGTCCCTTGGGTAGCACATCTTTATATCATCTTACCAGGTCCTCAGTGGAATTAGGTCCCAGATGCCTATGGCAGTGACCTGCTTATTATCACATTCTGTACTGAGTTCCCTTTCCTGCCCTCTCTCCCTTTCCTAGTCCCCTCCCAGTCTGGCATCACCCCCAACTCAAATCCTTGTATCAGTGTCTGCTTCTAGGGGAACCCAACCTAAGGCAATGCAGACCTTTCAGAATTAGTTGTAGGAAATCCTAAAAAGGAAAACTTCAGTTAGTAGAGTAGACATAAACTGACACAAATGTTAGAATTAGCAGATAAGGACATTCAACCATTATTATCACTGTATTTTATGTTTTCAAAAAAAATGGAAGAAAAATTGAACATACTAAGATGAGACATGGAAGATACTCTAAAGTCCAATAGAACTTCTAGAAATAGAAGCACCCCAAGGTACATATGGGTGATGGATGCAGTGGAGAAGGAACCCAGGGTAAGAGGCAGAGGCCAAATTATTATAGTTAGGATTAAATTCAGATATATAAAACAGGGTGTGTGTGTGGGGGGGTAATTAGCAGTACCTTAAACAAGAGAGAAGCTTATTCTTGTCTCATGTAAAAGAATTCTGGAACTAGGCAGTGCGTAGCTGAAAGGGCAGCTCCACTCTGTCATCAGGGACTCAGCCTCCTCTCCAGCAGTACTATTTGTGATAGCTTTCAGCTTCAAAGTCATCTCATAGGTGGTAGCTAGAGTTGCCAAGGTGGCAGCTAGAGCTCCAGCCATTACATCTATATTCTAGGCAGCACACAGAAGGAAGAACAGAAGAGCAAAAAGGGACCCTTCTTAGCAGGTTAATTCCATTTAAGCAGTGTGTCTGGAAATCCCACTGAACTCTACCACTTAGATCTAATTGCTTAGAACTTCTTCATGTGGCAGGCCCTCGCTGCAAGGCTTAAAAATGTACTGTCTTGGGGTGCCTGGCTGGCTCAGTCAGTTAAGTATCTGACTTCGGCTCAGGTCATGATCTTAGGGTCCTGGGAATGAGCCCCCCACTCAACGAGAAGTCTGTGTCTTCCTCTCCTGCTACCCCTCCCTCCATTCATGCTCTCTCTTTCTTTCTCAAATAAATAATCTTTAAAAATAAAGGAACAAACTGTCTTAGCTGAATACATTGTTAAAATCAGAGTTGTGTTACTAAGTAGGGAGGGGAGAATATTTGTTGTCAGGTGACCAGCAATCTCTACCTTACAAAGAAAGATTCAAGGATTAGAGATGTTTGGTGTGAAGGCAGGAATGAGAAGGACAGAAAACAAGGGTTAGTTGATTTTATGTTTTTGGAATAACTGAACCAATTAGATCTCTACTTTGCATCTACCTCACACATGCAGAGCACAGGCAATCCAGACAAAAACAAAAACAATTTTTTAAAAAAGCTCTGCATCAGTTATCACGACTGCATGACAAACTGCTCCAGATTTTAGTGGCTGAAAATAGAAAAATTGTTTATTTTGCACAATTTTATGGGTTGGCTGGCCTCTCACCTAGAATCACATATGCTGCTGCAGTCAACTGGCAGCTTCCTTGGGTCTGGAGCATCTAAGATGGCCTGGGGCCTTAGTTCTGACTCATCTGAGCCCCTCTCCCCATGGTCTGTCCTCATTCAGTCATCCAGCTCAGTCTTTCTTACATTGTGGTAGGAACATTCTAAGACAAGGAAGAGAGAAGCTGCAAGGCCGCTTGTGGCCAAGGCTCCAGAACTTGCATATTGTCACTTCTCCTGCATTTCATTAGCCAAAGCAAGTCACAGGCCAGACCAGATTTAAGATGTGAGAAATAGACTTCGCCTTTGATGGGTTGCTACAAAGCTGTTGTTAAAGGGGCATGGACACAGGGAGATGTGATTCACTGGGAACCATACTAGTAACAATCTACCATAGACTCTCTAAAGAAACTAAATGAACTGCTTGGAGGGCTCTAGGAATGAAGTCTTCCCCTTTCTGGGATCTTTGGCTCTTATAACCTCAAACTTACTCCCTTTTTGTTAATTCTAAAGAAAAGTCTGCTCATAAATAAGCCCTGGCCACCTAAACAGAACTCTCAGAAGAAAGAGACTAATACATACACTACCAGAGAATATCAGTATAAACTATCTTGAAAAAAATCTATCTAGTCTTTTAATCTTAGGTATGTACAGTTAACAAAGGACTATCAAAAATACTAAGAATGTTTGAATTATGAAAAAGAAATACCAAATCAAAGGAAAAATTAACCGCAGAGGACATGGAGATAAATCAGAGAACAGAAGGAGGCATGCTCAAATACATAACCAAACAAAAAAAACTTAGAGGACTTCAAAGAGATTTGAGAAGCTATTACATTTATAAAACAAAAACAGAATACTGTGGGTGGGAGGAAACAGGAGCACAAGAAAAGAAACATAATGGCAGTTTAAAAAATCAGTAGAGAGCTTGGGGGGGTAAAGGAAGTCACCTAGGAAATAGGTGATTTTGCTTTGAGCAAAATCAAAGAAATGGAAAACAGAAAAGATGGTGAACATAGAAAGCCACTCTACAAAATTTAATCTCTAAATAATAGGAGGTCAGTGAAGGGAGAATTTGGAAACCAAAGGAAGGAAGTTATTAAAGAAATATGGAACAACATTTTCTATAGCAGTCTGTAGTTTGAAAGAAACTTCTGAGTGCCTGGTATAATACGTGTTTTAAAAAGACCCAAGTCTAGAGTGAACCATTAGAATATCATGGATTAAGAGAACCTACAAGTTTCCTAGGAGAATAAGAAACAGCAGGTAATCAATGAAGGAAGAAGATTAAGACATCAAACTTATCAGACATGAAAGAGCTTAGAAATTTTGTCTCTCAAGTATCCTTTCTGCAGAAGGAAGATGTGATAAGTATGACACAGTAGAACTCCCCAAGGAGTGCTGTAAAAAGGTATTCTAGCATATCAACTGTTTAACTAGCCTAAATACAGTCAGTTCACATTAGACAAAAACTCAGTGGGCTTTCACAGAATTTTTTTTTTAAGATTTTTATTTATTTATTTGACAGAGAGAGAGAGAGAGAGATCGATCACAGGTGGGCAGAGAGAGAGAGAGAGAGGGGAAGCAGGCTCCCCGCCAAGCAGAGATCCTGATGGGGGACTCCATTCCAGGACCCTGAGATCATGATCTGAGCCAAGGGTAGAGGCTTAACCCACTGAGCCACCCAGGCGCCCCAACACAAGAATGTTTTTAAGAAGCATGAAATAAATTTCAAACAATAGGGAAAAGGAATAAGAAGCTAAATAATTATAATCATGTGGTGAAAAAAGCATGTTTCTTTTGTCAATAGCAAAAAACCAACCAATTCGAAACACTAGAAAATAACTATACAAATGAAGCAAAGGAAAATGTGGTATACTTTTGAGGCAGGGATAGTTTAAGTGTAGCAGACTTAGTGACTTGCATTAATGGCCCTATTAATAATGACTATCCTGTATCCACCTTTTCTGTACACTCCCTACCAACACCCCAACTCTGCCATAGGACTCGACTTAGCTCATAGTGGTACACTAGCAAATGATCCAAGAAGAAACATGAAAAGTTATTACATGTTTTAGCTCTCTCTCTTGAAGCCCTGCCACCACCATGAGAACAAACCAAGGTTAACCTGTTAGAAAGATATGAAAAATACATAGAAGAAAACTAAAGTCATCAAAGCCAAGGCAATTCTAGACCAGCCAGCTCCTAGCCTAATCCAGCAACGAAACATAGCCACGGCAATGAGTCCATTAGAGATTGACCAAGTCCAGTCAGATGAGCAGAACCACTTAACTGACCTATACTCTCATAAGAAATATCAGATCATTATTGTTTTAAAGGACTAAGTTTAGGAGTGATTGTTATGCAGCAATAGCTAACTAATTCATAAATAAAAGAGTATTTATTTGACTTAGATGCTAAGAATACTCTTCAAGTGATAAAGAGAGCATGACATTGGCCCTGTTGTCAAGAAACAGGGATGGGTGAATTTGTATCCATCCCACTTGACTCAGCCAGCAGCAATATTTATATCATCACAATAATGTAAACTTTGTTTCTTAGATTTCAACATTTAGGAGTAACTTAAAACCCAGAAGACTTCATTATGGTTACAGAAGAGAATGTAACTTTTATTGATCTAAGAAATGTAAAGGAGAGCTGAAAACAAGTGGGGGGAGAAAGAAGGGTTGGAGAACAAAGGGGAGTAAGAATAGTAGTCCCAATATGTTCATCTTACTTGATAGAAGGAAGAACTATTGATAGATGTTTATGGAACAAAAACCAGAGGTTTAAGTATATTATTTAAAATTGCAAAATTAGGGACATCTGAGTGGCTCAGTGGGTTAAGTGTCTGCCTTCCTCTCAGGTTATGGTTTCAGTGTCCTGGGATTGAGGTCTGCATCGGGATCTCTGCTCAGCAGAGAGCCTGCTTCCCCCTCTCTCTCTCTGCCTGCCTCCCCGCCTACTTGTGATTTCTCTCTTTCTCTCTGTCAAATAAATAAATGAAATCTTTAAAAATAAATAAATAAATAAATAAATAAATAAAATTGCAAGAGTAATCGGTGATGAGGAAGAGGTAGAAAGCTGAACTAAATTAACACTACCTCTTTTCTGTTCTTCTAGCATGAGAAGTTGATTTTTTAAATTGAGGTATAAAATACATACAGGGAGAAGCGCCTGGGTGTCTCTGTTGGTTAACTGTCAGCCTTTGGCTCAGGTCGTGATCCCGGCGTCCTGGGATCAAGTCCTGTGTTGGGCTCCCTGTTCAGCAGCAAGCCTGTTTCTCCCTCTGCTTCTCACCCTGCTTGTGTTCTTTCTCTCTTTTAATTTTTAATTTTTTAAAAGTAAACTCTATGCCCAGCTTGGGACTTGAACTCACAATCCTGAGATCAAGAGTCACATGCTCCACTGACTAAGCTAGCCAGACATCCCCAGTGACTCTCATTCTTCACTCAGGTCATTTTTACTTCCTGTTTCCTCTACCTGGACTACTTTGCCTCCAGATTTTTGCAAGGCTGACCTCTCACCATTCAAGAATCAGCTGTCAGAGGCTTAAGGGAAGGCCTGGGGGCTGGAACACTTGGGAACTGACTGGTCACCCCTCTATCTTCTTGTGGTTATAGGGCATCTCTCTGTGGTTCCGTTCTGTGTGCTAGTTTGAGCTTCCTCACAGCATGGCAATTTCAGAGCAGCTGGACTCTTTTCTATGGCAACTGAAAGTTTCAAGAGAGTATTCTGGCAAATCGGAAATTTTATCACCTTTTATGGCCTAGCCTTGGAAATCCCAAGTATTGTTTCTGCTGATGTATTGTGTAAGTCACCAATCCACCCAGATTTAAAGGTCAGGAAAATATACTCTACTTCTTGATAAGTGAATGGTAAGATTCTAGATGAGCATGTGGGATGGAAGATTGTGGCCAATTTTTGTAAAATATACTCAACCATACTGCCCCATACTTTATGTGGTTTTCTTCATAGTACTTTTTATTATTGGATATTATTTCTTTGCTTTTGATCAACCACCTCCCTTTACTAGAATATGTGCCATAAAAGGGCAGCATCTGAATGGTACTGGCACATAGTAGGTATTCAGTGCATTTGTTCAGTAAAATGATAAGACTTTTGTAATAGGGGACCTATAGATGCCTCAGGTTAATAAACCAAGTTATGGAAATATAAGCACATTATGTAAGGATGTGGACCTAACCACTCAAAGAACTAGAACAGAAATCATTAAAGGAATTACCTGTGTGGTGCAAGATGGGGAGAAGAAGTGGAGGATGGAGAGTGAAGAGCTTTCCTATGGCACTTGGGGGGGGGGATTAAAATCCATGTACTTTTATCTCTTTGATAATTAAGGCTTTGAAAAAAATTAAATGGAAAACAATCATTGTAGAAAATATGGAAGAACTGGAAGAGAGCAAAAAACTAACTTATGAGGCTTTTTTTGTGATACCACTACCCAGAGAAAGCTTTTATGAACATTTTGATCTATTACCTTGTTGTTGAAAATAGGCACTTCTGAGTCTTGCCTTTTAATCTTCCTTGCATTAATTCCACTGTGAGGATTGCTCTGGGGCAGAAATACTGCCTGGCAAAGGTATGAGACCTAAAGATTCTGTTACTTCTTGTTTCCGCTACTTAGAGGTCTGCATAATTATGCCCTTTGTCTTTTTTCTTTCCACCCCTGGCAATTGTCTTGTACCCACTCTTTCCCTGCCCATCTTTCTCTCTTGCTCAAGGACTTCATAAATTTGTCACGGTCTCCATCTCCTCAGCCACAGGACAGAGGTGTGTCTTGGTTACCTATTGATACATAACAGACTACTCAAAACTTAGGGACTTAACCACCATTTTTATCACTTTGCACAGTTCTATTGGTCAGCAGTTTGAACAAAGCAAAGCCCTGTCATCTCTGTTCCACAGGATGTCTGCTGGGGCATAGTGTCCATCACGTCTGATGGCTCCTCTAGGATCACTGTCCAGAGTGGGGGGTGAGTGCCGTTGGGAAAGGTTTAATTGGGATCATATGACTGGGGCTTTACCTTAACCCTGGCTGCTGGGTGCCTAGCTTCTCCATGCGGTGTCAGAGCTTTTCCCTCTCCACGGGTTCTCTCCAGGGGCATAGTCAGCCCTCTTGCGTGGCAGCTCAGGGATCCCAGGAACCTGGACCTGGAACTCTACCTGCATTCTTTTGGCTAAAGCAAGTCACAGGCCCAGTCCAGATTCAAGCGGAAGGGAACACACAGGCATGAATACCAGGAGGCATGGGTCACTAGGGCCACCAAAGTAACAGATTGCCAGTGAATCAGATGGATGTGAATTCAAATCCTGTCTCCTTGGCTTGCTAACTATATTTCTTGGCCTGATTTCTTTCTGTTTTGTTGTTGTTGTTTGTTTGTTTGTTTTTGACGATGAAAACATTTATTGAATTTAAACATCATCTATAAAGTCAAGTGGGTACAATCATTGCATGGTGTTTCATAGAAAGGACCTGAGCATTAGAAAGAAGTGCAGAGCGATAGTGGGGTTGTGTTTGTCACCAAGGCTACAGCACTCATAATGAACATAATTCAGGTTGTTCGTGACCACCAGTTACATTTACTTGTGCCTGTGGGCTTTGTCCTTGGATGTTATCTAGACAAAGAATGATGAAAAGCTAACTGCCTCTGGAACAAGAGTGTATTGTTTAAGAGGGAATTGAGATGCAGTGAAGGAGTCACCTGGAAGTAAAGGCTGTGACTGAATTCTGGAATATTTACATTTTAAAAACGAGGAGAGAAATAAAAATTCATTCATAAAAATAAAACAAAAGAAAACAAAAACAGATGTGCAAACTGTAAACCTGATGGACCCAGGGAAAAA
Organism: Mustela nivalis; assembly: GCF_964662115.1. NCBI lineage: Eukaryota > Metazoa > Chordata > Mammalia > Carnivora > Mustelidae > Mustela > Mustela nivalis. Next base: position 145,146,821 of record NC_139020.1, read on the forward strand.
TGAGCTCCTGGTAACCTGAAGACACCTTTGGGAGGGTTTTAGGTTTCCAAAGATCCAGAAGTTGGAGCCAATGGTATTTCGATCTGAAAAAAAAAAAAAAAAAAAAAAAAAAAAAAAATCAGCAAAAAAATAGATATTGTTGTATGGTTCTAATAGTGAAGAATTTCTTCTGTCTCTCCATCTTGAGTTACTTTCTTTTATTTACCAACCTCTTCACTCTACTTCAAGTTTACTTGCTCTTTTCTTGCCTCCCTAATTTCCTCTGCCTAGGAACCCTTTATTTTGTCCAAACCCTGGAGCCTCAAGAAGCCCTTCCCATTCATTGGTTCATTTGCTTTGTTTTTCAGATTCTACATGTATGTGAAATCGCACTGTACTTGTCTTTCTCTGTCTGACTTATTTCACTTAGGTCCACCCTCCCCTATAGAAGAGAAGTCCCTTTAAGCGTAGTCACCATAACTGGTTACCACCCATACCGGAGAAACAGAACTCAGATCCCACAAGAGGCTCTAGAAACACAGACCTTCCTCCTGGCCTCCAGTCTCTGTTGCTTTAACTAGGAGGCTCCTCCCCAAGGACTGTTTGAGTCTCCTTTGTCCTGAGATTTGTAAGCAAATGACCTTTAACCCAGTGAGACTCTCCTCGGGCAATCCCCACTAATCTTCTTAGGTGTTAATATTTAGCATTACCTTGTACTCTTCAGGTGCCAGGAAATGCAGCTGCCAACAGCCTTATCAGCAAAACCTGATGAAACACTTCCCCTTGCTTCTTTCCTGTTCTTGTTTGATGGAGATTTCTGCTCTGGCAAGGGGTCAGTAGAAGTGACATCCGTTTTTCAGTGAAAGGAACACACTGCAAAAGGTTTGATGAAAGGCATAGAAGCTGTTTCTCGGAGTTGCTCTCTGCCACAGAATAATTAGTCTGTTATTAAAGGCCTGTAATGAAGGTACCAGGAAGGTGATCTGTTCTCTTCCAACTTTAGAGAGTGGATTCTGGCTTAGTAGGTCTGGGGTGGAGCCTGAGTTTCAGCATGTGTAAGATGCTTCCAGAAGATACTGGGCTGATATGCTGATCTGGAGACCATACTTAGCAAGGAAATGCTACTAAGTCTTAAGGAAGGTGAGGGACAGGCTATGAACATCTTTCTGCCGCGCAGAGGGGCAGCAAACAACTCTCAGTTTTTCCAGGCATTTCCGTGTAGCAAAAGAACCTGGGCTTTGGGGACAGACAAAGAAAGCGCTATTCTAATCTTGGCTTTCCACCCACTGGGTGGTCATGGGCAAGTCACTTAGCCTCTGTGAGACTTAGTTTCCTCTTTGGTAAAACAGAGAGTGGAGACAACGCGTGCCTTACTAAGTTGCCCAGGAGACTTTGCGACACAATGGGTATGATGGTCTTGCAGAATGCCTGGCGCATTTAGACCCTCTGTAAATGGTGCCATGTCTCACTATTGCAAAGATGGAACCGAGAGACCTGAACCAGAGCCTGCTATCTTCTGCTTTCCTATATTCAAGGTGAGGACTTGGCTTTGTTTTCAAGGGCCCAAAGTTAATAAACAGCAGTTTAGTGGGTGTGCTCCCCATGTTCAGACAGTTGCTCTGCTTTGATGGATACACTTGAGTCACCCTAGGGCAAAATGAAGTAATGCTTTGGAATTGTGATGAGAAGGCCTCTTTCTTATTAGATGTCACACCCTCAGATGTTAAGGTATCTTTCATAGACTTTTCTGTTAAGTTCCTGTGACAACTTTGTCACAGACCTTTATCAAGTGACAGAAAATGAAAATACTTCATAGTTCCTATGGGTTCAAGTTAATTTTCTTGCCCCATACACACAAAAATCATTTTCTCTGGATCCATGTGTTCCATTCCTAAGCCTCTGGCTTGCTCAGACTTCCTAGTTAAGCAACAAAACCTGCAAATCTTTATTTTATTTTATTTTATTTTATTTTATTTTATTTATCAGAGAGAGAGAGGGGGAGAGAGCGAGCACAGGCAGACAGAATGGCAAGCAGAGGCAGAGGGAGAAGCAGGCTCCCTGCCGAGCAAGGAGCCCGATGTGGGACTCGATCCCAGGACGCTGGGATCATGACCTGAGCCGAAGGCAGCTGCTTAACCAACTGAGCCACCCAGGCGTCCCAAAAACCTGCAAATCTTTTAAAGATCTGTTTGCTGGAACTTTCATATAACTTCAAAATAACGACAAAGTGGGTCTGCTGACAAGCAGGAAGTAGAACTCAACTTTTCCCCACCGTGTGTTTTTGCCTGTTTTGACTGCTGCTGTTGGCACCTACATGTTGTCTGACTGTTACTGATGATTCAGCAGAAGCCACCAGGAGAACCAGTTGTTTTGTGCCCGAGAACACCCTCTTGCTGGCTTGATTCTCTGGCAATGATGATGGCAACCTGATTTCTGGAGGTGAAACTTCTGGTTTTCTCTCTCCAGATGTAAGTAGCAACAACATAGACTTCTCTTTACTTCAAAGACTAGTTAATGTTAGCAGAGTGAAAAAGACTGTATCTTGAGCACAGTCATTTTCTCTAAGTTCTTAAACTGCAGTTGCTACAATTTTTGACTTAAGATATCAAAATGGGGTATTGGGAGGTGTAGACTATAGAGTGAACAAAGGAAGAAAATAAATGGAGTAACACTGAATAGTGACTTGGGGAAATCAGAGATGCTGCCCAAATGGTTTACTTCAGTAGCAGTGAGTACATGTTCACCAAGGTGACAGAGATTTCAGAGACCTCCTAAATTCAAGTTCAGATTTTTAACTTTAAAGCTTTTTAACACTAATCAGTGTTTAAACTATGTTACATTTAAGAAACAAAGGTAGGCCATGAGATAGGCTAATTATTTGGAGGAAAACTTGATGAAGAAAAAGTATGAACACAAGCAGGAGGCATTTAAATTTGTTTTAAAAATTTTTAAGGGACACCTGGGTGGCTCAGTTGGTTGGACGACTGCCTTCGGCTCAGGTCATGATCCCGGAGTCCCGGGATCGAGTCCCGCATCGGGCTCCCAGCTGCATGGGGAGTCTGCTTCTCCCTCTGACCTTCTCCTTGCTCATGCTCTCTCTCACTGTCTCTCTCTCAAATAAATAAATAAAATCTTAAAAAAAAAATTTTTTTTAATTTATTAAAAAATGTATTTATTTCTTTATTTGAGAGAGAGAGAGAGAGAGCATTAGAGGGGGAAGGTCAGAGGGAGAAGCAGACTCCCTGTTGAACGGGGAGCCTGATGCGGGACTCAGTCCCAGGCGTCTGGGATCATGACCTGAGCAGAAGATAGTCACTTAACCAGCTGAGCCACCCAGGCACCCTTTAATTTTTAAATTTTTATTTTCTTATTTTTTAAAGATTTTATTTATTCATTTGAGAGAAAGAGAACAAGCAGGGCGGGTAGCAGAGGGAGAGGGAGAAGCAGGCTCCCCACTCAGCAGAGAGCCCAACGCCTGGCTCAGTCCCAGGACTCTGAAATTGTGACCTGAGCTGATGGCCAACGCTTAACCAGCTGAGCCCCACGGCTCCTCACACATACTCATCTGATCTGGTGAAATTTTCTACTTTCCAAATTTTCCATTTTCCTGTATATTTACATGTACATAAAGTACTCTTCTCTTTCCTACAGAAATAATAATAAAATAGAGACCTGTATAGGGAGGCAGCAAATATATATGAGGTTAGTACCTAACCCATGCTGCACTATGCTAAGTGCTGAAGGTGACACACAAGACAAACAAACTGCGCTTGTTCCAGATGGTGATCTAAGCTATTTGGTAAGAATTTTCCAGTTACTTTTTTAAATCAAAAGCTACTCTAGCAAATGTAAGCAAAAATGGTGGTGTATTGGAAAGCTACTCCTGGAAGAGTTCAACATTCAAGCCCTGGATGGGACAAGAAGAGGTATTCACGGAACTTCCCCTTAAGGGGATGATACCATGACGGGACTCCACCCCAACAAATACCAACCCTCTGTCCCTCAGTTCCAGTTTCAAGTTTCTAGGGGAGAGAACCTGCTTAGCCCAGCTTGGATTTAACCATGATTTAATCAATCGCAGCCAGAATGGCAGGCTCATGTGGCTCAAACATGACCCAGGAGGACCTCCCCTATATATGAAGTTTATCTGAAAACTAAGAGGGTTTATGAATGCAGCAGACACTCTGGTTAGTTTTTATGTTATATAACCCTAACACTTAAATAGGCTCAGGGTAAATATTCAAAATACTTAACTACTGCCCTGGCCCAGGCAATGATTATGCAGAGCAAATGCTGGTCATAGCCCAGGAACAGGGTCCAGGAGGACCCCTACTGGATCAAGCATTAACCCTGCAGTTAGTAGATCATTGGGAGATGTGTGGCATCCTATGGGAGGGGCCAGGACATTAAAAAAGGGGGGATTTGGGGAATTATCTTAGAAGGTCAGGTGTCCTAGAGCAGACTTTGAGATGTGTATTCATGTAGAAGTGATTTATTAAGGAAATGTTTCCAGGGAAGACCATTTAGAAAATGAATGAAGCAGGACAGGGAAGGGGGGGAGGCCAAACAAGGATGCTGTATTAGGGTTTTCTAGAAACACAGAATCAGTCTCTATAGACAGATAAATAGATATCTGAAGTTAGAAACACAGAATCAATATCTATATCTGAAGTTAGAAATTTGTTATAAGGAATTGGTTCACATGACTTTGGAGGCTGAAAAGTACTGTGATAGGCTGTCTGTAAGCTGAAGATCCAGAAAAGCCAGTGGTATAGTTCTAGTCCACGTCCAAAGACCTGAGAACCAGAAAACTAGATGATAACAGTATAACAGTAGAAGTTCACAGTCGCCTAAGGCATAAGTTTCCTTAACTATAAAATTAAAGATTTGAGGTAGGTGATTTTACCTCCAGTCTTCCATTGATACTTTCTCCTCTAATAACGAAGAATTGTGCTCATTATGGCTAGATTGTACCTAGATTTTGAGATTCAATGGTAATTAATACATGTAGTGGACACTTGGGGTTTTTTTGTTTGTTTGTTTGTTTCTAGAATCAATTCTTTCCTATTCATTAATCATTGTTTGAAGGAATTCCCCATATGTGGTATGGGTAGAAAATAGTGGCAGCTTCCCAAAGGGCCCAACTTCCCCTCCCCCATCAGGCCCAGTACAGGCAGAGGGCCTGAACATTCTAGGTCATCTAGGTACTCTCTTCTGAATTTCAAATTTGGAGTAAGTAACACCTGGAGGTGGAGATGGTTTGAAGGTCATTCCTTGCAGACAGCACTGTTTACTGACTACACTCTTCTACATATGGCCTCCACCTGGGTTCCTGATGCTTAGTCTTCCCACCCCCACCGCCAGAGGCCTTGAGACTGTACCTTTGCCATGCCTAGCTATGCAGACTTGATTCCCTGACACCCTCTCCTACATTCTTTTTCTGTTTAGTTAGTTTCCACTGTTCACAACCAAGAACCCTGAGAGAAAAAATAGGCTCACACTATAAATAATATATTTCATAACTCTAAAAGGCCTTAGGTAATAGGCCATTGTAATGGCACAGACAGTAGATCCTACTATTTCATTCCTATATCAGGGAGGTCAAGAGTTGTTGACACGTCACTCTCCATCTCTAGAAAGGGTGCACCTTTAAGGCTAGGACTATGGACTTTGCTGCTTGGGTAGACTCATATCTAGCAGAAAACCTTGCACAAATTAGGCTTATAGTAATAAGAAAATGAGTAAAAAGTAGCATATCATAGTACAGACAAAAAGAAAATGGAAAATTAGTATTGAATTTTTTCTAAAACTCAATTCTGAGATTTTATACGCAAGTCCTTGAACAGACAATTGTATCACTGGAAGGATTGTTTCCAAATATTGATAAAAACACTCTTCCACGTGCCTGTGTCTGTCTAGCTCTTTATCCAACAATAGCTTGTTTCCTTATGTGCGGGGACCCTGTTTCTAGACATAAAGCTGTTTCCAAGGACTGTTGTTTTAGGTGATGTTTACGTGCAATTTTTTCTTTTTTTTCTTATGGATAAAACATGTTACTGACTGTAAGATCAGAATCTGAAGCAAGTAGAAATCAGTATCTTGAGTAGTCTTCCATTCATCCCTACTCTCACCAGGATCCAACAAAACCATCCCAAACAGATGAAAGTCTATTGGCACACAATTCTGAAGGCACACAGCAAAGAAACTGTGAAACAAACAAACAAACAAACATACAAATAGTCAAGCAATGGAACATGTGTGCCAAGAGGGAGAGAGGTTTCTGCTTATACTTTTTTAAAATCATGAAGATAAATTTATTATGGTCCCAAGATATCTTGAGTCAGAAATTCAAGTACCTGATTATTCTATAACCTCAAAATGGCAGCATCCTTGGAGAGACAGTTGCCTGGCAACTCAGACCAGAAGGTTGTCTTCAGATTCCTCTGGAATCATGTGTGTCTATTTTGGTTTTTCTGTTGAGCTCATTTCCTTCCTATAATCCAAAACTCGAACAATTTTGGGGGAAAATTCCATTCATAAGAAAAACTTTTCATCCAGAAGATATTTTTGTTAAGGAGTACAGCTGTTTCCATACCATTGAATTCCTCTATTTTCAGGATTGTTGTATGAACATATAAGAAAAGAAATGGGAAAAAAATGCATAAACATATAAGAAAAGGAAAAATGTCAACAGAGGGGAGGTTTCAGATTAAGGTATGTGTTTATTTGGATCTTGAAAGCCAGATAATGGCTTACTAAGACAAGAGGCTAATTCAGCATCTCACACAGGATCAAAGTATAATTTACCCAGTTGAGAAATGCTTTGTTTATGCCTTCTTCTTTCTTGAAGCCAGGAGAGTTGTCCAGGTAGGCTGTTACTCACCAAGCTCAGAAGCCCTGTGTCTGCCCTCTTCTGAATCAGTGGTTCTGTCCCAGATCCATTGTCACTCTGTGCTTAGATGAAGGACAGTAAGAATCACATTACTTATCATTCTTTTGGTAATAAGCAAGAGAGCCTGGATGAGAGACTTTACATAAGAGGGACATCACTGGAAGGATTTGGAGCACTCACAAAAGCCTAGCCAAGTAGCTTGAAAATGGGCAGGAACCAAGGCTTTTGACGCTAAAAGGCCCAGAAAGGTTGAGAAGGAGAAGCAGGCTAGCAGAAGTCTGTAATGGAATAAATGAACCTCAAAGAACCATTCTATCTTTGTATTACTCACTTAAGATTCATAATGCCAGGACAGAATGTCAAGTTGGCTGAATTTAGGTCACATGCCTGGGCCTGCTATACCAAAGCAGTGAGAGGAGGGATTTAATGGAAAGGAACTTCACAAGCTCCTTTAGCTCCTCAGTAAGGTGGCTCTCATTGACCAAGAATAGTTCTCCAGGGAAGGGCATATTGAAGCTATTAGCCCCAACACTACAATAGCTGAGGTTGAGGCACCAGCACAGTACAAGGGATCAGGGCAGGACACCAGCAAGGTCAACTACTACTATAGTAATACAGGCAAGACATTTGGATTTGCTTTGCTAAGTCCATGGCTTCTCATCTGTAGACTGGCACAAGCATCCTGGGACTACCACTGATTCTGAGACAGGTCAGATGAAAGGGATTGATTATTTATTGTGTGCCTGTCTCACTAGGGAAAATAGTGTAATTAACAAATACCAACAGACAGTGTAAGAAGAGGTAAAATTTCTTTAAAAGGAAAAGCTAGGGAAACTTGTGAATATATTCAAAGAATATATATAAGGAAAGAAGATTATGAGGAGATCACTAAAAAGAAAAAAAGAAAATGGATAGATTTTCTAATGCATTTAAAGAAAGTAGAGTAGTGAGGGAAGTAGCTATCAAATAGAGTTTGATCCCCATCTTCCATAATGGAAAGGTGTGCTGGTAATTGACCAGCTGGTAATTTGCTTTCTAGTTCATACACTGCCTTCTCCTCTTGGGCTCCTATTGCAAGGGCTATGCTTCCCAGACCTGGATGACTGGCTTCCGGCTAAGTTCAGCCAATGGCAGTGCCAGGGGATTGGAGGGTAAGAGACAAGGAGAAGCCAGGATATTTCTCTTCCCCATTCTCTCTGCTTTGGGCAACATCTCTGGTAGTAGCTCCTTCTCCTCTATGTCCTCAGTTTCCTCTGAACATTTCCTGGTAGTACTAGGCCATCCTACTGGGTTTATTGCTTCCTGTGATGGCCTTTGTTAGCATTGCCTTCTCACACTGACCCACTGGCTCTGGAAGTCACAGTGGCTTTCTGCAGTTGCGGATCCTAGTGTTGCCTCCCCTTCCCCCAGTTCTTTCCAGTTCTTTCAGTCTAAGTTTTCTTGTCAACTTGAACACTATTGATACTGTGCGCTGGATGATTCTTTGTTTCAGGGGCTGCCCTGTGTGTTTTAAGATAATTAGCAGCATCCATGGACTGACTCTGCCCACTAGATACCAGTAGCCTCTACCCAGCTGTGACGATAATGTCTCCAGACATTGTTAGAACATTGCCAAATGTTTCCTGGGGGGTGGAATCACCCCAAATTGGGAATGACAATTCCAATCCCTTTATAGCTGCATCACGTTTTCTTTACTAAGTAATCTGATGAAACTAACTGATTCAGAAAGCTATAAATGGTGTCTAAATTTGATAAATATTAATGTAATACACACATTGTTTAGAAATAGGCAACTAATAAGGCAACTAATGAAGAGTAAACAAAAGTATTGAATGCAGTTGGTTCTAGATAGTAGATCGGAAAGCAAGGAGTGGTGATTCTGAACTCTTTAATATAATTTTATTTTTAAGATTTATGTAGGTATATAGCCAATTAAAAGTAATACAGGAAAAGAGAACATGGAAGACTCAGCCATTCTATTATCACATAGAAATTTCCAGAGAGAGGCTTAAATTCTTATTTTCACAAGAGAAGAAAGAAGTGCTTATTCTGATTTTTTGTTTCTAATTTCATCTCAACCATTTTCTCTTATATTTTACCCAGAGGTAAGTATGGCAGTCACCTAAGCTTAAATCATATATACGTTTTTTCAAGGTAACTCCAGGCTGCCTCCTCTGTAATGGTTCTGGGTGGAGAACTGGCTTACCTAGTTTTAATTATGTAGTAGTCAGAGAAGGCAGGAAAAACACTATTGTAAAGATTTTATGAACACTGAAATAACATTAGAGTCTTTAGATCCTAATGGACGGTCTCCCTCTAAAAATAGGAGTGGGAGAAGAGGAGGCTGTTTCAGACTTTGCTGTGCTGATGTGTGTCTGTGCTCCTTGTTTTACTAGCATATCTTTTTGCAGTCTCCATCCACCCACATCTCCCACACACTGTAATCTCCTCCTCCACCTCCAGCTCATCCTCACCTAACCCCCACCTTGCAACTGAAAAAAAGTTTTAGGATTGAATTCTTGATTTACTTGGTTGACTAGTCATGATTGTGTTCCAATTATTTTGGAAATGCATCATTCTGATAGATGACCATGTAAAAGAAGACAGTTTTCAACCCTCTAAAACATAAAAAGATGGAAACATATATATGTGTATGTCCATATGTATATACATGATATACACACACAAATGTGATATATATGCATTTTTATATCTACATTTATGTATTACATTCATATATGTATGTTTTAGTACATACATTAATATTACTATACATTTATTTACATGTAAATAGCTTTTTTCTCACATAAGATAATAAATACTAATAAGTAAAAATATTTTAAAAAGTAAAAGCAACTAATATTCCTACAATCCAATGGTAGGTACCATCTGGGTCAGAATTAATTTCAGCTGCAATTATTAGGAGGAAAATATTAAAAGTAATAGACAGAAAAATATTTACTTAATATATTTGGAAACAGGCTGTTGAGAGCTTGTATGGTGGCTCCAAAATCATCACGAGGCATCTATTTACAGCTCTCCACTGCACCATTCTTAGGGTATGGTCCTCATTCTCAGGGACCAAGATAGCTGCCAGAGCTCTAAACCTAATATTCATACTCCAGGGAATATGGATAAGGGAATAGGAAGGGAACAAAGGGCACAGCACAGCTCCCCCCCCCCCCCCCCCGGATTTATTTATCAGGAAGAGAGCAGCAAGGAGAGGCAGAGTGACAGGAAGAGAGAAGCTTCAGTAGACTTCTGTGTTGAGTGTGGAGCCCAATGCAGAGCTTGATTCCAGGACCCTGAGATCACAACCTGAGCCAAAACCAAGAGCCAAAGGCTCAACCACCCAGGTGCCCCGGCAGCTGTCTTTATTTTTTTATTTTTTAAAGATTTTGCTTATTTATTTGACAAACAGAGATCACAAGTAGGCAGAGAGGCTGGCAGAGAGAGGAGGAAGCAGACTACCCACGGAGCAGAGAGCCTGTTGCGGGGCTCTATCCCAGGACCCTGGGATCATGACCTGAGTTGAAGGCAGAGGCTTTAACCCACTGAGCCACCCAGGCGCCCCAGCACAGCTGTCTTTTAAGTTGGTTTCCTCAGAAGTTATCACACAATACCTTTTATAACTCATTGGCCAAAATTTAGTCACACTAAATGTTGTGATTTAAATCACAATATTTACTGGAAAAGATAGGGAATACAGAACTTTTAGCTAGGCATTAGAGTGACATTAGTGGGAATGGCAAAATAAAGATTTCCAAAAATCCATTCCTCCATAAATGTAATGAGAACATAGGCAAAAATTGCTAAAATCTTTTTTGGAATGCTGGATATAAATCAAAGACTTGCAGTAATCCAAGAAACATTTATCCAAGAAAAGTTAGTGAATCATGGTAAGAACAATGACTTTGTGGCATTTTAACTTACCCTATTTACATTTCCCTTTTCCTACATGAAGAAATAAAGATCACTGGTAAAGGCAACACAAAGCTAAATATAAAAGATTATAAATGGGTGCTCCTGGGTGGCTCAGTTGGTTAAGACTGCCTTCAGCTCAGATCATGATCCTGGAGTCTTGTTGAGTCTCACCTCAGGCTCCCAGCTCCACAGGGAGTCTGTTTCTCCCTCTGACCTTCTCGCTCATGCTCTCTCTCACTGTCTCTCTCTCTCTCTCAAATAAATAAATAAATAAATAAACATTAAAAAATATATTTAAAAAAGACTATAAATGTAACTTTTGTTTGAAATCCTTTTCTTTTCCCATCTGATTTAAAAGACAATTGCATAAAGCAATATTTATAAATATGTCATTGGGCATATAATGTATAACAAAGTACTTTGTATGTCAATAATAGCACAAAGGAGGAGGGAAGGAATGAATTTATATTGGAGAAAAGTTTCTATATACTATTGAAATTAAGTTTGTACTAGTAAAACTAGATTATTAGATGTTTAGATGTTGATTGTAGTCTCCAAGGCAATCACTAATAGAACAACAAATATATATATAATATTTATTATATAAATATAGAATATATAAATATTATATAATAATATTATATTTATTATATAAATAGATATATATTTTTTAAAGTACAAGGGGATAAAAATGGTACAGTAAAAACATTTAGCACAAGATAAAGCAATAGGAAAAATAAAAATACATGAGACAAATCAGAAAGCAATGGTAAAATGACAGACACAAATTCTATCTTACTAATAATTTTATTACATGTAAATGGTTTAAACACTCCATCAAAGGCAGAGATTAGCAGAATAGTTTAAAAAAAGATCCAAATATGTTGTATTTACAAGAGACAATTTAGATTCAAAGACTCAAATAGGTTTAAAGCAAAAGGATGGGAAAAGATATACCATGCAAAGAGTAACCAAAAGAAAGCTACAATGGCTAACTAGTCTCAAACAAAATGGGCTTTAAGATAAAAATTGTTACTAGAAACGAGGAAGGACATTTCCTAAAGATCAAAGAATCAATCCCTCAATATGTAGTGATTATAAATATGTATTCATCTCATAACAGGGCCAAAAATTTAAATGAATGAAAAACTGACAGAATTGAAGGGGGAAAACAGACAATTCAACAATAAGGTGTTGATGTCTCAACACCTTACTTTCAATAATGAATAAAACAACTAGACAGAAGATCAACAAGAAAATAGAAGACTTAAGGTCAGAAAAAAAAGTAAAAGACTTTAACAACACTATAAACCAACTAGACCTAATAGACATCTATAGAACACTCTGTCCAGCAACAACAGAATACACATTCTTCTCAAGTGCACATGCACCATTCTCTAGGATAGAACATATATTAGGCCATAAAACACATCTCAATAAATTTTAAAGGATTGACATCATACAAAGTATCATCTCCAACTATAATGGAATGAAATTAAATCCAATAACAGAAGAACTTGTGGAATTCACAAATATGTGGAAATTTAAAAACATAAAGAAGAAATCACTGGTGAAATTAGAAAATACTTTGAGATGAGTGAAAATGAAAACAGTATTTTAAAACTTATATGACTCAAGTAAAGCAGTGTTCAAAGGGAAATTTATAGTTGTAAATGCCTACATTTTCAAACAGGAATGATAACAAATCTGTTGCTTATCCTTTTATCTTATGAAACTAGAAAAAGAAGAGCAAATTAAACCCAAAGCAATCAGAAGGAGGGAAATAATAAGAATTAAAATAGAAATAATATAGAATTGAAAAATAATATAAAATAGAAAAATAGAATAGAAAAATAAAAAATAGAAAAATAATATAGACAATCACCAAACCTAAACTTTGTGTTTTTGAGAAGACCTACAAAATTGACAATTCTTTAACTAGACTGAGAAAAAAAGAAGACTCAGATTACTAAAATCAGAAATAAAAGAGAGGACATTACTACAGACCTAACATAAATAAAAAGTACTGGAAATTCTGTGGGCAATTGTATCCAACAAATTAGATAGCCTAGATGAATTGGAAAAGTTCCTGGAAAGACACAAACTACTGAAACTAGCTCTAGAAGAAATAGAAAATCTGAGTAGAACTCTAATAATAAAGTTCTATTGGGACTGAAATAGTAATTTGGGCACCAGTGTGCCAAGCTAAACAACAGGGTTCCTATTACTAAGGAAGAAGAAGAAGAGAAAGATTGCAGGGAATTCCCAACACTCTCTGCCACAGCCACTATTAACACTTGGGTAGACTCAGAATAACATATATGTAATTTATCACATGGACCATTTGGTAGCCTAGGCAATTAGGTTTATTGGAAATTAAAAGCATAATTAAAAGCATAACATTTCAAAGAAAATACAACTAACTCACCAAGTTTACTGTCTTGCCAAGTTGGTAATTTGTGTATATAGAGAAAATTAGTTGGTTTTTTTTTTTAACCTTCTTTTTCCAGCAGGGTCATGTGAATGCTGTCTCTGAAAAAGCTCACACATAGCTCCAGTTACCAAATCTGTGCTGATTTCCCTAGAACTTATTCTTTTTTTAAAATTTTTAAATTTTTATTAACATATAATGTATTATTAGCCCAGTGGGTATAGGTCTGTGAATCGCCAGGTTTATACACTTCACAGCACTCACCATAGCACATACCTTTTCCAATGTCCGTAACCCAACCACCCTTTCCCTACCTACCTCCCTCTGGCAACCCTCAGTTTTGTGAGATTAAGTCTCTTATGGTATGTCTCCCTCCTGATCCCATCTTGTTTCATTTATTCCTTCTCTACCCCCCAAACCCCCCACTTTGCCTCTCAACTTCCTCATATCAGGGAGATCATATGATAATTATCTTTTTCTGATTGACTTATTTTGATCAGCATAATACCCTCTAGTTCCATCCATGTCATCGCAAATGGCAAGATTTCTTTTGATGACTACATAGTATTCCATTGTGTGTGTGTGTGTGTGTACACACATGTATATATACCACATCTTCTCTATCCATTCATCTGTTGATGGACATCTAGGTTCTTTCCATAGTTTGGCTATGGTGGACATTGCTGCTATAAGCATTCAGGTACATGTGAATTTTTGAATCACTACATTTGTATCTTTAGGGTAAATACCCAGTAGTATGATTGCTGGGTTGTAGGGTAGCTCTATTTTCAACTTTTTGAGGAACCTCCATGCTGTTTTCCAGAGTGGCTGTACCAGCTTGCATTCCCACCAACAGTATAGGAGATTCCCCTTTCTCCGCATCCTTGCCAACATCTGTCATTTCCTGACTTGTTAATTTCAGCCATTCTGACTGGTGTGAGGTGGTATCTCATTGTGGTTTTGATTTGTAGTTCCCTGATGCCGAGTGATGTGGAGCACTTTTTCATGTGTCTTTTGGCCATCTGGATGTCTTCTTTGCAGAAATGTCTGTTCATGTCCTCTGCCCATTTCTTTTTTCTTTTCTTTTTTTTTTTTTTTTAAAGATTTTATTTATTTATTTGACAGAGAGAAATCACAAGTAGATGGAGAGGCAGGCAGAGAGAGAGGGAAGCAGGCTCTCCGCTGAGCAGAGAGCCCGATGCGGGACTCGATCCCAGGACTCTGAGATCATGACCTGAGCCGAAGGCAGCGGCTTAACCCACTGAGCCACCCAGGTGCCCCTCTGCCCATTTCTTGATTGGATTACTTGTTCTTTGGGTGCTGAGTTTGATAAGTTCTTTATAGATTTTGGATACTAGCCCTTTATCAGTTATGTCATTTGCAAGTATCTTCTCCCATTCTGTCAGTTGTCTTTTGGTTTTGTTGACTGTTTCCTTTGCTGTGCAGAAGTTTTTGATCTTGATGAAGTCCCAATAGTTCATTCTTTCCCTTGCTTCCCTTGCCTTTGGTGATGTTCCTAGGAAGAAGTTGCTGTGGCTGAGGTCGAAGAGGTTGCTGCCTGTCTTCTCCTCAAAGATTTTGATGGATTTCTTTCTCACATTGAGGTCTTTTCATCCATTTGGAGTCTATTTTTGTGTGTGGTGTAAGGAAATGGTCCAGTTTCATTTTTCTGCATGTGGCTGTCCAATTTTCCCAACACCATTTGTTGAAGAGACTGTCTTTTCTCCATTGGACATTTTTTCCTGCTTTGTCAAAGATTAGTTGACCATAGAGTTGAGAGTCTGTTTCTGGGCTCTCAATTCTGTTCCACTGATCTATGTGTCTGTTTGTGTGCCAGTACCATACTGTCTTGATGATGACAGTTTTGTAATAGAGCTTGAAGTCTGGAATTGTGATGCCACCAACTTTGGCTTTCTTTTTCAACATTCCTCTGGCTAATCATGGTCTTTTCTGGTTCCATGTAAATTTTAGGATTATTTGTTCCATTTCTTTGAAAAAAAAAAAAAAGGATGGGATTTTGATAGGGATTGCATTAAATATGTAGATTGCTTTAAGTAGCATAGACATTTTCACAATATTTGTTCTTCCAATCCATGAGCCTGGAACATTTTTCCATTTCTTTGTGTCTTCCTCCATTTCTTTCATGAGTACTTTATAGTTTTCTGAGTATAGATTCTTTGCTTCTTTGGTTAGGTTTATTCCTAGGTATCTTATGGTTTGGGGTGAAATTATAAATGGGATCAACTCCTTATTTTCTCTTTCTTCTGTCTTGTTGGTGTATAGAAATGTAACTGATTTCTGTGCATTGATTTTATGTCCTGACACTTTACTGAATTCCTGTATGAGTTCTAGCAGATTTGGAGTGGAGTCTTTTGAATTTTCCACATAAAGTATCATATCATCTGCAAAGAGTGATAGTTTGACTTCTTCTTTGCCAATTTGGATGCCTTTAATTTCTTTTTGTTGTCTGATTGCTGAGGCTAGGACTTCTAGTACTATGTTGAATAGTGGTGGTGATAGTGGACATCCCTGCCATGTTCCTGACCTTAGTGGAAAAGCTCTCAGTTTTTCTCCATTGAGAATGATATTTGTGGTGGATTTTTCATAAATGGCTTTGATAATATTGAGGTATGTACCCTCTATCCCTACACTTTGAAGAGTTTTGATCAAGAAAGGATGCTGTACTTTGTCAAGTGCTTTTTCAGCATCTATTGAGAGTATCATATGGTTCTTGTTCTTTCTTTTATTAATGTGTTGTATCACATTGATTGATTTGTGGATATTGAACCAATCTTGCAGCCCTGGAATAAATCCCACTTTGTCGTGGTGAATAATTCTTTTAATGTACTGTTGGATCCCATTGGCTAGTATTTTGGTGAGAATTTTCACATCTGTGTTCATCAAGGATATTGGTCAGTAGTTCTCTTTTTTGATGGGATCCTTGTCTGGTTTTGGGATCAAGGAGATGCTGGCCTCATAAAATGAGTTCGGAAGTTTCCTTCCATTTCTATTTTTTGGAACAGTTTCAGGAGAATAGGAATTAATTCTTCTTTAAGTGTTGGTAGAATTGCCCTGGGTTGTTTGTTGGGAGATTTTTGAT
The DNA here is from genome assembly GCF_964662115.1 of Mustela nivalis. NCBI lineage: Eukaryota > Metazoa > Chordata > Mammalia > Carnivora > Mustelidae > Mustela > Mustela nivalis. Next base: position 145,163,147 of record NC_139020.1, read on the forward strand.
GACTGCTTCAACCTCCTTACTGGTTATGGGTCTATTCACGTTTTCTATTTCATCTGGCTCTGTTGTGGTAGTTTATAAGTCTCTAGGAATGCATCCATTTCTTCCAAATTGTCAAATTTGCTGACATATAGTTATTTATAAAATGTTCTTATAATTGTTTGTATTTCTTTGGTGTTGGTTGTGATCGCTCCTCTTTCATGATTTTATTTATTTGGGTCCTTTCTCTTTTCTTTTTGATAAGTCTGGCCAGGGGTTTGTCAATCTTATTAATTCTTTCAAAGAATGAACTCCTAGTTTCGTTGATCTGTTCTACTGTTCTTTTGGTTTCTATTTCATTGATTTCTGCTCTGATCTTTATTATTTCTCTTCTCCTGCTGGGATTAGGCTTTCTTTGTTGTTCTTTCTCCAGCTCCTTTAGGAGTAAGGTTGGGTTGTGTATTTGAGACCTTTCTTGTTTCTTGAGAAAGGCTTGTATCACTATATATTTTCCTTTCAGGACTGCCTTTGCTGTTTCCCACAGATTTTGAACCATTGTGTTTTCATTATCATTTGTTTCCATGAATTTTTTCAATTCTTCTTTAATTTCCTGGTTGACCTATTCATTCTTTAGTCTCCAGGTATTTGGGTTCTTTCCAAATATCCTCTTGTGGTTGAGTTCTAGCTTCAGAGCATTGTGGTCTGAAAATATGCAGGGAATGATCCCAACCTTTTGGTACTGGTTGAGACCTGATTTGTGACCCAGGATGTGATCTATTCTGGAGAATGTTCCATGTGTACTAGAGAAGACTGTGTATTCTGCTGCTTTGGGATTGAATGTTCTGAATATATCTGTGAGGTCCATTTGGTCCAGTGTGTTATTTAAGGCCTTTATTTCCTTGTTGATCTTTTGCTTGGATGATCTGTCCATTTCAGTGAGGGGGGTGTTAAAGTCTCCTACTATTATTGTATTATTGTCGATGTGTTTTTTTGATTTTGTTTTTAATTAGTTTATGTAGTTGGCTGCTCCCATGATAGGGGCATAGATGTTTAGAATTGTTAGATATTTTTGTTGGACAGACCTTTTAGGTATGATATAGATTCCTTCCTCATCTCTTATTATAGTCTTTGGCTTAAAATCAAATTGATCTGATATAAGGATTGCCACCCCAGTTTTCTTTTGATGTCCATTAGCATGGTAAATTGTTTTCACCCCCGCACTTTAAATCTGGAGGTGTCTTTGGTTCTAAAATGAGTTTCTTATAGACAGCATATTGATGGGTTTTGTTTTTTTATCCATCCTGATACCCTGTGTCTTTTGACATGGGCATTTAGCCCATTTACATTCAGGGTAACTATTGAGAGATATGAATTTAGTGCCATTATATTGCCTATAAGGTGAGTGTTACTGTATATTGTCTCTGTTCCTTTCTGTCTACTACTTCTGGCTCTCTCTTTGTTTAGAGGACCCCTTTCAATATTTCCTATAGAGCTGGTTTGGTGTTTACAAACTCTTTTAGTTTTTGTTTGTCCTGGAAGCTTTTTATCTCTCCTATTTTCAATGATAGCCTAGCTGGATATAGTATTCTTGGCTGCATGTTTTTCTCATTTAGTGCTCTGAATATATCATGCCAATTCTTTCTGGCCTGCCAGGTCTCTGTGGATAAGTCTGCTGCCAATCTAATATTTTTACCATTGTATGTTACAGACTTCTTGTCCCGGGCTGCTTTCAGGATTTCTCTTTGTCAGTAAGACTTTTAAGTTTTACTATTAGATGACAGGGTGTGGACCTATTTTTATTGATTTTCAGTGGTTTCTCTGTGCCTCTTGGATTTTGATGCTTGTTCCCTTTGCCGTATTAGGAAAATTCTCTGCAATAATTGCTCCAATATGTCTTCTGCCCCCCCCCCCTTTCTTCTTCTTCTGGAATCCCAATTATTCTAATATTGTTTCATTTTATGATATCATTTATCTCTTGAATTCTCCCCTCGTGGTCCAGTAGTTGTTTCTCTTTTGCTCAGCTTCTTTATTCTCCATCATTTGGTCTTATATATCACTAATCCTCTCTTCTGCCTCATTTATCCTAGCAGTAAGAGCCTCTGTTTTTTATTGTACTGCATTAATAGCTTTTTAAATTTTAGTTTGGTTAGATATTAGTTCTTTTATTTCTCCAGAAAGGGCTTTTATTTCTCCAGACAGGGTTTCTCAAATATCTTCCATGCCTTTTTCGAACCCAGCTAGCACCTTGCGAAACATCATTCTGAACTCTAGATCTAATCAGTACAGACGGGTCTACCAACGTCTGTATTGATTAGGTCCCTAGCCTTTGGTACTGCCTCTTGTTCTTTTTTTTTTGTGGTAAGTTTTTCCACCTTGACATTTTATCCAGATAAGAATATATGAATGGGAGAATAAAATACGAAAACGGTGGCAAAGACCCCAGAAAAATGTGCGTTAACCAAATTGGAAGAGACCTCAAATTGTGGGGAGAAGAAAGGGGGTAAAAAATAGTTCAAAAAATTTAAAAAAAAAGAAAGAAAAAGAAAAAACATATACATTAGACTGGTGACAGAACAGAGCCACCCACTTGATTTTGGGAGTATTTTAGTCTCTTAGAAAAAACTACCTCCCAAAATTTTAAAGAAAGAAACACACACACACACACACACACACACACACATACACACACACACACACACACACACGGGTAAACACAATGAAGGGATGGAATATGACTATACATATGAAAAATTTTAAAAAATTCTAAAAAAGGAGTTGATAAGTTAGTTGGGAAAAGAAAGAAAAAGAAACTGGAGAGAATTTGCTCAGGCTGGGGACTAGAACAAACCCTGTGCTAGATTTAAGGTTTATTTTGATCTATGAGAGGAAGTTGTATCCAAAGTTTTCTAGAATAAAAAACCCTATGTGTATACAAAAGATAAAGTTAGATACAATGAAGGATAAAATATGACTATAATAATAAAGGTTCAAAAAGATTTTTTTAAAGAAAGGTATTGTTAAGATAAACTAGTTAGAAAACGTTAAAAGAGGAAGGAGTAAAAGTTAAAAAATTAGAATAAGAAAAAAATTTTTTAAAAGTTTAATTAACTTTGTAAGACTAAAGAATCATGGGGAGAAAGCCATGAATTCCATACTTTGCTTTCCACTCCTCTGGAGTTCCACGTTCTCCTTGGTAAGTGAGCTTGGTCTTGGCTGGATTTCTTGCTGATCTTCTGGGAGAGGGGCCTGTTGTAGTGATTCTCAAGTGTCTTTGCTGGAGGCAGAACTGTGCTGCCCTTGCCAGGGGCTGGGCTAAGTAATCTGCTCAGGTTCGCTTGGGAGCTTTTGTTCCCTGAACACTTTCTGTAGAGCCCTGGAGGGTGGGAATGAAAATGGTGGCCTCCCAATCTCCAATCCAGAGTAGCTAAGAGCTCAGGGCCCCTCTCCTCAGTGTGCCCTCAGAAAAAAAGCGCTCAATCACTCCTGTCTCCCTGGTCTCTGGCCGTGCTCTGAGCTCACTTGGCCTGTGACCGAGCATTTCTGTCTCTGGCACACAGCCCCATTTGGAGTCTCCAAACCCAGCAGATCCCTGCTGCTCTTCCTGGAACCCCCAATCTGCCACTAGTGGGGTCCCTGCTCAAAGAGCAGTGGTCTGACTGTTCCACAGATCACAGTTTAAGGTAACCCCGAGTTGAGAGCTAACTCCTCGGCTCTGTCTCTGTAGCCAGCTTCCCTGCTCTGATACCTGTGAGCTCTGCAATGCTCAGACACCCCCCCATCCTTCTGTGACCCCACGAGACCTGAGACCACGCTGTCCCTGCGAGGTCTCCACCCCCACTTAGCCTCTGGAGCTATGTCCCTCTGTGGAGCAGAGTTCTAAAAGTTCTGATTTTGTGCTCTGTTGCTCCGCCACTTGCTGGGAGCCTGCCCCTCCCCTCTGCGGTCTATCTTCCCGTCACTTCGGATTCACTACTACCTTTCAGAAAGTGGTCAATTATCTGTTTCTAGAATTGCTGCTCTTCTTCTCTTTGATCTCCTTTTGAATTTGTAGGTGTTTGGAATGATTTGATAACTATCTAGCTGAACTCCTGCTACCTGTTGTCATATCAGCTTGCTACTCCTCCACCATCTTCCACAATGTTTAGAACTTGTTCTTCAGCCTAAATCTTTCTCTTAGCTCCAGAGCCTTATACCCAATGATCTCCTAAACATCCACTTGGATATTCTGCATGTACTTCCAACCCAACATATATAAAACTAAACTCACTAAGTGTAGACTTTCTGTTTAAAGGATTTCCTTTCTGAGATATGACTAAGGCTACTAACTCCCTCCATGTGTTGTAGATCAAAGATAATGCATATAGTTATTATGTCTAATGATGTGAAATGACCAAACTTGTAGGACAAAAATTTGAGTACCTGCCATTTTTCATGGCTCCACTTGATATATCACACTGTAGGTTATAGCATTTATTTTATTTTACTTATTTTATTTTATTTTATTTTGTTAAAGACTTTATTTATTTATTTGAGAGACAGAGAGAGTGTGAGAGAGAGCAAGAGAAAACAGGATGGAGAGGTAGAGGGAGAAGCAGACTCCCTGTTGAGCAGGGAGCCTGATGCAGGACTCAATCCCAGGACCCTTAGATCATGACCTGAACTGAAATTGCTGAATCATATGATAATTCTATGATTAATTTTTTTGAGGAACTACCAGGCTGTTTTCCACAGCAGCTGTACCATTTTACATTTTCACCATTAGTGCACAAGTGTTCCAATTTCTCTCTATCCTCACCACTTGCTATCTGTGTTTTGTTTTGCTTTTTATAATGGCTATCCTAATGGGTGTGAAGTGGCATGATATTTCAGTTTTGATTTTCATTTTCCTAATGATTAATACTATTGAACATTTTTTCATGAGCTTATTGGTTATATATCTTCTTTAGAGAAATGTTTATTTGAGTCCTTTGACCATTTTAAAATCAGGATTTCAGAATACCTGGGTGGCTCAATAAGTTAAGCAGCTGCCTTCAGCTCAGGTCATGATCCCAGGTTCATAGGATCGAGTCCCTCATTGGGCTTCTTGCTCTGTAGGGAGTCATTTATCCTCTGCCTGCCTCTCCCCCTGCATATGCTTTCTCTCTCTGCACCCTCTCTCTGTCAAATAAACAAACAAATAAATAAAATCTTTAAAAGAAAGAAAGAAATTGTAAACAAAAAGAAAAAATTAAAAATAAATAAATAAAATCAGAATTTTATGTTGCTCAGTTGTAGGGTTTCTTCATATATTCTGGATACTAATCTACTATGAAATATTGATTTACAAATATTTTCTCCCATTCAGTTAGGTTTCCTTTTCACTCTGTTGACAGTGTCCTTTGATATATGAAGATTTTAATTTAATGAAGTCCATTTTATCTATTTTTTTACTTTTGTTGTTTATGATTTTGATGTTATATCCAATTGTCATGAAACCTTTCCACTATGTTTTCTTCTAAGAGTTTCATAGTTTTAGCCCTTGCATTTAGATCTTTGATCCATTTTGACTTAATTAACGTAAAGACCTAGCTTCATTCTTTTGCATGTAGATATCCAGTTTTCCTCTTCTACCTTTTTTTTTTTTAAACTGTGAATTAGAATACAATTTATTAAGAGTTCTTACAAATTTCTGAAAAGAAAGTATTGAAGATATTTAAAAGTTAAAAATTATATAAGGCACTGTATCACTTGGGTTTAGAATTTGGCCACATTTTACAGAAAATTCAGATAGGAGTGGCTTAAACATCAAAGTCCAGAGCTAAGTAGTTCCAGGTTGGTGTGGCAATTCTGTGGTCGCAAAGAGTCCAGGCTTCTCCTCACCTTCCTTCCTGCTGTCCTTAGTGCTGGCTGATATGTCAAAACTACCTTTTTGTTTTAACATTTTTCCTTAACTCTGGCTTATTTGGAAATGACTTTCTTTTCTTTCTTTTTAATTTTTTTAAAAAATGATTTTTTTAAATTTATTTATCAGAAAGAGAGAACACAGGCAGGGGAACAACAGGCAGAGGGAGAAGCAAGCTTCCCTGAACAGGGAGCCCCATCTGGGACTTGATCTTAAGACCCCAGGATCATGACACCTAACCAACTGAGCCACCTGAGCATCTCTGGAAATGATTTTCAAGTTTAATATTGATTAAAGGTCTGAGCTAATTTTATTTTTAAGTTGCTAATCCACTTCCAAAGCAATATCTTTTTCTCGATTATCATTTTGTAGTACTTTTTTTCTTTAAGATTTTTTATTTATTTATTTGACAGAGAGAGATCACAAGTAGGCAGAGAGGCAGGCAGAGAGAGAGGAAGGGAAGCAGGCCCCCTGCTGAGCAGAGAGCCCGGTGTGGGACTCGATCCCATGACCCTGAGATTATGACCTGGGCCAAAGGCAGTGGCTTAACCCACTGAGCCATCCAGTACTACTCCATTTTGTAGTACTTTTATGAATATATAATTCACCTACCATATAATTCACATACTTAAGGTGTACAATTCATTGGTTTTGAGTATATTCACAAAGTTATGTGACAATTACCACAATTTTGGAACATTTTCTTTTTTTTAAGATTTTATTTATTTATTTGACACACAGAGAGAGATCACAAGTAGGCAGAGAGGCGGGCAAAGAGAGGAGGAAGCAGGCTCCCTGCTGAGCAGAGAGCCTGATGTGGGGCTCAATCCTAGGACCCTGAGATCATGACCTGGGCCAAAGGCAGAGGCCTTATCACACAGAGCCACCCAGGCACCCCTTGGAACATTTGTATTACCCCCAGAACAAACCCACATCTTCTGAGAAACTAAATCTGGTCAGCTCAACATCTATACCTTTTCATGAAGGCACCAAAGCATCTCCTTCTTTTTAACCCAACTGGAGGTGCAACCCTAAGAATCTTGAGTTATAGGTTATCAGGAAACTCTTTATCTCTCAACTACCCAGCCTCAACCAACTGCTGATCTACTTTTTGTTTCCATAGATTTGTGTATTCTGGACATTTCATGTAAGAATCACACAATAAGTGTTTTTTTTGATAACTGATTTCTTCTACTTAGCATAATGTTTTCAAGGTTCACCCATGTGGTAGTATGCATTAGTATTATATTTATTTTATTCCTTCTTTAGACAAATAATACTCCATTATATATATATGGCACATTTTATTTATCTATCCATTAGTTGATGGATATTTGGGTTATTATGAATAATGTTGCTATGAACATTTGTGTACAAATTTTTATGTGGACATAAGTTTTTAGTTTATTTGTAATTCCAGGAGTGGAATTACTGGGTCAAAAAGTTATATTTAACATTTTGACGGACTGCCAGACTGTTTTCTAAACAGGTTGCACCATTTACATTTCCACCAACAGTGTTATGATTTTATCCACATCCTTGCCAATACACATCTTTTTTATTATAGACTTCCTAGTGGGTGTGAAATGGTATTTCATAGTGGTTTTGATTTTCCTGATGGACACTGGTGATGAGCATCTTTGTATGTACTTATTGGTCATTTGTATATCTTCCTTACCCAGTTAACTGTATGTCTTTTTTTTTTGTTTAATCAGGCCTGCTTACCTATTCCATTCCATATGGCTGCCCATTCTTTCATCAGAGCCACACATTTCTCTCTTTATTTTACATGTTTTAGTTTCTAATAGGACTACTCTCTGAACTTTGCCCTTCCTCCATTTGCTTCTTCTGAATGATCTTGGGTATTCTCTCTTATCAGTTTATTGGGAAGAACTTTAGAAATTTACACATTATTACACATGTTAACAAAATAGAGACACCTTGGTTTGCAACCATTCTTTCTATATTTGTTACAGTATTCTGATGCAGTTCATATGCATTCTAAACATCCAGTAATGGTTTATACTGGAAGTGGTATGCATGTAATTTGTGATTTTAATGAAATATTATTGCAATACCTTTAGAAAAGCAGTTGACACATGTGAAAGTATTAACTTGAGTCAGTTGATGCCAGGGGATAAATGCTTCATTTGTAGTAAGAGGTTTCATCATAATATTTTTCCTAGCTGTCCCTTAGCATAGGTAATTGCTTACTATGCTAGTCTCTTTGCATAAATTTCAATTTTCCAGCATTTGATTAATCTTGACAGTTGGGATTCTCCATGGAAACGGTGGAGCAAGATGCTATACCTTCCAAAAAAAAAACAAAACAAAACATAAAAATAATGCTCTTACTTGTTGCCTGGCAACAGTAGTCTTTGTTTTTATTCACAGGAAGATTTATTTTTGCTGATTGGTGCAACTTTGGCAGGGAAAGATAGGAGAAAATAGTTCTCTCCACATTCAAAAATTGATAGGGCAGCTTAATTTTTTTCTTTATTAAAGACCTAAGTGCATAAAACAGCATATAGAGCATAGATAGAAGAGTATAGAGCATATAAAATGTAAAGGCAGAGTGAACACAATCAGAGAGGACCCTTCATTATGGATCTCTGATGACAAAGGGTTTTTGATTAAGGGGTATGCTAGACAAAACTGTTGTGATTCTCAAGCAGTATGAGTTCAAACTGCATTTATAAGGTTCAAGGGTAGATCTCAGTCTAAATGTTATTCCATCCTGGTTGGTCCCTGTGATAGGTGGTACATTTTTACCCAGGACTCTTTCTTCCTTTTCCACCTTTGCCATGGTTTACTGCAGATAAAGGGAAGTTCTCTAGCTCATTCGCTTTTGACTTGGTCTGTAGAATGTGTGTGGATGTAACATATGCCATATCCAACCATTCACATGTCTGTATGTGATTTTGTGAGATTTGGTTCAACCTTCTGCATTTCTGGCAGGTAGCCATCGCCCCTTCAGCCTGGCTGCTGAAAGGGAATCAAGTAGAGCAGATCAGAATCTAAGACCAAGGGGAGCCTGGCCAACCAACCTGCAGCACACAGACCAGTGAGAGAAAAACAAATGTCTGTTGTTATGAATCCCTGACTCTTGGGGGCGGTTTGTTATATAACATTATTGCAGCAAAACCTGACCAATAGAATCACTGAGAAACTAATTGTTCTTAATGCCTACCATGAGCAGTCACATAAACTCTAGAATTTGCACTCCAGATTCCAGTGAGGTAGCCCCCCTCTTTCCAGTCACCAATCAGACGGAACGAAGTCTGTTTAAGAGATGAGCAAGCTTATCTTGAAGACGCTAAGGAAGTTCTGGAAGGTGAGAGATCTATTTTTTCAATCTGTATTTCTAAACTAGGAACAGATATTCTAGGAATACTATTAGTGGAAAAAAACAATTTACAGAACAACTTGGATGTTCTTAATTTAGGAAAATTTCAGGCATGCACTGTGGCAGCTCCAGAATTTCCATATAGAATTTCTAGGTATGTGAGCTGAATGACAACCTGATTGGAAGGGAGTTGGGGTGAACAAAAAGGCTTGACACTGCATTTGTATAGCACTTTCATATGACTGAAGAAACTCCCAACTGGCTGCATTAAAGAACTTGTTGGAGGGAAGCTGACGAAGAGTATATGTGAATTCTAAAGCTCCACACTCCCATGCCTTCCCTGGCCCATACAGTGCCTATATTAAGTATATCTATAAATACACAGAGAGAGGGCTGGAAGGACATATACCAAAATGTAAATGGAAGTTATAAATGAAAGTAGAATCTTGGGGAATCTTTTTCTTTTTCTGTATTGTTTGAATCTTTTGCACTGAACCTATATTATTTCCCAAAAAATATAATGAAGTTATTTTTCACAAGGAAAAGAATCCTATGACCTCTACTTTCCCCCATACCTCATTTTAATCATCTCAGTGATGTCTCAGATCCCCAGATTTTGGTTCTTCCACTATGGTATACCTGTCTTTAGCTCTAGTCCTTCTCTGAAAACAACCAATTGTAAAAGAAACAACACAAATATGGAAATGGAGCCCTGGCCTGAAGGTAGGGATTCCATGCCAACCCACAATTTCTTTGTAGGACTTCAGCCTCCACACCTGAGAAGGAAGGGCTGGACTAATGCCTGAGGAGCCAAAGAGAGACAGAGAAGAGAAGCAGGTGCGCTGGGGTGGTGGGATCTGTTCTGGACTGGCAAACGCCAGCCCAGCCTAGAGGAGGCCACTGCAGGCCCAGACTTGCCAGATCTTCCAATTTATTGAGAGGCTGGAAATTAGTTTTTTTCTAGGAAATCTTCTGATTTTTGAGGGAATGTTTGCAAATAAATTTTGAAACATTCTGGGAACTCCTTATAGGATACATTAACCTCATCTAAGAATCCATCTGGTGGCTGGTAAGCGGATGCTGGGTCAGATGCTCTTTCAGACTCCTTGTTTCACTTGCCTGGAGTGCTAGGTGGCACCTAGTGACAGGAACTGTTACAGTTCCCGAGAAGGCCCTTGTGGAAAAGGACAACTTTTAAAAAATTAAACAGATCGGTTAAGATGTCATTTATTTGTATCCCAAATGTGTATCTTACTAAATGGCCTCTCAGATATAATTGAAATATGCCAAAACATGATTTACTCACTGCTCATTGGAAATACAGGATTAGGAAAAGTGAAGAACATTTATTGTCAACTGCATTCTAAGCTATGTTCTGTTCTAAAGTATTTTATTTAATCCTCATGATAATCCTATGGATTAAGTATGATTACTACCTTGTTTTTATCAGATGGGGAACCTGAAGCCCAGAGAGACTGTGTAATTTATACAAAATAATACGGCTAATTTATGGTGGAGCTGGGTTTCCACCCCCAGCAGCCTTAATCAAGAAGGTATGCTCTTAAAAGAATTACTCGAAAATGAAAATGGGCTCTTTCCCTAAGTCCTTGGAAGAATGCAGAATGGTCCCAATTCTGAAGCAAGAAGTCATGGTTAGAATTTCATAAAACTCAGCTTTTTACTAAAGAAAATCCCCTAAACCCCCAAACCCCCCAATCTGGCTATCAGAACTAACTTGAAACTTGAACTATGTAAGATCTTCTGGATTCTGAACTGAATAGCAAAAATATCTAAAATTTGTAAAGTTTCCCTAAGTATTTCAACTTTATTGTAATATACATTAATAAAAGGCTTATAGGGGTAGGGAGGGATAGGGCCCAAGTACTCCATTGGATGTGCTCTTATTTCTTTAACTTTAAAATCCCTCTCAAGGACTCTTCCCCTTCAGCTGTTGTCCCAATTCACTGCCTCCCCTTTACAGAAGGGTGTGGAATCAATTCCTCTCCCTTCATTCTCTCTTAGACTCTGTCTTAAGCCCATAGATTATTACTCCCACCACATTGCCTTTGTCAGGGTCACAATGACCTCCGCATTGTCAGCCCAATGGCCATTCTTAGTCTTTACCTTTCTTGACTTGTCAGCAACATTGGATCCAGTTGATTACTACCTCCTGGAAACACCTGTTTCACTTGACTTCTGTGACTCCACAGTATCCAGGCCCTGCCCCTCAATCCCCCACCAAGCATCCTGTGGTTCTCTCCCTAGTCCTTTGCTTGTTCTTCCTCATCTCCCAAACCTTGTAACAATAGAGGGCTCCAGGGCTTGGATCTTGAACCGCCCCTCTTTTCTACACTCACTCTAACTCTCACAGCAAACTCATCCCCTCTCATAGCTTTCCATACCACTGTCTGCTGATGACTCTTCAACTATCTCTAGCTGAGACCTCTCTCCTGAGCTCCAGAGCTTTGTGCCCAACTGTCCCTGGACATCTGTATTTGAGACCGATAGTGCATTTCAGTCTTATCAAGTTCAAATGGAGCTCCTTCCTTCTATTCCAAATCTACTTAGGCTTCCATCTTTCACCTCTTGGTCCTTGGTTTGGCATCTTCCTTGTCTCTTGTCTTGGCATCTTCCTTGTCTCTTGTCTTTCTCTCATATGGCCACCATTCCCAGCCAGTTTGTCAGGAAATCCTGCTGGCTCTGCACTCAAAGCATGTCCTTCTACAACAATTTCTAACCATTTGTGCAGTTATCATCCTGCCCTAAGTCCCTATAATCTGTTACCTGGGTTATTTAAATAGCCTTCTTTCTGGTTTCATTACTTTTATTCTCGCCTCTTAAAATCTATTCTCATCATGAAAGCCAGAGTGATCGTGTTAAAGTCACCCTTCTGCTCAAATCCCTTGACTTCCCATTTCTCTGAGTGAAAGCCTCTTGGTGCCCAGGAGGCTCTGTATCATCTGGGCCCCCCTATCCTCTTCCTTCATCTCCCAGTACTCTCCCATGCACACAATCCTCTCCAGACATGGTCTTTGCTATATTCCTAAAACATGCCAGTGTGGTTACATGCTAGGTCCTTTGCAGCCGCCACTTGAAATCTGTGTCCTCTACTTGAAATGATTTCTCCCAGATATTCTGATGGCCCAGTTCCTTTTCTTCTTCAAGATTTTACTCAACTGTCACCTTCCCAAGGAGGCCTAACCTGCCCACCCCACTAAAATGACAGTCTCTCCTGTGCTCCTTGCTCAACTTTTTTTCTCATGGAAATTTTTCACCTCTACCATACTGTAGAATTAGTGTATTTATTACATTTACTGTTTATTTTCTCTCCTCCTACCTAGAAAGCAAGTTCTGTGAGGGCAGAGATTTTTGTCTATTCTATTCTCTAATGTGTTCACACAATCAGGACAGTACTTTCATAGTCAAGAGGATGTGCATTAGGACTTTTGACATGATAGTGAATTGTACTGTTATATTGTTTGGGATTATTTTGTGTAAAATTATTATATTTGTTAATTGCAAAAACATTAAATACTTTACAAAATATATCTTACAATATTTGTTACCCTGTTTGGGCATTTTAAAGATTTATTTATTTGAGAGAGAGCAAGGGAGGGGGGCAGAGGGAGAGGGAGAGTGAGAATACCAAGCAGACTCTGTACGGAGTGTGGAGCCCAACATGGGGCTCAATCTCAGGACCCTGGGATCATGACCTGAGCCAAAATCAAGAGCCAGATGCTTAGCTGACTGTGCTGCCCATGTGCCCCATGTTTGAGCATTTAAGAAATATGTATCTATATATCTCTTCAAAAAATGGCGGCCTGGGTCTTTCTGGGTCTCCAAAGGACTCTCAAGGATTCTTTTTTTTTTTTTTTAATTTATTTTTAAAATTTCTTTTCAGTGTTCCAGAATTCATTGTTTATGCACCACACCCAGGGTTCCATGAAATACATGCTCTCCATAATACCCACCACCAGGCTCACCCAACCTTCCAACCCCTGCCCCTTCAAAACCCTCAGATTGTTTTTCAGAGTCCACAGTCTCTCATGGTTTGTCTCCCTCTCCAATATCCCCCAACTCCCTTCTCCTCTCCATCTCCCCATGTCCTCCCTATTATTTCTTATGTTCCACAAATAAGTGAAACCATATGATAATTGACTCTCTCTGCTTGAGTTATTTCACTGAGCATAATCTCTTCCAGTCCTGTCCATGTTGATACAAAAGTTGGGTATTCATCCTTTCTGATGGAGGCATAATACTCCATAGTGTATATGGATCACATTTGCCTTATCCATTCATCCGTTGAAGGGTATCTTGGTTCTTTCCACAGTTTGGTGACTGTGGCCATTGCTGCTATGAACATTGGGGTACAGATGGCCCTTCTTTTCACTACATCTGTATCTTTGGGGTAAATACCCTGTAGTGCAATTGCAGGGCCATAGGGAAGCTCTATTTTTAATTTCTTAAGGAATCTCCACACTGTTCTTCAAAGCAGCTGCACCAATGTGCATTCCCACCAACAGTGTAAGAGGGTTCACCTTTCTCCACATCCTCTCCAACACACGTTGTTTACTGTCTTGTTAATTCTGGCCATTCTTACTGCTGTAAGGTGGTATCTCAATGTGGTTTTGATTTGAATCTCCCTGATGGCTAGTGATGATGAAAATTTTCCCAATCTGGTGAATGGAACCAGCGTTCATGTCCTAGAAGCAGAAAGGTCTTCCCCCAGATCATAGAATCTAGAAAGACATCAAGACACCTGATTATGAAAATGATGAATCATAATTTTAGACAGGAGCTTTTGAAAGGAGCTAGGGGGAAGAGACTCCTTACCTACAGAGGAAAGCCCATCAGAATAACATCAGACCTGTCCACAGAAAGGGCTGGCAAGATGTATTCAGGGCACTAAATGAGAATAACATGGAGGTTCCATCGTGTAATGGTTAGCACTCTGGACTCTGAGAATAACATGGAGCCAAGAATGCTTTATCCAGCAAGACTGATATTCAAAATGGATGGAGAAATAAAGAGCTTCCAAGACTGGCAAGGTTTAAAAGAGTATGTGACCACCAAGCCGACACTACAAGAAATATTAAGGGGGGTTCTATAAAAGAGGGAAAAAAACTCAAGAATATCATTGAACAGAAATTTATGGAGACAATCTATAGAAACAAAGACTTCACAGGTAACACAATGTCAATAAAAACGTATCTCTTAATAATCACTCTAACATGAATGGCCTAAATGCACCCATTAAATGGCACAGAGTTGCAGATTGGATAAAATGATAGGACCCATCCATATGTTGTCTACAAGAGACCCATTTCAAACCTAAGGATACATCCAGACTGAAAGTGAAGGGATGGAGAAGCATCTCTCATGCCAATGGACCTCAAAAGAAGGTTGGGGTAGCGATTCTCGTATCAGATAAATTAGATTTTAAACTAAAGACTGTAGTCAGAGATACAGAAGGACACTACATCATTCTTAAAGGGTCTACCCACCAAGAAGATCTAACAATTGTAAATATTTATGCCCCCAGTATGGGAGCAGCCAACTACATAAGAAAACTGTTAATCAAGATAAAGAGTCATATTGATATGAATACATTAATAGTAGGAGATCTTAACATGCCACTTGTAGTAATAGACAGATCATCCAAGCAGAAAATCAATAAAGAAACAAGATCATTGACACATTGGACCAGATGGACCTCATAGATATAAACAGAACATTCCACCCTAAAACAACAGAATACTCATTCTTCTTGAGTGCACTTAGAACCTTCTCCAGAATAGACCACACACTGGGTCACAAATCAGGTCTCAACCAATACCAAAAGATTGAAATTATTCCTTGCATATTCTCAGATGACAATGCTTTGAAACTGAACCTCAACCACAAGAAAAAATTTGGAAGGAATTCAAATACCTGGAAGCTAAAGACCACCTTACTTAAGAATGCTTGGATCAACCAGGAAATCAAAGAAGAACTTAAACAATTCATGGAAACCAATGAGAATGAAGACACTTCAGTCCAAACACTATGGGATACAGCAAAGGTGGTCCTAAGGGGGAAAGACTCTCAAGAATTCTTGTGAAAAACAATTATTTTCTTGTGAGCCAAGTTTTTGTCCATTATAGCATTTTAGTTTCCTCAACTTCACTTCAACCAAAGGTATTGTTATTGCCAGAGAACCCAGGATAGTGTTAAAGTTATTTAATATGCTTTTGACCATTTGGATTGTACACCATGTATCTGAATTATCTGTTCAAAAAATAAATAGTAATTATAAAAGTTTTACTTACCCCTTTGAATTCTTAGTAATCTTCAAAGTTAACAAAGTAAGAATGGTTGATGCTAATAAAATTGGTCACTTGATTCCTGGTAGACTTATTAACAATGCTGGATAGCTTCTTTGAAAACATAGTCTTCATGGAGAAATTAAATCTAAATATATGAGAGAAAACCTAAGTCATAATAATGACTTTTAAAAATCTTTTAATCAAAGTATAAAAGACATATGAAGGCACATATTATAAATGTTTACAGTTCAGTGAATCTTCATAAACTAAAGTCACTCACATAACCAGCATCCAGATCAAGAAACAAGATTTATAGCACCCCAGAAAGACTTCTTCACACTCCCAGTTACTACATCCCCCAATATACCCACTCTCCTAACTTCTGATTAGTTTTACCTGGTTTTATATTTTATATAGAGAGAATCATACAGTATATGCTGTTTCATTTTTTATTTATTTTGTTCGGCATTATGTTTGAGAAATTCACCCATTTTGTTGTCTGTAGTTATAGGCTGTGAATTTTCATTACTTTATGGGATCCCATGGCATGACTATACCATGATTCATTTATCTGTTTGTCTGTTGATAAACAGTTGAACAGTTTTCAATTTTATACTGTTACAAAGAGTCTTTTTATGAATATTCTAGTTCACATATATTATGGATTGAATGGTATCCTCTAAAAAGATACATGAGGTACTAACCCCTGGTTCCTGTGAATGTGACTCTGTTTGGAAACAAAGTCTTTGCAGGTGTAATGTTAAGATGAGGTCATACTTGATTAAAGTGTTAAGAAGTGGAGAAGAGACACAAGCCAAAGCACAAAGGGAGAAGATGGCACATAAGGCAGAGATTAGGGTAACACATCCATGAGCCTAGGGAAGCTAAGGATTACCCACCAACACCAGAAGCTAAAAGACAGGGAAGAGATTGTGCCTCACGGCCCTCAGAAGGAAGCAACCCTGTCTACACCTTGATTTTGGACATCTAGTTTCCAGAACTGTGATAGAATAGATTTCTGTTCCTTTAAGCCACCTGGTTTGTGGCACTTTCCCCCCAGAACCCCTAGGAAATGAATACAATATCTTTTGGGGGAATTTAGGCTAAACGGTTACCAAGGAATGATTTTATCCTCACACCAGTAATGTATGAGAGTGGTGGGAGTGAGGGCTCCACATCTTCACCAGCACTTGGCATCATCAGTCTTTTTATTTCAACCCTTCTGATGAATGTTTAGTAGCATCACATTGTGGTCTTCAGATCTTTAGCCCTGTCCTTGACCTTGCAAAACCAAATTTATTAAGACATAGTGAACATTGATTACTGAGTATCTCAAAAAAATATTTTTATTTGATGCATTCTCTGGTACAGGAAGTAGGAAAAAAACTAAATGTTAAATGGACAGCAAAACCACATTTTGAACTGCCTAATATTCCTCTGCCATAGGTTCGGAGAGAAAAAAAGAATCCAAGTAAACAAATCACAGATTCAATTAGTAGATACAAGTGAGAATCAATTATGCTGGCTGGAATTATCATTATCACTTGAATTTTAGCAGGATAAGATATTAACTTCTAGATAGTAGCTATATCAGGGTATCATGGTAGTACTAGTCATTTCAGTGACAAAAAAAAAAAAAAAAACCCAAAAAACCAAAAAAACAAACCCACATAAAAGCAAAAGTATTGGGGAGATTTCTGGCTTTAAAAATACCTGGGGCACAAACTGCAGCATCTCCCCCCCACCCTCAGTTCTTTCTTCTTGCTTGTCTATAATCTCAGAAAAGCTCTACCAAGTCATGATAAACACGGCAACTTCTGGGATCACAAAGCAATGGAGAAAGAGTGGTCTTGGAAAAACTGGCTTGCATTTTAAAGAGAAATAAAATTGTATCCCTCCATAATACTGAGACAGGGAAACTGAAGGGACTCCATGAAAAGAAAAAAAAAATTTTTTTCTTTGCTCTTTTTCCTGCTTCTATTCCTGCTAGAACCTACACCCCTGCCTTATACATGCCTTAGTTTATGTCCCCCTTAAAAAGGTCAAGGAGTTAATGATTTCTTTGGAGTCTTCTAGAGCAATAGACACCATCTAAGGAGCGGCAGGGCGGGGTGGTCATGAATGTTCTCTGAGACTTCTAACTCCAAATGCCTTGAACACCAAGACCCCTGGCTCTAGGCATAAGTGACTTATGGAGGGCACCTGAACACTCATCCTTGTTCAGCCAGTTGCTGGATGCCAGAGAGGACACGTGCACAAGATTACTGTCTTTAGTAAAAACTCCAGACCTCCCAGGGTGCATGGGCGGCTCATTGGTTGAGTGGCTCAGTTCACAATCCCGGGAATCCTGGAATAGAGCCCCAAGTCAGGCTCCCTGCTCAGTGGGGAGTCTGCTTCTCCCTCTCCCTCTGCACCCCCCACCCCTGCTCATGCTCTCTTTCTCTTGCTCACTCTCTTAAATAAATAAATAAATAAACAAAATCTTAAAAAGAAACAAACAACTCCAGACACCCAAGCAAAGATGAGACTCATTCTCCATTTCATTTTTTTTCCCAAAGATTTTTATTTATTTATTTGATAGACAGAGAGAGATCACAAGTAGGCAGAGAGGCAGGCAGAGAGAGGGGGGAAGCAGGCTCCCCGCTGAGCAGAGAGCCCGATGTGGGGCTCCATCCCAGGATCCTGAGATCATGACCTGAGCCGAAGGCAGAGGCTTAAACCACTGAGCCACCCACGCGCCCCTTCATTTCATTTTTGAGTCTCCCAGATGCTCCCTCTGTATCTGGGCTCTCTATATCTTCAGTTAATTGCCCTCACTTCCTGCTGGCTTGCATTTGCACTAAGCCAACGACCCTCTTGATTGTTGGTTCTGCAGGACCCCCTCTGCGTCCTTGGACTTGCCTGCCTGCATCAATATCACATACACAGGGGAGCTCCAGATGGATGTGAAAAATCAATATATACAGTTAAAATGAAAAAAATGTGGGAGACAGTCCATGTTGAGAAGGGCTTCAGTGGAACTCAGAAGTACACACCATAGGAAAAAATGTTGATACAACTGATTACGTTCAGTGAAGGGGTAAAAAGCAGGAGGACGCAGGGCAGTTAAAGCAAGGTGCTGTGAGGTTACACTCGCTCACAGCAGGTTTCTGTAGCAACTGCTGGAAGAGCGGATCGGTCAGGAGAACACAGGGCAGAAGGGAAGGGCAGCTGCTGCCTATGGTTGCCAGATTTAGCAAATGAAGTTGAGCTTGTTTTCATCTGAGAGAATGTACTCAGAGCTGTGGACTTCTAAAGCTTTTATTTGCAAAGAAGGCACCAGGAGCCTTTTCCACCCTCTGGGTGCACAAGCCTTCAGAGAAAAAGCAATGATGGGTGATGTTTGCTTGGAGACCCCAGCTTACACAAGCTCCATAAGCAGTCAGAGAGTTCCAGGACACCAAGACCCTGTAGGAAGTTCATTTCCATAAACCAAGGCAGAAGTGCCTGCCGACTGTGGTTAACAAGAAAATTCAACAAAGTGAATTTTAAAGATCCAATTGGCTTTATTCACTGATTTGGGAATCAGGCGGAGTCCCATCTAGCAAATAGGCACTCTTAAGGAGCTATACAAAATGAAAGGCTTTCATAGGCAGAAGAGGGTGGGACAAGGACATTATTAGAGAAGAGTGGATTGTTTATGGCAAGGTCACCTTCCTTTAGGGGACAACAGTGTTCCCTCAGGGAGATTGTCTCACTAGCGCTGGCCAGGTAATTTTGATTGGTCATTTAACATTCCACTCCTAGAAGAGACTGAAACTGTTGTTGA
This sequence comes from Mustela nivalis, assembly GCF_964662115.1. Classification (NCBI taxonomy): domain Eukaryota; kingdom Metazoa; phylum Chordata; class Mammalia; order Carnivora; family Mustelidae; genus Mustela; species Mustela nivalis. The sequence goes on from NC_139020.1 coordinate 145,182,463, forward strand.
TTTGGGCAGTAGGTCTCAGTTTGGTGGCTTGGGTTTAGCATGAGTGACTCCACTGGGGCCTATTATCTCCTTTTTAATACATCTATGATGCTCTAACTAGTGATGCTGGGATTTCTGAATATTAAAAGCCAACCTGTTGATGAAAAGTGTGAACTTGCCTGAGTTGGAATTGGGTTCTCCTCTTACCTCTCTCTTTTTTTTTTTTTTAAAGATTTTATTCATTTGACAGAGATTACAAGTAAGCAGAGAGGCAGGTAGAGAGAGGAGGAAACAGGCTTCCCGCTGAGCAGAGAGCCCGATGCGGGGCTCGATCCCAGGACCCTGGGATCATGACCCAAGCTGAAGGCAGAGGCTTTAACCCACTGAGCCACCCAGGCGCCCTGCTACAGTCTCTTTTTGCCCAAGATGTCTCATCTGTAAAACAGAGAGTGTAATACAACCTACATCATAAGGCTTTGGAGGCGAGTCGTGAGTTAATGTTGTGAAGTATTTAAACGGTGCCTGGCACTTAGTGAAAACTATAAAACATATTGGCCATTATTATCAAGGCCACTTGGGATGTCTGGGTTAACCCAGATCTCTCTTACATCTACTAACAGCGCCTGCCTTGGGTAAGGGTCTGGTTTCCTGTGTGCCCCGCAGTCAAGTCCGGCTACCCTCCTTGGATGGGAGGAAACACTGTGAGCTTCTAGTTCCTGAGAATTTATCAAAGCTAGAAGCTGTTGTCTTTTCAAAATTCCCCAGGGGCCAACATGTAAAAATGCTGTTATTTGTGGAGGCCAAGAATTAATATTGCCTTTTTTTTTTTTTTTTTTTTTAATGGAGAAGCTGAAGCACCAAGGAGTGATTATAAATAATGAAACTCACACCACTGGTTCCTGGGAGGTGAGATTTAAACCCAGGCATTTTGGGCTTCTCCTCTTTCTGCGGCTGGCATTCTGTTGCCTGTGGGCCTTTGGTTTTTAATTGGCAACACCTGGAGCTACAACCACCCCCCTCCCAAAGCCCACAGGGATGAAGCTATATGGATGGAAATAGTGGGCAGGGGTATGAAGTTTTAGGCTTAAACACTCAGCCTGGCAATTTCTTAATCTTCCTCCTAAAAACACATTGTGACAGCGATTACCCTCCTTCCTCCAGTTAAGACTGCTCGATAATAATGATAATAAAAACAAACGTGACAGAACGCTTACTAGGTGCCAACCTTGTACCAAGTGCCTCACATGTAGTATCTCATTTAATCAGCTATACACTCAGTGGGGTCCTGTTATCACCCACACTCCCATTTTTCAGATGAGGAAACTAAGGCTTTCGAGGACAGAAATGAAGGTGGCTAGGAAGTTGCTGAAAGATCAGAGGAGCCCCATCACTTGCTCCTGTAGCATTTTATTTCCAGGAAGCCTCCTGAGCTGCTCCCTTCGCCATGAATCTGCACTCACCATCACAAAGACCACAATAAAAGGAAACCAAACGATGGGCTTAATAAAGATATCAAACACATAATTTAACATTTCCAAAGCTGTACTTGTTCTAATCTGTGCCAGAGTGGGAAGGAAGAAACAGTGTTAACCTTCATTAGTCAGTCCTCCCCCACCAGCCTGATTCAGCCCCATAAACAATAGATATAATTACACCGAACAATTGGGTGTTTATTTCCATGTCTAGACACAGAGCTCACATTTAAAAACAAAAGAGAACAGAAAAGAGAGAGCATCCTGCTGCTTTTTAATTCTTTGTGTCAAACTTTTCCTCAGCCTGGATGCTTCTCTCCTGATCAAGACTTTTTGAAAAAGTCTTTTTTTTTTTTTGAGAGGAATTAGCATTAGGAGTAAGACAATAATGTATTTAAAGAGCCTCTACTATGAGTAGAAACAAGTCACTTATAAACTGTAGAGGATTTATAAAACCATGCATGGATGCTAAAACTAGTGAGTGAAAGTTTGAAGAGGAATAGGTTATTTACAGAGTATCAGAGTAATTGTAATTGTAAAGGAGAATAGTAACTTGACCGTGGCAAGACCTGGCAGACACTAACTTTATCATGTGTTGCAAGTCAACATCACCGATATTGGGACAAACCCACGTCAGGAAAAACCCATCAGGTGCCTCCTGAAACGATGCAGTGAGGGAAAAAACGTCATTTCTCCCCAGATGCATAATCTAATCATGAAGAAACTTCAGATAAACTCAGCTGGAGGGGGGGGGCACGTTTTACAAAATAACTGATCTCTATTCTTCAAAAGTGTCAATGTCATGAAAGACAGACTGAAGAACTTTAAAGAAGTGAAAGAACTTTAAAGAAGAGTGAAGTACAATGGAGTGGTTTTTTTTTTTTTAAAGATTTTATTTATTTATTTGACAGCCAGAGATCACAAGTAGGCAGAGAGGCAGGCAGAGACAGAGAGGAGGAAGCAGGCTCCCTGTGGAGCAGAGAGCCCAATGCGGGACTCAATCCCAGGACCCTGAGATCATGACCTGAGCTGAAGGCAGAGGCTTTAACCCACTGAGCCACCCAGGAGCCCCTGGAGTGGTTTTTAACACATTCACAAGCGTGCACAGCCTTCACCACTATCTGATTCCAGAACATCTTCATCAAAAGAAGAAACTCTCACACCCCTTAGCTGTCACTCCCAATTCCCCCACATCCCAGCCAGTGCTTGGCAACCACTGATCTACATCTATGGATTTGCTGTTCAGGACATTTCATATGAACAGAATTATACAAAAGGTGGTCTTTTGTGACTTCTTTCACTTAGCATGTTCTCAAGGCTTATCCATGTTGTCGTGGGTATTAGTACTTTCTTCCTCTTTATGACCAAGTGACATTACATTGTGTGGATAATCACATATTGTTTATCTGTTCATCACTTGGCAGACATGTATGTTTTTTCCATGTTTTGGCTATTATGAAGAATGCTTCTGTGAACACCTATATTTAAGTATTGGCTGGAAATTGTGTTTTCAGTTCTCTTGGGTATATATCTAGGAGGTACAACTGTTAGGTCATATGGTAACTCAGTTTTTGAGGAACTGCCAAACTAGTTTTGAAAGTGGCTACCCCATTTTACATTTCCACTCCAAATGTAGATTCCAGTTTCTCCACATCCTCACCAACATTTGTCTTGTCCATCTTTTTATGATAGTCATCATAGTGGGTGAGAAGTGTTATCCCTTTAGGGTTTGGATTTGTCTCTCTCTAATGATTAATGTGTTTGTAGGGGATTTGAATATCTTTGGAGAAATTTCTGTTCAGATGCTTTGTCATTTCTGAATTGAGTTGTCTTGTTATTGTTGTTTTATTGTTGAAATGTAAACAGTTCTTTTTAGAAGTTCTTAGAACTTTATACTAGACCTTTCCCAGGTAAATGATTGGAAATATTTTGTACCATTCTGGGAGTGGTCTTTTCATTTTCTTGATAGTGTCTTTCCACGCATGAAAACTTTTAGTTTTGATGAAGTTAAATGTACGTGGTTTTTTTTCTTAACTGTTGTGCTTTAAGTGTCATTTCTAAGAAATCATTGCCTAGGGGCACCTGGGTGGCTCAGTTGGTTAAGCATCTGCCTTCAGCTCAGGTCATGATCCCAGGGTCCTGGGATCAAGCCTCACATCAGGCTCCCTGCTCAATAGGGAGCCTGCTTCTCCCTCTCCCACTCCCCTGCTTGTCACCCTCTCTCTCTTTGTCAAATAAATCTTAAAAAAAAAAAGAAAAGAAAAGAAAAGAAAGAAAGAAATCATTGTCTAATCCAAGGTCCCAAAGATTTATGCCTACATTTTCACTTAAGAGTTTTATAGTTTTAACCTCTTTGGATTTTGAAGGCAAAATTATACCATATCTGAGTGCTCTGCTCCAACCCCCTGCCTATAAAGAAGCCAGTTTTGAGTGTGCTAATAAAACACAATACAGCAAACCCAGCCTGTGGTACAACCCACACACCCATACCCATCATGATCATGATCATGATGAGCAGAGAGCCCAATGCGGGGCTTGATCCCAGGACCCTGAGATCATGACCTGAGCCAAGGCAGAGGCCTTATCCCACTGAGCCACCCAGGTGCCCCACCATTGGTACTTTTGACATAACACTCAAACGTTATATCTAGGTACATATACATGTACAAAAATATACATATGGTGACATAATAAAAAAATAAATATTTAGACTCTGCCTTTGGTTCCTGACACAGAGCTCCTAAAAGTGGTGTAATTTCCTGAGTGATGAGGTGACCGGAGTGTCTTTTACAGAGCTCTATTCTCCCAGCATTTATTTATTTATTTATTTATTTATTTTTTTTTAAGATTTTATTTATCTATTTGACAGAGGGAGACAGTGAGAGAGGGAACACAAGCAGTGGGAGTGGAGAGGGAAAAGCAAGTCTCCCACGGAGCAGAGAGACTGATGTGGGTCTCCATTCAAGGACCCAGGGATCATAATCTGAGCCAAAGGCAGGCACCCAACGACTGAACCACCCAGGTGCCCCTCTCCTAGCATTTCTTGATAGGGGAGACTTTTGTATTAATGGGGCATTGTGTGGTGGGCTCCTAAATAGCTTCAGGATGGGGGCGGGTCACTAGAAAGACCAAGCCATGATTCAAAGCTTGGAACTTTCAGCCCCACTACCTCTATCCTCTCCAGAGTATAGAGTGCATACTCTACACATTTTCTGATCTCTCTTTTTTGTGTGTATTTTCATGTTTTATCTATCACTTCATAGCCCTTCTGGAAATCTTTCTCATTCCTTTTTACAGCCACATAGCACTCCATCGTGTGGATTTATCATGCCTTCTCTTCTACACATTGGGTGGTTTCTCATCTTTTGTTCTGCAATGAGTAGCTTCATGCATACATCTATTCACATTTTTGCCAAAGTATTCTGAGATAGATTCACATCAATCAGGCCTCTGTGATGAAGTCTCCATAAAAATCCCTAAACTATAGGGGTTGGAGGGCTTCCAGTTTGCAGAATACATCCACATGAGAGGAGGGTGGTACACCCCCAAATGAGGACAAGACATTCCTGCACTCAGGACCCTTCCAGATCTCGTCCTTTGTGTGCCTTCCTCTGGCTGTTCATCTGTACACTTTACATCTTTTACAATAAACTGGTAAACATAATCAATGTTCTCTTGCATTTTTTGACCCATTACAGTGAATTAGCAAGCCTGAGGGGTTGGGACTGTGTCAACCCCTGACTTTGTAGCCAACTGGGACAGAAGGTAGACAGCCTGGAAACCTATCACTTGTGACCAATATTTGAAGTGAGTCTTAAGTATGGATAGTAAGTAGCAGAATGGAATTAAATTAAAACATGCCAAGTTGTAATCTGAAGACTTTGAAAATTCATTGATGCGGGGGGAAAACCCTCACATATTTGCTGTCAGAAATGTAGTAAGTAGAGAAACAGTTTTTTCTAATGTGTCAGTACATAGTCAAAGATATCTGTATATGTCAGTATATTATAGTCCAATCTAGCAAAATATAAGGCTCCCTCACTTCAGACTGCTAAAATTACAGAGAAAGAGCACCTCTCTGCTGGGGACACCTTGCTGATAGCACAGAAACATGGAGTACATGTGGTTTACTTAGAGACAATGGGAGGAACAGGCTGCCTGGAAGGAAGCCTATTGAGAAGAAATAATCAAAACATAGAGGAAATCCTCAATCACATCTTAAAAATTTTTTTTAAATTAATGTATAATGTGTTATTAGCCCCAGGAGCACAGGTTTGTGAATCACCAGCTTTATACACTTCATAGCACACTCACCACAGCACATACCTTCCCCAATGTCCATAACCCAACCACCCTTTCCCTACCCGCCTCCCCCAGGCAATCCTTAGTTTGTGAGATTAAGAGTGTCTTATGGTTTGTCTCCCTCCGGATCCCATCTTGCTTCATTTATTCTATTCCTACCCCACAAACCCTCCATCTTGCCTCTCAGCTTCCTCATATCAGGGAGATCATATGATAATTGTCTTTCTCTGATTGACTTATTTTGCTCAGCATTATACCCTCTAGTTCCATCCACGTTGTCACAAATGGCAAGATTTCATTTCTTTTCATGGCTGCATAGTATTCCATTGTATATATATACCACATCTTCTCTATCCATTCATCTGTTGATGGACATCTAGGTTCTTTTCACAGTTTGGCTATGGTGGGCATTGCTGCTATAAACATTCGAGTGCACGTGCCCCTTCGGATCACTACATTTGTGTCTTTAGGGTAAATACCCAGTAGTATGATTGCTGGGTCATAAGGTAGCTCTATTTTCAACTTTTTGAGGAACCTCCACGCTGTTTTCCATAGTGGCTGTACCAGCTTGCATTCCCAACCAACAGTGTAGGAGATTCCCCTTTCTCCGCATCCTCGCCAGCATCTGTCATTTCCTGACTTGTTAATTTTAGCCATTCTGACTGGTGTGAGGTGGTATCTCATTGTGGTTTTGATTTGTAGTTCCCTGATGCCGAGTGATGTGGAGCACTTTTTCATGTGTCTTTTGGCTGTCTGGATGTCTTTGCAGAAATGTCTGTTCATGTCCTCTGCCCATTTCTTGATTGGATTATTTGTTCTTTGGGTGCTGAGTTTGATAAGTTCTTTATAGATTTTGGATACTAACCTTTCATCTGATATGCCATTTGCAAATATCTTCTCCCATTCTGTCAGTGTCTTTTGGTTTTCATGACTGTTTGCTTTGCAGTGCAGAAGCTTTTGATCTTATGAAGTTCCAATAGTTCATTTTTGCCCTTGCTTCTCTTGCCTTTGGCGATGTTCCTAGGAAGAAGTTGCTGCGGCTGAGATCGAAGAGACTGCTGCCTGCATTCTCCTCAAGGATTTTGATGGGTTCCTTTCTCACATTGTGGTCCTTCATCCACTTGGAGTTTATTTTTGTGTGTGGTGTACAGAAATGGTCCAGTTTCATTTTTCTGCATGTGGCTGTCCAATTTTCCCAACACCATTTGTTGAAGAGACTGTCTTTTCTCCATTGGACATTCTTTCCTGCTTTGTTGAAGATAAGTTGACCATAGAGTTGAGGGTCTATTTCTGGGCTCTCAATTCTGTTCCACTGATCCATGTGTCTGTTTGTGTGCCAGTACCATACTGTCTTGATGATGACAGCTTTGTAATAATGCTTGAAGTCTGGAATTGTGATGCCACCAACTTTGGCTTTCTTTTTCAATATTCCTCTGGCTATTCAAGGTCTTTTCTGGTTCCATATACATTTTAGGATTGTTTGTTCCATTTCTTTGAAAAAAATGGATGGGATTTTGATAGGGATTGCATTAAATGTGTAGATTGCTTTAGGTAACATAGACATTTTCACAATATTTGTTCTTCCAATCCATGAGCTTGGAACATTTTTCCATTTCTTTGTGTCTTCCTCAATTTCTTTCATGAGTACTTTATAGTTTTCTGAGTATAGATTCTTTGCCTCTTTGGTTAGGTTTATTCCTAGGTATCTTATGGTTTGGGGTGAAATTATAAATGGGATCAACTCCTTAATTTCTCTTTCTTCTGTATTGTTGTTGGTGTATAGAAATGCAACTGATTTCTGTGCATTGATTTTATGTCCTGACACTTTACTGAATTCCTGTACGAGTTCTAGCAGATTTGGAGTGGAGTCTTTTGGGTTTTCCACATAAAGTATCATTCATCTGCAAAGAGTGATAGTTTGACGACTTCTTTGCCAATTTGGATGCATTTAATTTCCTTTTGCTGTCTGATTGCTGAGGCTAGGACTTCTAGTACTATGTTGAATAGCGGTGGTGATAGTGGACATCCCTGCCATGTTCCTGACCTTAGTGGAAAAGCTCTCAGTTTTTCTCCATTGAGAATGATATTCACTGTGAGTTTTTCATAGATGGTTTGATAATATTGAGGTATGTACCCTCTATCCCTACACTTTGAAGAGTTTTGATCAGGAAAGGATGCTGTACTTTGTCAAATGCTTTTTCAGCATCTATTGAGAGTATCATATGGTTCTTGTTCTTTCTTTTATTAATGTGTTGTTTCACATTGATTGATTTGCGGATGTTAAACCAACCTTTCAATCCTGGGATAAATCCCACTTGGTCGTGGTGAATAATCCTTTTAATGTACTGTTGGATCCCATTGGCTAGTATTTTGGTGAGAATTTTCACATCTGTGCTCATCAAGGATATTGGTCTGTAGTTCTCTTTTTTGATGGGATCTTTGTCTGGTTCAACCACATCTTTTGAGAAACTAAATCTGGTCAGCTCAACCTCTACACCTTTTAATCAATGGCACCAAGACATCTCTTTTTGCTTAAGCCAACCAGAGGTGCAACCCTAAGAATATTGAATAATAAGGTATCAAGAAAGCCTTTGGCCATGCAAGATTATGTCAGAGACATTCCAGGTACAACTCCAGAAAAAAGCACAATAAAGCAACTATCCTAATTAAAAATGTCCCATGACCTATTTGGTTTCCCAGTAGAGATAAGAAGTTTATTTTGTAATATATTATGTGTTTTAAGTATGCAATGTCATTGTTTAAAAAACAACAACAACAACAGAGTAGATACTTTAATTAAATGCTTTATTCCTGGAAAAAAGGCAACTATAACTGAACTTCCAGCTCTAATATCACTGAGGACACATCATATTACAAATACAATATTAACAAAAAAGTTAGAAATGTTGCAAATTAGCCAGAGTGTTACAAGAAACACAAAGTGAGCCATGCTTCTAGAAACATGGTGCAGACGTGATAGACATACATCAGACCCAAAACATAGTTGTAGAAAACAATATCTCAGGATAGACAATAGGATTGGAGAAACCAGAATGGCAGAGCGAGGGCTCTGAAGCAGAAGTTCAAGGTCCCTGAGTGCTCATAGTCATATATGTATTTGCTGTCAGCTGTGCTAGTAGGGTCTTTTCCCGAGCTGCTGGTGCAGGTGCCATGTTTACACTGGAACGGTGGGTCCCAAGACACGACTCCTTAGAGTTTTAGAGAGGAGTGTGTGAGTGATAGTACCAAGCAGAGCCCTGTCCCTACTGGGTGTACTGGTCCTGTGGTGACCCACTCCCCCAAGTTTTGAGGTGCTCCCAATCCCCACCATCATACCAATGAGGTTAATTTCAACAGGTAGAAGGAGGCTGAAGTTTCCATACTTGCTGAACTCCTTTGCCCTGCGTCGGGCATCAGTTACATGTTCGATGGCCAGAAAAGCCACAGGGTCTGAGGGAGAGGAGGAGGCGTATTGTATTTTTGTCAGGAATGTCCTGAGTGGGGTGGGCTGTTAAATTATCACCTATATGCAGTAGTCCAGTTTCCTTTTCCAGAATTAGCTCTTTTGGATCTTGTCCTAAGATGTCTCCAAAGACAGTGGGGGAGACTTTCGAATCCCTGGGATAAAACAGTCCAACAGTATAGTTGTTTATGATGGGACCCAGGGTCTTCCCACTCCAAGGCAGATAATTCTTGAGACGTAGATTTAATGGGATACAGAAAAAGGCATCTTTTAAATCTAGCATAGTGTAATATGTCTCATTAATTGGCAAATTGGCAGATAGGATCTATAGATTGGGTCCTACAGGATGTATGTCTTAAACATCCTCATTAACAGCTCAGAGGTCTGAACAAATCCGTATTCCTCACTCTCTGGCTTTTTAAACGGGTAAAATTGGGGTGTTGCGTGGAGACCTAATTGGCCTGATGAACCCTTGCTCAAAGAGCTTATTTGTTACCAGGAGGATTCCTTCTACAGCTTCTGTTTTGGGGGTTATTGCTTGACCCACAGCCAGTGATCTAGCTGCTTTATTTCTACCTTCACGGGCATGGTGCTGACCATACTTCCCAATCATCCTTGCATCCAGTCCTCTCAATTAACTTGGTTTAAAACACTTTGTGGAATTTCATTTCCTTTAGATATTGGCATATCTTGTACTTGGGGACTTGGATTTCTATAGTGTCCTGTTCCCAACTGATTGAGGCCCCCAATTTGGATAAAATGTCTCATTCTAAGAGAGGAACAGGGAAGGCACTCTGGTACTAATAGAAAAGAGAGCTTTAGTAACTTGAACCCTATTCACAGGTCAAAGACTCCAGAAACCTTTTGGTCTCTCCTTTTCCTGAGACTCCTTTTAGGTTACATTTTCTGTAGAAAGGCTACACTTTTGGGTGTTCAATAAGCATAAATTGAACCTCCTTTCCTCCCACTGCCAAAGTTTCCCTGAGCTCCTCATGGGAGGTGAGGATCTGATTATCTGAGACAATGGAGGAGCCCCGTGGTCCTGCATCTCATCTTAAGTGAGGGGCAACTGGAATGACTTGGTTGTGTTTATCCCCTTCCTTTTTTGGGGGTGATTTGGGAAATCCCATTTCCAGTGCCCCTTTTGCTTACAGCCTGTGCATTAGCTAGATCCTAACTTTGTGGGCTCTCTCCTTGTACCATTGGGGGAGGGCAGGGACACTCACCCACAGTGCCTTCTTTTCCTCCCCTGGGCTACCACGTGTGGATGGGAGACCTCCATCACCTCTCTGTTATTGAACACCCTGAAGCCCACCTCTACAAGCTGAGTGGAGTTAGTGTCAGGACCCATGGCAAATTTTTGAAGTTTCAGATGGTTATCTGGAGCACTTCAAGATATGAATTTGGTATTGAGGACCACTTACCTATCTTGGGCCTTGGGATTCCAACTTGTATTCCATTTCAGGCAATCCTGCAGCCTTTCTAAGAAAGTTGATGGCTTTTCGTCAGTCCTCTCCAAATCTCCCTTCATTTGGACCAGTTCATAGGAGGTCTACTTACTCCTTGCATAGCTTTCAAAAGCAGACTCCAGAAATGCCCTGACTTTTCCTTCCCTTCTAAAGAGTTAGGATCCCATTCAGGGTTGGTCCCTGGTACTGTCTCCTCACTTGGTCTTCTAGAACCTGACTTGGTATCATACTCCTTATTAGCCTCTTCTCTGGCTTTTGTAAATGCAGCAGACTTTTCTTCTGCCATTAGGAGGGGGGTTAGCAAAGCCTGGATGTCTGAGCAAGTTGGATTATGTGTAGAAAAGATGCCCTGCATTAGGTTCAAAACCTCAACCAGGTGAGCCCACAGCCCTTTGATGCCTCCCGGTTGTGTAAGTCTGAAGTTATAAACCAGACATGCATATTGATGAGATGTCCATCACCAGCAGGTACTTGCCTTCATGGAAATATTCCAGCCCCAGGTTTCAGATTAGTGCCATCTGGCAAGGGAGGGTAAAGGGATTCAAGAGAAATCAGAGACCTGTTGGTGTGTGTGTGTGGGGGGGGGGATTAATAAAGGATTAGGAGTTGGTACAGATGGGGCCAGAGGAGCTGGGCCTGAGTATCAGAGGAGTAAGTTGGGGACCCCTTAGAACTTGTGACTGACTTAAAGGTGGGGGAAAGGGTTAGGTTTTCTCTAGCTTACAGTAGTTCTTCTTCATCAGATGGACCCTTTAATATTGGAAGCATTTGGGGGGTTTTAGATTCAACCTTCATTTTACATATGTGACATTTCCTCTGTAGACCCTTTTTTTCTGATATAGTGTCATAAAACTTTGAATGTAACACTTCCCATTTCCGTGCTCTCTACAAAACAAGTCCAATTGTAATATGGTATTAAAATTCAAATCTTCACTCTCCAGCCATTTTTCTTCATCTTCTAGGATATATTGTGGCCAGGCTATGTCTGGCTTTTAGATTAAGAAAGAATGGAGCTTGCTTTTAGATTAAGGGAGAAAGCCTTCCAGGTATGGAGGATACAGTCCCATGGGCTCTTCTTGGGGATGAACTTGTCCTCACCTCCATATTCTGGATTTTTCCTTAGGTTCTCCTTCCAACTACCTCCCCCTCTCCCCAAGAGGTTTACAGCAGTCCAGTGCTTTCACTGCCAAAGTCAGGTTTGATTCCCAGTCAAGGAACAAGGTAGCCAGGATGGGGATTCAGATGGAGCAAAAAGCCACACAATTTAGTGAACAAAAACACACCACACAGACATTAGATCAGCCAGATCAGAGATGCCTTGCAACCTCCCAGACCCTAAGCACCAGATGCCAGAACTCGTGTCCGGCGTCCCTGACAAATAGAACAATCCACCTTCGGGTCAGTCTCAGATAGATGGCTCCCTTTTTGCTGGGCTGGAATATGCGATCCCCTGAGTGGCCAGGTCATGCAATCTTTTGGTGCCTCCTTCACCCTGGGATTTCTTTGCCGGCTTACTCAGACTTGTGAAACAATTTGAATTAACATCTACTAGCTGTGCCTCAGACCGGGAGATACAATTCCTATGGGAAAAGTGTCCTCCCTTGTCCTTTCTGTGGAGATCCTTCCTTCTGAGGAAAAGCCTCCGTGGAGCCGAGGATTCTGCGGTGAAGACAGAACACTAGGGGGTGGGTTTACAGGCACCAAGAAGGGAGAGTCCACCGAGGAATCCGTCCCAGCCCTGGCAGCATGAACAGGTTAGCCTGTCGCTGCTCACTGCTCTGTTCTTTGGAAACCAGGTAACCAGAGGATGGAGTCTCAGAAGGATGAGTGTCCCATCCGGGTTGCCAAATCTGTGACCGAAATAAAGCATACAGTTGCTCCTTGGTAAATTGCAGATACGGACTACACCAGATGAAGTTGTTACACACAGGAAACTTTATTCGCAGCAAATAAGGAAATCACCAGGAATCACTTCCCAAGCCAGGACTCTCTAAACAGGGATGAACCGGATTCTGTTAATCCGGGGTTTGGGATGAAGTCTCATCATTATTATATGTAAAAGGCGAGCATAGGTTTGTGCATATGCGCATAGAAAACATACTTATATACGCATCGTGTGTTAGGTTAAGGAGGCTTATGTTCCTCCCAGGGCGGGGATCCTAAAATTATAATGAAGTGGACATGAAGGTGCGGCTCTTTATGGATCAATTGTGCAGGCGCCCCCTGGTGGTTGAGCTCGAATTCGTCTAGGCCAGTTGGAGTTTATTTCTTTCTCTATTCCAGAAAGACATTAGTTTCTAAAAGATAAAATTGATAGTGTGGCCTGAGTGTAGGGGGCCCTGCCAGTGACATTGTCTGCCTCAATTTAAGCTCCAAATTACAAAAATGTGCATATTTCCTTCAAAGATAGGACTGGCAGATGCTGGCCAGGTGGGTTTGGCTGGGGTATATACAATCCAGTAAGAGGATCCTGGGACTCCTGGTTGCTGGAGGAGCTCGGGACGCCTGCAGACAGCGAGTTCAAATAGGTACTGAGGTTGGCCAATCTGCAGCTGCCACCTCAGAGTGATTTTCTGGGGTGGGCCCCTTCCCCACTGTAGCCGATGTAGCTGGTGCCTGGCTGTGGCATCAGACCCTTGGACTTCCCCGGGTTGCTCAGGTCAGGCCAAGGGCAAGAAGTGCGCATGCACGTGTAACGAAGCTTAGGGATCCCGGGACCTAGGACAGGGCTGTCGTCCTGAGATGCTGGGTCTGAGAGGCTCTTGGGGGGGTAAACCTTAGAAATAAAAAAAGAAAGAAAGGAAGGAAGGAAGGAAGGAATAAAAAAGAAAGAGAGAGAGAAAGGAAGGAAGGAAATAGCCAATCATTTTACCAGCAAAATATATTTATTTGAGAATTGCAAAGAAATTGCCATTTGGGACAAGCAAACTATGCAAACCACAGGCAACTCTGAAGAGATCAAGGGAAGGTCAGCTTTTATTAGGTTTCAAGAAGAAGTTGAGGGTTGTTTTGATACAAAGTTTATTGGAGAAGAATAAGAGTTCAAGGTTATAATGACTTCTCATTGGCTGAAAGCCATGGTTAGCTGGTTGCTGCTGGGGCTGGGAGAGATCTTTTTCTTAAAGGCAGGAGGTACAATTCCTATGGGAAAAGTGTCCTCCCTTGTCCTTCAGCTGAGTACAGGAGAGCTCCCCCTTCAGGGCTTCCTGACTCCATTTTTCTGAGGGTTCCTTGACCCAATTTCACACTTGCCCCATTTGATCAAAAGACTTCCTCAAAACCATCGCTGATCCAGAGTAGGTTTTGTGCATTTAGTGGTTTTGTCCTGGTTGTCACGTCCCCCGCTGGTGGGAAAGTGCGATGACTGGGAACCACTGAGGCCACATTTGAATAATGAGGAAGGGAAGGCGGGAGAACTCTCAGGCATCTTCCACCTAAAGTCTCTCTCTCTCTTTTTATTTATCTATGTGAAAGAGCATGAGCATGAGTCAGGCCGGGCAAGGGATGGAGGAAGAAGGAGAAGCAGGATTCCCATGAGCAGGGAGTCCGATGCGGAGTTCAATCCCAGGGGCCTGGGATCATGACCTGAGCCAAAGGCAGACACTTACCCAACTGAGCCACATGGGTGTCCCTAAAGTCTGTGTCTTATTGAGGTTGTAAGTATTAGAGATCATCTTGAAGCCATTTTGAACCAGCATCATCCTATTTGGTACATCAGCTCTGCAGGGATCTGGCAGACAAGAGGTACAAAGTTTTAAAAGATTATACAAAATAATACAAAAAGCAGAATGATGACCCAGTTTGCATAGTAGTCCTAAACTAAGAGCCCAAAGCTGAAGGTAGGCAGCTAAATAGATCAAGGCTCACAGGTGAGGTGGAATTCTTTGTAGTCAAAGTGCTTATTCTCTGATGTTGTGCAGGTCAGTATTTACTTCCCCAGGGGAAGTTACCCATGTGCCACAGGCAGCATTCCCTACTGCACAAACGCCTCCCGGTTCGGCCAGGAGATGATCAGGGGCTACGCAATTATCCAGAATTACTGTAGCCAGTGAGGCAAGTGATCGTTGCTGGGCTGCTAGCGCTTTGGTTGGGGAGTTAGTTAGCTCTCTTAATGTTGGAGAGAGATTTCCGATCTTGCCTTTGTTGCATTTACTCCAATCCATGAGAGAAGGTCTCTGCTTAGGGAGGAAAACCAGAGTCATACATGCCTCATGGAGGCTCAATGGAGTGGACCAGTCGGGAGCTTCTGTCGGGGGCTTCTGACTTGTTATGCATGTTAAGAGGGACAGTGAAATGTTCCAGTAAGCACTGCCCTTCGGTTGGCCAGCTGTCAACATTTGTGTGCCCCCGGGAAATGCTGTCCACCCCAAATGCAAATGAAAGCAAGTGGAGCCTGGAGGACTCCAGGTAAGATTACTGATAGATTCATTAGCAGAATGTCCTGATGGACCCTTTCAAGTTATGGGTCAGAGGCACTGAGGTGACCTTCTAGAATGCAGAGATTATCCCTTCCTAAAGGGGTCTTTTCTGAAAACCTCACAAAGGAGTATAGACCTGTTTGTCTTTCCTTTCGGTACAGGGAAACAGATTATATTTTGTTATATTATATTAAGGAAAAGGAGGGGGGCAGAGCGAGGGAAGTAGGATTGACAGAGGTGGAGGTGTTTAGCTGAGCTGGGGGAAAAGTTGAAACAAGCATGGGAACTCCTGGTTGCAACAACCAAAACCCACTAGGTAACCTCCAGAGGCTTGCAGGTAAATCAGCAGTGGCACTGGGGACTAAAGAGAAAATAACAACAGATAAGGCCAAGGGACCTCTGACATCATAAACAGACTGGAGTGCCAGGTGACAGATCCAACATTCAGAGAGGTTTCTTTCTTTTGCACCAGACAGAGAAATGTGGAGAAGAGTACTGTGTTTTCAAGAGAAAGACGGGGGCGGGGGGGAACCAAAGTGAGAAACAGCAGTGCCTGGCCAGGCAGTCTTGGGAAAGCTATCTCTTTCCATTGTCATTGGCTTCAGTTTCTGGAAATCTTTCCTTTGAGGTCACCGACTGGTGTGCAGGTCCAGTCGGGTTCGGTACTTTCTTTAGATATGACAAGTGAATCCAAGGGTCTGTTCCTTGAAGTGTGGTGGCATAAATGTTGGTTAAGAGTAGCTGAGACGGGTCTTTCCAATGGAGTTGAAGAAAGTCTTTCTGGAGATGTCTTTTCCGGTAGCTGACGTCCCTGGGTCATAAGGTGTGAAGTTGAAGGTCTTCATCTCCTGGGAGCGGCTGTGAGGCAACTGCTCGAAGCAAAGCATGGTTATTTTAACAAGCAAGTAGGCCTGTAAAGTATTGAGGTGTATCTCCTGTTATCAGCCGTGGGTCAAAGAAGCAGAGTCCAGGTGCTGTGGGAGTTCTGTTACAAGGAGAACAGATTTTTTTTTTTTTTTTTTTTAGATTTTATTTGTTTGACAGAGACACAGCAAGAGAGGGAACACAAACAGGGGTGGAGGGAAAGGGAGAAGCAGGCTTCCCACAGAGCAGGGATCCAGATGCATGGCTCGAACCCAGGACCGTGGGTGGGATCATAACCTGAGCCAAAGGCAGACACTTGATGACTGAGCCACCCAGGCGCCCCAGGTGAAAGATTATTATTGAAATGATGCAAATACATACATTGTCATGAAAAGTGCAGAAGAGTTTCAGAGTTCCAGAGGGATTAGGTAGGGAGAAAAAGGTAAGTGTCTCATTCTTTATTGTAAAAGTCCGAGTTTCCAAATTGCCCTAAGTTACAGATAGCTCAAAGGAGAGGTGAATAGCAGTCCTTTAACCCTGGGAAACAGAATACAAAAGCAGCTTACCATTACAGCTTCAGAAATTTTCATGAGTTCAGTGTTATGATCTTCAGTTGATCAAAACCTGTGTTCTAGAGTACTTGTCAAAGTCTTCCTCAGGAATATCTTTGAAGATGAAACACTTGAAACAACTATTTGTCGCTGACAAATACTTGCAAATAGCAATGGTTAGAGATCTGAGGGGAGTTCTTATGTCATTGACGAATAAATTTGGCTATTTTTGTGACACACATCTCAAGAAAACTAGAGTTATGACTGATAACACTATATGAGGACATTGAAAATTTTGGAATTTAATTCCCAAAACACTATATGCGTCTATAAATACCACATAAAGAAGACTTAGTGTTCTTTATTTTAAAGATTTATTTGTTTCAGGGGGAGAGACAGAGACAGAGTGCACACCTGAGTGGAGGGAGGGGCAGAGGGAGACATTTCAAGCAGACTCCCCGCTGAGCATGAATCGGACACAGGCCGGATCCCATGATCCAGGAGATGATGACCAGAGCCAAAACAAAGAGAGAGACGCTCAACCGACTGTGCCACCGAGATGCCCCTTTTTTAAATTTTATTTTTTTTAAGATTTATTTATTTGAAAAAGAGAGAAAGAGAGGAGGCTTAATATTCTTATTTAACAATGCTGCCCATGTAATATAATATATCAAATAATGTTCATTTCTGTAACATCTCCCCTTTTATATTCTCCAATTTACTTTCAGGTCAAAAAGACTATTTTAGAATTTGATTTTGGGAAGGTCGTCAAAAATATCAAAAGGTTTTGGACACTTAACCAAACAGGATCACATTTTGAAACAATATTTACTTGTCTATTTGATCAAAGTGACAATAAAAGATTTCAAAAGCAAATACAATGGGTTGTTATATCGTTGTAGGTAAACTTAGTTCTCTTAATGTCCAGAGGACTTTGTTTACTTGAGTAATCAAAGACCTGATGATAAAGATTAACGTGGAGTACAAAAAATTATTTTGATAGAACACAAAATATTTGCTTTCTAATTAGATTACTTTAAAAGGTAAAACCTTCACAACTTTTTATTAAAAAAACAAACCCAGTAGTCCAAGAAAACCTTGTCTTTTTAACAGATAAATAATTTTTAGTTTTACATAAGTACATTATTGGTAGTAAGGCTTAATTCCTTAGAATAACAATTTAATTTTTAGCCAACTTGACCATATATAAAATTCCTTTCATGTGATTCTTTTTTTTTTTTTTAAAGATTTTATTTATTTATTTGAGAGAGAGAGACAGTGAGAGAGAGCATGAGTGAGGAGAAGGTCAGAGGGAGAAGCAGACTCCCCATGGAGCTGGGAGCCTGATGTGGGATTCAATCCTGGGACTCCGGGATCATGACCTGAGCCAAAGGCAGTCGCTCAACCAACTGAGCCACCCAGGCATCCCTCATGTGATTCTTTTTCTATAAAACTTCCACAACTTTTTATGTCTATTAGGTTTGTCCTAGCTTTCTCCTTATTCTGGAACAATGAATTTGCTTTAGGATAAAATTATCTTTTTTCCTTCCTCTCCCTCCCAAACAGACAGACAGACACACACACACACACACACACACACACACACAATGATGTCCTTCATGTCATGTCTTATCCAATCCTATTTTCCCTACTTTTCATATATAACCATCTTCTTTGATCCTTATTATTTCTAGTAGTTCTTTGTTTTTTAAAGTTTTATTTATTTATTAGAGAGAGAGAGTGGGCGTGTGCAAGGAGGGGCAGAGGGAGAGGGAAAAGAGACTCCCCACTAAGCTGGGAGCTGGATGTGGGGCTTCATCCCAGGACTATGAGACCATGACTTGAACTGAAGGCAGCTGCCTAACCAACTGAGCCACCCAGGCATCCCTCTAGCCGTTTTGTTAAAAACTTTTTTTGCTGACAATTTCAACTTGATCAGTTTAAATGTTTTTTTCTAAATTTCAAGAACTTATACAGCTTATCTAGAAATGATGTCCAGTAGTTGTTACCGAGTAATTACAGATTTACTCTTAGAAAATAGCTTAATTGCTTATGCATTATCTTACGTTAATAGAAATTTTTATATAGTTAAAAAAAAAAAGCGCAGGCTTTTGGAAGTGACAGTTTGAGATTCACTGGTGTCTGTGTCTCATCCTGATGGTGCTCTGTTAGAACGGGGATGATAGAACAGGCAAGGACGACAGGATCCCCACATTGTTGCTGAAGAGGCTTCTCTAAGTTACGTAGGCAGAAGAAAGATTTGAAAAATGGGACAACTTCTAAATTGGCGGCAGAGCTATAAATAGTGGGGAAGCTGCCAACAGAACTCCCAGCTTTGTAAGTTGTTGCAAGAAATGGGGGAAGTGCCTTTAAACAAAGATTGCTGCCTGGCTGCAAATCTGAAAAGACAGGGCAACAAAGTATGAGGCTCACAGCCTGATGACCTCACAGACCCTTTGTGGCTCAACTTCGGGGATGTAAGAGCAGGGCTTTTGAACATGTTGGGTCGTTCCATAGTGAGAAATGTGTCTATTTTACGGTCTAGCACATTCCTATATAAAGAAAACCATCTAAATAACTGAAATAGGGGCGCCTGGGTAGCTCAGTCGGTTGGACATCTGACTATTGGTTTTGGCTCCCAGGTCATGATCTCAAGGTCGTGGGATTGAGCCCTGTCTGGGACTCGGCACTCAGTGGGGAGTCTGCTTGAGAATTCTCTCTCCTTCTGTCCCTCCCCACTTCCTGCCGCCCCCACACTCACTTGCTCTCCCTCTCGCTCTTTAAAATAAAGAAATAAATATTTAAGTACCTGAACTAAAAGTTTAAAAAACCGTATGTATTTCCTATATTCAGTATATGCCACGAATATATTCTGTGTTGCACTTTATGGAATTATATATAATCAATGATATTTATAAATTATAGATAAAATTGAAGATACATTTTCCATTTATCTGCATGGATATACACAATAATACATATATTTCCCACTTAAATAAATTAATCATAATTCATCAATGGCCTATTTGAAAATGAAGAGGTTGGGGTGCCTGGGTGGCTTAGTCATTAAGTGTCTGCCTTCAGCTCAGGTCATAATCCCAGGGTCCTTGTATTGAGCCCTGCACTGGGCTCCCTGCTCAGTGGGGAGCCTGCTTCTCCCTCTCCCACTCCCTCTGCTTGTAATCCTTCTCTCATTGTCTCTCTCTTTGTCAAATAAATAAATAACATCTTAAAAAACAACAACGAGACGTTATAATAGACTCTTCCATAGGGGGAGAAAGCTCTCATGGGAACACTGTTGCTTCTCACCTTCAGAGGGGCACCTGCAGCATTGCTGGAGTTTCCTCAGTACGAATGCACACAGCACAGTTAATTTATGCTTATTACGGTGTGTTCTTTTTGTTGTTCCTTATATATCCTCAGCTCTTCTTCTGATATTATGCAATATTTGTCATCGTGGTTTTTCAGTGAAAAGTAGGAAACAGGAAATTTTGTACAATCGTAGGCTAGCATCCTGCAGTAGATGAGAAAATCTGTATATATATTTCCATTTTTTCAAGGTGACATAAAACATGTTTATTAGTAGACTCATATTTCTTGTGTCTCTGTAAAAATTAAAGAGCCAAGAGTATAGGTAGTATAGATACTTATGTTTAGCATTTAATGTTTACCTTATTTGGAAATGACTTAGCTATTCAATAAATATCTATCGTTCAGTTTAACTTAGTATAATATTTGATCTTATTAACATTTTTTGACATTATTTGCTTTCAGCAAATATACTTGGATAAGGCACTAAACAGCTAACCATCATCTTAAATTATTTCTCTTATTGACAAATTCTGTAATAGAAAGATAGCATGAATTTATTTGATTAGTGACCCAGGTAGAAGAAGTTGTTTATCTGCATTATATTTAATCCGGAACTCTGAGTAAGTACCTATTTTTCTTAAACCAACAAATTTAAAGTAGTGTTTATTGATCAGAGATTATCTCAGATCGTATGAATTGAGAAAACATTTGGGTTCACTGCTATATTTCTGAGATGATATTTGACTTATGTAAACACTTAATTTTATTCAAGGCAATGAAATAGAGCTCTGTACTTTAATTTTGGTAGTACTGATACCCAGGTTGGCTAGGAAGCAGTGAGCTAGCTCCATGCGCTCTGTGAGTACCAGCTCCTCTGTGCTCACAGGCCTTGGAGCTGATGGGAGATCTTCTCTGGATCCCGCTTCTCAGACGTCATTTAATATCAACATTAAAGACACAATAGCCAATGATTTTATGAGCAAAATTAATTTCTTCGGGAATACTCAAGGAACTGCAATTCAGGACAAGCAAATTCTGACAAGCCACAGGCAGGTATGAAGCGACAAAGGGAAAGTCAGCTTTTATTAGGATTTAGGAGGAAACAGGGGAGGATTGTTTAAACAGAAGTTCACTGAAGAAGAGTCTTAGATTATGGCAGGTTTTCAGTGGCTATAAGAGCTTATTGCTGTGGCTGGGACAGATCTTCCTTCTTTTTCTTAAAAGCCAGAGATAAAAATCCTATGAGAAAAGCACCCTCCCTTAACAAGAATTTCCTTCTTTCTCTTTGTTGGTTATGCGGGATGCAAGGGGTTGGTACTTGCATGGGAGCGCCCCCTTCAGGGCTTCCAGACTCTTTAAAATTGTTGTAGTTGTTTTTCTTTAAAGATTTTATCCATTTATCCAGATATCACAAGTAGGCAGAGAGGCAGGCAGGCAGAGAGAGAGGAGGAAGCAGGCTCCCCGCCGAGCAGAGAGCCCGATGCGGGGCTCGATCCCAGAACCCTGAGATCATGACCCGCGCTGAAGGCCCAACCCTCTGAGCCACCCAGGCGTTCCTGTAGTTGTTTTAAGATTATATTTATTTGAGGTGGGGGAGTAGCAGAGGGGGAGGGAGAGGGAGAAAGAATCTGAAGCATACAACACACTGAGCCCCACACGGGGCTCCATCCCACGTCCTGGAGATCATGACCTGAGCAGAAAGCAAGAGTCAGACTTAAACAGCTGAGCCACCAGGTGCCCCTCCAGATTCCATTTAAAATGAGATGTCCTTTACTCGTTTTCATACGATGAGATTTTTGCATACTCAAAAGCTCTGACTCACCCAGCAGACAAATTCCCTCTCAACGAAGAGCTTGAGGTGATGCATCTGCCTCAGCAGGGCTTCGTCTGAGAAGAAAGCCTTGGGAGGTCGGTTGGCTAGAGAAGCCCCAGAACTCCTCGGGCAGCAAGTCCAGATGGGGAATAGCTGTCCCCCACTGGCAGCTGCCACCTCGGGATGATGCTCAGGGGTTGTCCCCTCCACACTCCATCTAGCAGTTTCTTAGGGCCTGGCCCCAGCTGAGCAGCCAGGTGGTCCCAGGTTCCCTCAAGCTGGCTGAAGTGTTTTGAATGGAGCATGCGCTGGCAGTAGTTTCAGGTGGCCAGGAAATGAAATGAACAAGAGTTGGGAGAGGCCAGGTCTCAGGAACGGAATGATGGGGGTCCACAGCATTTGCCTAATTCCAAGATTTACCCTACACAAATGGGTTTATTCCTTCTGAAGGCAAAGCTGGACAAATTTGTGCTTTGTTGCCTGGGACTGGCCTGGGCTAGGCTGACTGACAGGGCATGTTCCAATAAGAGATACCAGGAACTTCAATTACTGGTAAATCTGGGACTCCATTAGGCAGCCTATCTACATAGAGACTGACTGTGGCTAGCTTAAAGTGGACACCTCAGAAAGATTTTCAAGGTGGACTTTCTACCCAACCTCCCCCCTGCCCCAACTGCAAAGGTATTAATGGTGTTTTGGAATGGCCTGAGTTCCACAGACCTGCAGGGTGCTGGTAGCCAAGGCCTGGCTGACACAGTGTGCTCTGCACGTGGGTAAATCCACAGGCTAGGGAAGCCAGAGATCTGGAACAGGGCAAGTGTCTGGACAGGCTGGGTCATGGGTAGGGCCACTGTAGGTCCAAAGGGAGCTGCCTAATTCCAAGCCCTATTCTACACAAAAGAACATAGGGGGCTAAGGGGCAGGGGATGCAAATGGGCCTCATTGGCTGTTTTGAATTAAAATTACTTAAATAGCTTGTGCAAGACAACTCCCTGACTCCCTTTGTCTCCAGGAAGCAGGAAATAAATCTCCCATGTGGAAGGCGCCCTCCCTGTGCCAGGAAGTGAGGAGTCACCCTTATCACCAGAGAGAGGGAATTCAGTCAAGAAAGCCATAGAAACCAATCTTGTTACTTTTACTAGTTTACTTCTCCAGCCCAAATTCTGTTGATTTCCTCACTACTTGAAGCTTCCAAACATAAGTTTTCTTTGGTCTGTCAGACTCCTCACAGGTTGTTTCTTTTCTAAAATGTGAAAAAGCTGCTTGCCTTTTGTTTTCAAAGTTAACATTAGGCCTCCATTTACAATAATTAAATTTTGTGTTTTGTCTTCTGTTAATCTGTTTCATATCACTTTAATTCTCAGACCAGCTAGAAGAACCTTGACTAACAGAGGCAAATTTTTCCTCCCCAGCAGGACACTGTTGCATCTGAGAAATCCTGTGACATCCGACAAAAGCCGGCACAAAGTAAGAATCTTCACCCCACTTAACACCCCACTCCCCCCAGATCTCTTCCTGCAGGTCTAATAGAAGCAAGAATGGTGAGAGTTGTTTTGGCTCCAAATTTGTAACAGTAAGAGAAACTAATTTGTGGAACTGGTTCCTCGAGCTTAGCAACTCCAGTAAATTTGATAAAGTACTCTAGGCTCTACTGGTCCTATTCGACCCAGAGACACTCACATTTTCTTTGTCATTGTCTTTTGGGTTGTTTGTCATAAAAAGGAATTACCACATGGGAAGGGCACAGGCATAGGCCGTATTGGCCTGCTGTTGGAGCTGGCCTCACAGACTGGTAAGTTAGTAGTTCTCATCACACTGGACTCTATAGCATTTTGCCATGTAGCATTTTATCTTCTTCTATGTCCCACGAGCTTGGCTTTGTGAACAGTAAAACACTCTCTTTGGTGTCCACCATTGGCAGAATGCACTTGCTGGGTGCACCTTGGTGACCTGTAAAGTAAACTAAAAGGACAAGAGTTCAAGTACATGCAGTTACAAGCAAAACTCTCTGTATCCAGCCATGCCACCTCGCAGGAGTTTCTCATAAGAGGCCCCAGGCCAAAAGGACAATAATCTCTTAGTTGCTTATTAGTGCTGGAAAAGTGTTATTTCATCAGCCCATGTGGCAGGACCCACGGATTAAAACTGAAGACATTCCATGCTTTTTTGTGAGAACACAGAAACTGTTTTCTCTAAACCAACCTTAACACGTGTCCAATAGAGGCTGTTGCTTTTCGGACTATTTTGGGGAGTGATTTTGGAAATGAGGGCTATAAAAGAATCCCTCCCAGATGGCATATTTTGATCATTCTCTAGGCCCAAAATTGCTGGGGTGGCAGCTTGAAGTCAGCCGTGGGCCTTCCTCATCTCCCTAGGCTGCCTCACCTAGTCTCATTCGGACCAGTTGACCAGGTCCCAGCTGGCGTCTCGTACTGGAGGTGAGCCCCACTTGCTACCCAGGCCAGTCTTGCCAAGGCAGTCCACACTCTTCCACTTCTTTCAGCCCATGGGAAGACGGACGGAGCAAGGGTACATTAGCCCTTGGAAGTGGGCAGCGTCTTTTACGATCCACATACAGATCCCACCACGGGGCTTCTCCACTCATCTGCCAGAGTCCAGGTCCTGGGCTCCCCTGAACCTGCCAGGCCGGTGCAAGTCTGTGTGTACCTCGGCAGTCCCCCTTGGGTCTCCCAGGCTCTCCAGGACCTGGGGGACCCCCAGCAGCTCCCAAAACACCTGCATAGTCTCCGCAAGACAAAACCCACCCCCAAATTTCCCTCTGCCCCACAACTATAATAAGCTGCCACAGTCGGCCTCCGTGCAGACTAGCTCCCCCATAGGGTCCCTGGCTCCTAGAGCAACCGGGATCTCCAGGTGTCACCGCCTCAGGAAGCCTGGTCCCCTCACCCAGGTCCCACCCTGGCAAGGCAGTCCTCCTTCCTCCTGCCTGGCCTTCAAGGGTAACATAAGCACACTGGTGTCAAACAAGGTTTGAAACTGGACAGACGCCGGCTCCCTGTGGAGCCCTGGCTGCTGGCACCCCACCTTACCCTACAGCTGCCCTGTGCCAGCTCCCAGGTTCCCTGGCTCCCCTGACCTACTGCCAAAGGCCAGAGCCCTGTCCACACCCGGTTCTGCAGGCTTCCGCCGGCAGGGGGCGCCAAAGGCCTCGGAGCAAGGGCCGGGTGGTGGTGGGGAGGCAGGACCCCCAACCGAATTGCTTGGACTCAGGGCACAGGAAGCCCACTGAAGCAGGTGAAATGGACAACAGGTAGTTTCCCTTTGACTCGGCTGACTCATGGGTGTCCCAGCTCCTCCAGCCATCAGAGCTCCCAGGTGTGTGCTATTCCAGGGGCCCTTCCGCCCCACCCCAGCTCCCAGCCACAAGCCAATGGGTCCCACCCTGGCAAGGGAGTCTGGGCTCTCCCAGCTGAGAGTCTGAGTCTCTCCCAGCTCTGGCCTCAGGGGGGACACGTGCCCTCCTGAACTGCAGTGTTTGGACTCGGGCATGTGACTTGTACCACACAGCCTGCTCCCTTGACTGGGTCTCACTGCATCATTGTCCTGTGCCAGGTCTCTCACCTGATCCATGTGCTGGGTCTCTCCCTATGCCATCAGCCTGCCTGGGCCAGCTGGGGTCCTCCAGGCCACTGGAGCTCGGGTGGGTCCAGGACCATGTTATCACCTGCAGGGATGTGACAGCCCAACTACCCCCAAAATCCTACTGGGATGACAGCTTGAATTTGGCCATGGGCACACCCCATCTGTAGACTGTCAGATTCTCTGACCAGGTCCCATGCTTACTGGTTACCCAGGGTCCCAGATGGCTTCTCTTGCTGGAGGTGAGCCCCAGTAGCCACCTAGGCTGGTCTTGGCAAGGCAGTCCATACTCCTCCGTCTCTATGTACCTGTAGGGGAAATGGGGCATGTGTGGTTATAATTTAAATTAGGCAGTTGTTTATTTTCCCCAGTTGTCTTCTGCTGAACTGTCCTCTGCAGACTTTGTTAGTTTTTTCATGGCTTCGTGTCCACATATTTCCCACTTATCCTTGGCAATATATGCATTGCTTTTCATATAGGGTCTCAGGTTCTGGGTTAACATGTGATGTTACTGGAAAAGGCATATGTGAGTTACATGGGAAGTTCATAATTGGCAAGATACCTCCTGCCTGATTTTTTTTTTTTTTTTGAGTTGCTTTCTTTTAAACAGTCATCATAGTGTGAGGAGGCCCAAGTACCTGTCTTTTCTGACATCCCTGGCTCTGTGCCCATTTACTGTCTGGCATCACTCATCTGAAATTAAGTACTTAGTCTTCAACTGTTTTCAAAACATGGCTATCTTGTTACCCCAGTCTCTAGGCCCTCCCAGCCCTCCCAGTTCAGGTCCTAGATATCTTGGATTTGGTATGTTGTGTCTGGTTTTCTTACACACTGAATCCATTGTCATAGGAAAATGAGTATTGTTTTGGGTGCCTGGGTGGCTCAGTTGGTTAGGCGTCTGCCCTCAGCTCAGGTCATGATCCCAGGGTTCTGGTCTCAAGTTCCGCATTGGGCTTCTTGCTCAGGAGGGAGCCTGCTTCTCCCTCTGCTGCTGCTCTCCCTGCTTGTGGTTTCCCTCTCTCCCTCTGACAAATAAATAAAAGCCTTTTAAAATAAATGAGTATTGTTTTATGTCACTATGTTTGAGGCAGTCTGTAATGCAACAGTAGCAATTGGAAGGAATACTGACTGGTCAGTTTGCTCATTTGATGCTATTTGACCCTGTCCTTGTTCAGACTGTTTCTGTGGCCTGGGCCCTCTTCAGACAGTTATCCTGACACCTCTGTGAGCAGGATTTTCCCCCAGAGAGACTAGCTCTTCTCTCTTACTATCCTGTTCCTCCTGCTCCCAACCATTGATAAAGTATATTTCATTTTAGATTTTGAGTCTAAGCTTCCACTTCTACTGCAGATGAATAATCCATTCCACTGGTTGAAGAATGACCAATGACCAAGGTGCACAGAAAACAGGAATGACAATGAAAGAAAAGGGAGCAACATGGGATTTATATTAAGTCTTCCAAACAAACTGCCCCCTGGACAACTTCCCTGACCTTTGTACCTATCTCAGGGCTGATACCCAGAGCGGGCGGTTACGACCCCACTTTGCTCGGTCTCAGCGTGTCAGAGAATCTGTTTTTTGTTGGACTCTCCCAAAAGGAGACCCTGAGATTAGGATTTGGGCATAAAGAGTTTACTTGGAAAACCATCCCCAAAAAGCATTGTGAAATAGTCCAAGAAAAGAGGAAAGCCAATAGAGAAGATGATCGGATTTTCAGTGGGTACCAGCGCTGTGCATAAGTGGGGTAGGTCCTGCCAGGCACCCTCTAAAAAACTGTGCAGAGCCCACTTCCCAAGTGCCCCACCAAGAGGTTGGGAAACTGAGATACTTATGCACCAACTCTTTCTCCTTACTATTGGTAGTTTGCCTGTGGTCAGTGACCCCCTGGAACTTCACTTCTGGTCTGCCCCCCACGCAGACCACACCGTCCTGCAGCCAGAGAATGCCTAGACAGTGGGGTGGGAGCCTCTCAGCATGCCCAAGAACTGTCCGCCCTCCTTTCGGGTGGGCTGAGGAGGCAGGGGCAGGGCACAATCTCACCGCGCCCTTGCCTCTACTTAGGAGTTACAGCTTCTGGATTCTTCTGGCTTTTTTTTTTTTTTTTTTTTAAATAAAGGGTCCATTGACACATCCTTTTTTCCTCTTTGGTAGCCATCATCATTCTACACTATTCTATAGTGCCTCTTGGGGATTTATGAAGTTTATTTCTGAATGGACGAGCATCGCAGCCTCCTGTCCTCACCACCACAGCCAAGTTGGCAGGGGATATAGAAAAACAAACACAGGGGTGCTCCCAGGCCTCGGCAGACATGGTCACTGGACCATCCATCCGTTATTCCTGCTTCCTAAAGTTGCTATAAGAAAGTACCATAATCAGCGTGGCTTAAAACAACAGAAATTTATTTCAAAGCTATGGAAGATGGAATTCCAAAATCAAGATAATAGTAGGGTTTATTTCTTCTGAAGACACCGAGGGACAATCTGCTCCATGCCTCTCTTCTGGTTTCTGGAATGGCTGGCAATCTGTGGTGTTTCCCAGGCCTATAGTCGGAGCACTTGAACCTCTGTGACCTTCTTCACCTGGACTTCCTCCCTGTGTGTCTGTGTCTCTGTATCCAAATCTCTTTCTCCATTCTTTTTTAAAGATAGTGGCCATTGGATTTAGGGCTAACCCTAATCCATTATGGCTTCATTTTAACTCAGTTACATCTCAATAATTTCCAAATAATTTTGCATTCCCTAGCATTGGGTGTTAAGACTTCAACAGATCTTTTGGGGAGACATGATTAAACCCACTACAATCTCTTAGAGGAGTTCATGTCAGCTGTGTTGAGTTCTTGAGGTTGAACCCCCCTGCTCCTTTCTCTTTTGCTAACCCTGTGGATCAAATTGTCTGTACCAGTTAGAGTGCAGTTAGGAAAGCAGCCGAGTACTTAAGTATGGGTTTTAAAGAGATATTTTATTTGTAGGGGATTTGTTGATTAGAGAAAGGATGGAGCGAGAAGCCAAATGGATTGGTGATATAACGCAGAGTGTATCAATAGCAGGAAGCTGTCCACCTTGGGCTGGAAGCAAGTGGAGCCCAGAAGCTGGGTGGCTCCAGGGAAGGTTATCTGGCCAAAGCTGGAGCCATGAGGAATGTCAGTCGCTGCTGAAAAGTCCACTTGAGACCGAGAGGGAGAAGGAATTATTTTCTCCTCCTGCGCCCTTGTCTTCTACCCACTGAGACTGGTTTGAAGCCTGAGAGCAAGAGGGTCTGGAAGATGTGGCCAGCAGGGGAGATACAGAGAAGGTGGAAGGAGGAAGGGCACACAGACCAAGGACCAGCACAACCATTAGCTGGCAGAACAATTGCCTCCTGCTTTTCTTTAAAATTAAACTTTTTATTTTTATTTTGCGATAATAGATTTTGATGCAGTTGTGAGAAGTTGCACAGAGGGATCCCATGGACGCTTCACCCAGTTTCTCCCAGTGGAACAATCGTCCACTATCACACTTTCATAACCTATGAATCATGGTGCAGCTACTGTGGACAATTCTATCCATTCCAATTGCAGTCTATTGCATTCCTATTTCATGTCCAGTTCCACTTTTAGCCAGTGGGAGACCCTCAAGTTGACACCTAGGTGCCTTTGGTAAGATTCCATTAATATTTGACAGCTTCTTCTTTTTCTAGCACAACCACATGTTCGAGGGTCATGTGGTGCCTTTTTTGCTTTGTTGTGCCCAAATTCCGAGACCCCCCCAAAGACGACCACCAGAGTCCAGAGTCAAAGCCAAACAGCAAGCGTCGTTTATTACGAGTTCGAACCCAGACCTCCGCGCGCTCGTTGCCGGTGACGCTAAGAGGTCCTGAGCTCAGGATCACAGCACTTTTTATACTCTATTTTGGGGAAGCAGGGACTTAGCATACATCATAGTATCTTGTAACAAATCACTACATATCACGGGAAAATAAAAAAGGAACTCTATAATATGACTGGAGCGCTACAGAGCGGGAAAAGGCTAGGAACAGATTATTGGTTAGGTCACAGGGCTGTCATTCTTCAAACTGCTTGGTTGGCACCGCTAGGGTATGTGTCACCTCAGGATTGGCTGGGGTCTCACTGTCAAGCCACGGGATGCCAGATGGTATTATCTCCCGTACCCAAAGCTGGGTGGGGGTCCAGGGGCAGTCACTTTGTCACATCCAATTCTGGGTGGGGGTTTCCCTGGCACCAGATGGCTGTTATCTCTCGGCCCAGAGCCGGGTGGGGGTCTGGGAGTGGCCACTCTGCTAGGTTCGATTCTGGGCGGGGGTTGTGTGGTTACAGAGTGCCTCCAAAAAGTTTACTGGTAATTTTCCATCTCCTCATGGGTTAGCAAGCGAAGGTACAGAGCAGAAATAGCGGTTATGGTTATAATTTAGGCATCTCAGCTTCAGGTGTGGATTCAGCCATTTCTCAAGGAGCCCCAATTTCTTTGAGTGGGAAATGGTATTAGAGACTAAAATTCATTGCTACTAGACATTTTCAGCAAACAGCTGGGAAAAACTTCTTTTTAGAAAGAAACATAAGAAATAATAAGTTATTGATATTTCCTATTTAAATGTAAGATTATAGGATTTTTCCATTATTTCTTTGAATGTATTTCTTTCTTCTCATGCCCTCCTAGTTTTTTTCTGTACCCTCCCCCCACTTTGGTTTTATACGCCCAAGACCTAAACCCCTAGTAGGTTCAGATTTATCTCTTACGTCCCTCATTTTACTTTCCCATCTGAACACCTTCCAGCTCTGAAATGAGGAGTCTGATATTTCCCCCATTAGAACTAACATTGTGGAAATAAGATGGACTTGTAGGGACATGGTGAAAATCTTCCCACCTCAGGACAGCTCAAGATCCTATGAGCAATTGGATTCCTTAACACCAACCATTTCCAGGCAAACACTCCCCAGCCTTTCCAGGAAGTTACTCCTGACAGACACACCTCCCCAGGGAATTCACAAGCAACACAATTAAATGAGTATGCTAGTTAAGAGCTGATCACCAGCGATTCTATCTCTGAAAGTCTCCTGAGACAAAGCTGAGTGTTTTTCCATTCTTTCTTTAAAAAAAAAAAAAAAAAATCTGATCCAGACTGAATTATGTTCCATGGCAACTTGCATCAGTTGTCATGGTTACAAGTGAACCTGAAAGTGAGCTGTGACAGCCTGGGCTCTGAGTTCCCTGAGCTACAGGTCTTAAAGACACATCCATTTGTCTTCTTCTCCAGGCTAGAAACATAGTGAGAATTAGTGAAATTTCCCAGCAAGGTGTAGCCTGCAGACGTATGCATGTTAAGGAAAGGCATAGCCACGGGCCTCTTCATATAAATGTTTCCCTCCATCAGCCAGAGCAGTGTCCAAGGACACATCACACCATTTCCCCATGCTTTCTTCTGCCCACGCATGAGGAACCAGGGAGAATCACCACGTGCCTGCAACTCTCCAAATGAAGAAACCATGAGCCATTCCCAGGAATTCTCGTTAGATGAAAGATAAGAAATAATATCTTTCTTGGTTGTAAGGAGAAATTGTCCTCTAACAATGTCCTGTGCTGCTCTGTGGAGGGTAGACTGGAGGAAAGAAATCAAGGGAAAAGCCAAAAATCTCAGGTAAGAGCTACTGGACCAGCAATTCCTCTCCGTACCACCCATCTGTCGCTTGTGGTATCAGCTGAAAGAAACCAGAGTGAACCTGAGAGAAACCAGAGTGGAAACCCAGCAGAGGCCATCCAACCTTTTTTCAATTACCTATGTTAGTGGTCTCCTCTAGCAGCACATTAGAATCACCTGGGAACTTTGGCAGGGAAAATGACACTCGTGATCCCACCCCAAAACAGTTAAATTGATATTTGGTGGTAGGGCCCAGATATGGGTATTTTAGAATGTACAACTCCAGAGGCTGACAACCACTGCGCTGGACCACAGGTCCTCAGACGTAAATGTGCATCAGAATCATCCACTGGGCTGGGTAAAAAAATTAGATTGCTGTTGATCACCGCTTTAGATTCAGTAACTCTGGGATGGCCCCCAAGGACTCAGGTGGTACTGATGCTCCTGGTCAGGGACACATCATCAAGAATCCCTGCTACAGAAAAATACTTCCAGCATCTGGTACCTTTCCCCTTGGCCTTGCCTTGTTCCTCATCTTCCACTGTTTCTGTGGTTACAAGCTCCTGATCACTGGCTTATCCCTGGACCCAACAATCATTTGACTTCTCCATTTTCCCCCTCACTGCAACCTCCTGGAAGTGGTTTTATATTCATCCTCCTCCTGCCCCTTCCTCTAGTCTTACCTCACCAGCCCCCCCACCCGCCCACCTCGCCGCCAGCCTCAGGGGTCCCAATCTGTCATCAGCCCCCATGACCAGAGTTTCAATCGGGGTTGGATGGCTTCCTGTCAAGGGAAGAAGGTTACAGCTGGGGAGAGGGCCTTAAATGGATGTTCACATCAGGAGTCTTTATCTTGTCACAGTGTTACAACACCCTCAGATCTTTCTGGTTATACTATTCCCATGAGATGAAAGCATTTGAAAATTGTATAAGCCATTTCTAGGGTCTTAGGATGTGTCATTTTCCAGACTTATGAACCAAATCCAGTTCCATCTATCTTGAACCTCAATTTTCTGACCCATAAGATAAGGGGATTAGACTAAATCATTGCTAGAGTTTCTTTAACTTTAACCTCTATAAAATAATAATTTCTCTAATATCTGAAAGAGTGACCAATTAGGTCCCATTACTGGCAAAATTAGATTCAGCCCAATGGAATCCAATACATTAAGTAAAAACATGTGCCCATGGAAACAAAGAAAATCATAAGCTTATTAAAAATAGAACATTTTAATTTAAAAATGTCTGCATTAATCTTTAAGACACTTAAAGGAAGATGATTTGGGCCAAGGCAGATGAGTCAGCAACCTCAGAGATTCTTGTGAGAATTGCTGTCATTTCCCGAAGACTCCTCTTATCGAGACACGCTCATGACCTACTAGCAAGTGAAAAAGGGAGGTCACAAAACAGTGTGTACAGTAGGACTTCACCTTGCATGCTGACATACTCACACAGAGAAAACAGTTTGGAAAGAGATAAAACAAAAGGTGAACTCAAATTAAGGGTAATTTAAATTGCATTGTTTCAGCTTATACTGGTTTTCAGTTTTGCCTGCAGTGAACACGTTATGGCTTCAATAAAGGAAATACAAAAACTTTCACAAAAAACCTTTTACTTCCAAACTTGCACATCCAAAGGAGTATAAGCCTCATGGAATGAGTCTGGGTCACAGATGCGAACTTATCAGCAGAGCTCCCGCATAAGCACATTGGGTTTCCTGGGGACCTGTGTCCAAGTTGTTCTTGCCTGCCCAGACCTCTGCCAACTGCATCTGAAGTCATCAATTTGAAATCTTTCTCTTTTTTTAAGATTTTATTTATTTATTTGACAGAGATCACAAGTAGGCAGAGAGGCAGGTGGGGGTTATTGGGGGAAGAAGGCTCCCTGCTGAGCAGAGAGCCGGATGTGGGGCTCTATCCCAGGACCTGAGATCATGACCTGAGATGATGAAGGCAGAGACTTAATGCACTGAGCCACCCAGGTGCCCCGAAATCTTTCTTTTTTAAAATAGTGCTTTTAGTGCTCAAATTTCCCTCTAAGAATTATGTTAGTGACATCTCACAAATTTAGTATGTTGGGTTTTTGGTTTCGTTCACTTAATATTTTCTGATTTTCTTTTTGATCCATGAATTACTTAGAAGGACCTTATTTAGTTTCAAAAAATTGGGGGACTTTCTAGGTATGTTTCCATCATTGATTTTTGATTTAATTGCCCAGAGAACCTACTTTTAATTTGAATCCTTTTAGGTTTATTTAATCGTGTTTTATGTACCATAAGATTGTTTTAGTAAGTGCTCCATGTGCACTTGAAAAAGATTAAACTTATACTATAGTTGGGCAGGGTATTTGAAAAATATCAATTAGGTCAGGTTGGTAGGGTTATTTAAGTCTTCTGTATCTTTACGGATTTTCTGTCCACTTGTCTTATTAATTATTCAGATAGAGGTTTGTGATCTCTCTGCCCTGTGTGAGCTCTGGGCACTCTCTCCTCTAATCCTTTCACATGGTTTTTTCTTTGACCTCTGAGTTTCCTCATACACCAATCAATACTCAACTGAAAACTTGAGAGGGACCTTATGCAGTGTTCTAGGAACCACACCCCCATCTCTGACTGAGATCCCTCTTTTCTAGTCCTCTGTCCTTTGAACTCTCGCTGCCCTGGCTTCCCAAGTCTTCCAGCCCCGTCTTCTCAACTCAGCTCTCTGCCTGGTTTCCCTCCCCGTGCACTGCGGCCTAGAAGCTCTCCCTATGCAGTAAGCTGGGGTAACTGTAAACTCTGTCTCATTTGTTTTCTTTCTCTCAGGGATCACTCTGGTTTACTGACTGATGTCCAGTGTCTTAAAAACACTTGTTTCATGTGCTTTGTCCAATCATATTTCAGGCTGAAGAATAAATCAAGTTCCTATTACTCTGTTTTGGCCAGAACAGAAATGCCACCATTAACTCTTCTTCCACTCTTACCCACTCTGACCCATTCTCTGCCCAACAGCTATCTTTTCTTCCTAAAAAAAAAAAAAAAAAAAAAAAAAAAAATCTTTAAAAAATGTTAACTCTATCACTTCCTAGCTTAACATTCTTTGATGGGTTCCATTGCTCTTAGAACCCAAAACCTTAAGTATACTTCCAAGGACTGTACACTCTACTTCATGCTTACCTCTTTAACCTTATTTAGCCCCAAATCTTCCTCTTGATCTCTGATCTCCAATTTCATGACGATGGCCCCTGGTTCCCCAGGGCCTTTGCTCATACTATTTCTTCTCTCTTCCCATATCCCCTGAAGCCCTACTTATGTATCTTCCACATCTTCCTCAAACAAGCCCACCATAATTCCTTAAACTAGAGTATGTTTTCCTGCCATCATCTTTCAGAGTTCTCAGTTTTTTTCTTGCACCTTATATGCTCACTGGCTTTATTATATACTGTCATGCTTATTTACTTAACACTGGACTTCTTTGCTAGATTTTAGGCTCCAGAAGATCACAGGTAGTGTCTGTGTTGTTCTCCAGTGCAGCGACAGTATCTGGCTTAGGGCTTCATACAGAGTGATGAATGGTGGATAAAGGAGGGAAACCAGAGCAGAGTCTGTGGTGCTGACTCATATTCCCCTAGTTCCCCCTAATTCCTTTGCACAATAAAGGATTCCTAAAAAAAAGTATCTGGGCTTCTCCATCTGATGGCTTTCTGCACAGGTGTGGGGCAGAAGATGAGACTCTTGGAAATAGCTCCTGCCGGGGCATCTGGATGGCTCAGTTGGTTAATCCTCCCAACTCTTGATTTTAGGGTTGTGGGATCGAGCCTAGCACCGGGCTCTGTGCTAAGCACTGTTTGTCCCTCTCCTCCTCGGCACCCAGCACCCCCATCATGCACTCTCTATTTCTAATAAATAAATAAAATCATTTTAAAAAAGGAAAAAAGAGAAATACCTCCTGCCACAGTGGATAAGAGCTGGAGCTTGAAATCCTGTTTCTCCCCAATTTGGGGACTATAACTCTGAGGAATGTTCTATGCAGTCCCCAGATTTCCCCAGTGTGACTGAGCCACTGTTTCTCAATTTGCCCTATATTGGCTTTTTTCCCTTCCCTGTCTTACTTTTCCATTCTCTGGTGGGAACTACCTGGGACCACCTCTGAAATAAATGGCTAGCCCTCAGATTCTTGTTTTGGAGATACCCAGCTTAAGAGAACGATACAATAAATGGGAGTCACAGACAGGTGACAGATCCCTGTAGGTACAGATGAACTGAGCGGTGTTTGTGCAGCATCTTGTATGTTAATCAGGCTTTGGAGTCCTGGAAATGGGGGAGGATTATGGAGGAAATGCTATGTGCAGACCTTCAAAGGGCAGGTATGGAAAGTGAGCAATCTGTATGGGACTTCCATCCCTCCCCCAGGGAAGGGATGACTTTTCTGCTCTAACAAGCTGTTTTTGGTTTAAGAATTTCCTCCCTCTTCTTCAGGAATAATATTCTTCTTCTGAGCTGGTGAATCTTAATGTGCCAGTGAAATCATTTATACTTTAGGTCATGTCGCCCAAGTCAGCCTTATTATTATTTCTGCTTTTACAAAATGTCTCTTTCATAAGCCAGGATCAAAGAACAAAATACGGGACACAGCAAGTTCAAGGGTGTGGCTTCCTCCAGCACTCCTCAAAGTCAGGCCAAGGGCTGGCAATTTTTCCAGTGACTAGCAAAGGGGTTATGACAGTCTGATGAGAGTAGGACCAACAGGAGATGTCTTTTTCTTCTAGAATCATCTAGAATGTCTGTTCAGATGATTGCCTCCATTCAGCTTGGCTGTGAACCAGGTAGACTCAATCAGACGAGAAGAGTTTTTCCAAAATAAAGGAAGCAAAGCCAGCAAGCCTTCGGTCTTGTCTTTGATAATGTAATTAGGTCCAAATGCCTTCTCTGAAGTTATATAGGCTAAAAATATACATTGAAGATCCCTCAAAATACTGATAAATACCCCCAAATGATGTATTGCAAGCAGGGTTTGCTGAATGAAGGAAGCTGTTGAAGCAACAGTGTTTCCCCTGTGAAGTAGAAGCCCAGGGCTTCCTCTTGACTTCAGTGGGAGACTTCTAGCAGTGGGCACCGCTGTCCCACACAACATCTGGGGGAATGTCAACTGGCCCACAGCTGGGCCTCCACAAACTAATACCCACAAACTAATGCCCTCATAGTGGTATCTAGCAGATTGTTTAGGCTGTGTGAAAAAATAGGTCTCGTTGGGCAACTAAATAACGAAGTATACATTATTATCTCCTAAGCTCATTTAGGGCATCATGGAAGGCAGGGACATTATCCATCTTGCTAACTCTCAGAGGTTCCACCTGGATGCAATGCATTCTCTAGTCATGTTGCCTCTGGACAAGAGACCAAAAGCTGGTGAAGGCTGATGGAAATACATGGCAGAAACCAAGTCAGGGACTACAGACAGCTCTGGGGTCTTGTGAAGGGATGGCTGTTCAGAGGTTTCAACAGATAGAGTTGATGCTGAGTGAAGTTCTTATTCTAACAGAATGAAAAGACATTCTGGAAGAAGTGGGATGGGCTATAGGGAGAAAAAAATGTCCAGATCAGTATTTTCATTAATGGATCTTCCCCCCATCCCAGCCTTTTTGCCTGATCTTCTTAAGCACCATGAGTTGCAGATCCTCCCCCCACAAACCTGGAAGGGCCAACTGGAAACGACTGATTAGTAGTTAACACACACTGAACACCTACTATGTGACAGATACTGTGCTAATAACTTCAGCCTTATTCTATTCATTTTCACATTGCCATGTAATAAGACAGAGAAAAGGGTCTTAAAAACCTGCCAGTAGAATTCCTCTTACAAAAGGGACTGTCTTTTGGAAAGCAACTACATGAGGGGCTAGGTGAAGGTAGCAGACCACAGACTGAAGACCACACTCCTCAGCCAACATCTCCTTCAGCATTGCTCCAGTCCCCTTCTCCCACAGGGTCCACACTGGCTATAGAGAATTATAAATGCCATCTCCCACATGCTTAGGAGCTAGGGATCCATGTGGGACCTGGGGCCCATCAAAAAAACCTTGGAAAAAGGAAAGGCAGTCCATGAGGTTGTACCCCTGCATGGGGAAATGGCGGCAGAGGAGTGTGGTTCTCTGTGGCTGGCCAACACATTGGTAGGTTCTGGCAGGCAGCATGATCCTGGAGGTGAGGACGCAGCAGTTCCCTTGGCCATTCAGTTCTCAGACACGGTGGTTGTGGGCATTGCTCCTTGGAGCCCAGTTCAGAGTCCCTCCATCATCCCAGTAAATCTGTGAGTCATCCAATATCCTTTAACAAATCCCATTCTGGGGGTGTCTGGGTGGCTCAGTCGGTTAAGTGTCTGCCTTTGGCTCAGGTCATGATCCCAGGGTCCTGGGATCAAGTCACCTGTGTCAGGCTCCCTGCTCTGCTGGGAGCTTGCTTCTCCCTCTCCCCCTGCCTGCTGCTCCCTGTGCTTGTGCTCTCTCCCTCTCTCTAAAATAAATAAAATCTTAAAAATCAATCAATCAATCAATCAATCAATCAATCCCATTCTGCCAAAGCCAGCCAGAGTGGATTTCAAAGTCTGCAACCAAGAACCTTTCTTTTTAAAAAGTTTTTATTTTAATTCAAAGGTGGTTAACACACAGTGTGATATTACTTTCGGGTTACAGTACGGTGATTCAACCCTTTGGTGTTCATTACAAGTGCCCTCTCCCTCCCCTCTGGTAATCATCAGTTTGTTCTCTATAATGAAGAGTCTGTTACTAGGAACACTTCTGATACAGGACAGAAGTTGTGACCTCCAGGTCCTGGGTGCTAACCAGTGCTGAGGCTTCAGAGAGGAGCAGTGACTCCCTTGATTAAGGCAAAGAGAAGAAATGACTGCTTAGAAGTCCAGGGCAGGGGTGGAGGAGGAGAAGAAAAGGAAGAGGGGAGGGGAGAAGAGGCAGGTGGGGGCAACTGGGGCAGGAGAGGAAAAGCCAAGAGAGGCCCCTGGTGGTTGCAGTCCAAGAGCATCTTCTTTGGGTATTGTTTGGATGTGGTGTGTGGCACGTCCTCTTTTATTCTTTTTTTCTTTTTTAAAGATTGATTGATTTTAGAGAGAGAGAGTGCGTGAGCAAGTGCGGTTGGGGCAGAGGGAAACAGAGAGAGCAACTTCAGCAGACTCAGTCGTGAGCAAGGCGTCCCTCCATCACAGGACCTGAACATCGTGACCTGAGCACAAAACAAGAGTCAGAGGCTCAACCGACTATGCCACCCATGTGCCCTGGTGCGTCCTCACTCCTAGTCCTGCTTCTTCAGGAAAGTCCATTCCTCTGTTATGCTTACAAATGCTTTACGTGAGGTGTTATGAGGAGCACTAGGGAAGGGGTGAAATTCCTAGTTTGGACTGACGCAGGAGGGCGTGAGTCCCTCGGTCACATAACAAGCCGATGTTCATGGTCGGGCCTGTCTGATTTCAAAGCTTGAACACCAGCCATTGCCTTCCAACAACTTCACCCATAAACAGCTGCCAGATCGCCACCAAGCTGAATGAGAGCACCGGGAGGGAGCACAGGGTAAACACCAAGCCAGCGATGCTCCCTGAGAAGAAGAGCCCCTGTGCCCAGCAATCCCCACAGGGGGCTCCGCAGAGTTGAAGATTCTCTCCGAGCTGGTTTCCCTGGCCTTCGAGCACACTCTGATATGGCTCTCTGATCTCCCGTCTCATTTTCTCTTGCTCCTCGGGTGTGGGGTCTCTCCTGGTTCTTCCAGAATCTACCAGCAACATTACGGCCCCAGTCACACCCTTGGCTGTGTTCTTTGCTCCCTAGAGCCCTTTGAAGGCAGCTTTTTAATCTTTTGTGAATTTAAAGGCTAGGAAAGGAGAGAAAGTACCTTTCGGTCCTTTTCCAGTATCCTATCTTTATGGACTACTTCTTTATGGACCATTTCTAACCATAAAGGAAGCCTTACCCTAGCTGGATGAAGCAAAAGAGAAAAAAAAAAAGGAGGAAATTAATTGGTTCATGTTTCTGAAAAGCTCAGGACTTGGAGCTTCAAGTCTGGCCCAGGTGGTCAGACCTGGAAAGACTTACTTTCTTTCATTTTTTCCCTCATTTCTTTGCTCCATCCTTTTTGTCTCCAGTAGCATCCCCCTAAGGTACCTTTTGCCATATCCAGGCTTTCCCCCTTAATGATCTCAGAGGAAAGGGCTTCTCTTTCCCAGGAGATACAGCCCAAGTCCTGGAAATGAGGCTCCGTGCTCACTTCTGAACCCAGTCCTGTGGTCAAGGAGTAGACTGTTAGGATTGGTTCATGTGAGTGCCGCCCTTGGCACCCAGGACAAAGCCAGCCGACTGGAACCCCATGAACTGAATTTCCAGAAGGATATTTTTCCATAAGAACTCCAAGGAGCATATTCAGAGAGAGAGAGTGGATGCTAGGTGGGTTAAAACAAGAAATGCTCACTGTTCTGCCTTTACTGCCCTCTCCACACCCAGTCTTCTCTTCTCCCTTACCACATATCCTGTTCAAACCATTGCTCCAGTGTTCTGTTGGAGTCTCTCTAAATGCTTGCAGCCTTTCTCCGCAGAACTCTCCAGGCCATAGCTCTGCTGGGGACAATCCAGGGTTTTCTGGCCAGACCTACCCAGCCTTCCCTCATTTTTATCCCCAGTGTTGCGCACAGTGCCTGGCACAAGATACGGCGTTCGGACAGTGTCCGTGGTAGGGAAGCGGAGAGGGCAGCAAGCACTTTTGCATAGTTGGAGTGGACCCAGAAAAACCACACAGTGTTGTCCCCGATTCCGCCAGGAGAAAAGCCCCCAGATTCGTCTGACAGAACCATCTGTGTGGGAATTTCACTTGGCTCTGCTTCTTCGAAGTTGTTCAAATTCCTCACTGTAATACATGCCAAAAGATTTCCAAACCATCCCTGCTTCCTTGTAAAGTGTATCCGTCAGCTGAAAAAGAGTCCAGAGCGAGGGAGAGGTCAGAGTGGGTTCTGTCTGAGAGTCAGGTGAAAAGGTAAGGTGGAAAGATGTCCCAGGTGGTGATGTTCTCCCCCACCTGCTGAGGCCTTGGAGGTTTCCATGGAGAGAAGAGGGTGGGGGAAGCATGAGTAATTTTTAGCATGTGTGTTCCCTGCCCCTATGCATAGCATAGTATGGATTGATAATACTTTATAGGAAGACTCTCCAATGAAAATGTCCACCCTACAGTGGCTGTTTGAACAGTCGGGGCTATAACAATGACCATTCCTGTCCTCCCGTCCTTCCCTCCCGTCCTTCCCTCCTACTATCTATAGTATCCCACGTTGAGCCCCTCTTCTTCAAATGCCTCTTTAGTTTGGAGAAAATACAAAGCTGTAGTTAGATGATAACTCAGGCCTTATTCCTCCTTGTAGATGGAGCTGTTCTCATGCAAATCTCCATCAACTCTTTCCAAGGGTCTTTCAGGTTTTTGCTTAGAAGGAGCCTTTGGTGAAGGGAGCCACCAGGCAAGCCCTTTGCCTTGAGCTACTACTACTGTGTCTTTACATTTGGGCAGGGGCCCTTCAAGACTCAGCCCAAGTTTCTGGAGGGCTGAGCACCCCCATTCATGAAATGCCCACCAGCTGCCCC
Source organism: Mustela nivalis (assembly GCF_964662115.1). NCBI lineage: Eukaryota > Metazoa > Chordata > Mammalia > Carnivora > Mustelidae > Mustela > Mustela nivalis. The sequence continues at coordinate 145,222,941 of NC_139020.1, forward strand.
TCTGAGTGTGGAGTGTGACATTAAGGGATGACTGCTCTCGGTGGAGTAACCGTGATGGCCTCCAAGTGTCTGAGAACCTACTGTAAAGCAGATGATCTCCAAAAAGCAGACCCAGAAGAGTTGCACCCCAAGTTCCCCTGCACCTCCCTTGATCTCAGCTTCCTCCTCTGAAGATGAAGAGCGGACTCGACTGTCTTCAAGAGTCTTGGATGTTAAGAGTCGCCTTCTGAGCCTTGCTTCCCAAGCTTCCTCTACCCAGAAGAGCACAAAAGAAAAACAGTTATTTACAGACACTGAAACAACCCTTTTTAGTCTCAGAGATGATCTGCCTACCCTCTTACTTTCTGTGAAGTGGTTACATTGGGGCATTGCAGGGAGACATCTTCGCTCATCTCCCCACTTTTGTTCCTTGGCTTTAGAGACCCCCGCCCACACTCCCGCTCCCTGTCTCTACCCACTTCCTCCTTGGGAATTGGATGGGTCAGAGCCTGACATTTCCTGAGGCACTGCACTCAGTGAAATGCATTTCCATGAATTGCTTCCTGCTGCAAGTAATGGCTTGTAGTGTGTAAGCATATGCTTGTATGTGAGAACACATCTCCAGGATAAATTACTAGCAGGGGGATTTGAGTCAAGAGGTAATTGCATTTAAATTTTTTAAAAAGATTTTTTATTTGTTTAAGAGAGAAAGAGACAGAGAGAGAGAACACAAGCAGAGGGAGTAGGAGAGGGAGAAGAAACTTCCCACCAAGCAGGGAACCTGATGCGGGCTTGATCCCAGAACCCTGGGATCATGACTTGAGCCGAAGGCAAAGGCTTAATGATTGAACCACCCAGGCACTCTTGCATTTAAATTTTTAATTTTTGATAACTATTTCTGAATTGTCCTCCAAAAAGCCTGAACTTCATGGCAGAGGGTGTTAGTAGTCTACCCAATATTCATTATTCCCTTACTCTCTCAATAATGAAAAAGCTTCATTTCTGCAACTCCCTGGCAGATACGGGTGGCCAACAAGACATAAGCGGAAGTTCTGAGTGAGACTTCCAGGAAATTTCCAGTCCTTCCTCCACTTCCTACATGGGTCTCTGTTGTATGGCAAGCGCTGCAGCAGCCTTATTGTGACCTGGAGGATGAAAGCCATGCACTAAGGAGAGGGGAGCAGGAAGGCCAGTTAAGTCTGGGCCATTGAAAGTCCTCTTAGAGCTTTCAAACAGCTCTGGGCTATTTCTCAGACAGGAGCAAACAAAGTCCTAAGTGATCTAAGCTACCTCAGGCAGCCTTCTTTTATTTATTTTATTTTTTTTCTTTATTAATTTTTAATTTTTTATTTTTTATAAACATATATTTTTATCCCCAGGGGTACAGGTCTGTGAATCGCCAGGTTTACACACTTCACAGCACTCACCAAAGCACATATCCTCCCCAATGTCCATAACCCCACCCCCCTTCTACCAACCCCACTCCCCCCAGCAACCCTCAGTTTGTTTTGTGAGATTAAGAGTCACTTATGGTTTGTCTCCCTCCCAATCCCATCTTGTCAGGCAGCCTTCTGATGCTAATAGTCCAATACAGTCCTCCATTCACACTAATCCACATTCTCACCAATAGCACCTTTCCCCTAATATTCTCATCAGCATTACATATCACAAAGTATCTTATGGTTTTTAGCATTTATTTTTTATTGAGGTATAACTGACATATAGCATTCATGTGTACATGATTCGATGTTTATAGATATTATGAAACAATCATAATAAGTCTAGTTAATATCCATCATTATGCATAGCTACAGAATTTTTTCTTGCAATGAGAACTTTTGAGATCTGCTCTCTTAGCCACTTTCAATATGTAATACGGTATTATGAACTATAGTCAATGTGCTGTACATTACATACAGTGACTTTTGGGCTCCACCCATTTGCCCACTCCCTACTCCCAGCCTCCGGCAACCACCAACCTGTTCTCTGTACCTATGATTTATTTTTTTAGATATGATTTTTACCTCCGTAGATAGGAGATCATACAGTATTTGTCTTTCTCTTTATAACCTACTTTACTTGGCCATTGTACTCCATTTTTGACCATCAATGTTTCCCATGGAATTATCCTCCAAGAAATTCAAGATGTGAGGCTGCAGAAAGTGAAACAAATACTGAACTGGAGATTTCAGAAGCAGCTGCATTCAGGAGGTAGCTGCATCTATTTGAGCAAGAGAACCAACAGAGATAGAGAAGCAAGGGACAGAACATGGTCCTGCAGGGTCTGGGGAGCCCAGGTCAGTGTTTTCCATGATATATTTCCCAGGTATGTGTACCATATGCACTATTTTTTTTTTTTCGCTGTAACTTGAGCACTTCTACTAAAGGATGTGCCTTACTTTTCTCTCACATTTAGAGTGAAATCATCTTCCACAAGTCTGCATAGGCAGGATAAGCCAAATAATGGTCCCTGGCAGGAGAAAAGGAAAAGGACAGTGTTGGGGTGATGAGATAAGGAATGGGGTGACTTTGAATTATGTAAGTTTTAATCCTTCCTCCAAAAATTAAGGTTTGTTAAAGACAATGCGATCATTTAAGCTTCAGTTTCAGGAAATGAATGTGTCTTTTAGAATTATCCTTTTCCCTAGGTAGCATTTAGTTATCTATACAAGCCAATGCATAGTGGGGAGCCTTAAGAAAGCCCTGATGACATCTCCTGCTTAAGTTGGCTCTGAGTGCTCACCACAGGAGGAAAAAGGGAGCACCCCCATGGCAAACAGACATGGTAAGCGCAAATGTTAGCAAAACTGCCTATCACACCAACAGGAAGATGGACAAATATAACCTTGAATTAAAAACAGACAATAAAGTCTTACAGACATTAAAGTTTCTTAACAATAATTATTAAGTTTTAGAAAGCATATTTTTAAAGCCCTTCTAAACTTCATTCTGTTGTCATATCCGGAGAAGGCAGCCCTGGACTGATGGCAGGCCAGAAGGGCTCTCATTCTCTGCCTCTTCTCTCAACTCAGCTCTTCTGGGCCTTGCCTCATTTTCTGGTCTGGGCACAGAGGTCACTGAGATTATCTGGCTTCCTGTTTCTCCATTTGCATTGAGTCTGAGGATTCCTTTTGAAGATGCTAATAAATGCATAGGGTTCTTTCTTTCTTTTTTTAAAGATTCTATTCATTTACTTGACAGCAAAAGATACAGCAAGAGAGGGAACACAAGCAGAGGTAGTAGGAGAGCAAAGCAGGCTTCCCGCTGACCGGGGAGCCCAATGTGGGGCTCAATCCTGGGACTCTGGGATCATGACCTGAGCCGAAGGCAGACACTTAACGCCTGAGCCACCCAGGTGCCCCAAGTGCATAGGTTTCAAACCAAGTAGTTATACTAGGTTTCTGGAGGACCGCCCTGAATGAGGACAGCGGAAGCAAGGTTAGAAGAGGGTGGGGGTAAGGAGGATAACCACTGCAGGAATTTATACAACTTGAGGAGAAAAGAGAGGGAGCAGAAGAGGTGAAAGTGGTCTGGGAGAGAATAGAAAGGTTGGTATGGAGTTGCCTCAAGCTAGGTTTCATCTTTCCATTTGCTAGCTCCATGGCCTAGGACAAGATACTTAATGAACACTTCCAAGCTGCAGAGTTTCTAGGCACAGGGCTTGGTGCATACTTTGTTTGGGAATTCCTTGTTTTAAGGAATTGGCCCTGAGGAAACAGTCCTTATACCTCATGTGGAATTTAAGAAAACAAATGAACAAAGGTAAAAAGAGGGAGAACAAGAGAGACAAACCAAGAAACAGACTCTTAACTATAGAGAACAAGTATGGTCACTAGAAGGCAGGTGGGTGGGAGGGATGGGTAAAAGATGTGTTGGGGATTAAAGAGTACACGCATCATGATGAGTTCTGAGTAACTATAGAATTGTCAAATCATTATATTGTACACTTGAAATTAACATAACACTGTATGTTAACTACACTGGGATTAAAATTTTTAAAAAATGGGTGGAGGACCTCAATAGACATTTTTGCAAAGAAGACATATAGGTGGTCCACAGATACACGGAAAGATGTTCAAAATCACTAATCATCAGGGAAATGCAAATCAAAATCATAGTGAGGTGTCACCTAACACCAGTCTGAGTGGCCAGTGTCAAAAAGACAAGAAACAACAAGTGCTGGTGATGATGTGGAGAAAAAGAAATACTTGTTAGAAATGTAGAAATGTAATTGATGCAACTACTGTGGAAAACAGTGTGAAGACTCCTCAAAAAAATTAAAAATAGAAAAACTGTATAATTCAATAATTCTACTACTGGGTATTTGCCCAAAGAAAATGAAAACACTAATTCAAAAAACACATGTACCCCTGTTTATTGCAGAATTATTTTATATATATATTATATATATATATAATATATATATATATAATAGTCAAGGTATGGAAGTAACCCAAATATGCACATCCGGGGATGAATGGATAAAGATATGTCATAAATACACACACACACACACACACACACAAAATCACACACATAATATACATATACATATATAAGAGAGATTTATATATATGTAGTATTATTCAACCTATATATCTATTTTACATACATACATTACACACACACACACACACACACACACACACAGAATATTACTCAGCCATAAAAAAAGAATGAGATCTTACCATTTATGACAACATGGATGGATCTGGAGGGTACTATGCTAGGTGAAATACGTCAGAGAGAGAAAGGCAAATGCCATATGATTTCTCTTACATGTAGAATCTAAAAAGAAAACAAGTGAACAAACAAACAACAGACTCTTAAATACAGAGGTCAACGTGATGGTTGCCAGAGGGGAGATGGGGGAGAGGGTGATGGGCAAAATAGATAAACAGGATTAAGAGGTAAAAATTTCCAGTTATAAAGTAAGTCATGAAGATGAAAAGTACAGCATAGGGAATATAGTTCATAATGTTGTAATAACATTGTATGGTGATAGATGGTGATTATACTTATTGTGAAAATAAAAGGCATCCATAATCTTACCACACAGGGTCTATGCTAAATATCCTTTCTATGCACAAATATACTCTTTTTAAAAAGGGATTATATTGACTATTTTGGTATTTTTCTCATTAAATGATAGTAGTGTGAGCGCCTGAGTGGCTCAGTCAGTTAGGCAACTGCCTTCAGCTCAGGTTATGATTCCAAAGTCCTGGGATGGAGCCCCACTTCAGGCTCCCTGCTCAGCAGGGGAGTCTTCTTCTCCCCTCCCCCTGCTCATGCTCTCTCTCTCATTCACTCTCTCCCTTTCAAATAAACAAATAAAATCTTTAGAAAACATAAATGATATAGTGTGAAATATCTTTCACAGCATTAAGTATTATTTTGCAACATCCTTTTAGTGATTTTTTTAGAAGGTCCATGGCTTTATTTAACCAATTCTGTATGGCTAAGGAATTAAGAAGTTTCCCTGTTTTTGTTTGTTTCTTCTTTTGAGCATTTTTATTTTGGAATAATTATAGATTCACAGGAAGATGCAAAGATGGTACATAGAAGTCATCCTGTTTCCCTTGATGGTATGTCTTTCATGATTGTAGTAATAGTACATTATCAAAACCAGGTATTTGACACTGGTATAAATTGGTGCATAGTTCTCTATCCTCGCAACACATGTAGGTTCATGTAACCACCACCACATACAAGATACAGAACTATTGCATCCCCTCAAAGGTCTTCAGCTTGCTACCCTTGTACAGTCTACATGCCACTGTCCTCTCCACCCCATCCTGAACTCCTGACAATCACTAATCTATTCTTCATCTCCATAGTTTTGTCATTTCAAGAACGTTAAGTAAATGGAATTATAGCATGTAACCTTTTGTGACTGACTTCTTTTCACTTCTTGTAATGATTTGGATACCCACCCAAGTTGTTGAATATATCATTCCTTTTCATCGTATTCTATGATATGGATATGCTATTCATCCATTCATCTTGTTTAACCATTTACCTATTGAGGGACTTTTTTTCCTATCAGGTTTTGGGGTACAACAAATAAAACATCTATGAACAATGGATTCAAGTTTCTGTGTGGACATGAGTTTTCATTTCTCTGGGATAAATACCAAGGAGAGCAATTGTTGAGTCATATGGCAAGTGTGAGTTTAGTTTTTAAGAAACTATCAAACTATTTTCACCAGCAATGTATGAGATCCAGTTCTTTGTATGCTAACCATGGTATTGTCATTATTTTTAAATTTATTCTCATAGGCGTGTAGTAGTATCTAATTTGCATTTCCCTAATGGCTAGTGATGTCGAACATCTTTTCATGTGTTTGTTTTTTATGTATATATATGCCTTTCAGTAAAATATCTGTTCATATCTTGCCAATTTTGAAATTTATGGCCCAAGATATAGTTTTTTTAAATGCATATACTCTGGGTGTTCAAAAAGAATGTGTATTCTGTTGTTGTTTAGTGGAGTGTTATGTAAATGTTGATTAGTTCCAATGGATTTTGCTGTTTTTGAGGCATTTCTTTTTTTTTTTTTTAAGATTTATTTATTTGTTTTGGGGGGGTTGGGTAGAGGGAGAGGGAGAGAGAAACTTCAGCAGTCTCCTTGCTGGGCATAGAGCCTACGCAGGGTTCGATTTCATGACCCCGAGATCAGGACCTGAGCTGAAACTAAGAGTCAGTCCCTTAATCAACTGTCACAAAGTTGTTGAGTTTTTCTATATCCTTGCTGACTTTCTGTTTAGTTTTTCTGTCAATTTTTGACAGAAGAATGTTGAATTTTCCACCTAACATTGCAGATTTGTCTATTTCTGCCTTTAGTTCTATCAGTATTTGATCCATTTACTTTAAGGCTATGTTATTGGTACATTCACATTTAGGATTACTGTGTCTTTTTGGTGAATTGATCCTTTTGTGGTTACATAATACACCCTTTTTCTCCCTAGTAATTTTTCTTTTTCTTGATATACTTTATCCGAAATTAATATAGCCACTCCAGCCTTTTATTATTATTACAAACAACACTGTTCAGCCTTTGTACTCCTCTACAATTATGAGAATTTCTTGGTTAAAAGTCTGCTTGTTTTTTAAAAAGACTTTAGTTATCTTTTTATTTTAGAGAGAGAGCGCGTGAATAAGTGTGTATAAGCAAGTGGTGGGGCTGGAGGGAAGACTGGAGGGAAGTGGTAGAGGGAGGGGGAAAGTACCTCAAGCTGAGTGTGGAGCCTCACAGGGTGCTTGAACTTAAGACCGTGAGATCATGATATGAGTCAAAACCAAAAGTCCTACACTTAACTGAGCCACCCAGTGACCCCCAAAGTCTGCATGTCTTTAAAGGCTTTTGACTATATCATCAAATTGCCCTGCATAAGTTTACTAAGTTTTACTGCCTAAACACTGGGCATTATCATTTAAAATAATTATAAATGAAAGACAAGTTTTAACCAATTACAATAGAAATGTCTCATAAACTGCAAACCACTGATGAAAGAAATTGAAGATGACACAGATAAATGGAAAAACATTCCATGTTCATGGACTGGAAGAACAAATGTTGTTAAAATGTCTCTGCTGCCCAAAGCAGTCTACACATTTAATGCAATCCCTATCAAAATACCACCAGCACTTTTCACAGAGCTGGAACAAACCACCCTAAAATTTATATGAAACCAAAAAAGACCCTGAATAGCCAAAGTAATGTTGAAAAAGAAAACCAAAGCTGAAGGTGTCACAATTCTTGACTTCAAGCTGTAACACAGCTTGTAAGTGTAATTGTTAAGACAGTATGGTACTGATACAAAAACAGACACACAGATCAATGGAGTAAAATAGAAAACCCAGAAACAAACCCCCAACTATATGGCCAACTAATCTTCGACAAAGCAGGAAAGAATATCCAGTGGCGGGGGAAACAGTCTCTTCAACAAATGGTGTTGGGAAACCTGGACAGCAACATGTAAAAGAATGAAACTGGACCGCTTTTTTTTTTTAAAGATTATTTGTTTATTTATTTATTTGACACAGAGAGAGAGACCACAAGTAGGCAGAGAGGCAGACAGAGAGAGGGGGGAAACAGGCCCCCTGCTGAGCAGAGACCCTCATGTGGGGCTTGATCCCAGGACCTGAGATCATGACCTGAGCCGAAGGCAGAGGCTTAACTCGCTGAGCCACCCAGGTGCCCCAGACCACTTTCTTACATCATGCACAAAAATAAGTTCAAAATGGTTGAAAGACCTAAATGCGAGATAGGAAACCATCAAAGTCCTAGAGAAGAACACAAGCAGGAACCTCTTTGACATCAGCCAAAGCAATTTCTTACTAGATATGTCTCCTGAGGCAAGGGAAACAACAGCAAAAATAAACTATTGAGACTTCATCAAAATAACAAGCTTCTGCCAGCAAAGGAAACAAGAAAATTAAAAGGCAAACTATAGAATGGGAGAAGTTATTTGCAAATGACACATCTGATAAAGGATTAGTATCCTAAATACATAAAAATCTTATACAACTCAGCACCCAAAATATAAATAATCCAATTAAAAAATGGACAGAAGACATGAATAGACATATTTCCTAAGAAGACATACAGATGGCTAAAAGACGCATGAAAAGATGCTCAACATCACTTATCATCTGGGGAATACAAATCAAAACTACAATGAGGTATCACCTAACAGCAGTTAGAATGGCTAAAATTAACAACAGAAAACAGCAGGTGTTGGCAAGGATGCAGAGAAAGGGGAAACTCTCTTACACTTTTGGTGGGAAAGCAAACTGACAGAGCTACTCTGGAAAACTGTGTGGAGGTTCCTCAAAAAGTTGAAAATAGAACTGCCCTAGGATCCAGCAACTGCACTACTAGGTATTTACCCAAAGGATAAAAAAAAAATACTGATTGGAAGGGATACATACACCCTAATGTTTATTTATAGCAAGTTAACAATAGCCAAATTATGTTTGAAAAAACCCAAATATCCATCAACTGATGAACAGATAAAGAAGACGTGGTGTGTGTGTGTGTGTGTGTGTGTGTGTGTAGATATATCTATCTATCATCTATCTATCTATACAGTGAAATGTTTCTCAGCCATAACAAAGAAGGAAATCTTGTCTTTTGCAGTGATGTGGTTGGAACTAGAAACTATTATGCTAAGCAAAGTAAGTCAGTCAGAGAAAGACAAATACCAAATGATTTCACTCATATGTGGAATTTAAGAAAGAAAACAGATGAACATGGAGGCAAAAAAGAGAGGAAAACCAAGAAACAGAACTATAAAGAATAAACTGAACAGTACTCAGGGGTTGAGTGGGGAGATGGGTTAAATAGGTGTCAGGTATCAAGGAGGACACTTGTGATGAGCACTGGGTGTTGTATGTAAGTAATGTATCCCTAAATTCTACTCCCGAAGCTGTATTACACTGTATATTATTACACTGTATGTTAACTAACTAGAATTTAAATAAAAATTTGGAGAAAGAAAAAAAGAAATATCTCATAACTCAGTGGGGATGCAGGTAGTAATGGTTGGTGAACATATTTAAATGAGTTAAGTTCTCCTTTATCCTAGTAAAAAGCCATGAGGTCTAAAATTTATAAATCCAGAAATAGGGTCATATGTGTATTTTCAGAGTGGGCGGCACTCATGCAGCAGCGGTAAGAGCTGGGAATGTTTGCCCCTTTTAGGAAGGTCTGAGCCGTATGGGATGTGATGGGGAACTGGATATGGCTTTTGTATTTATAGATATTTTTAAAAACATGTGGTGTATTTTGATTTTGTAAATGATATCTGACTGTTGGTTCAACTTGAATTTACATTTATTATCAGGACTCCTATAATTGTAAAAATCTAACACCAAGTAAACTGTGACTCTCACGGGAGGAGACTACAACTTCCAGGATTCCGTGGGCTGAAGCGGTGGGGTGTTTTCGGAGACAAACTACAATTCCCAGAATCCCGCTAGCCAAGGGGGTGGTTCTGGCCTAGGGTTGGGGCCGCTGAGTCCGCAAGCGTGCGCTCTTGAAAGGCTGCCGCGCCGGGCTCGCCAGTCGAGCTGGCGCACGGCGGGCACCCGCGAGCCCTGCGGCCGCGGACGGGACGGCGCCTCGGGACCTGCCCTCCATGCCTGGGCCTCCCGGTCTTGTAGCGGGAACAGGGGGAGGCGGCGGCAGCTGTTTGGGCCAAAGCCGGGTCTGCCGAGGGCCCACCTGGACGCTTGAGCCCAGCGGAGCCTGGCCTGCGGGCTGCAGGTGAGACGCGCGCTGGGGTTAGCCGGGGCTCCGCGACACCCCTGGGCTTGGAGTTGAGGGATCGGCCCCGGACCTCCCGCTGGAGGGATCAGCGGGAGCGCCGAGCCCTGGGGTAAAGAGGAGCCCAGGGAAGTTTGCAGAACCAAGAAGTGACGGATGATGCGGACTGACAGAAGCGCGGAATGGGGGCGGCGGTGAGGATAGGTGGACCCTCGGAGTCCCGCTGCCGCGGGATCCGGGCGGCGCCCCGCAGTCACGCCCGTTGAATCCCTTAGCTCTTGGCTGGCACTGGCAGCAGGTCCTCACGCCCTTCAGCTTGGGACTGGAATAGCACGATTGGCTGGGAGCCAGCGACGTGCGCGGAGGGGCTTGGGCCTCTGGAGCTCCCTTGGAAGGCAGTACCTGGGCAGGCCTGCGGCTGATCCCTGGGCTCTTTGGGGTGATAAGCGCCCGGTGATAAGAGCCTGCCACGACTTGCTTGACAGTGCCAGGGTAGCCTTTGGAGGGACCCACTTGGACTCCTGCCCCCTTGCATGTGGGTAGACCCCATCTCCTGGTCCTCTGCTAAGATCTAGGGTCCTCAGGCCAGAGCCCTGCACCTGGTGGTGGGCGGCTAGGGTCTGCTTACTTACTCTCAGAGAGTACTCTCGGGGGAAGCAAGGCCCAGCACAGGAAAGGTTACAGGGTGAGCTTGATAGGACTTAGTGGCTAAGAACACAGACAGAACAGAGTTTATTCACCAAATGTTTACTGTTACATGTGCTGGGCATTCAACTCCTGGCTCTCATTTATTAGCTTGAGCTAATAAGTGCCCTTGAGCAAGTTACTTATCCTTTCTGAGCCTCTGTTTCTTCCTCTGCAAAATTGGAATGAAGGTACCTTCATGACAGGCTTGCTGTGACGATTACACGAGATAATGCTGTGCAAGTCCTCTCAGTCCAGTGTTGGTACACAGTGGTTGTGCAGCAGATGGTAGCACTTGTGGTTGCTGAGATAGCAAATGTTAGAAGTGAGGCTGGAACCCAGGTCCGTCTTTGTACTGGAACTAGCTGCTCTCTCTGCCTCTCATGGATCTTGGAGATCTTCCAGTTTATCCTTTTCACATTACAGAGGAAGCATCTGAGTCCCAGTTAGTGCTAGAGCCAGAAAAGGACATGGGTCCCGTTTTCCCCAGGGATGGCCAGCCTTGGGCCCCAGGAGGGTGAGGAGAGAAGCACAGAGTGGAGATCTTCAGCAAAGAGGAGGATGGGGTGCTGGTGACAGAGTTCCCCCAGACCACCCTGTGGCCACGTGAGCATCCTGGTGGCCTGGAAGTGTCAGTGACACAGCAGCTGCAGCAGTGTTCAAAGTTTCCTTCTGGTTGGCGAGTTCTTGCTCTGAGCCAGGCTTTAGAAAATATTGAGCAACAAACAAAGGCTTCTAGTGCATATGGAGCTAATTGGAAAATTAAATTACCAAATGTTCCATTCCCCAAGGGTCTGCGGCAGTCTTTGGTTGTCAGTGGATACTTACCCCCAGGACCTGCCTAACACCTGATAGGTGTTTTTATTTTTATTTTTTTTAAAGATTTTATTTATTTATTTGACAGAGATCACAAGTAGGCAGAGAGGCAGGCAGAGAGAGAGGGGGAAGCAGGCTCCTTGATGAGCAGAGAGCCTGATGCGGGGCTTGATCCCAGGACCCTGAGATCATGACCTGAGCCGAAGGCAGAGGCTTAACCTACTGAGCCACCCAGGTGCCCCTGATAGGTGTTTTTAAATTGGGTAAAATAATGAACATGAAAGGCATAGCCCACAAATGTCAGCATAGGCTTTGGAGTGAGACGTGGGTTCGAATCCCAACCCCACCACTTCACAGCTGTGTGATGTTGGGAAATTCACTTAACAACAATGCATGTACTTCCTCAAATGTGGGATGAAATCGATAGCACTTATTTTAGATTTGTAGGAGGGAATAAATGAGGTTGTTCATCTAAAGCACTTAGCGCTGTTTCTGGCATAGAGTAAGAGCCACTGAATGGGCGGTAGAGCGTTATAATAATAATAATACTATAAATACTATAGGCATTGTTTTGCCTATAAATAGGTATAATTGTGTTGGTTTTTCACACCAGGAAAAGGAGACTTGCAAGGGTTAAGAATTAGCCCAGGCAGCCACAGAAAGACAAATAATACATGCTATCACTTATGAGTTGAATCTAAAATAGCCGGACTCCTAGAAGCCGAGAATGGAATGGTGGTTGCCAGGGACTGGGATGAGGCGGAACAGGGAGGCATTAGTCAAGGCTATAAAGTTTCAGGTATACAAGACGACTAAGTCCCAGAGACCTACTGTATAGCTTAGTGCCTGTGGTTAACATGACTATACTGTTATACTCTAAAATTTGCTAAGATGGTAGGTCTTATGTTCAATATTTTTATCACAAAAAAATAATAAGAGGGTGGGAAGAAACTTTTGGAGGTGATGGACAGGTTTATGGCATAGATTATTGCGATGGCTTCACAGGTGTATACCTGCTTCTGAACATCAAGTTTTACACGTTAATTATGTACAACTTTTTGTCTGTCAAAAAGAAGAAGAAGAAGGAGGAGGAGGAGGAGGAGAAGGAGAATTGGTCTAGGATCATGCAGCTGCTAAGTGACGGGACAGGAGCTCACTTCTGGCCTTTCAGCTGGAGAACCAGTGCCATTTACTTCTCTGCAGCCTGTGGTCCTCCCAGTTCTTGAGGCCTGGCTGTGAACAGAGGGGTGGGGCCGGGCCGGGCAGCCAGAGGGCAGCCTCCAGCATCGCAGCAGGGGGTCTTCAAGGTGGGGACCCTACAGTCTGGCTGCTTGTGCTTCCTCTCCCCTCTCCATGCCTGAGGTTGGATGAGGCTGGAGGCCACATCCAGTGAGTGAGCCTGGGGGGATGTGTTAGGAAGAAGTGTGGCCCTGTGGCCCCTGGACCGCAGGGCTGGTGAAGGACACCATCTGCGTGAGGCCTGGAGAGCCTGATTCTGAGAAGAAGTGATCTTGTTTAAGGGCCAGGAAGAGTTCTTCTCTGGGCCTGATCTTTGCCTTTGTGAGGAGGGCCACCCAAGAGCCATGGGTGTGAGGATAAGGAGCTCTGGACTGAGAGCACCTGCTGTTTTAATCTTGGCAGCCTTTGAGAGCTCAGCTGCCCTGGCCGCTGCCTCTCTCAACCTCTTTTATAAAGTAAAGAGATGGAGCAGATCATTTCTAAGGGCTCTTTCAGTTCTAAAAATAGAAGGTTTTGTCACTTTAAATTAGTGGATTAACCCTCTCAGCCCAGCAACGGGGCAGGTGGGATAATTATCACCCCACTGTGTTACCCAGACTTTCCTTGGGGCAAGAGAATGGCCACAGCTCCCTTGAGCTGCCTGCCAGCACGGGTGTCTCTGCCTGGCCCAGTGGGGAGGAATTACACAAGGAAGCAGTGGGTTGCTAAGTTACAGTGGTGGGCCTGTGGGTCTGCGTTTCCGCAGTCATCTTACACCTGCTCTGCCCTTGAGTGACAAAAACTCATTGCCTTGACGTCTGCCTTGCTCCTCTGTCACTGACTCTAATGCCGAGTCTAAAGCACGGTGAATAAGACCCCTAGTAGTCAGACATGGGTTTGTATCCTGGGGCCCCTGCTTGAGCTCTAAGACCTGGAGCAAGCATCTTAATCTCACTAAACTTTGTGGTTTTTTTTTATATTAAAAGAAAACAAAGCTAATTCTAGTACCTACATTGGAGGACTTTTGTGAGCCTTAACGGAAAAGGGGCAGGAAAGGGGCTTAGGATGGTGCCTGTTACATAGGAGGTGCTCAATAAAGGAAGCTGGTGGTAGCATTAACTGCCACCCCCTGCCCAGAAGCCAACACCCTCTTTTCCTGAGCTAGCCAGGACACTGATGGATCCTTCTATTTTTGTCTGGCTTCCCATGTCCTTCCTCACTGCTGCCTGTTTAGGACCTGACCTCTGTCAGAGAATCAAACCTTTCACTGCCATTGGTAGCCTACCATCAGTACGATATTAATGCTAAGAGTTGTCTCTTTTCTCCATTTTGAAAGCATAACACAGGGCCCCTTCCAGGCTGGACACTGAGTACTCAGCCTTGAGCCAAGCGTCAGGGAGAGGTTGGAGCCTTTGGTCTGCTGAATTGCCTCTATTACCATTATTATTGCAATGATCAGAAAGGCCTGTGTCCAGTTATTTTCAAAGGAAAGGGAAAAAAGAAATAAACAAGAGATTAAAAAAAAAAAAGCCCTTTAGAAACTGAGGCAGATAGAAGGGTGCTTGCCAATTCGAAGCAGTTTTCAGCTCCTGGAGCAGCCAAATATTATTAGAACCCCATGGCCTTAGTGCTCCCTCCTTTCTAGGACCCCCTCCACTCCAACAGAGCTGGACGCAGGTGTCCATGGTGCTGCCACACCCTCAGGCACAGAGCTGTGCAGCTGGACGAGAGGCTGCCAGCCACGGTGGCTCATCTTCTGTGGCTGGTCACCAGCACTGGGTGCAGGGTCCACTTCTGGGGGGCTCTGGCCAGCTCCAGACCTAGGCCCTGAAAAGCCATTCATTAGAGCCTTGGGGTCTAAGAAGGCATAAATGCTCCGGGAGTTCTAGGCCTAGGTCAGGAGGCACGAACTCCCACACTCACTGGAGCTAAGAGCGCATGGGGCGAGCGAAGTGGGGCATTGGCCCTGGGACTGGGAGGCCAGATGCCCAGATGAAAGCTCAAGCTGAGGAAGTCCTGGCAGGAAAGTGGCCTGGTGCTACCTCCTCATCTCAGCCAGCTCCGGCTGCCATACCAACGTGCCGCCACTGGGGTGACAAGCAGCAGACATTTATGTCTCCTGGGTCTGGAGGACAGAAATCTGAGCTCGAGGTGCTGGCAGGTGTGGATTCTCCTGAGGCCCCTCGTCTTCGTTTGCAGATGGCTGCCTTCTCACTGTGCTTTGTCATGCTTTTTGTGGCTGAGTCACTATGTGCTCTGTGCCCCACACCAGCTGGGTCCTAAAATCTGGTGCCCAATGTAGAGAAGGCAGAGAACAATAAAGGCGGTGATAATTGCATCCGCTGAGTTTCTGTGCCCTGGCAGGCCAAGGAGATGAGGGCCAAATGGTGCCTGGGCTGTTGGCATAGGCAGTGTTGACATGCTCGGTGTTCAAATCCTGACTTCACTCCACATAGCCTGAGGCCCTTGGGACTCATGTACTTAGCTCCACCTTGCCTCTGTGTCCTGATGTGCAGATGGGGAATATGTGACAGTGCTAGGCTAGCCCCTTAGGGTTGGCGTGAGGATGAAATGAGGAGATGTACAACAGTTTCTAGTACACTGCCGACATACAGTCTTGAAGGTAGCCATGGCTGAAGTGGTTAATTTCATGCTGGGGACTGGCTGCTTGGAGGCTCTCTTCCCAGGGGAAGGGAGGCAAGTCATTAGGAAGACTGAGCGAACCTGGGAGGGATGGTGAATGTACCCCAAAGCCATTGGGGGGTTCAGTCCCTTTAGGAATGATTTGGGGCTGTATGGCTGGCCTGGTACCTGTGTGTCATTCATTATTAATTTGAGGAACCCTGTTGAAATGTGATTCTGGCAGCTGATGTGTTTTGAGGTCTATTCAGGTACTTTCCATGTATTACCCCATTCTCACAGCACCCTATGGAGGTTATTATTCCCATTTCACAGATAAGGGCATTGAGGCTTGAGGTGTTAAAATGGCTTCATACCTAGGGTCTGAAGGAAGGTGAGTGTGAGCCGGGTGGCCCAGGAAGAATTCTTGGCCACGACCATCAGGAAGAGGGTTGAAATCTCCGCAGTGGTCTTGTGTGCCCCCATGCCTGCACTTAGCCCAGATCGGATGCACTGACGTGGGTGGGAGATCAGCCAGCCCTTTCTGGCTTCCCAAGCAGATCCTCCTGTTACCCACCTGACAGCGCTCTTCCTCTCGGGAGCCCTTCCGGCAAGACCAGTGAAGGCAGGGATTTTTAGGTAAGGTTAAGTGACCGTGCATTGGGATGGTGCAGGGAGTGATCAGATGAGGAGTTGGGTGGACCCAGGAAGGGCTGTGGTGTGCGCACAGTGCATCCCAGGCTTCCCCGAAATTCCTGGGCTGGGAGGAGGTCATCCTGTGGTGACACCCCACCCCAGCCCCGGCAAGGAAGCACACACACGCCCTTCTGCCGCAGCAGTTGTGGCCCATCGGGTTTGAACAACAGTCTCTTGATCCCCCTCGGCCACAGTGGGGGCCTTGAGGACATTTTTTTTTTTTTTTTCAAGTTTGTGTCTTTTGCACATACCTTAATTTGGGCTGATGCAAAGCCTCACTCCCCCATTCTCTTCATGTCCTCTTAAGACTTGGGACTGAGGTTCATGAGTAAATATACATACGACTGACGGAGATGCATACAGATCATCTCTCCCCCACAGTACCTGGTACCTTCGCTCAGGCGGAGTCAGTGGGAAGCTAAGGAGGGCCAGGGTGCCCCCGTGCGGGGGTGGGGCTAGGGGACAGGTGGGGTGGGGGGGCGGTGGCAGCCCTCTTGCTTGGTCAGTGACTCTGCCCTATTGGTTGTTAACTAAGTTCCACGTCATGCCTGTCCACGTCTAAGCAAAGCCTGTTTTTGTGTGTGTGTGTGTGTGTGTGTTTTTAAAGATTTTTATTTACTTATTTATTTGACAGAGAGAGAGAGAGATCACAAGTAGGCAGAGAGGCAGGCAGAGAGAGAGAGAGGGAAGCAGGCTCACTGCTGAGCAGAGAGCCCGATGCGGGACTCTATCCCAGGACCCTGAGATCATGACCCCAGCCAAAGGCAGCTGCTTAACCCACTGAGCCACCCAGGCGCCGCACAAACTGTTTTTGAGAGAATGAAGGAAGGAGTCTAAGAGCCTCCACCAAGAATGACTCCAGGGCACAGCTTTCCAGGGACCCAGGCCTCGGCAGATGTTTCCAGGAGGAGTTTCCTTTGGGGATCTCTTCAGAGCTTGAGTCAGCCAGAAGATGGGAGCTCGGGGCCAGTGCCTCTGTCCCTATGTTGCCCCAGAGCCTTGTTCTGTGTGAACATGTGCAACCTTCCCTGCCTTCTCTTCCTGCTCCTTACTCCTCCTGGGGGGCCCACTGCACCCAACCAAGCTTTGGCTGGGACAGAGTGATTGACAGGTAATTTGAGACAAGGGTGGTCTGTCCATAATACCCTCCTCGGGGCCTCCCTGCAAGGGAGTAGGCTTGCTGGAAGCAGCGGGATGCAGGCTGTTGGTGCAGAACCTTCAGAGTCCAACAGGGACTGCCTTGTCCGCGTAACAAGTTTATTTCCAAAGAACACAGATTAACAATCAGGCTTCGGCCACACAAGTGGAAAAGGTGCCACAGAGGTAATTTCTGTTGAGGAGTAGAATCAAGATTTGGGCCGGCCTTTGGTTTGTTCCAGCAGCCTTGTGCCTTGTGTGGAAAAGTTGTATCCTCTCAGACAGCAGACAGGACTCAGGAGACTCTGGGGCACTAGAACGACCCGTCTCTTCTTCTAGGAAGATAAGCTTAAAGAGAAGTTGGCTTGCGTTGGGGTGCCCGTTTGCATGGGCAGTGGATTTTTCTTCTGCATGGTCTTTATTATATGTCGGGAGGTCAGAGCGGTGTATATTTGATAGTTGGCAGTCATCTGGGGATCCGTTTCAAGTGCAGGTAGGGTGTTGGAACTGGAGGCACACCACAGGATGTCTGGCTGGGGATCCCAGGGTGATGGAGAAGCCTCGTCATGTTTACTCAGGGCAGGAATGAGAGGGGTCATGGGCAGCGATGGTTTTTCCAAGTTTCATTTTCTCAGCTTTCTAAAGGAAAAACAAGCACACAAGGCCCGAGGTTGTTGGGTCCTTCAAGTGCATGGAGAGGCACTAAACAGTGGGTCAGGCCTCAGGACTGGACACAGCCGTCCTGTCAGCCACAGAGGCCGCAGTCCTGCAGAAGGCAGCAGCTTGGTTGAGTGTTTCGTCTAGTCTCCCAGGCCAGGAATGGCGACCTGAGTTCTCCCTCAACACCCCCATCTCCCTACCACTGCCCTGCTGTCACCAAGACTGGTGGCCTCTCCAGGAGCACTGAAAATTGGCCTGGAGAAAGGGGACATCATGGGATCCGTTGTCCAGGAAGCAACGTGGCCCAATTATTCTTCACCATTTTGAACTTCCTCCTAGAGTTCATTATCCAGAAACATTTTGAAACGGTGATGGAAAAGGCCGCTTTCATCTTCTTCAGTGCTAGTGGTCTGATTAATGAGCTCTTTGCCTCCATCCGTATCTTTTGAAAACTCTTCTGAACGTTTTGCCTGATCCTTGAGCTCTGCTGTCTTACACAGCTGCTGCAGTGCAGTTGGGGGTCAGGGGAAGGGGGAGTATGGGAAATAGACTGAAAGGACTTTATAATAACCATTGGTTGCCCAAGTACCTGTTGGCTTTTTCCTGCTGCACTTTGGCTACTTCACTGCAAGGGAAAATGCAAGGTGGTTTTTCACCTGTCTCCATGTGGCAAAATACAGTTATGACTATGTTAGTTCACTTTCCTCCAGAAGTAAATCCTGAGACAGAGATGCAAGTACAGGAGATTATTAGCACTCCTTCCTAACAGACATGATTAAGGGACTGAAGAACTAAGACCAGAGACGGGGAGGAGGGGACATGCAACAGGCCAGTGCCCACTCCAGGCAGTCACCCCATCTGTTAGGGAGCTCTGGAGCCAGTGTAGAACATGCCTCAGAACTCTCCAACCTGGACAGTATGGGAATGGGGTATTCATTCATTCATTCATTCATTCATTCACTCATTTACTCACACACTTATATTTCAATATCAGGAGAGTGAACTTGCAGTGTTGTAAGTGATTCAGCTGTTCCATGGGAGGGGTAACTGTTCCCACCGGGCGTTGGTTCAGGCTGCCTGGCTGGTACATGGTAAAGTTAGAAACCCAGGCGGTCCCTCCTCTGGGCCCCATGCTCCAACCACCACACAATTTCTAGCGAAATGCTCTGTCTATCCCCAGAAAAATTCCATTCCCATTTTCCCCCTTGGAAGGCAACTTGAGAGCCTCAAGGGCCCTGTGAGCCAGTCTGTATCTGTCCTGCTTTCTGTCTGCATTCTTCTGGCTGTCCTGGGGAGGGGTTGGTAACTTAGCATCTAACTAGAAACAGTGCCCCACCCCCCAACTCCCCAGGCTCAGGCTCAAAGGCTGGCCTCTGTCTGGTTGCCTAGTTGCCCCACAGTGCCCCAGCCCCATGTTTCCTGGTTCCCGTAAGCTTGGCTCCAGCTCCCCACCCCCAACCCCAGCTCTACTCCGAGCCTGCCTGGAGATTGGCTACTGCACACACAGTCCCCCAGGTCCAGAGGAGAGGCCTGGCCCCTTCCTGCTGTGGCCCTATACCACACCCTCACTTGCCTGCTGCCAAGCTTACACTCCAGCACAGGGAGGCCTAGGAGAGGGGCAGGTGGGAGAATGCTCATCAGAGAGGTGCCCACTGAGGTCAGAGGTTGGTTTTTCCTCTCCCTTTTGCTCATTTCCCTGCAGGTCTTGCTTTTTGATGTCCCCGGGGTGTGGCTGTTGTAGCTTTAGCTGCTGCTGGAAGCATTTCTGTCTGTGATGGGAGCAGAACACGTGTCTGCTCAGGCCCTGCTCGTCTGCCTCTCCTCTCTGGGGACGGCCATTTATCTTATATTGTCTAAATATTCATTTATTACTCAGCCGCTCTCTGGAACTCTGCCATTTGTAAATAGGGATTTGTTTGCTTCTTTATCCTTAACCTTTTGACTTTTTATTATGGAAAACGTTAAACAGACACAAGAAAGGATCTTAGAAAGGCCCCCATCACCATTTTTCACAGTGATCTATTTGCTACTGTCTTGTTGCATCTGTTTCCATCCTTTTTTTGCTGAAGTATCTTTATTTTATTATTTATTTATTTATTTAAAGTAGGCTCCGTGCCTAACATAATGCGGGGCTTGAACGCACAACCCCAAGATCAAGCGTTGCACGCTCTTCTGACTGCGTCAGCCAGGAGCCCCTTTGTTAGAGTATCTTAGGACAAACCACGTATGTGTCATTTTACCTATAACCACTCTTAATCTCTTCTTTCTTCTTTCTTAAGTTATCTAAATTTTTTAAAGATTTTACGTATCTGAGAGAGGGCGCAAGAGAGTACGAGCAGGGTTGAGTAGGGTTGGCAGGGGAAAAGCAGGGGGAGAGGGAGAAGCAGACTCCCTGCTGAGCAGAGAGCTCAGCGCAGGGCTCCATCCCAGGACCCCGAGATCAGGTCATGACCTGAGCTGAAATTAAGAGTCAGACACTTAACTGAGCTGTTCAGGCTCCCGTTATCTATTTTGTTGTGACTTTTTATTTTGAAATAATTTGAGACTTACTGAAAAGTTACCATAAATGCTTCACTGAGCTTCCCCTGATGTTAAATCTTACATAACCACAGTGCCATGATCAAAAGCGGGAAATTAACACAGCACCACTACCTAAACCGCAGACCTTACTCAGATTCTGCCAGTTATGCACTGACATTCTTTTCTGGGTCCAAATTGTCACATTATGTTTCGTTGTTGTGTCTCCTTAGACTTCTTCAATCTGGGACAGCTTCTCAGTCATTCCTGGTCTTCCGCAACCTTAACTCTTGAAGAGTCCTGGTCAGGTAATTTGTAGAATGTCCTTCTGTTTGGGTTTAATGTTTTCTCAACTAGCTTATCTATACACTGTATTCAGAGCTAGCAGGGGAGCTAGACACCTTTTCCCCTTTTGGACATACAGACTGAGGTAGTGTATTTCAGGTAAGAAAATCACAGAAGTCAGGTGCCCTTCTTAGGGCACCATATCAAGGGGTACATGGTGCCAGGAAATTGTTCCCGGTGATATTAACATCAGTTACTTGGTTGAGGGGCTGTCTGCCAGGCCTCTGTATCATGAAGTTTTATCCTTTCTTTTTTCTTTCTTTCTTTCTTTTTTTTTTTTTTTTTGGTACCATAAACTTTCTGTTTTTGCCTTTGTAACAGATATGTATCTCCCAGGGAGATTGTCAAGAGGATGCAAATATCCTATCTCTCAAACTTCCACCCACTAATTTTAGCATCCAGTAGTGGATCTTGCCTGAGACCATTATTACTGTGATGCTTGCCAAACGGTGATTTTCTATTTCCATCATTGCTTCTGCATGTATTAATTGGAGTTCTACTGTAAGAAAGATCTGTTCCTTCTTCCTTATTTATTCATATCAATATTGACTCATGCATGCTTATTTTATTCTGTGGGTTTTAATCCATAACTATTGCTTTTTAATTTCATTACATTGTCCCAAATTTAGCTCCTTCAGGTTAGATCCTGAGCCTTCTTGATATGTCCTCATCACTTTTTGAGAACTTACAATCTGGTAGTACAAGATGTTCCCAACAACTCTTATATTTTCCCTGCCTGAGCTGTAGAAACAGTGATTTTTCCACAGAGCCCTGGTTCCTGAGAGGGGCCAGTGTTAGAAAGCAAGACCTTTATACCAGGTATGCTGTCCCTGCTCCCAGGTGCTCCCATGGGTCAGAACTAGGAGCTGTATGTATGTGTGTGCACCCCTCACTTCCCCAGCCCTCACAGCTCTTCCTCCTGCTCACACTTTTCCTGTCATGTCAGCCTGGGTCCTTCCTCAGTTCCCTGGCCCAGATCTGAGCTAAGGTCTCCAAGGTAGCCTCCCCAGCTTCCCAGTGAGACATGCTGCCCTTCTGGCCTCTCCTGACCTTGAGGATAAATGAACTCTTCCCTCTCCACCACCCCGGGACTTCTTTCTGTGTCTTTTTGTTTCTCGTCAGAACCTGCAGCTGTGGTCATGTCACGCTCAGGACGCAGGTGTTCCCTTCTGAGCAGTCTTGTATTGTCCGTACACGGTTGTGGTAAGGATAGTTGGCGTCCATGGTGGAACCATGGGACATGGTCAGAATTGGTCAGGTATCAGTAATGTACTGTGATTCAACCTAATAGCGAAGTAGTTCTTCGCTGGGGCTGCCTGGAGAATTCCAAGGGGTGGGGGTGGGGGGAGCATATGTTTTTGTAAACATATATGCAGCCATATGATTTTACATATGCAGATATAGATACAAAATACCAACCTCAGAAGGTAAATGTTGATGAAATCTTTCAATCTTGGGGGTGGAGCTTGCAGAAAATTTCTTATGAATGCGGCATGCTTGGGGAAGGAGATGTTGGGCTTTACAGGTTGGTATGGAAAATGAAAGAGTTTCTCTTTTTTATCAGTGGGCCCTTAGGTTTGAAAAGACAGGGAAACACTGATGTTTAAGCACTTTTCTTGGCTGTAAGTTCTGGGCTTGCAAAGACCTTCCCCTGGAGATTAACAGGGCTGATGGGAACACAGGCAAACCCCAGCCAGGAAGGCAGCCACCTGCAGCCTCTCCTCTCATTCCGGAGCAGAAGTTCTCTGCTCTTGTTCTGTGAAGGCCTAGAAGACCTGCGTGAAGGACATGGGGTTCATGGGCTCTCAGGATAGCTGTGACTTTATCCTCTTCCCTGCAGGCCAAGAAGACCCAATGGGACTGGGTGAGTGGGAGTTCTGTTAAAGGACTAGCTTTGAGTTCACGGGAATTTATTTCACATAAGTCATCTGCAGACTTCGGGACTTGACTTGCGATAAGGAACATGCTCCTTGTACCACTTCATGCAGAGCTCCCTCTCTGGGGAACCCCTTCTTCTCTCCCACAGGAGTGGAGAGACACCGAGGCTGAGAGCTTGTCACTGGGTTTTCTACCTCTGTTCTCCCCCCATTTCCACGCTACTCTGCTCAGAGACCTTCAGTAGCTCCCCTTTGCCTAGAGGGTAGAGTTCAGATTTCTTGACCCAGCATCAAGGCCATTGACATTCGGGCCTTAGCTGATTTTTCCAAGTCTCTCTTCTGCTTTTCCTCTGTGTGAACCATCTACCTAACCAGACCAGACTGTGTGGTCTCCTGCATCTTTGTATGCCCCCTCCCCACCACCTTCTTTCTTTCTACTCTGCAGATGACATTTCTGGTTCCTCTGAAAGCTCAAGGGAATGGCCAAACCAGAAGGATTCATTTCTTCCTCAGAGGAAGCCTGCAGGGCTCACCAGAGCCCCACGTACTGCATATGCTGTGACACTAAGGTTACCTTAGTCCACATTCCCTACCCCATGGAACCCATGTGGAAAGTTGTAGCTCCACTTGGGCCCACAATGAATACGCTTGTTTTCTAATTGCTAATACAAGAGTTTCTCGGAGGGCTTTGTTTACCAGAGTCAGAAGGGTTGTGGGGAAACTGATGCCAAATAGCCCCACTACGTTAGAGCAGAGCTCAGAAGCAGAAGGCACAGGCCAGACCCCCATGCGTTTGCTTCCTGCACAACAGCCTGTGAAGACATTCTCCTCAGGTTTTCTTGGTTTGGAGAAACCAAAACTGAGCTCGATAATCAGGAAAGCTCACAGCCGGAAGTCCAGGCAGGTAGGGCTCCGAGACATCAGTGGGGTCCTTTGTCTCTCTCCTCCATCATACTGTCCTTGGCATCCTGGCTTCACCGTCCAGCTGGTCAGCAGATGGCTGGCGGCAGCCCTGGGATAGCTCCTTCTTTCCTCTCCGGTGGGTGGGAACATGGACTGTGACTCCTCCCCCTTTGCTCTGTTCAGTTCTACTCTGGCAGTGGCCTCCCCTGGGCCAGTAACTGGCTCCAGAAGCATGCTCTCTGGTTGTGGGAGGTCGATCTTGGCTTTGTTTGCACCTGGTGGGTATCAAGGAAAGGGCTGGCTCCTGGCCAAACCTGGAATTTTATTAGGCAGGGTAAAGGGGCGGGAAGCCTGGGTAGAAACAATGTCCCCTCTGTCACTTATTAATACACTTGACTTGGGAGCCCAAGGAGCAGAGCTGGTGACCCGTCTGGCCCAAGGTACCAACAGGTGACAGCATATCTTGTCTTGGTCTCCATCTTTGGGAGGAATCTTCTTAGATTTAAAACGCTTTGTTTCAAATGATTGTAATGAAAAGTGGCAGATTCCGCCTCGGCGGCGGTTAGCTTTTGCTTCAGGTCAGATGAAGGCAGCCAAGTATGTCCAGAAGGTTTTAAAATGCCAGACCTTATCGTGCATCCCTGTGGCCCTTCATTAACCATCTGATGCCCCAATTTTTTTTTTCTTTTCCCCTCTGCTAGACACTCATTAGTTTGAACCTAATCGTGCGCAGTTGCACGCAGTTGCAGAAGTAGTCGGCTCTCAGTATTCATGAGGTTCAACTGACACCTGATTTCTGACGCACTCCACCACCCTGTGTAGTGAGGGCTGCACATTTACCTTTGCTGACGGGGAACCTGCCTTCAGAAAGGCCACACGGTCAAGTCAGGGAGCTGGGGTTTGAACCCGAGTCTTCTGGCCTTTTCCTTAAACTTTCCTAGACAGCGCACATCCTCTCCCAGGAACTACCAACCACCAGCAATGCAGCGGGCACTCAGAGCCAGGTTGGTCTGGGGAGTGATGTGAGATCTCCTGGTGATCCGGTGTCTCCAGAAGAGCAAACCAGTCGGTCAGACGTATGCGAGTAAGGTGGAGTTGGTGCCCTAAGTCCAAGGCGTGTGGACTACCTATCTCCCTGTTCTAGGGAGAGTAAGCAGAAGGTGTGGCAGCGTTGGCAAGGGGAGGACTCCACAGGAGTTTCCTTGGGCAGAGGAGGCTGCAGGGGATGTTGTGGGCCTGCCCTCCTGAGCAGAGCTGTGCCCAAGGGGCTTCAGAGCAGCTCATCCATATCAGATATGGCCCGGCCCTAGAGGGAGGCGGCGGGGTAGAGCTGCGGAGAGGCTGGGCTGCACAAGGAGGGTCTACCTTCATTAGACCTTGAGCTTAGAAGCTGCCCAGCCAGGCCTGCACTTGCCCAGTGGCTCTCCCCAGCCTGTCTTCAGGAGGCAGCGCTTACCAGCTCATTAGCACGCCTCCATTTTTAATCCTGGCTGTGTCACAGACTTGCTGGGTGATATGGGGCAAATTCTTCACCTCTCTAAAATGAGGAGTTGCTTAGTGGTTGTTAGCCTGACTAACGGTGGAATTCCTTCCTGCGAGTGAAGAACCCCATTTTTAAATACACTTTTGTGGCACTCCTATGAGTTTCCTAGGGCTGCTGTAGCACATTTAACCCTAGATGTGGAGGCTTAAAAGGCCAGAAGTTTATTCTTGCACAATTCTGGAGGCCAGAAGTCTAAGATAAAGATATTGACAGGGCCATGCCCCTCTGAAAACTCTGGGAAAGAATCCTTTCTTGCTTCTTCTTAGTGTCTGGTGGCTCCTGGGATTACCCGAGCAGTCTTTGGTTTATAGCTACATCATTTGAGTCTCTTGTCTTTGCCCTCATGTGGCCATCTTCTCTGTTCCTCAGTGTCTTTTTCTGCCTCTTACAGGGACACTTTCATTAGATTTAGAGCCTCATTTAGATTACAATCTCGTCTCAAAATCCTTAACTAATTATATGCATAAAGACCCTATTTCCATATAACATCATATTCTGAGGCTCAGGGTAGACATGAATTTGGGGGGCATTATTCAACCCACTATAGTTACCCCTAAATATAAGAAATTAAAGGGACTTGATTTTGTTTGGAGGTAAATGGAGGCCCAAGACCCTGGCCTCATGTCCTTGTTGCCTACCGCCAGCCTTGGCAGCCTCCAAGAATCAGGTCTGCAAGCTACTAGGCACCCAAGGTTCCAGGAAGCCCTAGTTCACCATATCCCATGGTGATGAGACTTTGGACTTAGAATTTTGAATTGATGCTGGAATGAGTTAAGACTTTGGGGGCTGTGGGGACTCCTGGCCTGGTTCTTTGGTTAAGAGTCTCTTCTTGGTTTTTCTCAAATGTGGCTGTACCCCAGAATTACCTGGGAGCTTGGTAAAAAAGCTGAGACCAATGAGTCTTTGGGTTCTGGTCAAAATGGAGGGGAATATCCCTATCCAGGCACCATGCACTAAAACACAGGACTAAAAACACAGGACATTAGGTATAAAACATGAGAAGACTGAAAGGTAGAAAGAAGAATGTGGGACAACACAATGGTCTGTTCCTTGGGTTTTCTTTTTGCCTCCTGTGTATCCTAGACTGTATGCTAAATAAACCAACCCAGAAATGTCAGTGAGCATAGACCAGAAAAAGCCCCAGGGAAAGCTCATTGTCACTCATCAAAGGACTGGAAAAGGAGCAGCCTTACAATACCTTTTTGACAATAGTACCATTTTCCTGTAAAACACCAGGGAAAACTGCTTCTCCCCTCCCTTCCAGCTTTAGTAAAGGCTGAATAGACAGACATCCATCCTTGCTTTGCAGTAACCAACCAGGTACCTCCCATCTTTAGCAAAGCACCCCCACCCCTCCACCATGGGGCTGAATGAGAAGCATGGACTTTTACCACAACCCAAAGGTAAAAAGATCCCTTTTTACCCCCTTCCCTGCCACCACGGTCCCCTTGAGGTTTCACCGGAGCCTAAACTTGGACCCCCACCCAGTGGTGATGAGACACCCGTACTGAGGCCAGCTGAGGAGTCTAGATTTCCACCCCTTCTCAGTGGTTATGCCGCATCTCTCACTTTCCCTGCCAGAGTGCTGCTGCTGGAGGCCAAGCAAGGAAGCGTGGATTTCCCCCTACCCAACGATAGAGTCAGCACTCTCCCTTCCCCACCAGCATGGTTCTTGCAAAAACCAGCTGAAATGGAAAACCTAATATAAGCTCCAGGATAAGTCTCAGCAAAGAAAGAGAAGATAGAAGGAACTAAATGGAGATTTGAGAACTGAAGAATGTAGTAACCAAAACAAACAAACAAACAAAAAATCACTGGTGGGCCCAGGAGAAGAATGGAGATGACAGAAGAAAGAACCAGTAAACATGAAAACAAACAGTAGAAATTATCCAGTTTAAACCGTGAAGAGAAAATAGACTGGGAAAACAAATTGAACGGAGCCTTAGACATCTCTAGGACAATACTTTTTTAAAATTTAGCATTCGTGGACCTGGAGGCCTGATGACCAGGTTTCTGAAAAGTAGACAAAAGAACTCTGTTCAGGGCCACGCGAGAGGAAGGACGTACTACATCCAGGGGAAAGGCGCTTCACGTACAGTAGATTCCTCCTCAGAAACATGGTGGTCGGAGGGAGGCTGCCCAGCCTAAGCGTTTGTGTGCTGAGAGAAAGCACTGTCACACCGAAGTTCTGTCCCAGTGAAAATATTCTGTAGGAAAGAAGGTGAAATCAAGACATTTTCTTCACCTGAAGGAACACCGAGAGAATTTGCTCTCAGCAAATTTCCCTAAAATGATGACCAAAGGAAGTTCACCAGAGAAGTGATAACAGAAGAAAACAGAAGAAAACCTGGAACATCAGGGACAAAGAAAGAACAGGAAGAGTAAAAATGTGGGTAAATATAATGAACTCTCCTTTCCCTCTTGAGGAGATTACACTTGACAGTTGAAACAAAAATTAGAGCACTGTCTGACGTGGATTTTGATGCATGTAGAGGAAACATTGAAGATAATTATATTATAAGGGAGGAGGGTGAAAGAGCCCAGATGGAGATCAGGTTTCTGTCCTCAGTCAAGAGGTAGACTGTCACTACCAGTAGACACTGCTAAGTTGCATATACATTGTATGGTGCTTAAATAAACCACTAAAACATCTGCACCGAGAAATACACTCAGAAACACTGTACCTAAAAATGGAATTCAGATAATCTGCAAGAAGAAGGGAAAATGAAACAAGGAACAAAAGATGCAGATGCCTAAGCCGTACTCCAGACCTCCTACTGAGTCAGAACCTATAGGATTCCTGCCTGCCAGTATCTGGTTTTAGCAAGGGCCTCTGGGGATTTCAGGAACCAGCCAGGTTTGAGAATCTGTGGTCTAGACCAGTTTTTACTTTTGTTTTTGTTTTAGAGAGAGTGAGTTGAGCACGTGTGTGGGGGTAGGGGGGCAGCTGGGAGGAGCAGGGGGAGAGGGAGAATCTTCTTCGTGCTCAGCTTGGAGCCCAATGTGGGACTTGACCTCACGACCCCTTATGACCTGAGTTGAAATCAAGAGTCAGATGCTTAACTGACTAAGCCACCCAGGCACCCCTAGACCTTTTTAAAAAAATTTTTTTAATATATTTTTTATTAACATGTAATGTATTATAGCCCCTATAATAATGTATTATTATAGGTCTGTGAATGGCCAGGTTTACACACTTCACTCAGCATAGCACACACCCTCCCTGATGTCCATAATCCAACCACCCTCTCCCTCCCCGCCCCCGCAACCCTCAGTTTGTTTTGTGAGATTAAGAGTCTCTTATGGTTTGTCTCCCTCCCGACCTCATCTTGTTCCATTTATTCCTTTCCTATCCCCCCAACCCCCCCCACATTGCCTCTCAACTTCCTCATACCAGGGAGATCATGTGATAATTTAGACCTTTATTTTTTTTTAACAGCAAATTGCCGACCCTTTTGGTTGTAAATTCAATCAAGAGGAACATGCCCCCCCCCCCACCTTTTTAGAACAAACTTAATATATTGGACTAGAAAAGGAAACACTGGAGTATATTATAGCTAGTCAGAGTAATTCTTCGTGAACTTTTGGGGGTGCAGTATAACGTGTGCGTATGTATGAATGTGTGCATCCTGAACCGTTAGATGAGGGCCGCTGGAAGAGATGGTACCCCCAGGAATGGCCTTCAGCTAGTGCCGGAGAGGAATAGGAAGGCGAATAGCCCGGCCTCTTCAGAATAGTGACCTGTCATTAATGTGCCTGTATTGGTGTCACTCCTCCCTCCCACTCTCCTACAGGGATTTCTTTGGATAATGTCTCAAACTATTTTGGCTCAAATCCTTGTCTCCGATCCTGCTTCTGAGGGAAACTAGTCTAAGCCCCTGTCTCTTTCTGGGCAGGATTGCACTTTTGATTTTTGTGATTGCAGGGAGAGAGAAGTTACAAGACCCCAAGAGTCCAACTCGCCCCGAGGGAATAAAGGGGTGGTTCCAGTCCCACCCCAGGGCAGTGCTGGCCAGTCACCAGGGGTTCCCTGGGCAGCTCCTATGAGGGCACAGGGTGAGACACCTCAAATCTGAGCAGTCCTGGGCCTCAGAACAAGAATGTTAGCTTTCCTGCTAGTTCAGGAAAATGGAGCAAATGCCACCAGCCCAGCCAGGCCTCTCTGCAGGCCTGCATGTCAGTGGTGCCGTCCAGATACAGTTCCTTCACTGGACCAGGGATGGGGCAAATATCTACCCATCCTTTCATGGGAATCTAAAAGACAGCAGGCATGATTTCCAAACAGTAGCTTTAAGTAAGAGCAGATGATCCCCCACATCCCCTGGGCATATGTGCCATGGGTCCTAAGAAGGGGACACTGGGCTCCTGGTGTACAGCCTGGCCTCCGTGCTCATGTAAGGAAGAGTCCTTACCTCATAGGACCAGGAATGCCAGGCCCCTGGAGGAGACCCTCCCTGTGGCTCTGGTCACAGATGCTCCATTGGTTAGCTCTTCCCGTAGTAGCAGTGCCTCATACCAAACAGCCACAGGATTTCAGTGACATCCAACAGTGAGCACTCACCCAGCTCAGCTGTTTGCATGTCAGGGTCACTGGCCAACCAGGGGTCAGCTGGGTTAGACTGGGCTTGGCTGCAGTAGCTCCGCACTGCACTCCTGTCGCTCCTCCTGGAACCAGGAAGTGAGGCTGCGCACATTCTCCCCTCAGCAACGTCCTCGGTGTGAAGGAGGCCGGCCGGGCTAGTCACACAAGCTCTCTTCAAGCATCTGATCTTGTTTTCCCTGCTGACATTTCACTGGCCAAAGCAAGTGATGTGGTCAAGTCCCAAGGCAGGGCGCAGAGATGTATACCGCCCCCATGGGAGCGGTGGGGAAGGGAGGGCGAGAATAAGCAGGGACGGTACGGGCACCGCGCCCGACAGGAGCCCAACGTGGCTGCGGAGGGACAGATGGACTGATGGGGCCAACATCTTTCCCTTTCCTTGTCTCCCGCAGGCTTGTGCTGGCGCTAGGGGCGCCCGCGGGGATGGGTAGAGCCTGCCAGGCCAGTGGCGCCGCCCGGGGGCTGTGCTGGCGGTAGGGCCCCACCGCGGCCTTAGGATGCACCTGTCGGCCGTGTTCAACGCGCTCCTGGTGTCGGTGCTGGCGGCGGTGCTGTGGAAGCACGTGCGGCTGCGCGAGCATGCGGCTGCGCTGGAGGAGGAGCTGGCCGCCGGCCGCCCCGCCCCGGAGCCCGCCCCCGCGCCCAGGATCGACTACCCCAAGGCCCTGCAGCTCCTGGCCGAGGGCGGCACGCAGATGGTGTGCAGCGGCCGCACGCACACCGACCGTGTGTGCCGCTTCAAGTGGCTCTGCTACTCCAACGAGGCCGAGGAGTTCATCTTCTTCCACGGCAACGCCTCGGTCATGCTGCCCAACCTGGGCTCCCGGCGCTTCCAGCCGGCGCTGCTCGACCTGTCCACCGTGGAGGACCACAACACCCAGTACTTCAACTTCGTGGAGCTGCCGGCCGCCGCCCTGCGCTTCATGCCCAAGCCCGTGTTTGTGCCCGACGTGGCCCTCATCGCCAACCGCTTCAACCCCGACAACCTGATGCACGTCTTCCACGACGACCTACTACCCCTCTTCTACACCCTGAGGCAGTTCCCAGGGCTGGCGCAGGAGGCGCGGCTCTTCTTCATGGAGGGCTGGAGCGAGGGCGCTCACTTTGACCTGTACAGGCTGCTCAGTTCCAAGCAGCCGCTCCTGCGGGCGCAGCTGAAGGCGCTGGGCCGGCTGCTGTGCTTCTCCCACGCGTTCGTGGGTCTCTCTAAGATCACCACCTGGTACCAGTACGGCTTCGTCCAGCCCCAGGGCCCCAAGGCTAACATTCTTGTGTCTGGCAATGAGATCCGGCAGTTTGCCGGGTTCATGATGGAAAAGCTGAACGTGAGCCACGCGGGGGCGCCCCTGGGCGAAGAGTACATTTTGGTTTTCAGCCGCACCCAGAACAGACTCATCCTGAATGAGGCTGAGCTGCTGCTGGCGCTGGCCCAGGAGTTCCAGATGAAGACGGTGACGGTGTCCCTAGAGGACCATGCCTTCGCCGACGTTGTGCGGCTGGTCAGCAACGCCTCCATGCTGGTCAGCATGCACGGGGCCCAGCTGGTCACTGCCCTCTTCCTGCCCCGCGGGGCAACCGTGGTCGAGCTCTTCCCCTATGCGGTCAATCCGGACCACTACACCCCCTATAAGACGCTGGCCACGCTGCCCGGCATGGACCTCCAGTACGTAGCCTGGCGGAACACGATGCTAGAGAACACGGTCACGCACCCCGAGCGGCCCTGGGATCAGGGGGGCATCACCCACCTGGACCGGGCTGAGCAGGCCCGTATCCTCCAGAGCCGTGAGGTCCCGCGGCATCTCTGTTGCCGGAACCCCGAGTGGCTCTTCCGCATCTACCAGGACACCAAGGTAGATATCCAGTCCCTCATCCAAACTGTGCGGCGTGTGGTGAAGGGCCGGCCTGGGCCGCGGAAACAGAAGTGGACCGTCAGCCTCTACCCAGGCAAGGTTCGGGAGGCGCGGTGCCAGGCGTCTGTGCAGGGTGCCTCCGAGGCCCGCCTCACCGTCTCCTGGCAGATCCCCTGGAACCTCAAGTACCTGAAGGTGAGGGAGGTGAAGTATGAGGTGTGGCTCCAGGAGCAGGGGGAGAACACTTATGTGCCTTATATCCTGGCCCTGCAGAACCACACCTTCACCGAGAACATCAAGCCCTTCACGACCTACCTGGTGTGGGTCCGCTGCATCTTCAACAAGATCCTCCTAGGACCCTTTGCAGATGTGCTGGTGTGCAACACGTAGCGAGCGTGCTGTGGCCAGGCGGTGGTTGGGGGGCGGGGATGGCTCCCCCGGCGCAGTGTCCCGGGGCCCACTGGTGCCCTGCGGTGGCTTCTGGGGGTTATTTATTTATCGAGCAGGCCTGCCCCAGGCATGTGCCTCCGCGTCTTTTACTGGGTCTAGAGTGTGACATTCCCAGCACTTTTTGCACTGGTTAGTGGGACCCTCCCAACCCCCTTCTCCTGTCCTGAGCCTCTGTGCCCTGGAGAAGGTCCTCAGTGGGAGGAGAAAGAAGGAAAGTGAAAATCCTAAGGAGCCTCTCTGGCTGGGAGATCCTTCTGTACCCTACTGAATCTCTCTGGTTGATATCCAAATGTCTGGAAACTGTGAGTAAATCATGTGGTTGCCTGGGTGGGTCGTTCATCAGCTTCCATCATCATGAAATTCACCTGTAGCACAGTGAAGGTGTGTTTGGAACATTCATTAAATGATTATAAACGTCTTGGTCAAGTCTTTTTTTTAAAAAAATATTTTATTTATTTATGTTTAGAGAGAGAGCGAGAGAGCAAGAGAGAGCATGAGCAGGGATCGTGATGCTGGACTCAATCCCAGGACCCTGGGATCATGACCTGAGTGGAAGGCCGGTGCTTAACCGACTGACCTATCTAGGCACACCTTGGGCAAGTCTTTTTATTATTGGGTAGTTAGAAGCAGGGCTGGTAGTCGGTGCCCGTGTGCTCTTTCATTCTAGCTATCAACCGAGGAGATGTGGCAATGGGCAAGTGGCGAGGACCGCGAAGTGGGACAGTCTGGTTGCATTGCGTCTTGCAACTTGCCAGGTGAATGTCACATTTCCCATCTAAGTGGGGTCCAAGTCTGGAAGCCTAGGGTCGGGTCTTCGGTGAAGAAGAGCACTTCCCACCAGGGGGCGCTCTTACGCTAAAGAGGACATCCAGCCAAGACCACGGTGGACCAAACTGGGCATCCGGTTCGCTTAAGACAGAGGGCAGGGAATTCATCAAGATAGCATGGAGCACTTTTCTTTAGCAGGAGGATTCTCACGATAGCCCAGGGGCCGTTCTCCCCCTGTTCTGCGAATTGCTGCTCGAGGGTGAGGAGGAAAGACCGCTGTCAGTACTTGGGGCCACCAGCTTAGATACCCATGGGAGCCATTGTCTTCCAAACAATAGACACGGTTCCCAGCCTACCCCCCCACCCCCCCAACCCCCCAACCCCCTCCGCCTCCCGACACTGCGCTCAGTGGAGCCTGCTGCTCTGGTGCCCGACCAGACACTAGTACCCACAGAGCGTTTCCAGTGTGGACATAGCTCATCTGTTGTAGGTCATTTGTATTGTTAGCTTTGCTGAATGGCACACCTGTCATTCCACTGTTCTCTGGCTTCTGCAGAAACAGCTAGAACGTTAATCCAAGATCAGCAGGTACCCTGCTCCAAGTCTGACTCCTGGGAAGGAGAGCAGGAAAGGCGGTCCAGGAGGGAGAGCCACTGGCTGTAGCTCAGCTGGAAGGTTGTCGCACCAAGCTAGACAGTTCTCAAGCTGAAGTGGTCTGTTAGATGAGTAGCGGGTCCCTGGCCAGGGCAGTCTGGGAAGAATGGCCTCGGTGCCTGTCGGTGGTGGATTCAGAGCAGGAGAACTGAGTGGCATGTTTTCGTGGTCACCAGGGGCCTCTGTGACCTTCCCTTTACCCAGAATATCTTTGTCCCTAACTGGACTCTCCATCGACCGCCTTCTCGGACTGCCACATTGATGCACATGTGAAGATTCAGTTCAGTTGGAAGTCTCTAACACTGAGATGTGAGGGTAAAACTACTTGGAAACCCCTTGGTGGTTTTTGCTAAGGCTGAACACAGCTGCCCTGGGTCTTAGCGATTCCACTGCTAAATGTATACCCCAGAGAAAGGAGTACCAATGCCGTCGAAAGACATGTATCAAATACAGCTCTAAGTAGCCAGAAGAGAAACCAGACCAGTTTCCACCAATAGGTATATTCATGCAAAAGACACACACTTTTTTTTTAAGATTTTATTTTTTTAGAGAGCATGAAATAGTTGGGGGGGAGGAAGAGGGGAGAGAGAAAAAATCCCAAGCAGACTCTGTGCTGAGCGCAGAGTCCCACACGGGGCTCAATCTCATGACCCTGAGAGCATGACCTGAGCTGAAAGCAAGAGTCAGATGCTTAATCAGCTGAGCCACCCAGGCGCCCCAGGACACAACAATTAAAAAAAAAAGGAATGAAATATGGGTACACACAACTGTAAATCTCACAGAGTATTAAATATATACCGAGTGACAATATATACTGTACGATTCCATTTACACGAAGTGCTGGAATAAGTAAACCAACCTATGGCGGGAGACGTCTGAATCGCTCCTGGGAGGGGTCGAGACTGAGCTGGACAGGAGGGAACTTGGGCCGGGGATGTCTTGATCTGGCTGGTGGTTGCACAGCGACCCTCCATGTCACAGGCACCTGCTTACACTTGAGATCAGTGCCCTTTATGTACGTCACTATTGACCTCAGTTAAACAGAAACAAAAACTCGGCCCAAGGGGCAACTCTTCTGGAAAGCAGTGTGTGTCTTCTCCAGCTCCCCAGTCATGAGGCCTGCCGCATCCCCCAAACCCCAGCTCTGCTGCCCTGTCGTGTTCTGGAAGGTACTGTGCTCCCACAAGGGATTGCCCACCGGCTAGAGGCTCAACGTGGTTATTTGTGTGTGCGGACCCTGATGCCGAGGAGCTCCGCGAATGGTTTGTTTGTTCCATGAAACAATGGATTTCTGCCTGTGGCCATATTACTTTTGCAAATTTGTGATCCTTTGAAATTTTGTCCTGTTTTTTTTTTTTTGGTTTTGTTTTGTTTTTGCCTCTTAACGTCGTGTCACTGAAAATTATTTTTTGAAAACAAGATTCTAGCTGACTGTAGAACGTTCCACTGCATGGGCTCACAAAGAAGTTGCTATCCTTTCCCCAGGTCCTAGCATTTGTTAAGGGGCAGGAACCTGGATCCACAACCAGCAGCCCAGCTCAGGCCCTTTGACACCTGTTTCTGCTTTTGCTGCTGCTTTGTTACCATGTTTCTTCTATTGATGTTTAGTTAATTTCTAGTGATTTGCACAGATCTTCACTAGACAGTCTCATGGGTTTCACGCATACATACTTCTTCATACCCCACACCCTTACAAGGTGTACATTATTGCTATTATCCCCATATTTGCAGGTTTTTGCCCTTTGGAAATTTAGCAGGCAAGAATTATTTTTTGTTATCATAGAGGGGTTACAAGAGCTGCATTTAATATTAAGGGTATGCCATTTTGTTGATACTCTTTGTTTTAAATACTGTCCTCACACAGCTGCATCAAAGAATCACGGGGACGATGATGGCAGGAGAGCCCGGGAGCTGGGATCTAGGGTGCCCAGGAGCATCTCTGACAGAAGCACATCCCAATAGACAGTGGAAACCTCTGCACCCCATGAGTCAGCTCTGAGAGTACCTCATTGGCCGTGGGTGGGGGGGCAGCGGGCCAGTGCAAGGCCTGGGAAGGGAGCACACATGGAACCCCCAGTCCAAAGCAAACCCCTCAGAGGTGTCCCTCAGCCCTCGGCTGTGTAGACTGTCCACTCTGCTTGGCCATTCCTGTGTGGTCAGGCGCTCCAGGAGTACTGCCTCCACCCCGGGTGCTACCCAACAGCGTGTACTCCTGAGCTGATGGGGGCCCTCCTCCATCTGGACCCCAACCCTCCAGCACAGGAGCAAATAGTCCTCCTCAGATGTGGGGAGGGTGGAAGGGAGGCGGTGGCATGCTGCCTTCCTCTTTGCAGGGGTGTGGCCCTGCGCTCTCCCAGCCCAGTGTGGAAGACGGTGACAGCCTGGCCAGGTTACTCTGGTCAGCACCAGAGGCAGAGCCCAGGGCTGCCTCCCCATGCAGAAAGGCACTGTGGGGTCTCCCTCAGGAGTCCTGCTGGCTGTGGGAACTCCAGGGCCCTTACAAAAAGAAGTTTCATGTCAGAGAAAACCTTGTGAAGCCACACAGTGTATTAGAATTTGAGACACTCCTGTTCTGTTTGGAGAATAAAAAGCACAAAAAGATGTAGTTGCTTTCTGGCCACTTACATCTAGTGGAAATAATCCAATAATCTCTTTTGGAATGTTGTACTGTTGGGACTTCCCAGGTTCAGGTAGGGCAGCCTTTTTCTAGGATTGCTAAGCTTTAGAAAAACACTCTAACTTGAATTTCATGTAGCAGGTTTTTGGGTGCTGTATTTGCTGTATTGCTGTAACCTCGTGCTATGTTTGGCAACACTACCTTTTTCCCACTAGGGGAAAATGTGAGGTGGGGAGGTTTGTTGTATAACCACGAAGTTAATAATCCCTCGTACTCCCATTTTCCCAGTGGAAATGCAGAGGTGCTGGTGGGAGGAAGGCCTCACTCCTGCCTCAGCTACAATAAGAAATAGGAACGATACCAAATGCCTGAAAAGATGCAGGGAAACCAGTTCACTCATCTACATTGCTGAGAAGAGTGAAACGTTAGCCTGGGAATAGTTGGGCAGTTTCTTAAGAAATTAAACATATTACCATGAAACTGTACTCCTGGGCATTTGCCCCAGAAAAAAAAAAAAAAAAAAGAATATTCTGTTCACACAAAAACAAGTACGAGAATGTTCAGAGCAGCTTTCATTGTATTAGCCAAAAATGAGAAATGACCCAGATGTCCTTCAGTAAACAGTAAACAAACTGTGGTCTCTCTGGACCATGGGGTACTAACTAATAAAAAGGAACAGTAATAAATAAGGAACAGACTATTGGTGAAAGCAACAATTTGGCTGGATCTCAGGGGCGTTGTGCGGAGGGAAGAGAAAAAAGTAACTCTCAAAAATTTACATGCTGTGCGATTCCATTTAGATACCATTCTCAAAATGATAAAAATTGTAGAGATGGAGACCAGATGTGCGGCTGCCGCGGATGAGGGTGGGAGTGAGTGAAGGGGTGGGTGTGTCGGGAGGGGTGGCAGGAAGGAAAGCATCCCTGTGCTGGGGCAGTTCTGTGTCTTGATTGCCGTGGTGGTTAATGAACCCATGGGTGCTCAAATGAGACACAGTACACCAAGGTCAAGGTCATGGTTTTGGAACTGTACTGTAATTACGGAAGGTGCAACCACTGGGGGAAACTGGATGAAGAGTACACAGGACCTCCCAGTACTGTCTTTGCAACTACTATGAATTCATAATTATGTCATAATGAAAAGTTGAGAAAAAAAAAAATAATCCTTGGGAGGATGCGAGGTCCGGGCTCCAGGCTTACGAAGTGTCACGGTCACTATCATAGTTCCTGCCACTGTTACAACCACCATGACAGAGCTGGTAACTTTGAGAATAGCTGAGAGGTGCAATACGTCCTATACATCACTCCTTCCAACAGACCCTTGAGTGCACCTAAATCATGGAATCTAATTTGTGTACTGAGCCCAGCTGGGCCTCGAGGGAGTCTGGGTAATGGCAGCTGCAGCTTTCCTGCTTGGGTCCTGCAGGAAGCCTTCGTAGGGTGGGTGGGCGGAAGTCAGATGACCCCGCACCAATCCCGCACCCACCCCAACACCCACCAGGTCTAGACATGTCTTTGTGGGGCGCCAGAGCTTCCAGGTATGCAGGGCAGGGAAGGAATGCCTCCAGTCCTTCCCAGCACGAGAGTCCGCGAGGTGCCTGGGGTCCCACCGGCCCTGTGTGTGTTTTCCACGAAGGCAGCTGTCACCAGAACAAGGCAATCTGACGCACGGAAAGCAGTCACTGCTGGATCTGCCTTATGCACTAGCCTCCAGGGTCATGCTCAGCGTCCCCCCCCCCCCCCCCCCCCCGCCCAGGCACATGGAGGGGAGGCCCTTGCTGCCTGGTGTGATGCAGGGTCTGTAGAAATGATCCTTTGGCAAATAATCCTTCACTGGGGGGACAGACACACAAGAAACTTGACAAAAATCCCTATTCTCACACCCATCAGCTTGAAATGAGTTACTTCACTCATCTTGTCTCCTGGGCCTCCCACCAGCCGGTGCCCTTGACCTGTACTTCCTCCACAGCCTGCACTGGAAACCCTCCAGAGATCACCCTCCCTCTGCCTGCCCTCTGGGGTGGGGTGTGCTGCTCCCGACAGCCGCCCCTCAGAAAGCCAGATGCTCCCGAGAAATCTTCCAGTAGGAGCTAAGTTGTGCTGTGGAACTGTAGACACTAACAGAAGCATTCCTCAGATCATACCTCACGTGGGCTGCCTTCTCTACTGACAAGCCTGGTTCACCCTGGAGGCCCAGCTCCTCCCAGGCCCCCTGCAACCCTGTGATCAAAGCCCACCACCTCTGCGGCTCAATGCCCAGGGCTTCCGTGTCTGTGTCTCCTGGCTGGGTGCTGACTCCTCCCTGCTGAGGCCTCCCCGAGTGGACCTGCCCTCCAGCATGCCCTAGCCCATCACCTGCCATGTCCCCGGACTGACCCACGACCCCCCATGCTATTTTCCTACCGAACTCAGCCTCTGCTGTTGTTTGAACTGCATGGAATCTCACCTTCTACCTCGAGATGCCTTCCGCTCTGGTCTGCTTCCTTAGAGGTTCAGTGACTCCTCTCCTCGGTTGGACAATGCCCGGGGTGGCAGAGGTCACCCCGCCTCTTGCCCCAAAGGCCTCCAGCCCCTATAATACCCCAATGCCCTGCCAGACCCCACTCCCCAAAAAGGCATCCCCTGAGCCGTGCTAACCAGAACCCTAGGCGGCCCAGGAGTGGCAGTGCGGGAAGTGTCTTGCGGGAGCTGGCGGGTGAACCTCAGAGGTTTGGGGGGGGGGCTGCCCACTCATCTGAAGGGCTTGGCTGAGGGGGAACCCTCTTGAAATATTCACAGAGGTCTCGCCTCCTGCATCTCCTTGTGCTGCCCCCCACACCATCAGGCAGAGCTCTTGTGAGCCCCTCTTGCCCACATGCTGCCCCCAATCTTCCTATATCCTCAGCCATGGGGACCTTGCTCACCCAGCAGAACGCCAGGACACATGCTCGATGGCCTGACAACATTATCTCCAAACATCTGGGACACGTGGCCACCACAACGAGCCACACACACGGACTCTTTCCAAATTCTATATTCTGTGTGGAACATCTGAACGAATGAAGAAGGAAGGATGCTATAGTGGGGGAGGGGGCAGGGGCTCTGGAGTTAAAGGGGCCTGGGTTCAAATCCCAGCTCCACCAGCTACCTGCTCTGTGACCTTGGGCAAGTGACTCAACCTCTCTGGGCCTCTGTTTCCTGTTCAGTTGAATGGGAGCAGTAATGCCCTCCTCCTGGAGTTACTCCAAAGGTTTGCGATGAGGAACACAGTAAAGCTCGAGGCACAGTGTGGGCCACCTTCTGCATTCACCTCATGCGAGGTGGTGCTCCCCAGGATCAGGGCAGCTGTACAGCCTCGGGCAATGCCCTCCCTCCCCAGTTGACATTCTTTACCTGTAAAGTGACAATCATGCAGCTGGGATTTTCATAAGACATTCACGAAATCACCTGTAGAAACCCTCAGCACCATGCCTGATTTGTAATAAGTTATTACAGGTCTGGAATTCCATAGCCAAACCTTGGAGGCCAGAAGTCATTCCGAATTCTGGATTTTTCAGCTATAGAGAGGTAACATGGTACCTATTTGTGTTTTATGCTACACTCTCGGTGGAATCTGAGGTTTCAAAACACGATGACCAAGCACAGTGGTATTTCTAAGGTATAGGAATAGTGTGTGAATATTCAAGCTGAGCGGGACGTGAGTTTTGGGCCTGGACATAGGAAAAGGATTTTGATTTTCAGGGCTTGGGAATCCCCAAGGAATTGGGAATTGCATTTAGAGAGCTGTGAACCTCTGTTACTATCACCAGCAGCTCCCCTTTGGGGGGAACACCATCATTCTCCTTGGAACAACCCTTCTGGAATGAAGTATAAAGAAACAGGGTTGGGCCTGGGATAGGTGACTGGGATGGCCTTACCAGACCCTGTGGCTGGCTGGTTTCTCAAGGACTGCTGTGCAGGTGGGCAGACGCCCCCACACCGCAGACCCCTCATGGCTCTCACCTCCCGAAGCCTTAGCTGTTTGCTTCGCTGGGCACATCCTTCTTATTCCAGAGGCAAGGGCTGGGGGAGGCAGAGGGCATGCAGGACACCCTGTGGCTGAGAGTATTTTCTGGAAAGGATGCAAAGTGGCAAGAAGCCTCAGGTTCGTAGGAAAGATACAGTTCAGAGCCTCAACCAACATTAAGGAGCAAAGAGCAATGGTTAGGGAGCCAGATGCCTGTGACCATGCTTGGCCCAGGGGTTGAAGTGTGCAGCTTCAAATTCCAGGCAATCGGCCCTGCCTCATCAGTGGCGCTGAATCCAAAAGGACTAGAGGAGATGCTGTCCCAGTGATCGGGCAGGGCAGGGGAGCCCTTTCATGATGATTATGGGCTCAAGACAAGTCCTGCCTGGGTTCAAATTCTGACCCTTCCAACTCCGAGCTGGGTAACCTTGAACAAATTCCTTAACCCTTCTGTGCCTCATCTGTATAGCAGAGGTGCTAATAATCACACGTACCCATCGGCAAACCACGGTCACAGTACCTGGTGCACAGTCATTGCCCAGGAAATGTTACTAGTCATTATGGCTGGTGCCCAATAAACCTTTGTCTTTTGCCAGCTATGAAGTGGCCCCAGCCAGATCTGAAACCAGAGCTCCCTCATTCAAGTCCAGTCCTCTGAAAATCAAAAAAGAAAAAAACCGTAAGGGTGCCTACATTTCAAAAGGTCTTCAGAGGCAGAAGGGTGGGAGGGCAGGGCTACCCATGGAGGAACAGCACCTCAAAGAGACCTGCGCCCCCGACCAGAGCCACTCTTGGCTGAGAAGCAGCCCGGGAGGTATGAGGCCCAGCCCTGGAGTTCAGAGGAGGCAGGCGAACTAGGCTTGGAGCCTCCCTCGACCCTCTAACAGCCCCAAGGGAGGAAGCGCCCTGTGCTGAGGGCTGTGCTGGAGACGGGTCTCTGCTGAGTGGGCTGAGCAGAGCTCTGGACCCTGTGTGCCCGCCGTGCCCTGGGTGGTCGATGTGCACTGGGCAAGCCGGGCAGGGCCACACACTGTTTATAGGTTTGCCTTTTTGTGCTGAGCACACCTCTTCACATCAGGACACAGAAGGGCTTGCTGGCAGCTTCGGGCCTTGCCTACTGACAAGCTTCTGGCTCAGTGTCTTTAGAGGGAAACTTCACACGCGCACACACATGCGCGCACATGCGTCCACCCTCCATATGCATATGGGAGGCACAATTTTATAGTATCTGGAGCAGTTATTAGAACATTCTTGAACATATTTATTGGTGCAAGGGAGTAAACAGCCAGAGCCAAAAAGGCTGAAAGGAAGGCGGTAAGATGGAACCCCTCCACCCTGCACCACCTTCACCATCCCGAGCAGGTGGGACATCTGGGACACCCACGGTATCCCCTGGTTTCTTCAGGTTTTTCCAATTTGTCTTCAGGTTGGGGGAACCCAAGAGAACGTGGCCACGAGGATGGAAGCTCATCCGGTCAGGGGGTGCTGCCAGCGGGACAAGAGCCTTGCCTGGGCAGCGGGGAAGCTCACGGGGCCTCGTCCCTGAAGAGCGTCAGGTTATGTTTCCGGATGTGCTCCAGCAGCACCTGGCCTCGCCGCTCCAGGGTCTGGAGTACCTGCTTCAGCCCCTGCCTCCCACCCTGACTCTCCCAGAACACGGGGTCCATCCGCAGGGACAGGAGCAGCAGCTTCTGCAGACATCCTGAGGCAAGAACCTGCACGGCCGACTCAGGAAACCTGGAGGCGGGTGTCCCGGGCCAGGACAGAAAGGAAAAGCAAAAGTGATCTCAGAAAAAGTCCGGGACCAGTGAAGCCAGTTGGCCAGGAATTGCACGGCTGGCCAGCCTGGCACAGGTGTCCTGCAGAATGCCTGGGGCCCGCCTGCTGACTCATCCTCAGAGAACCCTTTTACCAAATCTGCTGTGAAAACAGGCAGGGGACAGGGCTTCTGGAGGGGTCCCCCATTCCACAGAGAAGCCGGGGAAACCAGCTCTGCTATCCCATGTGAATACCAGCTGCTGTGCTTGGCAAGTGCCAAGAGAAGCCCGAAGAAGGCTGAGCTGCCTGCAGTGAGTGAGCAGGGAAGGCGGGCTCCTCCTCTGGGACCAAGGAGGCCCTCTGGAAATGGGCGTGCCTGCTGACTGTGTCCTCCCAGCTCCCCACCTCCTCCTGGGGCTCAGATCCAGCAGCTTTTGTCTAATAAGCTGCAGAGCACTCAGGACCATGGGTCAAGGTCCCACAGTCCACAACAGGGCTATTGGGCCTCCGCCTCCAAACTTCCAACCAATCCCGCAGACCCTCACCCAGTGATGCCCTCCAGCAGCCGGAAGTTCAGCTTGTCCTCGGGATGCTGAAGGTTGCCAGCATTATCGATGTAGACCAGATGGGATGGATCACTGCCTCGGACCTCAGGGAAGAAGACAGACAGGGACAGGGGTGGGTGAGGTTGCAGCCTAGCTGGTACCCATGGCTTCTGTCAGTGTTCAGGGTCTTGGGGGCCCCTGAACTGACAATCCCACAATGCACCCTGCTACCTGCCCGGAAGGTTCCCCTGCACTGAGCTGTAATCTGACTTTATGGTAGTGCTGTGCTCAGTGATTCCAGGCACCGTCTCAGTGAACCCTCCCAGCAACCTTAGAAGGGAGCCTTTAGCATCAGCTCTATTTTACAGAATCAGGGGCACAGAGAAGTTAAGTAATTTGCGCACAGTCACACAGCTAAGTAGCTGGTTATGTCCAACCTGGACCAGTAGTGCGAAGACACACCCTGAGAAACTGCAAGGCAGAGGGACTGACTCCTTCTCTGGTAGCTGAGGGGGTGAGGAGCACGGGTGAGAACCGGCATGTGCTGAGGGAGCCCACCATCAGGTTGTGGCTTCAGGGCATATTGCGTATGCGCATGCTCACACACCCTCACCCATTCTGGGCCACTGGTGGCTGCTCTGTGCCTGCGTGTTCCCCTGAGTGTCACCAAGGACGCACACACCTTCCAGCCTTGGGCGCCATACTCCCTCTATCCCCAGAGAGGAGTTTAGTGACTCCTACTCCCTTTGAAAACTAAAACCAGCAAAAGGGAATACCTTAGCACTTTAAAAAATATGGTGTGGCTCGGAATGAGAGGCCCGGTCTTCCCTTCTCCCACCCTCATCCGCCCCATTCCTAGACATTCTCCAGGATTCCATGGTATTTTCCCATAATTCTCCCTATCACCCTCGCCTTAACTTACGAACTTTTGCCTCCAGGACCCTAGCTTTCCCTCCCTCTGTCTCTTCCCCCTCGCCCTTCTCTGTACATCAGGGATCATCTATTTTTTGAAGCCTGATGACTCCTTCCTCCAAAATCTGCTGTCCTAGGGGATCTGTGAAATGGCTGCCTCCCGGAGTGGGGATGATAGTTATAAAAGCCTTACTTCTCCCCGTGTGAGTGCCTTTTACCAGGGAAGAGGGGAGCGGGCTCTAAGGACAGGAGTTGGAGACTTCCTACCACCCAGCGGTTTCATGAGGCAGCCCAAGCCTCCGGCTGGTGTGGCCTGCCTGATGCTCAGCC
Organism: Mustela nivalis; assembly: GCF_964662115.1. NCBI lineage: Eukaryota > Metazoa > Chordata > Mammalia > Carnivora > Mustelidae > Mustela > Mustela nivalis. The sequence goes on from NC_139020.1 coordinate 145,266,673, forward strand.
AGGACACCATGCCGACACCCCTCCACAAACAACTGGCCAGGGGAAGACATCGAGGACAAAAGATAGAGTAGCCCTTCCTTAGGGTGGCCCCTTGCTCCTTGGGCAGAAGTGGCTGCTCTGCCATTCCTGTCCCTGTCTCTGACGGCCTTGGCACACTACTTCCCACCCTGGGCTCTACTCTTCACAGGAGGCAGCCCAGGGTTCCTCAGATTGTCACAAGCCTGTGAGCTGTAGAGTGAGCCCGTCACTGCCACTGCCCAGCCCTGCGGCCTTGGAACCTGCCCTCCCTTTTCAATGCCACAGATCCTACGATGGCTGGGATGGCGGGGGGGCGGCTCTCCAGACACACAGTTCCCACACCTGCTTCCAGGGGCCCTCGGATTCCCCTGTAGTCTCTCAAGGGGATGGTGGAGTGGTCCCATCTCAACCGTATCGGCAAAGGCCCACTGGGGTCAGTTTTATGTATGGTGGCTTCCCAGAAACATTGTTCAGACAAAGGCTCCTGCTGCTGAAAAGAGCAGTGTTGGGAACGCCCTGTGTCATGTGATCTCCGCAACTCAGGAGCCGAATCTTCCAAAGGAGACAGGAAGACAGGAGTCAGGGTGACAGGGGGCGTACCAGGATGTGGACCAACCGCAGCTCCTCTGGGTTCCGGCATTTCTCTCGGAGCCTCTCTTCCACACAGGGGTCCGACGGCTCAGGCTCAAAGCCGCAGCAGTAGCGGTCTAGGCGGTCGTGTACCTGCGAGGACACCCAGCCTGTGAGGGGTGCGGTTCAGGGTCTGCCTGCCCCAAGGGCCCAGCACTCAGGTGGCCTGGCCCAGGGGACCTTGTGCTGGGGGCAGTCCTTGGTGGCCGTCAGTGCCGGTCAGCCCATTGCTGGCCCCTAGCCAGAGAGGGAGCTTCTGCTCTGCTCCTCCAACCAGCTCACCCTGCACCCCAGGAGCTGCTGGCTCACACCTCAGGCCAGCACGGCTTTCCACCGAACTCTGGCCTGAGGCCACTGGGCTTCCCAGTGCTGACCATCCGTGTACTGGGGGAAATCCTCATGGGACTCCACTCCTTGTTTAAGCAGCCAGCGCTGCAGCAGGGCTCCCTCCCTTCCGTGGAGCTAAACGTGCTTTAATGACCATCCAGACAGCTCCGGAGTGGACACCTCTCCCACCCTGCAGGGAGGCCGGAATCAAATCAAGGGGGGAGGAGGGCATTCCCCTCAGAGGCTTGGTTTCCCCTGGATGCCTCAAGTGGGAATTCTCAAGCGTGATGTGGGGTCAATTCCAAGGAGCTCTGCCTCCCACCCCCTTCGTACACACGTGTAAATGACATTTCAGAGTGTCACAGGATTCTCATAATAGTCCCACTCACCTGCTTCCAGGAGTTCTCTTCAGAAGGAATGAGTTGCAGCCTGCAAGTCAGGAATTAAACAGAAACAGGGATCCGCCCCCGCCCTGACCTACTTGAAGAAGTTATCTGCCGTGGGCAGCAAGCGCAAAGGGGTCCAGAACGGAGAGGCCTAAAAAGAGAAGTGGCGGAGTCCTCTTGGGTGGGAGAGGCAGGGTCTGGCTGTAGGGAGAGAGACAGGAAAGGGGGAGGTGAAGGGGGAGGTGGTGTGGAAAAGGTTGGGGTGTGCTAGGAAGTGGATGAGAGGGTGAGGTTGGGGACAGCAGGGAGTGCCTGTCACAGGGTGGGTGCACTGGAGGAGATGCACCTTTTTTCCTCATAGGGAGGAAATTCCGTTTGATACAATACCTTGAGGAGTGCTAACGACAGAAGGTGAGATCTCCAGAGGTCTGGGTGTGGGAGGACTTGCTTTGCTTGGGGCAAGAGGAAAAATCCATTTGTTGCTGTGGGAGGGGGAGGAGAGAGAGGAGAGGAAGAGAGAAGTGAAGCAGGGAGCAGCAGGAGGCTGAGGGTGTGAGATGTGCCCTCCCTGACCCCTCCTCCCCTCCAGCCAAGTGTCCACCCTTGTGAAATGCTTGCTGGCCTTGGGGAAAGGGCTAAGCTCTGAGTTCAGGTATAGTGTGGGGTAAATTGAGGCAGGCGAAGCAGCAGTCAGCTTCCTGGGATTTGCCCAAATCCTAGGAAGGTCTACCAGATCCTCCTGCGTTGTGGGGCCCAGGGTTTGAGTGATCTTAAGTGCCCAGGTAGTGTCAGGGTCACAGGAGAGGGAGGACTCCGGGACCCCCCTAGGAGGATGATGAATCACACAGGAGCTAACTCTCAGGATGCGAAGGAAATGCAATTCCTGAGAGAGCGTGGTGTGTGCAAGACCCAGCAGTAAGACCCAGATCCCACCTTTGCAGAATGGCTGGTCTAGTGCAGGAAGCCTGGGAACACCCCTGGAGAGGCAGGTGCCAGCCTGGGAATCTAGAAATCAGCTCCAGGTAACATACTCTGGTTGGGGCAACTGTCCAGGCCAAGGGCACAGAGGAGACAGAGTCAGGGTGGAGGTGAGTGAGAGGGAGAGGGAAGCAGGAAGCCAGAGGGCAGCAATCGGGTGATGAACCCCACAGAGAGAAAGAGTTTGCTTCCTCTCTCAGTCCTCGGGAACCTTCTGTGATTCTGCTCTCCCACATCGTTCAGCTCTTGGGGGAATCTGGGGCACCTGCCTCCCCCGTGGTGGTGGTGATGGTGCAGGACAGTCACAGGTTTACAGCAAACGCAGGGGCCATTTTAATCTGACACAGCAATGACAGGGTCTCCCTCCGAGATGATGATGATGTGGTCTAGTAAGAAACATATTTGGTCACAGTCCCCTGATCCTGGTGCAGAGCTCCTAAAACCTTTGGAATTTCCTGAGAGATTCATAAAGAGCCCCTTTGAACACATCTGTGTTTATGCTGATGAGATGATGCAGGGGAACCCCAGATAACTTCAGAACGGGAGCTGGTCACTGGAAAGACAAGTGAAGAGAGGATAGGAACATTTAGCCCCATACTCCAACCCCCAGGAAGAGTAGAAGAGCTGGAGATGGGGTTATAAAAACTTGAACAATGAGATTTGGAGCACTTCCAACCCAGAAGTGGTTGGAAGTGCTCCATGAGTCAGGAGGGTAGCCCATCCCAGCTCCACAGGGACATAAAGCTCCTGGGCATGGGACCCTTCTGGACTCACCCAATATACCTCTTCATCAGGTTGTTCATTTGTATCCTTTATAATAAACATGTAAACGTAAGTAAAGTGTATTCCTGAGCTCTGTTGTGCCATTCTATCAAACTATCCAACCTGGGGCAGAGGGCTGTCATGAGAACCCTCATGGTTTATAGCCAGTTGGTCAGAATTGTGGGTAGCCCAGAACTTTTGACTGGGACCTGAAGTGGGACAATCTTGTAGGACTGAGCCCCTTAGCTTGTCTGGGATCTGACACGGACTCCAGGTGGACAGTGTCAGAATTGAATTGCATTGTGGGACACCAGTTGGTGGTGGAGAATTGGTGTCAAAACAAAACATTAGGGCGCCTGGGTGGCTCAGGTCATGATCCCAGGGTCCTGAGATCGAGTCCCACATCGGGCTCTCTTCTCAGCGGGGAGGCTGCTTTCCTTCCACTCTCTCTGCCTGCCTCTCTGCCTACTTGTGATCTCTGTCTGTCAAATAAATAAATAAAATCTTTAAAAACAACAATAACAACAAAAAACCCCACAAAACATCATTCTGGTGACCACCACCGTGAAAACCACCATCCATCCCCAGCTCCTTCACTCTTCACTGCAGATGTGCTAGGGAGATGCTATGAGCCCATTTTACATATGAGGACACTGACCCCAGACATACCCAAGGTCATAAATGTAAAAGTCATGTAGCTAGGATTTGAGCCAAGGTCTGCCTGGCTCGAAGGCTAGCTCTTGGCACTATCCTGCCCTGCCTCCCTGAAAATCAGGAAATGGGAGCCGGTTACAGAGGTCAAATGAGGTCTCCATCATTACTCTTCATAAGATTAATTAATTAATATGGTCTCACCCTTGCTAATTAAGGCTACAGAAGAGCTTTCAAAACTATGAAGGAGGAAGGGGAAGAATGAGAAAACACAGAGCCTGTCATCCTCCATGATAGCAACTGAGGCAGCCGCCGACATGGTGGGGTTCGGACAGCCCATGTCTCTCATCTGTGATCACTGGGGGTGACCAACCCAGGCCAGCACTACCATCCTGCCTCCCTCTGCCCACTGGCACAGCCACCCCTCTCCACAAATGGGGCAGAGGGGGGACAGTCTGTCACCTCTGAAAGGCAGTACTCCTCAAAGCTACCCCCCAGTCCACTCAGCCCGGCTCAGCTCTGGCCAGTCAAAGGTCTTGCTTTGTTTCCATATCCCTGGACAGGAAAACTCACGTAGGTTCTGAAAAAATGCAGAATCAATCTCCTCCAACACAAACAACATAACTATGGTTCAATCAATGTCACAAAACTAGACGTCCAAGAATGAGAGCGTTAGAGTCCCAACTGCTGTCTCAAAACATGTTCTGTTCTGCAATAGTTCAGCATGGAGAAGTCGCACGTCGGGGCCTAGACCAGTCACCCAAACAGGTTGAGGGCAATTCTGTGAGGGCCCATTAGGGAGTATTTCTAGGGGCAGTGGGCCAAAGACACCCACAGGCGCTGCTCAGAGGACTGGTTCAGTCTGTCCAGGGTGGCATGAAGTGAGCCCATTAACAAGACCCCTGACATGGGCCATCACTGCTTTGGCTGCCTGGGCTTCGGATAACGACAGCCACAAGTCACAGAAAAACTTAATTCAAAATGTTTTTAACCATAAGGAAAATTAAGATCTTCAGTGGCAGCAATCAGCCCCAAGATCGGGCAGGCTAGAGGTACGGCTGCTCCTTATTGTCGTGGTCAGGAGACTCTTCCTGCTTTCCACTCCCCACCCACGAGGTTAACATCACAGTGTTGTCTCTGGAAGCCTGCAGGTGGCTGCTGTGGGCATGTGCTTCCTTGTTCAAGTCCAGAGAGAAGGAGAGGACAAATGAGAGAAACAGAGACAGAGTGACAGACAGAAGCGGAAGGAACCTCTCTTCCAACAACCTTCCCTTTAACCTGACTGGACCAAATTGGGTCACACACATCCCTGGACCAAGGGTGGCTAGTGGAAGATGGCGATGCACTGATCCCCAGACCTGGGAATGGGCAGAAGGTGAATCACATTAGGGCTCTGTGTGAAAGTCTACTTTATCTGCAGTGTCCTCACTCAGGCTACTAATAAATGCATTGACCAGGACAGGGCTGAGGATAGAGTCCTGCAGCTTGCCTCCAGACCACCCCACCTCCCTGGTAGCTTTAAAGCCACTTGAAGCCTGGATCATGTTCCCTTCTGCTGTGTTCTCACTATATGACCTGAGGAAGTTATTTAAACTCGATACTCCTCAGTTTTCTCGTCAACAAAATGGGGGAAGCAATACTCCCCTCCCACGGACCTGCCCTGAGGCTCACATCCAATAATGATACCTGTGAGGCAGGGGGTGGTTGTTGAGGAAGAGCCTTCTGTTGTGTCTGTCCTCGGAGGACAGGCCCAAAGACCTCCAGGGATCTCAGGGGTCTCCCCCAAACACCCCCCACACACACACCAGGAAGCCCCAGCTTCACCCAGTGCTACAGACCAGAGAACCAGAATCTGAAATAAAGTAAGTTACAACGGGGTAGCCATGCTCTTGTGGGTACACCCAGTTTCTGGACCGATCTGTCCAACACATACCACCTGCTGGGTTCTCTTTGGCTGGGAGAGTAAAGGCCAGGACAGTTTTGGCAAGACTGACACAGTAACTGCTCTGGATTTCATATTATGCCTGATGCCCAGCCAGCCAAGCCCCCTTCCTCCCGCCAAGTCCTTCCTAGCCCCGTTTCCCGGCCATTCTGCGCGGATCTCAATTTACAGTATCTATTTCCAGAGGAAGCCACAAGGAACATGGGCCCATCCAATATTCCTGGCTTCTCAACTCAGTACCCATCTGAATGTTTAACGGGAAGGGCCTGGCCAGGCCCCGTTGCCAGTTTGATTATTTTGCCATACTGTCTGTTTATTTTTTTTCCACCGAAGAGAAATTCAATTTCAACAGCAGTGGGCTAGCAGCCAAATGGGACCAAGATTAAGTTTCATTCTCACATTCCTTCAGGATTTAATTTTTTTCCCTGTTTTGAAAAAACGAGCAAGTTACCAAGAAAAAATGATAAACCTTTGCAGTGTTGCTTTTCTGACCCACCTAGCAACGTTGCATGCCCATGATGGGGACTGAAGTCTGTTCTCCTTTACTTAAGCCATTGTAAAGCTCACTCAGTGCTTTCACACGACAACCCATTTACTCCTTCCCGTAGCCAAGGGGTAAATGCCATTATTATTCCCACTTCAAAGATGTGGAAACTGAGTCCCGGTGATGTGCCGAAGTCTCACGGCAAGGAAGTGGAGGTGCCGGGACTCGAACCCGAGTGGTCCATCTGACCAGTAAGGGGGAGTGGGGTGTGGCCACACGCGCTTTGTGGCACCAGAGCTTCCAAGTTTCCTGCTGGCAAAGATGAAGACATGGTTTGGTCCTGTCCCCATCACCCACACTTGTTTTTACAACCAGAACCTTAGCTGAGGTTCTTCTGAGTGAAAGAGTGAGTGAATGACATGTGTGGCTGGCTGACAACACGGGGACTATGATCACTTAAAGTCTACCATTCTGGCCAAGATGCCAACACCAGAAGTGCCCGGCGGGAGGCCTGGCTTTGTGGCCGCCACATAGGACATCTGGGTGAGAGAAGACACTGCAGTCTGCCAGCAAGGGACAGCGGGTCTGGCTATGGGAGAAGGGAGGTCTGGGGGGAGCCAGCACAGGGTAGGTAAGGTGGCCAGAGTCCCCTAACAGACCCATCAGGCTCCTGGGCCAAGAAGAGTTCCTCAGCCTGTGCCTGATCTGGGTCTGATGGATTCTAGGACGACCGCTTGCTGTTCCTGGCGGCCCATGACCCCTGTTCAGGGACCTTCTCCCCAGCTGGGAGTAGTGACAGGCCTGGGTCTTTCTGGGTGGAAAGGGTGGCTCTTGGCAGGGCCGACTCACTGCCTGGCGATCAGATTGCCACGAGGTGGCAGCATCTCTCTCCACAGAGGGCAAGGATCTGGTCCCACCCTGCCCAGCGGGCGGACAGAGAATTCTGGAGGCTTCTTTGGGGGAGGTCAGAGAGGGAGAGGAGTGGGTTAATGGGTATTGCTCCCACTTCCCTCTGAAGACTCACCTTGGAGTGTTCCCCATGTGTCCTGACAAAGGGCAATCATTCCTGGAAGCTTCGGGAAGGAACATCTGGATGCTACATCTGTCCCAAGCCTGAGGTCAGAGGTTGTGGCCCCCGCTTGGGATGTGGGTGAACAGACTGGCTAACAGGCTTTGAGGAGATGCACTGAGAAGAACTAGATCTTATCTAAAAAGACATATGTAGATTGGTCTAAAACTCTAACAGCAACACAAACACCACAGCCGTGAAAAGATAAATCCACCACAGCAAAGAAGTTTCCAACCGAGAAAGCTAGGGTGAGTCAGCATTAGAACACCTTCCACAAGAGTCCTCACATAATAAAGAGTCCCCACATCAGAAGGGAAATGCTGTGATCTCTTCCACGAATACTTGGAAGACATTTGATAAAATTTTGCATCCATTCCTGACAAGAGAAATTCTTAATAAAGCAAAGATAATGAATAGTTCCTCATTATATCTTCAGTCAAAAACTACTGTTTTGTTTAATGGCAAAACAGCAGAAACTGTCCCAAATGTGTAGCAATAGCTTGTGTCTCTCAGGCCATTAAAATTTCCCGGGGCACCTAGGTGGCTCAGTGAGTTAAGCCTCTGCCTTTGGCTCAGTTCATGATCCCAGGGGCCTGGGATCGAGTCCCGCATCGGGCTCTCTGCTCAGCAGGGAGCCTGCTTCTCATCTCTCTCTGTCTCTCTGCCTACTTGTGATCTCTCTCTCTGTCAAATAAATAAATAAAATCTTAAAAAAAAATAAATTCCCAATCACCCCGGAGCCACCAGCGAATGTAATGAGGCAAGAGGCAACGAGAAGACCAAGGGCATTCATTGCAGATGAAACGCTGGGATACTTGGAAAACCCAGAGGATTAACTGAGCAGCTTTTAGATGCCACATTAAAACACAAAAATAATAGTCTTCACGCATCCTGGAGGCTACTGGCCAGAACATCTAATGGAAGAAAAGATCCCATTTTCAGTGGCCACAGGAAGATGAACTCCCTGGGAATAACCCCACATGAACAGAAGACATCTAGATGCTTCTGAGGAACATGAATAAAGGGAGAGATATAGCTGCTGGAGAACGTCATTGAAGAGACATGACTGCTGGTTGACCTGAGAGCTGGACCTGGGCACTCGGAGGCCTCTTGCCCCCTCCCCAGTCCTCGGGGGAAAGTGAGATTCGCTTGCCTTTCCTGCTCCCAGAGACTGCTCCGAGGACATGGCCTTGAGATGTTGATGTGGTGTTGAGAACACCTGCATGGTGTACATGAGTGAACCTGTCTAAGGCCTTCTATAAATTTCTAAGGTTTGGTAGGGGGGCACAGAGATCCTCTGTCTGGCTGCTGTTAAGGGCAAGGCTGGTATATAAATTCACTTTGTTGATTACACCCACCACCTATCAACCTGGAGTGGTCTGCCTCTTTGGTCTCTCACAGCCCTCCATGTAGAGGGTCCGCTTTCAGATTACACCTGGAAAGGTCCAGAGTGGGTTGTGAACCAACAATATCCAAATCTTGGCTAGAATGATTTCATGTTTTATGATATAAATTCTCTCTACAGTCCACACAAATTTAATTTGATCCCAGTAAAATCCCAAAAGGACTTGCGAAGGAGAAGGAGTGACAAGCTGACTCTAAATTTCTTACGAGAATAGTATGCAAGACTATCAGGAAAATTCTAAGAAAGAGCAATGAGGAAGACCAAGCCCTACTGGTTTGGTTATCAACATAAACTACGAAGCACAGTAATTAAAACTGTGATTCTGGCATAAAAATAGACAGAACCTTTACTGGGACAGAAATAGACCTACATACATATGGAAATTGGCTATATGGTAAAGGCAACATTTCTGATGGAGGAAAAGGTTGATTATTCAACAAATGTACTGAGACATTTGGGTTGCCATCTGAAAAAAAAAATCGTTGTTTTGCATCTTATCTCTTGCTCCAAAATAACTTCCAGATGGATCAAAGATAGATGAAAACACATGGGGGAGTTTTAAAAATAACCTTGAAGTGAGGATGGCCTTTTAAAATACATACTAACCCAGAAGTCATAAAAGAAAAGCTGGATAATTTTAACAACATAACATCTTTTACATTTCTGCATAGCAGAAAGACTATAAACAATGTTTAATGACAACCGAACCTGAAATATTACCATACAGTAAAACGAAAGACTAATTGCCTTCATCTATAAAAAGCTCTTGAAACCATTAAGAAAAAGGCCGACAACCCAAAAGATAATGGGGCAAAGACTATGGACAGACAAAGAAGGGAAAAAGTTAGAAAAATCCGAACAGAGACAAGACTCAGGTGGGGCTGAAGAAACAGGGAGGCGACCACGGTCCCTGTCACGCGGGACAGGTGCTGTATCTCCTTAAGACGTTTGGACCCTGAGCTCATAAATTCATTTTCTACTGCTGCATCGCAAATGACCAGGGGCTTAGTGGCTTCAAAGAACCCACTTATTATGTCACAGTTTCTGTGGGTCAGGAGTCCACCACATTTTCGCCAGATTCTCCACTCAGAGTCTCACCACATTGAACTCCAAGGTGTTGGCCAGGTGCCGCGTCTCTTCGTAGCTCAGGGTCATCCCCTAAGCTCGTTCAGGTTGTTGGCAGAGACCATTCCTTGTGGTTGCAGGACTAGGTCCTGAGGATTTCAGGGTCCTCCTAGAGGCCTTTCCTTCCACCACGTAGTTCATAGCATAGCTGTTTGCTTTCTGAAGCCAGCAGGACACTCTTTAAACACTTCATCTCTTTTGAAAGACTCCCCTGATTAGGTCGGACCCATCCAGGATAATCTTCCCTTTGATCAACTCAAAGTTAAATGATTGGTAACCTAATCATTGAAGTGCTGGTCCATCATATTCGCAGGTCTCACCCAAACTCAAGGGCAGGGGCTAATGCCAGTGGGGTGGGAACTGTGAGGATCATCTTAGAAGTCTGTCCCTCATACCTCATCCTGGTTGAGGTCCTGCTTTTAAATATATGTAAAGATACTCAATGTCAGCCTTGTCCAGATAGGTGTTTCTATCCTCTGTAGTTGGCTGCACCATCTGTGAAATGGGGTGGAACACAGCTCCCATCTCTTTGCCTGTTGTCGGACTTAAATGGGTTCTTGTGTGTGGTTTGGTCAGACATTGCCAGACAGCCGTAGGTCCTTCATGAATGGCTACTATGATATGTCACGTCTCTGGTTGGAAGCCTGAAACATCAGCGGTCGGAACCGATCTGAGGTCCTTTCTAACTGACAGAATACCTGATGTCCCAGGAAGACTAAACCAGAGGAGATACACATGAACTGAAGCCACAGATTCGAACTCAACAGAAGGAATGCACACAGGATCACAAATAACTGAAAACAGACTCCTTGGGAAGGAAATGGGCCAGTCCTACCCAGAAGAGGCTCAATAAATACTTTTTCTAGAGCCAGTTTGGTATAGCAAAGAAGGCAAGACCATGCACTCTGGGGCCAGGTGGCACTGGATGAAACAAGGCTTTGACTGTGGGCAAGTTCCTTGGCTCTTTTATTTTTTATATATTTTTTAATTCTTTTTTTTTAAAAGATTTATTTATTTATTTGACAGATAGAGATCACAAGTAGACAGAGAGGCAGGCAGAGAGAGAGAGAGAGAGAGAGAGAGAGAGAGAGGAGGAAACAGACTCCCTGCTGAGCAGAGAACCACACTCGGGGCTCGATCCCAGAACCCTGGGATCATAACCTGAGCCGAAGGCAGAGGCTTTAACCCACTGAGCCACCCAGGCACCCCTCCTTGGCTCTTTTAAACCTCAGTTTCCCCATCTGTAGAATGAAGCTAAGAATATTTTCTTCCTCCAAGGCTGTTATGCATTAACACAGGCAAAGTGCTGAAACAGTGAGCAAGGGCATTGGCATCTGTCCTGGGAGTGTAAGTTAATTAACGGCCAGAAGGCAGGAGCATGAAAAATGTTGTCTTCTACCTCTATGATTCTATACAGACCCTATATGAGAGACCTACAGAAAGCTTTGGGATTCTTTCTGGTCTAAAGGAAGAAGTGGAGTTTGAGGAATCAAAACACGGTAACACCTAGACAGGAATTCATACAGAGACCCTGGAAGTTCATTCATCATCCGTTCATTCATTCAACAAGTTCTTATCAAGGAGACTGAGCCAAGAGTTTGGCTCTGTGCTAGGTTCTGAGGCTGTGGTGATGAACAAAACAGAGACATATGATAAACACATGAACAAATAAATAAAATACTTATATACTGTGCTGGGAATCAGAGAGGGACTAGACAGGATGCCATGAAAGAGAAAGAGAGTAACAATGAGGAGTGGTCAGACTTGCTGAAGCCTGGGGAGGAGTCAGAAGCAAGTCCAAGTCAGATGCCTTGCACCAGAAGGAGCTGGGTGTGTTTAGAAACTAATCAAGGCCAAGTGCCAAGAGATGGGGCTGCAGACAGATCCTTGAAGGTCCTTGAAGAATATGGGGCCTTGGAAAACCTGATCTTAAGGGCACTGAGAAGGCCTTACATTGTTTTAATGGGGAAGTGGGACATGATCTGATTTATGATCCTAGAAGTGTGCTCTCTGCATCTGAACACTTCCGTGTGAACTTCAGAGCTCACCCTCCAACTTGCAGCTGCTCTATGGTTTTGTCTGGGGCCTTTCTCCAAATTCCAGGGAGAATTTGGAGAAAGGCCACCAGGAGCAGCCCTTAACCAAAGATTGATGGGATATTTGGCTATAAATACCTGAGTCCCTCACCTCTTGGTAGGCAAATTCTGAGCATGTATTTTATACCATTTCTCAGAAATTTTCCTGTGGAACTAAGCCCCAGTCACCCACGTGGTGACCTGCTTGATACCATGCCCTTTATCAGCTGCCTGTTCCGTCTTCTCACTTCCCACCTCCCTTCAGGTATTTCCTGAGATTGTCCCACAGATAAAAGACCTCCCTGGAATCTTGGGCTCAGGGTCTGCCTGGGGAAGACTTCTGTAAGGCCACTGGATTGGAGGGGACATAAGTGGAGGCAGGGAAACACATCGGAGGGCTGTCGTGTTAGTCCAGGTAAGGAAAGATGATGACCTGGGCCAAGATGATGGCAGGTGAGGCTTCCTGGGATCTCCACTCTTGGGGACCTGTAGGCCCTTCACAACAGGGGCTGTAGAAAAGCTCTCATGAGCCCAAATTACCAACTCCCAGTCTGTCTGAATTCTCCACATCTCACTCACCATCTAGCCAATCACACGCTCTCTAAGAGGAAGCACAGTGTGAGAAAAGAGGTCCCTTTAAAAAAGAAAAAAATAGAAATGAGCCCAACTCCCCTAGCACTTCCTGCCCTCACTCTGGCCTCTGGGTCAAGGCCCCCTTGGGTCCCAGGCACAACTCCTCTCAGGCTGGATTTACGAAAGCCCATTGTGAAGGCTCACAATGAATGTGATGGTCATTATCTCTTCCTGACCAGGGCCTGGCTGTGCCATCATCACGGGCCCAAGAGGAGAAGGCCTTTCTACATTTTACCAGAGTGAATACAACTCTGCTTGCAGGGCACCCCCACGCCCCCCGACCTTGAGTCCCACCCAACGAACACACCGACACACTCTCCCACCCGTTTTGTCCACCCGAGTTGAACCAGCTTCGCACTGATCTGTTCAGAAGTGGCGGACTCTCTCTCGGTCCTGCTTCTTTACATGACACAGCCTGGAGTGGGTGGGCTGCTACCTACTCACAACTAGTCCTTTATCTCTTGTAGCCAAACAGCTGATTAGCTGAGAGCCCTGTCCCAGTCATACCACCTGCCAGAACTTGCTCTTGACTTTTTCATTAGGAGTTTCAGATGTTGTGAGTGTCCTCCCACTAGTCCCCTGGGACCCACCCTTCCCATATGTACTGATGGCTTTCTAGGACAAGGGCGGCAGTTCTCTGCCATGGCCCCTTTCTGGCTGAGGGATCCGGTTTGGCTGGCCAGCACACGGGCCAGACCACAGGAGCCAGGAGGTCAGTGCCCTTACGAGCTGTCTCAGCCGCTGACAGTTGAGAGTTAGTGTGTAAATAACCTAGCTCTAGCCCCCACGTGAGACAACTTTGGTGTGTGTTGTACACCCTCCCTCAATGGAAATAAAGAGCTGGTATCTTAAGACACTGAGTTCTGGATAGATTTCTTAGCATCTCTGCAATCACTAATACGAGGTGTTAGATGGGGTTTACAGAGCATGGAGTATTATTTGTGGGAGTACAAGGAATGTGGATGTGTACGGTGGTTGTGTATTTTGTTGGGGAAATGGTATTTGTGATACACAAACACAAAAAAGCGAGTGTTTATATGGGATAACACCAAACCAATGAGGGGGCAGTATACGGAGTTTGTACTCAGTTCCCAGTCAGAAGTCACCTCGCATTCCTGTGCTGGGAAACCCACATCCTGAAACCTTCCTCTCTCTGACTTGCTAGTGGCTTGTAGGAAGGCAGCCCCAGCCAGACAGGGGTGTTGGACTGGACTGGTGTTCAGCAAACCAAGGAAGAGGTGGCACAAGGCTAGCCAAGTAGCATCTGACCACACACCGAACCTGAGTGTGCCTTGGCTGCTGAGGTTTCTGTCCCCATGACAGGGCTTGGCAGCCGAGGAAGGGTCCACACAGTGACTCTGGGAGATGCACACAGGGGCTCTGTGTGTAGCAGAAAAACTGCGCTGTGCACATTAGCTAGACTGGGGCTTTGCAAGGAAGTGCCTCTAATCTCAAGGCTGTGAGACACAGAGGGTGAGCAGTGACCACTGTGAGTAATCAGGGCTCAGTCCTGGTAAGGACGCACGTGGCATGCACACAGCCACCCTCACCAGGGAGGTGGGGTTTTATACCCTGGCTCCCATCAGTGCCCGGAGGCTGCTCCTGGAAGCAGACTAGCAGCCCACCCTGTTTGCCCAGGACTGTAGGTCCTGTGGTCTAAGAAACTTCTTCCTAACCTGGATGTTTGGTCACACCACCTGGAGAGCCTTAGCTCCCCAGCATCCAGCCTGTCACTTGTCACCTCAAGCAAGCCCACTGACACAGGTGCTGGCAATTAGAAGCTACCACACATTTTAATGGTCAGACCCAAGGGGGTGAGGTCAAGGCATCCAGTCCCATTTTCGATGTAAGAAAAGTGAATCTCCAAGGAAAAGTAATCGGCTCAGGGTCATCCAACAGAAGGGGTCTGTGAGTGGGGGGCTTGAGCCCAGCTCTGTCTGATGCCAAACCCATGCTGACCACGAGGCTACACACTCCTCTCTGTTCACAAAGCAACCTTTGTGGACACAGGCTGGAGAAGCCAGAAGTACCTCAGGAGAGCAGCGAAGCCCACGGACTGGAAACCAACACCCACCGGCCGACAGGTAGCATCCATGGTTCCGGAGATGGGGCGGTAGGCAGGTGTCAGAAAATAAGGGGTAGGGCCTATGCCCAAAAGGAGAGCAAGGCAGCCCCTGAAGCAGGTGTCCCTCCTCGGCTCAGGCTGATCACTGCCATATGGAATAGACGCCCAATGTTACTAAACTATCCAATGTTTCAAAGGAAGTCGGAATTTTATGGGCAATCTCCAAAGTATTACACATTGTCTAAGAATTTTCTAAAAACACAAGGGGAACCAACCCCGGATGGACCAAATACAGTGGGCCTGTGGCTGCCCGAACCCTGTCCTGTGGCTCATCCACTCACCCCAGCCCGTGAATCTGAGGGCTCATGTGGATGTCTTTCCTCAGTAGGCATCCCTGGAGAAACGGGGGCGGGCTCAGTCTGCATTTAGCACACAATTCCACCTGTCGTGAGCTTTTTTCTTTTTGGTCTTAATTTCTGGACACATTTCTGCACATGTGTCTCCACAGCTGATATGCGACCAGCCCCAGCACAGCCACACTGTTCATCGTTGGTAAACAGCCAGTGCCTGTAGTCCCCCCGTTAACCCTGTGCCCCGACCACCCGATCCTTCCCTAGAATCCCCAGAAACTCCAGGGTTAACTTCTGGCACGGCAGGGACCTCAGCTGACCTTGCGGGGCCAGAATTCTTTCTCATACTTCCCCACCCCAGAATCGTCCCTTTATCCTCCTGGGTCTCTGCGTCTCCCCACAATCACTTTCTTTTTTGAATTAGGTAATAGTCTTGAATCCTTGTTGATTCAAGGATATCATGTCATCAACAGGGATGTGCTGATAAATGTTTGACACCCAGCTCTCAGAAGTAGTGGGGAGTCCTGATTAGCAGCATTCACTGGCAACCATGGTGGCAATACTCCCACCCCCGGCCAATTTCAAGCCACCAACATGACTGGATATGGAGTTGACAGGGGATGAGTAGCAGCTCACCATTATATAATACTTACTATATAGATGCAAATAACCTAAAAAGTACAGAGAGCAGTAAAATATAGTGAAATCATTAGGAATCAATGAGTTCTGAGTATTTATCACCTGTTTTCTAATATAACTGATTATATTATTACTTGATATCACCTCACTTTTAATAATGCTTGTGTTTCTCAACCAGGTCACACAATTCCTGAAAATTCTGGCATTCGGCTCTTGGAAGCCCACATGAGCAGATTCCAGGACACCACTTGAAGGATAAACACAGAGGCAGAAAAATAACAAGAACAGGGGCTTGGTGGTCAAAAGACAAGGACTGGAGGGGGAGTCCCCCAGACCATCCTCAGGAGGGCAACTCCAGGGTCTCAATTCATTCCAAATCCCATTATCTGTCCCCCCGACACTCCCCACCACCACTTTCCACCCTCACCTTGCCCAGCCCTGCGTACCTGCAGCAGGAAGTCGAAGAGCGCCAGGCGGGCCCACTCAGTGTGGTGGATGGGCGGGCAGGGGGCCTGGCTCGGCCAGCTACAGCCATGTGCCAGCAAGGCCTGGTACTGCAGCCAGCCCAAGGACAGAGAGTTCTGGTCATTGTCTGGGTCCCCCAGGTGCTGCACATCCGGCGCCCACCAGACGACAGGCCTGGGGCTGCCATCTGTGTATCGGTAGGGCAGCAGGGAGCTGCGGAAGCTCCGGGCCACGGCAGGTAGGCTCCGGCGCAGCCCCAGCACCCGGTCCACGTGGAAGGACAGGACCTCTGGCAGGTCCCCTGGCCTCTTGATCAGGCCACAGAGCCCCTGGGAGCAGAGATGGCTGAGCCCAGAGGACATGTTCGGAAGGGCACCCTCACTGGAGAAGCCAACCTGCAGCACCTGCCCGTGGCCGGGGACCCTGGCTTTGCCCACCACCTGCCCCTGGGCCAACAGCTGAAGCGCTTGCACATCATGCTCTGTGAGCCATGGGGGAATCTGCCCACTGGCCCTCAAGCTACGCCACAGCTCAGGGGGCTCGGCATCACACCAGACAGATTCTTGCAGCTCCCCAACAGAGACAGGCCACCGACGAGCCCCTGTAGCCGGGGTAGGATGCCCTGCTGGTTGCCTACCCGTCAAGGCTCTGTTCCTCGCTCCTGGCAGATTCCTGCCTGCCACTGGGTAGGGCCGTGGGGTTAGTCCAGCAGCAGCTCTCCAAGCCTGTAAAGCTGTCATGCCGCGTCCTGTGACAGGGCCAGTTGGGGTGCCAGTCGCATTCTGTGCCTCTCCGATGGGATCGTCATGCCAGGGGGGACTCAAGTCTTTGGCTCTTGGACTCCTGTCCTCATCATCCCTCAGGAGCACAAGACGTGAGCTACTGAATCTCATATCTCCTAGAGAGGCCAAAGTCATGTCCCTCCTGACCCTCCCTGGATGCCTGCTATCCCCTCTCAGGGACCTTCTGCTTCTGTCCACTGTCCCTCTATGGCCTTGCTCCTTAGCACACACAGGGATGGAATTCCTAGGCGAGGGCCAACCCCTCCAGACCTCTAGGTCTCTGGCCTGCTGCCTCCAGCTGGAACTCAGAGCCTGCCATCTGTGGGGGCCAGGGGCTCCAGTGACATCCTGGGGCTCCATGGGACCCGCATCTGGACCAGTGGCTGGATGCTGTGGGGGGAAGCGGGTGACAGTCACCACAGTCAGAGTCATCAAGAGGCAGAATGCCATCACCAATCGCCTCTTGCCACGCAGCCTTCTCCAGAGCCAAGATGCCTGGGGGACAGGACAGAAGAAGAAATTTTGAGACCTGGGAAAATGTCAGACCCAATCCACAGCACAACAGGGACAGTGAATGCAACAGCTTGGGTGTATGAAGAGGGAAGAGATGGCACAGTACGCTTAATTGCCTTCAAGGGAGGAATGGCAACCATAGCCAAGTCAGCCTCTGCTTCAAAGCTGAGCTTGCTTTGCCTTCCAGGGTAGACTTTGCTGATCCTCGCAGTTGGATCCAGGCTTCTCCCACCTCGGAGAAGCCACCATCATGACACCAGTCACCAAGCGCCCTAAGCATCTCTTATTCACACCTGTCCCTCACCCCTCTTTTTTCATCTCCAGGTGAGACCTTGAGCCCACTCCATAGATCCCTAATGGTTTCCCAGATGTGCTTTTCCCTTTTCCTGGGCACGAGGCTGCCCAGCTGCACATGACCTTGCCCAGCTTCTCTGTGGCCATGTGGCTCAGTCCTTGCCTGGAATCTTGCTCCCATGGAAGTTAGGTGCCCTGGCCTTTCTTAGCACACAGATGTGGTAGCACCAGCTCCTTGTGTGTCAGCAAGGACACACTCTGGGGCAGTGATTGTTAAACATGTTGTTCCTGGACCAGTAGCATCCACATCACCTGGAAACCTGTTGGAAAAGCGAATTCTCAGGCCCCACCCCTCGTCACCTCACTCTGAGGTGCCTAGGCTGCTGGGAGCCGACAGGTGCGTCTATGTCCCAAGGTCGGGCTATCCCGATCCTGAACACCCTGCTTCAGGCAGGGCAGGGTAGGGGCTGGCATGCTGAATAGCAATGGGGGATCAGAGGAAGGCAAGGTTTGGAGTTCCTCCCTCTCCAGGCAAGGCCCCCAGAGCCACAGGGCAGCCTAGAGGAGATCTTCCTCATCAGTGTGGGCTGGGTTCTCACATTCAATCCCACAAACCTGGATTCCATCTGGAATCTCTCCTGCTTGCTGGAGATGCGCTCGAACAATGGTTTTCAAACCTGTCTAGAGGGTTCTGTCATGGTCTATGGTGGAGTAAAGGTTTAGGAGAGGACTTTTGTGTGCTCTGTATCTCCCCCTCCCCCGCCACATACACACAAATGCATACACATATATACGCAGACACACACATGTATATGTACAAACACGTTCCCACCAGAACAGCTCTGTGTTCTTTCACTAGGTAGGTTTAGCCCATTTATGTTACTTGATATGCTAGACGTGTTTAGTCTGTTTGTCATTAAACTTTACGGCATAGTTTTTCTATTTATAATTTGGAATTCTTTCACTCTGTTTTCAGTTACCTTTATTTTGTTTTGTGGTGTATACTTTGCTGCTTGTATGCCCTTGGTTGTCTAGCTCTTTAAACAGTGACTTTAAATCCCTATAAGAACAATCATAAAATTAGCACCTTTCCTTGTCCCCGCCCCCTACCATTCTTCTGCTATTCAATATTAACCACCTGCATTATCATTTTAATGTTTGCCTTTGTACAAGTAAATATGCCTACATTTCTACTATATTTGGTGTCTTTCAATGATATTCTTTGGTTCTCTACTCTTATTAATGAATAGTGTGTTTATTCTTCCTCCCTGATTCCCCTTCCAAATTGGTATACTTGTATCATTTTTATGTTGCTAGAATATAAAACTTGTACATTCTATCCCTTTTGTCCAATATTCGCATTTGTTCAGGTTTTAGTGAAGTACATTCTTTTCATACCCTTGTCCCTTTTGCCCTAGTTTTTCATTATTTCTTGGTTGACAGAAGCCCCAAATCCATAATTTCCTCAAGAAGTGCTCATGGGAACAAAATTCTCTGAGTTCCTGCCTTCCCAAAACTATTTTTCTGCAGCATTCACACCCGAAGGAAAGTTTGGCTAGAAAGAAAATATTTTGGCCCAGTTTCTCTGAATAGCTTGTGGGTCCTGCTCCACTGAACAGAGGCAACTGTTCATCCTGCCTGGTTGCTGTAAGAATTCTTTCTTTTTCTTTACATTTTTTTCCAGCTTTGTTGAAGTGCGATTTACAGATAAAACTGCATATATTTGCAGTATAGAATGGGATGATTTGATCTGCATATACATTGTGAAATGATCACCACAATCAAGTTTTGAAGCACACCCATCACTTCACCTAGTTGCCTTTGTGGGTGGGTGTTGAAAATGCTTAAGATTTACTCTCTACAAATTTCAAGTGTACAATACGGTATTCTTAACTACAGTCACCTGCCGTCATTAGATCCTCAGAACTTACTCACCTAATAAATTCTCTGTATTCTTTGACAAACGTCTCCCCATTCCCCTTGCCCCCTCCCAGGCCCTGGCAACCACCGTTCTACTCTTTCTTTCTTTCTTTCTTTTTTTTTTTTTAGATTCCACATACAAATGATTCCATCTAGTACCATATAGTATTTCTCCACCTGCTTTATTTCACTTGCCTAATGCCCTCCCAGTTCATCCATGTTGTCACAAATGGCAGGATTTCCTTCTCTCTCTCTCTCTTTTTTATGGCCGAATAATACTGTTTTGCTTATGTATACATTTTCTTTACCCATTCATCGATCAGTGGACACAGGTTGTTTCCAAATCCTATTTTGAATAATGCTGCAATGAGCATAGAAGTAGAGATGTCTCTTCAAGACACTGATTTCATCTTGCCATTTGCAATGACGTGGATGGAACTAGAGGGTATTATGTGGAGCGAAATAAGTCAATCAGAGAAAAGACAATTATCATATGATCTTCCTGATATGAGGAAACTGAGATGCACCGTGGGGGGCTTGAGGGGTAGGAAAAGAATAAATGAAACAAGATGGGATCAGGAGGGAGGCAAACCATAAGAGACTCTTAATTTCACAAAACAAACTGAGGGTTGCTGGGGGGAGTGGGGTAGGGAGAGGGGGTGGGGTTATGGACATTGGGGAGAGTATGTGCTATGGTGAGTGCTGTGAAATGTGTAAACCTGGAGATTCACAGACCCGTACCCTGGGGGCTAATAATACATTATATGTTAATAAAAATAATTTTAAAAAGGACACTGATTTCAAGTCCCTCGGATAAATACATCCAAGTGGGATTGATGGAGCATCTGATAGTTCTATCTTGTAGTTTTCTGAGGAACCTCAGTGCACAAGGGTTCCCTCTTCCTCACATCGTGCCAACACTTGTTATCTCTTGTCTTTTTGATAAGAGCCATTCTGACAGGTGTGAGGTGATCTTTTGTTTACTTTGAAGTCCCTGTGTTAACAGAACATATCTCAGTGTTGACTTTCCTAAGTCAGTTTTGCTGGGCGTAATATACCTTGTTAGAAAAGGTAGATTTAGATTTTTATTTCACCCAAGTTTTCTTAGACTAAATATTAAATGTTTTCCACTCCACTATTTTATTTTTATTTTTATTTTTTTAGGCTCTCGAATTACATATGTGTCGGACCTCCTTTGTCTGTCCTGTGTTTATCTTTCATCTTCTCTCTGTCCTTTCTAACCATTTTCATTTCCGTTTGTTCATTTTTCTTATTCCTATATTCTATTTAGCTGATTGTGCTTTCCCCAATATTCATTCATCCTTGTGTACTTTTTAATTTCTACCAAATTCCTATTAATTTCTATTTTCTCCTATTTCTTTCCAGCTCATATTTCACTTCTTCCTGCTATCTTACTGTCTTACCATTTTTTCTTGAGTTCTTGCATTTCTCTTTGTAATGCTTCTTCACAGAGGGCATTTTTCCATTAAGCTTTAAAAATTGATAATGAAGCAGTTGCTCAAAATTTTCACCTATTTCAGGGTGACCTTAATCTGTTCATAAACTTTGCTATTCATTGTTCCCTTTTTTTCTCACAGTGTCTCTATATGGAGGTTGAATTCCTTTCATGAGTTGGATGAGTCAGTTGAAAGAGGCTCCTATAGCGGAGCCTGAGCTGAATTTGAAATCGTGACCAGAGCACTTCCTGCAAATCTGGCTTGTGAGCAGGTTCTTCATGTATCCTCTCCTCTGCTTCAAAAAAAGGAAAAAGAAATGTGCGTTTTGTCTTCCATTCTCTTTGCTGCTTTCAGATGGTTTCCAGGAGACAGTGGCAAGAATGCAGAGTTTATGTTCATAGTAACAGGCCTTAGTGGCACATTTTTAAGAAAAAAGTAATATGCCCTCACAGAATGCAGTGACTGGGCCAGGCCACAGAACCACCAACTTCTTCCAACTTCTGTGGTCCGGAGCCACAGCACCCAAACAGCTCTGCGAAGTCCAAGAGTTTGGCTCCCTCTGTACATGTTCACAGGATCGAATCACTAGCCTTGTGGGAATGGACTGCAGCCCCCAGGTACACTGGCCATTTACCACCCCCAAGAGACCACCCTTCAAGAGTGTCATGGAGCAGGAAGAGAGGTGGCCCACCTATCACAGTGGGATTTCTCAGAGTCACAGAGAGGGGAAGGAATCACTAGGTCAACCAGATGTTCCCTACTTCATGTGATTTCTACCATCTCCCCCACCTCTAAAGTGCTGCTGCCCCTCGGAACAATTTGTTACTTAAACTGTAACCCCTGGAGGATTTTACTAGTTACCTAAACTGTAACCCCTGGAGGATTTTACTAGTTACCAAGCACATTTAGATATGGCCTTAAGAAATACATATACTGGCAACAGGTCTTTGGGGAGAAGGACGATGTACGACCGTGAAGCTGGGCAGCTGTGGATGCCCGGCTCCCTCAGGGCGGAAGGCCGCCTCTTCACAGAAGCCGGGCAGCCGGGAACACCTGGCCCGTCCAGGGCGGAACGCCGCCTGCTTCAGAGAAGCCGAGCACCCGGGAACGCCCGCCCGGTCAGCTCAGGGTGGAACGAAAACCGCCTGCTTCCCTTTTCCATTATCGCTCCTTTCTCTTCCCAGAAGCGCCCATTGTTTAGATGAGTCCTTTGAATGTGCTTGGTTAACTATAAACTCTATCCTCCTCCTTGCTTGCCTGCAAGACGTGACTAACGTTTGACCTTCATCGGTTCTTCTGTTGGCTATTGTTTCTATCTAATAAAAGTGAGACTGTGGAGTTGCTCGTGGCAGCAGTCACGACTGTTGTCCCCTGCTCCTAGTCTCTTGCAGCTGACTTGTTTGTGCCTAATTCTTCTCCCATCGCTGACTGGAAGGGGCACTAAAGTGCTCTTCCTGTTTCCAATCTGCTGAAAGGTAGTGCCATCCACCCAGATATCCAAGCCAAAAATCTGGGCCTGATCTCCATTCCAACTTTCCCTCTGGCCCATACATCCAAGTCTTGCAATTTTCCCTCCTACATATCTCTGGCATCAGTTCATTTCTCATTGGCCACTCTGTGTCTACCTGGGCTGAGGCACCCCCTTCTTTATTAGGACACCTAATTGGTCTCTCCCTCCACTCCTGCTCCTCTACATTCCACTCTCCACACACTTGATCATATCCCTCAAAGCCTCTTTGGAGAAAGTCTAAATGCCTGAAGTGCTTGAGCCTTGCTCAACTTCTTTGAATTCCTGGTCAGCGCCAGACCCTCTCTATCTCCACTTCACACATGTTCCCTCTGTCTGGAACATCCCTCTCTCCCCATTCTCGTTCTTTAGGTCCTCCCCGGGAAGCCCCTCCATGGGCCGGATGCCCTAGCTATGTGCTCCCATAACATGCTGCTCCTCCCTGAGCACAGCCTTTCACTACTCTATTTGATCATTTAAAGCCTGTTGATCCACACAGGTGGGACTCTGGCTCCCTTACTGTTATGTCTTGGGACTATCACAGTGCCTGTCACACAGGAAGCTCCATATGAAATGAGTCCTCAAGATAAGAGGGGTTTTCAAAGAGGGACAAACACCATTCCATGGCCTAGGGCACTGCAAGTCTGCTGGCAAGAAGGGCACCTTCGATTCTGGGGTTCTTCCCTGTTTGGGGCTCCAGGAACTTCCTCTCTGTAGAAGATGCTTTTGGTGTCCCACGTTGTGGTCCTCTTGGACGCCAACAGATTCCAGCAGCCCCCACAGTGGACAGTCCCCTTGCACACTTCCAGCTTCCCACTCAAGTGCCTGATTCACTTTACTTTCTTGCCTGCTCTGCAGGGAGGCACAGGGCAAGTTAATATCCTTGGTGACAACCCTCAGCCCAAAGGAGACAAAAGTCAGTGGATAAATGCTCAGTGACTATCCTTCAGAGGGACAAATCTGAGAGGCAGGGAAATGAGCCTCTTTTCTGTAAAACAGATGATTCTTGTCACCTCGTAAGATGTCATTACCTCTTGTCTCCTGAAGTGAAATTCTAAATTTTGTCCTGATTAGATAGATTTTTAATTTGGTCTTTATTACTATTTAAAAGATAGATAGGCAGACAGACAGACAGACAGACACACACACACACACACACACACACACTACATGCATTAATAAGCACAGTGAAAACCCCAAATAATGTTAAGAAAATCAAACAGAATGTGAAATCTTTTCCCCTCTCTGGAGGGAACCACAGTCATAATTTGGATATGCATCTTTGTCAGCCTGTTTCTTTCCTTTGCATTAAGACACGCAGGCCTGTCATGAAGCAGTAATTGCCTGTGACTGCCATAATAAACATCCACAGACCTGATGGCTTAAAATAACAAAAATATATTCAATATCAGTTTCACTAAGCCAAAATCAAGGTACCAGCTCCCTGCGGAGGCTCTAGGGGCAATCTTCCAGCTCTGGTGGCTGCTGGCATTCCTTGACTGGAGGCCGCAATCTGTGGTCACTATGCCTCCTTTTTTTTTTTTTTTTTTAACTGTTTAAGTTAAGGAATATATATATTTATTTATTTATTTAAAGATTTTTTGAAAGATTTTTTTATTTGACAGAGACATAGTGAGAGAGGGAGTACAAGCAGGAGGAATGGGAGAGGCAGAAGCAGGCTTCCTGGTGAGCAGGGCTCCATCCCAGGACCCTGGGATCATGACCTGAGCTGAAGGCCCTGGCTTAATGACTGACCTACCCAGGTGTCTCTATTTTTTAAGATTTTATTTATTTATTTGAGAGAGAGAGAGCATGAGTGGTAGGAGGGACAAAGGGAGAAGCAAACTCTCCACTGAGCAGGGAACCTGACTTGGGGCTTGATCCCAGAACCCTGGAATCATGACCTGAGCTGAAGGCAGATGCTTAACCTAATGAGCCCCCCAGGTGCCCCAATGCCTATGTGCATCAGAACTCTCTTTGTCTCCCTCTTATAAGAACACGCATGATGGCATTTAGGGCTCACTTGTGGACAATCCAGGAAAGCAGCCCATCTCAAGATCCTTAACTTAGATATTCAAAGACCGTTTTTTTCCAAATAAGGTAACATCCATAGGTTTCAGGGATTAATACATGGATGTCTTTTGGGGGATTACTTTTTCATCTACTACACATGGTAATTACTTTTAGCATAAAAAAGAGGACCATTCCACAACTTGCTTGTTGGACATAATAAGATGTCCTGAAGCTTTTTCCCTATTTGTCTATATAGAGTTACTTAATTATTGCTTAATAGTTCACAATGTGAATATTCCATAATTTCTTTAACCATTCCTCTACAGGGAGAATTTTTATTACAGCAAATAGTGCTGCATGGAACACACAGAACATGCATCTCTGGGGGGAAACTGAGCATTTCTGTACAGAAGACACCGGGAGATGAAGTCGTTGGGTCCCACTCCTTACTGATATTAACTTCATCGTATATCAGTTATTATCTCATTAAATCCTCACGCATACAAGGGAAATAGAAATGATTTCCTTCCTACTTTACAGCTGAGAGAACAGAAAAGTCCAGAGTGCTAACAATTGCCCAGGGTCCCACAGCTGGCAAGAATACCAATATTTTGAATTAAAACGATAAAGAGAAATGGCTATAGGAAAAGAAACCTGGTTGGGTGTTTTTTTTTTTTCCTTCTAAAAAGAAAAATATGTTTTCATGTTGGATTTGTAATCTGTATTCTCTAACTTTTGGATACCACTAAGGAAAAATAAATCATCTTTTCAAACATGTTTGAAGAAGACAGACTGTTTTGATCCTCTTCTCGGTCTTACTTGGCTTCAGACAACCTGGAGAAAGTTGGCAATTGTGCAGTTGTGCAGAGAGAGAAAGGTTCAAAACAGTCATGGGCAGATGTCCGCACAGGGCCACCCAAGTAAAGCTTTGGGAAAAGAATAGCAGCTTTGATCAAATTGAAAAAACATCCTCTGAAGAGAAATATTCAGCTGAATAACAAAGAGGACATCAGAGAGGGGGAAAGGGGAATGATGCATGATATACTAGGAAGTTGGGGATGGGACCCAACAGACCCCATCGCTTCACGTTTGCCAGCTGAACCCGCCCCAGAACTCCCAGCCAACACACACACACTATCTTTCCTGCCCTGCGTTGAAAGAGGACTGGTGTGACCTTCACTATTTCTCCAGCTGCTCGCTTTCTCCTGCCCTCCTCAACCCCCACATCCACCCTTTCTCCAAGACGCCCTCCTTCCTCTTAATTCTCAAAGAAAATACCCACTGGCCTGGCAGTCACATCCACCCACAGCTGCAGAGGAAGAGGACTGAAAAAGGGGGTAGCTAGAGAAAAAGGGCATTTGAGGAAAACATAGCTGAGTTCTAGATCAGCTTCTGCTCTTTTGAGCTGTGTGACCATGGGCAAGTTACACAACCTCTCTGGCTCATTTCCTCGGTCATAAAATGGGGGAGAATGAGGTAATTCCTTCCTCCAAGGATTGCCATAAGAAGCAAATGAGTCAAAATATGGGGAGTGTCTACCACATGGTTTGGTACATTTAGATGAGTAGTGGGATCAATGTTTCTGCCTCCTCTTTTTAAACTACCTTTACCTTTTTGGGATCTGAAAAATCCCCTCCCCCTTCTTGCATTGGGCATATTGTAATATCAGAGTAAAAAATAGGATATTTGGGAATATAGCTCAAGTTTCTCAAGAATGAGAAACTCTTTCATCATAGAACTACAAGTGTAAGCTAAGAAAAGGCCACCTTGGCAGTGGGGGAGGTCTTGTCCTACAGAGGTTCCATCCAAAGATATCAAGGATGGCACAGGAAGGAATCACTGGGCCTAGAAGTAAGTTGGAAGGTGAGGAGAGAAAGGGTAGGAGCCAGAAAGGAAATCTGTGCAGGGAATAAAGGAAAAGACCGAGATTTTGACAAGACTGGGGTTTGGGTTCCCTAGCCACCGTGGAAAGGAAAGCCGAGAGAGTTGAAAAGAGCCCAGCCCACTGAGAACCTGGGGACCTGGGCTGGGCTGGGGACAGGAGCCGCCACCAAACTCCCTATCACTGCCTCCATAGAGGGTGGGAGACTGCTGTTCAACAAGAAGTGAAGGACAGGGTCAGGTGGTATTACTTGTTCACTATTCTTCCTTCTTCCTCGCCTTGCCATGGTTTCACTGAAGACAGAGAATACCTCCCCACCCACTGTCTCTGATCTTAGCCACGTGATGTGCTTCTGCCAATGGAATGTTTGTGGACATCACATAGGCCACATCCTACCAGAGGCTTTGAAGGTGCTTTGTATGGTTTGACTTGCCTCCTTGCTTGCTCATCCTCCACCACCAGAGGCATATGCCCCAGGTGAGGCACCTGGAAGGGACCTGAATCCAATCCCTGGACTGCAGCCAAACCGGCCACGCCCACTGGGCCACTCTACACAGACATTGGTGAATATCATAAGCCATTTAGATTGGGAGGTTGTTTATTATGCAGCATTATTATAGCATAACTAAATTAATACAGATCCTATGGTAGTTTCTGTTGGGCTTAGTGTGTGCCCTTGGTCAGATAACAGAAAGGCAGTTTAGTAATGAAATACAGTGTCCCTCCCTTGACTAATAAGGGCATAGTGCTGTCATTACAGATGGGCTTAGGCTATGATGAAGATAATAATAGAGGGCTCTGGTCACAAATATATCCCATGAACAAGTTACTTTTATAAACTGGGTAGATGGCATTGAGAGAAATTTCAGTTAAATGGAAATCAGAGAGGTCTTTTGAAAAGGCCCCTTTTGAAGAATTCCAAAACAAACCTGGTGGCCTTTGTACCTAGACAGTTTTAGAAACAAGGACACTTGGAGGAAAGGACTCGAATACAGTTTGTATTATAACAGCCAGCAGGAGACCTTTTTTTCATTTCTAAAGGGTCACAGGGGAAGAAATGCTCATCTATTTTGGGAAAATCCAGCCAGGACTGAATTTTGGGCTCTAGCTCTCCCTCCCCAGATCACTTCCCAGAATGCCCTGCTCTGAGATTCCCACTGACTGCTGAGCAGGAACCAAGTGGCAGAAACAGAGGCATAGCCATCTTTTCTCAATTCCCAGGTGTCAGAAAGAGATGACAAAACCCTGGACCTCCACTAATGTGCCATGAATAATGGGATAACATGCTGGGCAGGGGAGGTGGAGAGAAGACAGAGGTCACAGGTTCCTCTCCCCATCAAATCAGAGAAAATTAAAAAAAAATCAGAGAAAATTATAGAGCATTAGTAAAGTGTTTCTTGGTGGGAGTTCTCTGGGTAGGAGAATGGGCAGAGGGAAGCCATGTGATGTGTGTGTGTGTGTAACAAAACCTAGGTTTGGCCTTGGTTCTGGAGTCATCACTGAAGATGTCAAAGGCCCTTCCATTCTGTCCCCCGACCTCTGCTCTCTTTTATTTTTATTTTTATTTTTTAAAAGATTTTATTTATTTATTTGACAGAGATCACAAGTAGGCAGAGAGGCAGGCAGAGAGAGAGGGAGAAGCAGGCTCCCCACGGAGAGAGAGCCCGATGCGGGGCTTGGTCCCAGGACCCTGGGATCATGACCTGAGCCGAGGGCAGAGGCCCAACCCACTGAGCCACCCAGGCGCCCCCTCTGCTCTCTTTTAAACTGAATAATCCGCACTGGCTGATCATGGATTCATTACTACTCAGACTCTCAGGCTGGCAGAGATTTTGAACTCAGAGTTTCTGTTCCATTTTTTAAAGATCAGTTAAATAATTTTCATAACAAAACCATGACTCGCATGAAAGGGAATACATAAGCATATTTTCAGAGGGCTGGATTAAAACCACATGTCAGTCCTGGGAGCAACACTGCATGCTAGACCTGGTCAATCTCTGCTTTCCTTGGCTGAACCCTGAGTCAGGCTCCAGGCAAGGAAAATTTGTCTAACATATGCCTGGGGGCAAAGGCAACAGTCACAGCCCATTGCAACTTCCAGGCACACAGTGTCCCTCTCCCAGTAAGATCTGTTGGGTCTCAGGAGGTTGGAGCTGTTTGTTCCACTGTGGGCAGAATCCCAGGCTGCCTGTCTCCCAAGCCACCACCTAGCCAGGCCCCCTTGCTCAGCTTCATTGGAGAGTTGTGATTTTTCCTTCCATGTCAGCAACCCCAAGACAAGAAAGGACTTTTGCCCCTGTAATTTCTAACCCAGACAATTTCCAGGGAAAATAAACACACACACACACACACACACACACACACACGAACAATAACTAACACTTATTCAGTGTTCACTATATAAAGTATATATATATATACACACACACACACACTTATACAGTGTACTTAGGACTGTTTGAAGAATTTTACTTCTCTTAACTCATTTAATCTATATGCCAGTCTTATAAGATAGGTATTAGTATTATTATTAAGTTTTAAAGGTAAGAGAAACAAAGCACAGAGAATGTAAGGACAGAACAAAGACATGAACCCAGACAGTCTGGCTCCAGGACCCTGGGAAGGGGCTGCCACCTCAAGTCCTTGCTCCATCCCTGATGGCAAAAGACTGCACTTGGGTCTCAAGGAGAGGCCCTGCCTTCAAAGGAGGCTTACCTCTTTGGGACTGCTCAGTTCATCTGGAAAATGGAGCTTGCAAGAGGTCAAGGGTAGGTGGCAGCCTTTTTTGCAACGGGGGAAAAAAAGTGTTTTGGGGCTACATTTATTTTTCTTTCAAAATGAAAATAACTGTTTTCTCTCATATCCTACTTCATTAAATAAAAGAAGAGCAATGAGAGAATCCTGCCATTTGACCCAGTCAAATCTGGGCATAGTTGAGAGGTAACTTCAGAAGCAGTTTCTTATGATCTGTTATCCTCAAATTAGGTCTAGGGCTTGATCTCAAAACCAGACAGGTTGCTATGCCTCCTGCTCCTTCCAGAACCAGATGGTACCCAAGTTCCTTTCAGCTCAAGCGTCCTTAAGAGAGAAGCCAGGAGGGCGCCTGGGTGGCTCAGTGGGTTAAGCCGCTGCCTTCGGCTCAGGTCATGCTTCCAGGATCCTGGGATGGAGACCCACATCGGACTCCTCTCTCTCTGCCTGCCTCTCTGCCTACTTGTGATCTCTCTTTGTCAAATAAATAATAAAATCTATAAAATAAAAAAAAGAGAGAGAGAGAGAGAAGCCAGGAATAGACTTGTGGTGAGTAAAGCATAAAGTATAAACTTGTTGAATCACAATGATGTACACCTAAAACTAATGTAACACTGTGTGTCAACTACATTTCAAGTAAAAAAATAAAAGACTTTAGCCAGGAAATTGAACACACCTGACTTAAGAGATGGATAGAGCAGATCTTTATTAATAATAGCCACTTACTTACCAAGCACATAGCATGTGCTAGGCAGGCAGTCTCAAAACCCCACGATGTATGTACTAAGATGACAATTTCTACAACTATAGTTATTGTATAGCATTGAGAGGGATTTAGAAAGGTACCTTACTCAAGGTCACAAAGCTGGTCGGTGACAGGCAGGATTTGAATTTTCCCCAAAGCCCACGTACTTTTTCACTCTACCACAGAATGATGAAGGAAGCCTTGAGAGATCAAGGTGAGTTTTGGGAGGGGCTAAACATGGCAAAGGGACCATGTGATGTGCTGTTGGACCATAAAGGGTGTTATATCCAAGAAGCCAGCTTACTCTTGCAAATGGTGGTCTGCACAATGGGTTCTTAAGGAAGGAGAAAAATCCTTCTTGAAAATGAAAATCTCTTTTCATTCCCCTCCCCCCACCCCTCCTTAACCTGCCCAAGTAAATGCTCTCCTTGGCACATCTGAAGGGAAGTATTTTGAAGAGGTAAAAGCACTTACAGCTATTGGATTTGGGGGATTTATGGCAGAGATGGAGACTGAAGTTCATGGCAGGGGGTAATTTGAAATTCTCCTGAGGCTCAGATTTTAATCTCATTTACCCCAAGCAAATGATTCCATGAATGTCTGGCCAGGTTCTGCTGTGTAGCTTCCATAGTCTAACTTCAGGGATGTGGTCACCTTGTGATGGGACAGAAACTTCCTGGTTCAACAAATGGCAATAACTAGTGCATGAGATGGGAATGAAGACCAGAGAAGTCTTAAAAAGTGATGGTTCTCAGTCTAGGAAGAGAACTGAATCAGGGAGAAGAGCCCCAGAAAATACAAGTTTTAAAAACAATAAGGAGAAGAATCTTAAATCTAGAGACATCCTCAGTGAAGACATGCTAAGTCCTAAAAGCTATCTTGGCAAGCCCAAGAAAAAGGCCGCCATCACTCATTCTTCTACCCCCAAACACCTCAAGGTTGCTGAAACTTCTTCCAGCCACGAGGCAGGCAGGAAAACAACAGATTCTGAATACAGGCTCCCAGAGGTCAGGTAAATGTCAGCAAAGCAACGACAACCTAGTAGATCCTTAATAATGAATGAATGAGTGAGTGAATGAATGAATGAATGAATTGCATATATTCAAAAGAGTAACTAACACAGTGGTGGGAGTCAATTTACACAAGGAGGGAAAATTACCTTCTATGAACCAGTAGTCTCAAAATTTTTTGATGACATACCCTTACTAGTAAAAATTTTGAGCACATCCCTCTAATACTTACACCTCATCTTTCCCAATATTTACAAATTATTATAAATGAATATGTTCATTAGAAAACATGAACAAGAAACGAAGAGTCAGAAAAAGATTGGGTAAAACAAATGTAAACAGTTCTAAGGGTGACAGAGTGGCTCAGTCCATTAAGAGTCTGACTGCAGCTCAGGTCATGATCCTGGAGTCCCAGGATCAGAGTCCCAGGATGGAGCCCTAAATCTGGCTTCCCACTCAGCAGGGAGTCTGCTTCTCCCTCTGACCCTCCCTACCTCTTGTGCTCTCTCTCTCACTCTCTCTCTCAAATAAATACAATCTTAAAAAAAAAAAAAGTTCTCAGGGCACCTGGGTGGCTCAGTGGATTAAGCCGCTGCCTTTAGCTCAGGTCATGATCTCAGGGTCCTGGGATCGAGCCCCACATCGGGCTCTCTGCTCAGCAGGGAGGTTGCTTCCCCCTCTCTTTCTGCCTGATTATCTGCCTACTTGTGATCTCTATCTCTGTCAAATAAATAAATAAAATATTTTTTTAAAAAAAGAGGAAGTTCTAATATCTTTTTTTATACTGTAACCCAGTGGATTGTCTAGTGTACCTCTGAGGCCAGTGAGCCCTACTTTGCAGACTTTTAACTTAGAAACAGTCTGCTTCCTCATACACCAAATGACTCTGGAAAAAAGTAATCGAAGTTTGTGCTCATATGTTATTTTTAAAAAATGCATTGTAGGTAACCACAATGTGCTAAAGATGATTTGAAGGGGATATGGGACCAAATAAAATATTTTCTTTTGTAAATTAGGAGAATCATCAAAATTGAGGTCAGCAGTTTAGAGACTCTTCTCAGAAATAAATGAATCAAATAAAGTCCAGGTACATTAGAATGAGAAAATCAGAGCCTAATGAATACCTATAGTCCCCAAATGTCCAGAAACAAAAATCAGAACAAAGGTCAGGAAGCAAGAAATGGGGAATTGTTGAGCTTGACTATTAAGGATAAAAGAACTGAAGAATGAGGTTCTGATCTGAGCCAT
Organism: Mustela nivalis; assembly: GCF_964662115.1. Lineage (NCBI taxonomy): Eukaryota > Metazoa > Chordata > Mammalia > Carnivora > Mustelidae > Mustela > Mustela nivalis. The sequence goes on from NC_139020.1 coordinate 145,298,799, forward strand.
TGTTTATCTAACTCAGCACTGACTAATAAGAATATAATGCTGACTACATATGAAATTTTATATTTTCTAGAGGCCACATTTTAAAAAGGGGAAAAATCTAGGTGAAATGGACTTTAATAATATTTTTTATTTGGCCAAATATATCCACAGCAGTATCAATTCAACATCATTCATGTAACAATTATTGAGATATTTTACATTTTTTGTAATCAGTCTTTGAAATCCAGTGTGTATTTCACACATACAGCACATCACAGCTCAGACCAGCCACGTTTCAGTATGTGGCTGGTGGCTACCACTCTGAATGGCTCAGATCTAAACTGAGGCACAGATCCTTGAAACCTCAGGAGTCTACAGCATTTGAGAAGTGTTATACTAAAGGATAAAAGGCACCAACAAACCCAAAGGCAAGCATAACAATTATAGTTCAGAGGAAGGTTAGATTCTAATAGAGCAAATTAGGAAAAAACTAAGTCTTGATCAACATTACCCCTGAAAATCCCTTTAGAAGGAAACTAATACACCTTGGTTTTTCCTCCAACCTCAGAACAGCCGTTGCCTTTTGTCTCCAGTTGTAAAATTCTTCTGGAACACTCAGCCTCTGAAACTGATCGGTCTGAAGAAACCCATCAGACCATCTAACAGGGGACTTGGGGAAAGGAAGGTTTGAACACAGACCTACCTAGCTCTATTAACATTTAGAAGGAGATTAGTTATAATTAACACCAGATTTCTAATCAGCAAAGTTTCTAGTAGTAAAAAGAATCCAAAAGGGAAAGGAGGGTATGTGTAACAAGAGAAAAGGAGGTCAGGGAGCTACATCAAGGGCAGTAGGGAACACAGTTCAGGTGGGAAAGGGGATGGGAGAGGGGATCCCCCATGGTAAGGGAAGAAGGGATTTCATTAAGATAAAAAGCTTCTGCACAGCAAAGGAAACAATCAACAGAACAAAGAGGCAACCCACAGAATGGGAGAAGATATTGACACTACAAACAATTGACTGCTGTCCAAGATTAAAGAACTTCTCAAACTCAACACCCCCACAAAAAATAAGTCAAAAAATGGGCAAAAGACATGAATAGACACTTGTCCAAAGAAGACATACAAATGGCTAATAGACACCTGAAAAAACGTGCATCATCATTAGCCATCAGGGAAATTCTAATCAAAACCACATTGAGATTCCACCTTACACCAGTTAGAATGGCAAAAATTGACAAGGCAAAGAAACAACAAATGTTGGAGAGGATGTGGAGAAAGGGGAGCCCCCTTACACTATTGAGGGAATGCAAGTTGGTGCAGCTACTTTGGAAAATGGTGTGGAGAGTCCTCAAAAAATTAAAGATGGAGCTACCCTATGACCCAGCAATTGCACTACTGAGTATTTACCCCCAAAGATATAGATATAGTGAAAAGAAGGGTGATATGCACCCCAATGTTCATAGCAGCAATGTCTGCAACAGCCAAACTGTGGAAAGACCCAGGATGCCCTTCAACAGACAAATGGATAAAGATGTGGTCCATTTATACAATGGAATATTACTCAGCCATCAGGAAGGATAAATACCCAACCTTTGTATCAACGTGGACGGGACTGGAGGAGATTATGCTGAGTGAAATAAGTCACGAAGAGAAAGTCAATTATCATATGGTTTCACTTACTTGTGGAGCACAGGAAGGGAAAAATGAAGGGAGGGAAATCAGAGGGGGAGATGAACCATGAGAGACTGTGGACTCCAGGAAACAAACTGAGGGTTTTAGGGGGAGAGGGCTGGGGGGATGAGTGAGCCCATGATGGGTATTAAGGAGGGCACGTATGGCATGGAGCACTGGGTGTTATATGCAAACAATGAAACATGGAACAGTACATCAAAAACTAATGACATACTCTATGGTGACTAACATAACATAATAATAAGAAGAAAATTATCCTAAAAAAAAAGAAAAAGAAGGGAGTCAAGCATCCAGTGAGCAGAAGTCTCCCTATCTCTCAGAAATTCTTTCTCCAAAGAGTTTGATTGCCTTCCCTTCATCACACAAAATTTTTAAAGTACATGCATTGTTGCCTCAGAGATGTCCAATGCCAGTACTCTAGTTATACCTCCAGAAGCTCACCTGCCCCCACCCTCACCCCTACCTTCCTCACTTCCTGCAATTCCTCACTGAGGTTCTTGGCAAAATTAGGTGTTCCTGGAAGTCAGTAGCTATAGCCACTCCCAACCTTGAATCTTAGTTCTTCACTTTTGAAAGGGATCAAGCCAATCAACATTTCCCCATCTTCTGCTTTGTGTTCAGGAATAAATAAGCAAGAACTGCATCCCTGTCCACATTCTTGTTAAGGCCTTTGTGAGCCCTCTGAGCACAGAGGAATATTTCATAACATTTGGCTCCTTTTCCTGTGTTCTGGCCTCTTGCCCTGGTCTGGCTGGGCCAAACCCATTCCAGGCTGGATGTGACCACATGCTGTTTGGATTAAGTTGCACTGAGTGTTAGAAGGATGATTTCTTATTCTGGACTATGTATCACCAAGTTCCACCAAGAAAAGAAGCCAGAAGAGTGCTTCTTCTCTTCTATGTCATGAAGTGCTCCTTCTTTCTATATAGGACCCAGGGCAGGCTTTCTGGACTAGTCCCATAATGTCAGTGCTCTCGTTAGAGTTCTCCCAAAGTGAAGATCTGGTGCTGGGTGTTACCCATACAGGGCATCTGGAATGGTGTATCTGGTGCACAGGGGAGCGGCAGAGGTGGAAAAGGGGAAGAAGAGCCAAGGAGAGAATTCACCCAGGCAGGGAAATGGGAGGTAAATTCCATTTGTCTCCCAAGATAGACATCCAGTGGGTACCTCTACGGGTGCACTGTGGTGCTATGGAGGCCCAAAAGAATGAAAATCTCGTCTTCAAGAAAACATAAAAAAGAAAATGTAAAAAAGGCAAAACTAGGAAGTAGAAGAAAGTAGTCTTCAGTGTCCTTCATGATCCATTTTGCCCCCCAGTACAACTAAAAACTAAATTGTTCATAACCCCAGCCACTTTTGTACAATGATACGGTTAATTTCATGGGAGGAGCAGCGTAAAACAAAAGTAGTAGAAGTAGAATTTACAAACTTGGTTTTCTTTTGTTTGTTTGTTTAGAATTTACAAAGTATTAATATGCTTTTCCTATCTGGACTCCTAAGAACCAGATAAGCTGAAGCTCATCCACCTACTGGAAGCGTTACAGATGAATGTTTCAAAAAGAGATGCATAAATAAAATCTTTAAAAAAAAAAAAAAAAAAGAGATGCAAAGGGTTAAACCAATGTTCACCTTCTGACATGCAAAATAGAGTTATGGAAATTCATGGACTTATATGCATAGCTGCATAGAGAGATTTCCCAGACTCCTTCCTCTCTCCCTTTAGCATCAGAAGCCAAGTCTAGAGAATAGCTGATTTGGCCCCAGCTTGATACCCTTGGTTTATGTGAGCTCTAAGTTCCTCCCAATTATGAAATTCTGCAGCCCCCTGTACTTCCACAGACCCTAAAGGAACTTATTGATGAGTTGTAAACCTAATGTTGGATGTGGTCGAACACAGTAGTTATTTCTTAAGTAATTGATAACTCTTGATTTGTTTGTTTCACGAGATGGGAGTGGAGAAGGTTGAGTCTGACTCAAACCTTAGGAGCACACAACTCCAGCCTGACCTCACAGAACTAGGTTCACTGAGGAGGGCCACTAACTCACGGTGCTCAAAGCAGGGCCTGGATGATTCCTGTGGCCTCTGAAGATATCTAGGACCTAATCCCTCAAAGCTGTGAAATTTATGTAGAAAGAGGGACTTTGCTGGTGTCATTAAGTTAAGGCTCCTGAGATGGAGAGATTATCCTGGATTGCTTGGTGGGTGCTATATACAATGGCAAGTGTCTTTTTAACAGGGAGGCAGAGGGAGATCTCACTGCAAGAGAAGGTGGAGTGATGAGGGAAGCAGTTTGGAGTGATGCTATTCGAAGTTAGAGGAAGGGACCACAAGCCAAGAGATGCAGTGGCTACTAGACGCTGGAAAAGTATTCTCTCCTAGAGCCTCCAGAAGGAACCAGCCCTGCTGACACCTTGCCTTTAGCCCAGTGAAACTGATTTCAGACTTCTTTTTGTTGTTGTTGTTGTTTTGTTTTTTTGTTTTTTTTTGATTTCAGACTTCTGACCAGAACTGTAGGAGAACATATTGGTGTTTTCAGTCACCAAATTTGTGATAGATTGTGACAGCAGCAAGAGGAAACTAATCAAACCCTTCCCTCGGCTGCTGCAGAGATCAGCCACAGGGCCTCCTTTTAGATGTCTTCCCACCATGGGCAGCAAGGGTTCTAAGAAGCCCATGTCCAGCACGCCCACCTTGGAAATCTGAATGTGTGTGTCAAGGTGGGCAGTCAGTGGAGACAGCCCGAAGAGTCAAAGACCACCTCCTCCCCTGAAGCCTACCCCAGCTGAGACAGTAGGGAGGCAGCCTTGGGGCTGACACCTGGTCAAGATCAGGGTCATCTGAGCACCTTCACCCTGGAGCTGGCGGGCTGGGGAGGACAGCAGCCCATGGAGAAGCACCAGTGTGCCCAGCTCAGCCCAGAAAGTAGAATATATGTTGGCAGGGTGGGGCAGTGATTTGAAAATGCAACAACAGGCACATTGCCTCCAAAACTCCAAAATGGCCTCATTCCCAGGAAAATGAACCAAGCTCAAGAAGGGAGAACAGCTCTATGAAAATGAGGGGAGAGTTCAGTCAGATTGTCACCTTGTGGGTTGAAAACCCGTTAGCTGTGACTGGATCACTCTCAGATTTTTTAAGGAAAGGAAAGGAATAAAAGAGAAAAGTACCTGTACCTCATACAGGTAAGTATCATTTCGTGAAACCTTTATCTGAGTTACACGCACATGCATATTTAGTCGTCATGCAAAATGCATTACTAAGCTCATCGGTACAACATTTGAAAGCCAGTGGGTTAAATGAAATAGGTGTGGCAGTCAGGACCTGATAAGAAACCAGAGGTTTTTCCCTGACTGTGCATCCTGAGAAAGCTGACAGTGAGGGAAGAGTCCTCTCCCCACAAATCTGGACACCATCAATGGCCACAGAGACCACATAAGTGCCAGTCATGGCCAGATTGCTGGTATCAGGTAAACTCGCACCAGCAAACCCCAGGTTAGCACAAAGGTCACGACGGGCAAGGTGTAGTGAACCAGTAGAGAGAAAGAGCCGTAAGTAGAAGGGCTACCCTATAGGGCCATGCCCATAACACCAGCCCTCAGGCCCAGCTGGGGGAGACATCCAGGCCAGATACCCTAGCTCTTCACTTGTTTCTACAGTGGTAGAAATAATGGCACCAACTTCCCAGGATTGATGCAAGTGTTAATGAGTTAATGTGCTTAAAACTCATAAAGAAGTTGCAGGGACATAGCAATTCTATAAAGTCGGTAGCTGCGGGGGCGCCTGGGTGGCTCAGTCAGTTACGCGTCTGCACTGGACTCAGGTCATGATCCTAGGATCCTGGAATGGAGCCCTGCTTCAGGCTCCTGCTCAGAGGGGAGCCTGCTTCTCCCGCTCTCTGTTGCGACCCCCACCCTTGGTTTGCTCTCTTTCAAATAAACAGATAATAAAATCTTAAAAAACACCACCACCACCACCACCACCACGATGGTCGCCGCCATTATTGTTATCCCATGAAGAGTGATCTACAACAAAGGACAAACTGGGCTGAGTCTCTGTCTGCAGAGCCAACCCCTAGACGCCACGTACCAGCCATTACCCCTTCAGGAGGGCTGGTTTGGAGCATGCCCGCCCTGCTGTCCCTGCCCCGCCCCACGCCCACTCCAACTTCTTCCCCTTCAGCCTCCTCTTGTTCTGAGGTTGAGGTCCCTTGGATGGTCCAAGGCTGGATCTTCATCCAGCCAGCCCTGGGGTAGGGTAGGGACCCCTTACATTTTGCTCTTCCAGGTCTTCCTTCTACAGAGTTTTGCTGACAACTGGCATCCTCCCATACAGTTGAACAGCCAGGAGATGACGTGAACCGCTTAAAGGACTTCAGAAGTGGTCAACGAACAGCGCAGAAGTTTAGCACAGAGTCTCTGGAGTCAGGCTATCTGGGTTCAAATCCCAGCAGTACTATCTACTTGCTGTGTGATCCTGGGCGAGTTACTTACCCTCTTTGCTTCTAACCAAATCCAGACTACCACAGCTATGTCATTTAACCGCTGGCTTTCAAACTTTCTTTTGACCAATATGCACAGGAATGCAGTTGACACTGTGACTCGATGTGCGTGCGTGTGTATGTAACTGAAGTTAAAGTTTCATGAAATGATACCCTTAACAGATGGAATGACTCATGTTTTCTCTCTCCCTTCTCTTTCCTTCTCTTCCTTTCCCTTCTCTCAAAAAAACAATCTGGTAGTGACCCACTAATATAGAATGTGCTTCAAGGGGCGCCTGGGTGGCTCAGTGGTTTAAGCTGCTGCCTTCAGCTCAGGTCATGATCTCAGAGTCCTGGGATTGAGTCCCACATCGGGCTCTCTGCTCAGCAGGGAGCTTGGGCTTCCCTCTCTCTCTCTGCCTGCCTCTCCATCTACTTGTGATTTCTCTCTGTCAAATAAATAAATAAAATCTTTAAAAAAAAAAAAAAAAGAATGTGCTTCAATTTCCTCACCCGTAAACCAGGGGAAAGAGACACACCCACCTACTAGGGTGGGGCTATTTGTGCCCCAACCCATATCTCCTCCCACAGGTGGCTTTGGCTCCCTGACTTCAGGCTCTCTTTGATGCTGGCATATGCCTGCTGGGAAGTTAATACCCCCAGGACCAGCCCTTGACCTCAGACAGACATGGAACCAGTGGGGACAGGTTCCATCTGCTTTACCAACCTCAGGTAGGCCACTTCTGAGGCTTGTTCTGCATAGTCCCCTGGAAGGTCCCAGCAGGAATGAGCTCCAGCCTGCAGGGAAAGCTGCTCCTTCAAGCATGCTGCTAGCATCAGCTGCCTTCTTGGTCTCACTTTCTATTCCACCAACCCCACTCCAACCCCTCCCGCTGCTGTCTTCTAGTGACATCTTCCAAAAAAATTACTCACGCTGGAATCCTTGTCTCAAGGTCTGCTTTTGGGAAAAGCCAACCTAAGACACAGCCTTATAAGGCAGTTAGGCCCATTAAATGAGACAATGTCAAATGCTTACAAGGATTCCAGTCTCCTAGTAGATGTTCAATAAATGTCAGCTAGGAGGCGGTTTCCACAGCCAATGTCATGTGAAGTTCAGCTGGAGAGGGAAGAGTCGGCACAGTCAGGGTCGGAGCAGCCCATGGATGAAAAGCCTGAGGGAGGTATATTTTTGGAAGAGAATGTTTTGTTTTTCAATCTGAAGTTTCTCCCATTTCTGAAGATCCCATACAAAACCACCTTTCTGTGGTTTTCCCAAGGGGACTTGCAAGTGTCACCCACGGTATTGGTCTCAGAGGGTGGAGGGAGTTTTTGTCCCTTACAGAAAGGAAAACTTCTGTGCTTCCTGCTCCAAGTAAGGAACCCTGGCTCATGCAGTTGCCCATCACAGGGCCCTTCACCATGGTCCCAGAGGTGACAGGATTCTAGCCCAAGTTCCAACCTCAGCTCCAACTCACTGTTCAGCAAATGAACGGAGTGTAGAATGTGTGGTTCTACACAGGCTTCCAACTCATGTAGCCAACAGGCCTTTGCTCTAGGGACAGAGCCACCTCTCTGTCACCAGCAAGACAAACCATTTCTCAGGGTTTGTACACCTTCTCCAGGGAAGCCACAAGTCCTAAAGCTCGGTATGGATGGCCACAGCCCACAGGCATAGGCTAAGTAAGGGACTAAGCACCGCACACCCAAATGGCCCCTGAGAACCCCACTTAGCTCCTGACCACAGGATCAGCCCCCAGCACAAATCTGCTCACCACAACTTTTCTCTAGGCCCCAAGCTGTTTGACAAGCTTCATCTCTGGGCCCGGAGGGAGGCAGCAGCCTGTCAGGCTTGCCTACCATCACTGGCCCATGAGTAACCTGTGGGCTCAGAGTCAGGCTGCCTGGATCTTGAGTCCAGCTCCGTGTGTCTTTGCTGTGTGAACTTGGGCCTCAACTTCCTCATCGGTACAATGGCAGTAAAAATAGTACCTCCTTCGTAAGGTGGAGCATTCATGCCTCATTTAGCAGATATTCCCAAGTCAAGCGCTCACTCCTCCAGAGCTACCTCATGAACAAAACAGACAAATCACTACCCTTGTGATGGTGACCCTCTGGGGGTGGGGGGAGGGAGAATGTGACTTGTCATTTATAAAAATAAAAACACTCCACTAAGGAGAAGAATCAATGAAACAAGATGGGATTGGGAGGGAGACAAACCATAAGTGACTCTTAATCTCACAAAACAAACTGAGGGTTGCTGGGGGGAGGGGGGTTGGGAGAGGGGGGTGGGGTTATGGACATTGGGGAGGGTATGTGCTTTGGTGAGTGCTGTGAAGTGTGTAAACCTGGCGATTCACAGACCTACCTGTACCCCTGGGGATAAAAATATATGTTTATAAAAAATAAAAAAAAAACACTCCACTAAGTACTGCAAGAGTTATACGAGTCATTGTAGGCAAAGCATTCGAAACAGAGCCTGACACAGCTACGTTCAGTGAGCATCAGTATTCTTAATATTTCTCTAGCAAGGCCCATGGGATTACCTCCATAGTCAGGCTCCCAGAATCTGCACTGAGAATGCAGACCCTATCGGTGGGCCTCCTACTCCTAAGACAGGAGGGAGTTAAGCATATGTCCCTTATCTCTCCCTCCCGGCTTGCGGGTTGTGCTGCTGCCGTCTCTACACTGATTGTACATTGGGGTTTTTGCAGCCCTGCTGGCCCCAGGAGCCCTTTCTATACCCACCACTGAATTACCATTTTGTTCCAGTTCACAAGAGCACCAGTGTAGGAACACCACGGGCCAGATGGAATTTTGGAGACCCTGTCATTTGTTGGAAATTTTCTCTGGCTGCCCTTGTATTAACAGCCATATATTTGGCTCTCAGGCCTAGGACTGGGGCTGGGGTGGGAGAGGAATAGGTTTTGCTGCTTAAAAACTACAGCAAGTTTCTCTCCGGACCATTCTGTTCCTTCCAGAACATTCTACTCCCTGGCTGCTCAGAGGACAAGACACAACCCCAGAGAAAAGGGGGTGGTTGGTCTTCCAGACACACTCCTCCCCTCTTCTGACCAAACCTGTAATAACAGGGGAAACTGAGCTAATGAAGACATGAAGGGAAGAGTCCCCCTCACTCTTGCCTTAAGGTTGTATGGACTTCTCTAGGATAAGGCCTAGAGGAGAGTTGGTAAACTGGGATCACAAGCCAAACCTGGCCTACAGATGTGTTTTGCTTGGCCTGAAGTATTTTTAATAAATTTAAGCCAATCTTTAAAAGCCAGGATATTTCGCATAAAAAATCTAGATTTCTGGCTTCCTGCAAAAAAAAAAACCCAGAAGTTCTAGCCACAGCTTGGGCCCATGTTCTCACATGGCTCGAGGAGAGTTCAGCTCTCTCTCAATGACATGCTCTCTACAGTTGACCACAGGCCCCAGCACTCCCTATTGTCTCCCAAAGCTGAGGAGGAAAGACATTTGCCTCTGGGATCTCACTAGCATAATGGTTTTTTCATAGAAGATAAACATTTCTTTGACCACAGCTCAACAAAATGTGAGAAAACACAGAGTCATTTTTCTTTCCCCACCATATCCAGCTTCTCCACTCACTATGCCAAAGGTCCAGGTTCCATCAACACTTTGGTTTGTACTTTTTGATCCAGAGCGTACCATTCCATATAAGCACCACTGTCTGCATGTGACCGTTTATATTTAAATTAGTGGCAATTTGAAATTTCCATTCCTGATCCACTAGCCACATTTCAAGTGCTCAGGAACCTCCTGTGAGTAGTGGCTGTCATGATGGACAGCACGACATAGAGTATTTTCATCATCTTGGAAAGTTATATTGGACAGCTCTAGAAAGATTTAAATATAAGATACAAGAGTACACCAGCCAGTCAAAACACCTGTTCAGGGGCGCCGGGGTGGCTCAGTGGGTTAAAGCCTCTGCCCAGGATCCTGGGATCAAGCCCCTCATCGGGCTCGTTGCTCAGTGGGGAGACTGCTTCCCTCTCTCTCTGCCTGCCTCTCTGTCTACTTGTGATCTCTGTCTGTCAAATGAATAAATAAAATCTTTATTAAAAAAAAAAAAACCTGTTGTGCTCATCCTCTGCATCTGCACTGGACACTGTGGGGAAGCTGCTGTCTTCCAGGTGTTCACAAACAAGGCAGAAAGCCGTAGGCAAGGACAAGAGATAGTGGGAAGTGCCCAGTTTTGCTACAAGAATCTGCTGAGGGCCCAAGAACGGGAGCAGGTCTCTGTTTCCGTGATACAAAGAAAATGCTCTGCTTGTCCATCACAGTGTGCTCTGGGCCCAGTTCCAGGTAGTCCTGTCAGAGGCTACCTGAAATGGGGACCCCCTGTTGCCCCAGAGATGCTGCTTTAGATATCTGGGACTGAGTCCCACATTTTTGAGGCTCCTTAAGCAAAACACACTATGAAAGTCAAGTTGAGGGGCACTTGGGTGGTTCAGTGGGTTAAGCCTCTGCCTTCTGCTCAGGTCAGGATCCCAGAGTCCTGGGATTGAGCCCCGCATCAGGGCTCTCTGCTCAGCAGGGAGTCGGCTTCCCCCTCTCTCTCTGCCTGCTTCTCTGCCTAATTGTGATCTCTCTCTCCCTGTGTCTAATAGATGAATAAAACCTTTTAAAAATTTTTAAAAAGGGGTGCCTGGGTGGCTCAGTGGGTTAAAGCCTCTGCCTTCAGCTCAGGTCATGCTCAGAGTCCTGGGATTGAGCCCCGCATCGGGCTCTCTGCTCAACAGGGAGCCTGCTTCCTCCTCTCTCTCTCTGCCTGCTTCTCTGCCTACTTGTGATCTCTGTCTGTCAAATAAATTTAAAAAATAATAAAAAAAAAAAAAAAAAGAAAGGGCTACCTCTAAGTTGTGAACATTCTTCAGAAGGACTCTCCTTGAAGTCCTTCATGTCTATCAGTGTGTGACCCGGCCATCACTCAGCAGCAGTAATCTCTAAATTACTCTATTACTGATCTCTAAAACGGGTTTACACTAGCCTCAACAGCTGGAGGGTGAAGGATTCAATGAGGTTATAGACAAGAAAGCCACAAAGCCCAGTGCAAATGCATGTGGGTATAATATTAAGGGGAAATTATATTCTGACATCCAGCACACACTAGAAGTTTGTTGAAAACTATTTTTTAAGTGATCCTGGAGTAGAGGCTGAGGAAAGACCCTTTAGGTAAAGGGGGCTTTTGGCAAGCTCTCAAGATCAAATCACAGAGATGAATACCTACAGAGAAGCAGAGGTATTTTTAGTACCAAAGACTATTCGAGCCACCTAGTGAAGCCACGGATTCTTCTCAGGATGTTTTTTAAAAATGTATAAAATAAAAGACATAGCTTTCCAAAGACAATTAATTATATTGAATACATTGTATTGTATCAGATATATTATCTACTGAAATACAGTTATGAAAATACCCTAAAAAATAAATTTATGGTATAATAATTATAAGGACCTATTTTATATTTTTATATTTTAGCAAGAGGCTTTCACTGAAGTTAAACAAAAACCTTGTTGTTTAACCCTTAAACTGTCCCTGCTCCCCTTCCCCCAGGGGATTCACTTAAAAACAAGTCCCGGAAACCAGCTCCAGGTAACAAAGCCCAGATACAAGGGTGGGTCAGGCCAGGTGGAAACAGATCAGTGGGGGGTTGCATACTGTCTCCCTAGCTACCAAGGAGCATGGGCCCCCGCCCTTTGGGAGCCTTTTTGGCGCCAATCCTAATCAAGGTTAATAGGCTGGGTCAAATGTCTACTAGGGTCAATTGTAACTCAATTGGTCACCTAGCATCACTGTAGAGTTTCCTGTGTGTGTTAAAATCTCATTGGTCACCTGTGCGTGGCCAGGCCCGACCGCATGGCCTTTGCCCTTAAAAGCCAGACTGTGAACCAGAAGGGTTGCCCTCTCTTGTAAGAGGCTCGTCCCCGAACATTCCGTTAGACTCTTGATGCTTGGCGCGAAATAAAGCTTTGCTTGACCTCCACTTAATATCAGTCTCGCTCCTTTAATCATGGACCCATTATTGGGGCATAACAATAATAATGTTTCTTCATTAATACACTAAATAATAAGATCTAACAATACCTCTAATAACAAATGGGACTTTCAAAGTCGAAGGAGTAAAGACTGTATTTCAAACTCTGTGTTTCCACTGTTATGATATAAAATACCTGTAATTCCTGGGGTGCCTGGGGGGCATAGTCAGTTAAGTGTTTTGGTTTCGGCTCAGGTTGTGATCTGGGGGTCATGAAATCAAGCCCCATATCAGGTTCCTTGGTCAGTGCAGAGTCTGCCTAAGACTCCCTGTCCTTCTCCCTCTGCCCCTCCCCACCGCCCTCATTCTCTTTTACTCTGAAATAAATAAATAAATCTTTAAAAAAATAAAATGAGGGGCGCCTGGGTGGTTCAGTAGGTGAAGCGTCTGTTTTCAGCTCAGGTCATGATCCCAGAGTCCTGGGATCGAGACTGGCATCAGGCTTTGTGATCAGTGGGGAACCTGCTTCTCCCTCATCCTCTGCTCCTCCCCCTGCTTGTGCTCCCTTTCTCACTAACAAATAAAGAAAATCTTTAAAAAAAAAAATAAAGAAATAAAAAACAAAAAAATAAAATGAAATATCTATGATATTTCATTCATTATTTCATTCATATGATATTTCATTCATTATTAAAGAAACACCGAATTTCCATGAGAGATGAGTGAAAATAAAAATATAACTTTTCGGGCGCCTGGGTAGCTCAGTGGGTTAAGCCGCTGCCTTCGGCTCAGGTCATGATCTCAGGGTCCTGGGATCGAGTCCCACATCGGGCTCTCTGCTCAGCAGGGAGACTGCTTCCCTTCCTCTCTCTCTGCCTGCCTCTCTGCCTACTTGTGATCTCTCTCTCTCTCTCTCTCTCTCTGTCAAATAAATAAATAAATAAATCTTAAAAAAAAAAAAAAAGATATAACTTTTCTTCAACCAAGTCTCCCCTGAATTTTACATATGGACTCCAGGTCAAGCGCCCTTGAATGGGCTCCTTTTTACCTCCACCATTCAGCTGTGTTTTTCTCTAGCTCACCAGTATTCAGATGGATCCACGTGACTGATAATGTAAGGGCCTACTTAGCCAGAGTGAGCGGTTTTGTTGTTTATGCAGTAAACTTAGATTGAACCTGTCCCTTCCCCCAAGAGGAAAGCACTTAGAAACAGAACTGGTGAAATACGGCCAAATAGCCCCCAATAACGGAGCACAGATACCAGGACATGTCAGGCTGGGCAGAGATAATGGAGCCCAGATACAAGGACGTGTCCGGCCAAGTGGAAACGTCCAATCAGTGAAAGCGCATGTATTACCTCCCTTCCCGCCAAGGATGAGCCAAGCCAGGTGGAGACATCCAATCAGGAAATCACCTCCCTAACCACTCAAAATTGTGGGCCCTGCCTTTTGGGCACCAATTCTGACCAGAGTGATAGGCTAGTTGAAATAACTACTATAGGGTGAATTGTAATTCAATTAGCCACCTGTGTGTGGCCAGGCTCAACCACATGGCCTTTGCTCTATATAAGTTAGTCTGTGAGACTGGGAGGGGTCGCCTCGTTGCAAGAGACGGCCCTGGCCGGTCAGTTTCATTCTCGATGCTTGGCGTGAAATAAAGCTTTGTTTGACCTTCGCTTTGTATCAGTCTCGTCCTTTTGTCCACAGACCCTTTCAATACCATGGAAGCCCCTTTAGAGCACATGTTCTCCAATTCTAAAACACCTTATGCATAGGAGCTAGGGTCCAAGGCTACCCCCAACTCCCGTTCCCCTTGATGCACTGAAGGGTCCTACTAACAATCTTAGAGGCTCAGCCTTGATGCATCTGTAGCCCTGTCTGTTGTCTGGGGACAGGTCCCATTAACTGAACACTTAGCACATGCTGATGACTACTGTACGAGTTGCTTTATGCTCAATAAAACATCGAACACACAACTTCAGAAGAGGACAGTGTTATCTTCGGGAGGAAACTGAGGCTGAGGGGTTAAAGTTTCAGTGACTTGCCCAAGGTTTGAATTTAGTTCTGATTCCAAACAGCCTTTTGAATGCTTCATGCTTTAAAACTATACCAAGGAAGCTACTGTGACAATTACATTTTAAGCCCATTCTCCCTGGGAGAGAGCACCAGTGCCCAGGACTGAATGCAGGTGAACAAGGAGCCAGGAGTCTTTCCTGACCCTCAGTGAGGTGACTACACAGAGAGGCATTACCCATGCAGCCATCCACACCCCCTCCCCAACAGGAAATGAAGGGATTTTAACTAGCATTTCCAGAGAGAATGTTCTGGGGAAAAAAGGAATACAATAGCATCTTTGTAATTGCAATGGGATCTCTAGAGTGCCAGGAGAAGTGAGCGTAGCTGGGGGGAGGAAGGGGAGGGACAGAACTTGGTGGCTGGCTGACTGAGCTGACTGGGACCAGGGCCTGCAGACAGTGGCCGGGTGTACGGGGAGGCCGAGAGGGAGGGCTCGTGCTGTCCAGGAGGCCACCCCTGCCGCCAGCCAGTCCCTGAGCTGGGGTCCAGTTCCCCCAGGAGGCACACTGGGCCTCTGTGTGGACAGACAACAGAGCCACTCTGTCCTAGAGAAAGAAGCCTGTGTGTCCTGCCCACCTAGCTCAGAGCACAGGGATGGACATCTAGACAGCCCATTCAGTAGGCAGCCGGCCTCCAGTCCTCACACTGCCTGCAGCCTCCACCGCCAATGTGTTCAGGCATCCCAGGCAGCACCACCCGGAGCCCCATCCCAACCTTGGTACAGCTTGAGCCCTTCAGTCCTCCCCGCCCCACCCCCCACCATGCTTCTTCCCTGTGGGTGGTTGTGGGTTATCACATTATCCTTGGGGCTGGAGTTCACTCATCTCCTCTGGGGAAAAGAGTGAAGGGGGTTGTAGGTCCCATCTTTTTTGAGATTATGACCCTCTGATATTACAGATTTGACTATCGTTGGGTCTTCCATTCCCATCTCAAGCACGGCACCAAGCATGCTTCAAAGCAATTGTTTAAATTGTTTCCAGAACAACGAGGAGAGGCATGGCCTCTGCCCTCCCTTTATAGTCCAGATGGGAAGATGGCCCTGGACAACACTGCCCATCTTAGTACTTAGATGGATCATAGAAATGAGTGAAGGGGGTATATGCTGTTTGTTTATCTATATGAAGGAGTAGATTCATCTGGACAATCTCCTAGGAAATGCAAAAAGTGAGAAAGGAGAAACAGAACTTCATGACAATCCTGCAATGCCTGGTGCATTGGAAGTGACCTCATAGCACTGGTGCAAAACCAGTCTGCACACAGGCAAGGCCAGTCGCTGGGTAAGCCGAGTCTATTCTCAGCGGGAGCACAGGACTGACACAGGGCATCTGAAGCACTGAGAGGCAGCAGCAGGGGAAAACGTCACGGCTCTGCCAGAGGGCAACCCACAGCTGACACCAGCTTGGGACACTGCACCTGCTAGTCCCAGAGCCCTGTGTCCCCCGAGTGCCATGATCACAGGCTGTGAGGAGCTCCTGTCTGGTCCTTCGCCAGTGCCCCTGCAAGGGGAAAGGGCCTCCACGGGGCCGGTCCTGTTTAGTCTCTGAACCTCCGTCCCCTTCTCTCGCATCCGTACATCTCTGGCTCTGACTCTTCTCCCTTTCTCTCTCCCCTCTGATGTCTTCCACCATGCCGATAACATTTCTGAAAAAATCCCTACTCCACTTGGCTCTTACACATGGAACCATGAACCTGTTGCCTGAGCCAAGATGAAAGGATCTGAATTCTCCATGTGGTTCTGGAAGAGGTTGTTAGCTCATTGCAAGCAAACACCCTCGAAAGCCAAACAAAACCTGCCCACAAGTAAACAGCATGTGACACAGCCCCTTCCTACAGCCACTTAGCAGAAACCCAAACTAAAGCACACGGCAGGCGGGGAACTTGGAGGTAGAGCTGGGGGAACCACAGGCTGGCTGGCAGAGTGCACCAGCAACCATGGGCAAGGTGGCTGGGTAACATTAACACCACCCTACTCCTCTCTTATTGAGATTATCCCTAATCTATTGTTATGATAATAAGGGCAAAACCAATGTAGAAGATTAAGGGAAAAACATCAAACCCTTCCCTGTGACTCTTAAAAATATAACATAATAATCGATTTTATAGAATTAAAATGATTGGTATCATTTTTAAATAAGTCACTGTTATAGCATGATTACTTCTAAGTGTAACTAAAGGACACAGTAGGAGAAATAAAAATGAAGAGGAAGACAGACAGAGGTCTGTATACTCACATGCCTGAACAAGAAACCAGTCAATTTTGACCTGCCTAGATTCCCTATCTGAGGTTACGAAGAACTAGAGGTTCTCCTGCTCAATTACATGACTCCCACCTGCTGCCTTCGGCCAGGCCAGTCACCAGGCCCATTCCCCCAACGCCATCATTTCCCAGATGCTCCCCTCCAGTCCCTGCAGCCTCCCCCCCTGGAAAGCTGCTCTCTGAAATGCACACTCGCCCTAACTCCCCCGTGCTCAAAAGCAGTGTGAGGCTCCTAATGTTTGCTCACCCACCACTTCCCCTCCTCCCTCCCTTTCACTCCTAACACCACTGAATTCAAAACACCTCCTGGCTTCTATTGTAGGCAACTCTAGGACCACCAGGCTGGGCCTTGGGAATATAGCCAGATCCCAGGCCACTTCGAAGAATACGTGTCTGTATCTGTCTGTGTGTGTTGGAGGTGGGGATCCCCACAGAGAAAGGCAGCCTGGGGATCACCCACAAACCACTGTTCTGTCCTCTCTTGTGGGCCAGATGGTCCTTAGGTGCAGACCTGGGTAGACACACCCAGATGATACAGAGGGGGGTATCCCCAAATGCCCCAGAAGGAAACACTTCCACAGTCACATCAAAAAGGGATCCAAGCAAAGATAGCCCAGGTTGCTCACAGCAACTCGGCCTCAAGGAATCCTGATGCACTCTGGTGGGGAGAGAAAGCTGGGTCTCCTAGGTCTGTCCCGAGGGGGTTGTCAGCCTCTTGGGAGGCCCATCTGAAGCACATTTCTTTCACCAGCCCCTGAAACAGCTAAGGAACTCATTTCTTTGTGAGGCTTATTTCTCACACTCCCTCCCTACTGCTTTTTTGAACCAACCTCTGCTAGGGCTGGATAGGGCCAGTAGATTATTAAAAACCCTCTGCTCCCTGGCCAGCCCCATGCAGAGTCTGGCTCCTGTATGCAGCAGGTCAAGGGGGGTGCCCACAAGAGAGAGGGTATCAAATGCCCCACGGGCTCCAAGGGCTGGATGTCGTGGTTCCCAGTTCTGATTTCAAAACCAGTTTAACCTCTTTTCTTCAGCTGAGCCTGAGGAACTTGGGCAAGGTGATCAGCTGGAGCACCCCAGCTTTAGACCTCCAGGGTCTGTGACTGAGTGGGGGCTGTCTTCTCACCCAGTGTTCAACAAGGGGGCCCAGAGCACACAAACAGGGCAAGTATCTCCCGCTGGCTGGGCACTTCCTTCTTAGTGAGAAGAAAGATTTAAAGGAGTAAGAGAACCATTTTAGAATACAATCTTTCTGCATGTGATCCATACTTCAAGGAGAGGCCCAGGAGCTCCCCACCCCCACCATTGGTAGTGAATGAAAAAATGCATCAGTGACTTCTTTACCATTGGTTTTAGGTTCTTACAAAAAGAAAACTTATTTTATGGGTCTTCTGCAAAGCACTCATTCTTATAGCAACTTTGGGGTACCAAGTGTTATCACTTCCATGATGACATTTGCTCCTGATAATGGTCTATTATTACAACCCCAGGTTACAGAGGGGTCCAAAGCTCAGAGTACTGGAGTGCTTACCCAGAGCCATGAGGTGGGTAAGCATGGCACATGTCTGGCACAAACCTCCTTCTGATTTCAAACCCCATGCTTCTCCTTCACTCCAAGCTGTACCAAATGCCTCAAGGAGGGTACAGTGTCTATGATGAGACCTGTGTGGGGCAGGTGGAAAGACTTAGGAGACCTGGGCTCTAACCCAGCTCTGAGTCACCTTGAGAAGATCACATCCTTCTCCGATTTTAGCTCCTTCTCCCCAAGATTCCCCTCTGTCTTAACTACCCGGGAATTTAGCTCTTGGTTTTTTTGAGAATAACTGACCCAATGTGGGTTCTCCTGGGATCCCCTTCCCTCCCTGTCTGCCTGTCTGCTGACATTCCCACAGCACAGAGTGAAGACAGACAAGAGGAAACACCTCCCACACCCACACTCTGGGCCATCGAAGGTAACTGCAGTAAAATCTATTATAAAGGGGCTGAAGCAATTTGTTCTTGTGAGCTTGTCTGATTTCCACTTAGCCAGGCACTCAAATCCCCATTTCTGTGGGTAATCAGAAGCTGGCCACATGCCACTGAACACAGCTCCCAAGTGGGAACCACATAAAGTCCACAAGCAGAGAGATGATTATTAAAATCACGGTACTGAGCATGAAAAGTGCGGCTATGAATATTTTTTGGAGATGCAGACATGGAACATACTTCGACAAAAAGTGAAGTAAAACAAATTGTACTATAAAATTGCATGTTCGGTATAATATCAACTCTTTACAATAATACTCAGAGACAGTAGGAGATATGCCAAAATGATACCCCATGGTTATGGACAGAGGTTGGCAGTATGATACACGATCTGGAAGAAAACTTTGTGTTTTTTAAAGAATCAGGAAGGAAACTTTTTTTTTAAAGTTGGCAATAATAGTCTTAACTTCTTCTATCAATATTCTTTTTTTTTTTTTTTTAAGATTTTTAAATTGATTTGTTTGGGGGAGAGAGAGAGAGAGAGAATGAGCAGGGGGGAGGCACAGAAGGAGAGGGAGAAGCCAGCTCCCATCTGAGCAAGGAGCGCCACATGGGGCCCCATCCCAGGACCCTCAGCTCATGACCCAAGCCTTAGGCAGATGCTTAACTGACTGAGCCACCCAGGCTCTTTATCCAGGTTCTGAGTCTTGGCACACACCAAGTCTCCTGCCATGATTCTAAGTTATGGGCAAGTGTCCCAGTCTTAGCTTCAGAAATGCACACACCAAGCCCTCTCAGAGAACCACATCCCCTTAGGATGATCAAAAATACCCTCATGGGTCCTGAAGCTCAGTGTTCACTTTCGCAAAGTGACATCTAAGGATTCCAGATTTTTTAGCTTTATATTTCTAAGCCCGGGTTTCCCCGTTAATGTGCCTCGGATCAGTAACATGACAGTGTTAAGGAATTACTGGACGAAGACCATATTCAGACAAGCTGGGGAAGTTCACGTCTCCATTTCAATGAATTAAGAGAGGTTTCTCTGTGGAATGATCCTGCAAGAGGGGCATATAGGATGTATCCTTTGCAGATCAAGTTCACCGACACCTTCTATTTTCTGACTATCTAAGGGGACAGGAGCTCGACAGATTGAGGAGCATCCAGGGAAGTGCAGTCCCTGTTCCCTCCGCCTTCTAACCCTGTGGTTCTCAGTCCCGGCTGCACACTGGGATCACCTGTGCAGCCTGAAAAACAAACCCCTCAGGCTGGATCTGGTCTGGGGAGCAGTGAGAGCCAGGGTTGAGAACCACATCTTCCTTTCACTATCCTGAGGGCACCAGGAAGTCAACAACACCAGATTGGGCTCCAACCTCAGAATCATTCATGTATCATCCATTTTTGAAGCTAAATGGAACTTCTAAGGACATCTAGTTCAATCTCTCATTTTACAGAGGAAGAAACTGAAGTCCTCAATGATTCCCAGCCCCCCACCTCCTCTTATGCTGGTTCCAGTCGGTGCCCCGCAGTCCCTTGGGCCCCCCAGGCCTCTGGACCACAGGACCCTTCATTCAGCGGGAGTATCAAAGGAAACCTTAGGATCTCCAAGGCCATTTTGCTGCCAGAGGTTGCTTATCAGGCTGCCCCTCTCTGGCAAATGGACCCTGACACAAGTGAAATTCTGACTCAAGTCCTCTTCCTAACACCCCAGGACTGAGAACGAGAAGCCAGGAGACTGCAGGCTCATGAGGACAGAAAGCCCACACTGGCAGCAGAGCAAACACATCCATACACCCTTAGGCTGCTAGAGCAGGAGGCGGGCACTTTTATCCCCTGTGCATTCCATCGCTATTGCAGGAGGGCTGAGATGCCGTCAGAGACATTTTTAAACTCAAGAGTGAAAAGAAGGGGCACCTGCACCCAATGTTCATCGCCGCAGTGTCCACAATAGCCAAACTGTGGAAGGAGCTGAGATGCCCTTCAACAGACGAATGTATAAAGAAGATATGGTCCATATACACAATGGAACATTACTCAGCCAGCAGAAAGGATGAATACCTACCATTTGCTTCGACATGGATGGAACTTTATGGGATTATGGTGAATGAAATAAGTCAAGCAGAGAAAGACAACTATCATATGGTTTCACTCATACGTGGAAACATAAGGAATATCGGGGAGGACCACAGGAGAAGGGAGGGAAAATCAGAGAAGAATGGGAAGAAATCAGAAAGGGAGACAAACCATGACAGACTCTGGACTCCAGGAAACAAACTGAGGGTTACAGAAAGGAGGGAGTGGGGGATGGGGTAACCAGGTGATGGGTATTAAGGAGGGCACATGTTGGGATGAGCACTGAGATTTAAACGCAACTAATGACTCACTGAACACTGCAGGAGACCCCTGCATACCCACTAAGGACCCTCTGGTTGATGGCTTTGGCCCCTATCCTCTTCTGACAATATTCTTGCTCCTGAACATGGAATTTTGTAGTAAAAAAAAAAATCACCGTACTTTTCAGTTTCATATCCTGTACCTCTGATCACTCCCCTTTTTCAACCCTAAGATTCCATTATCTCTTTCTCTTTAGCAGCACTGAGAAAGACACACTATGAGAGAGGGTCCTAAGAGGGGAGGGTGAAACACACATAGCCTCTTGGTACCCTTCCTGCGCCCCCAGCTTGTGACCTCTGGTCTCCACAAGACCAGAATGAACACCTTTGCGCCCAAGGAACTATTCTCCTAGACACTCTCCATCCTACAGGAGAATCTCTACACATCCTTCTAAACTCCAGGCTCACAGCTAAGCTCCCAGAGAAGAATCTCAGTGAGCCCCAATCTGGCCTCTGTGACTTTCAGAGTGGGGAGAGGGAGCAGGTCACAGAAGCAGATGGAAGAGTCCTATAGGCTCCTTCAGAGTTCAAACTCATTCTGGTGTCTGACACCCTCCCCCTACACCACCCACCCAGCGTGGGACAGGGAACTGTAGGAACAGTGGGTGAGGGCTGCAGGTAACTTCTACCAGAAGCAGAGCTCAGCAGCAGCCAGTCCAGAGACAAGCCCCCTTTCTAAGGCTACATATAAGCCTGGTTCGTGCTCAAATGATCTAGCTTCCCTGCGTGTTGGTATCTTTGAGTTTTATCCATAAAAAGGCAACGGTTGGCAAGTTCTCCAACTTCCTGAAGAACGTCCCAGACCAACCAGCGCTCCCACACCTGCCCGACGGTCCAGGAGATGGAGCCAGGCACTGGACCTTTTCCAGACCCAATTTATTTCTTCGTGAATTAAGGTTCAGCCAGGGTGTACAGGTCCATAATGAAAGCGCCCTCGGTCATCTCCTCCAAGGGAAGCGGCAAAGCTGATTGACCACTCCTTGCCCCCCACACTTCGTCCCAGGTGCAAAAATTAAGCAAACTGTCAGAACAATTCCGGCTCCTGGAGGCTCTGTGCAGGCTCTGTACACCCAGAGCTGCGTGCACTTTCTGTGGCCACCTGTCTGGGTGCCCACCCGATCTGCCCACCCTACTGTCCCCTCTGGAGATTCCTACCATGTCCCCTGTGGTGGCTGGACCCGCTCCTCGGCGACCTCAGCTGACTCTCCAGCTCATCCCACAGCCCCGGGGTCTGCCCCGTGCTCCGTGACTCTCCAAGGCTTCCCTGGACGCGGATTTCCCAGACCCAAGGTTCACAGCTCCCCAGCGGCCAAGTGGCCCCACAATTCCCGGGTGTGCGGTGCGCTCAGGGATGCTCTGCAGGTGGGGTTGTTAGAGAAAGTCTGGGATCTCCAGACCACGGGGAATCTGCGTGTCTAAGGTCTGCGGTTCTGCCAGAGCCTTCCCACAGCCTCAAGCCTCCCCGATCAGCCAGGGACTTCTGCAGAGTTTGCGAAGTCCCTGCTGTGTGTCCCAGCCCAGCCTCCCCACTTCCCCGAAAGGGAAGGAGGGGGGGGAACTCCTTTCACAATAAAAGCCCTGCCCCAGGCTTAGGCGGGCAGAGCCGCCTGGAGCAGGGGCCCAGGTGCTAGGAAGGAATGGGTCCCGCCTGCCAGGAGATGATCTGAGGTTGGGCCGCCAGCGCCGAGCTGGGTCTGGGCAGATCGCTCCGATCCCGCCTCTGAGGTGTGAGGGTGTTCGGTGAGTCCTAGGCAGTCCTGGGCGGGAGGAGGGATGGAGAAAGGGAAGGATGGGCCCTGGTCGCCAAAACTGTTGCCCTCCCAAGCAAAGCCATAGAAAGATAAGTCTTTTCGCTGGCATCTCCTAACCTTATTTGGGCTCTGTCTCCAAGGGCGGTTGGGGAGGAAAATCCTTTTACCACTTAAGGTCAATCACAATGGACAATTTTTCCCCCACTGAGAATTAACCAGTGTTTAAGTCATTGGAGTAAGTGGCTGATACCGACCCCTCTGCTACGGATGCACAGTGTCTGTGTCCCCTGGCAGGACCTGAGGATCTGTATGCTCCTTGCTGGAGAGAAGTCTGGGCTTAGAGTCTATAGTCCTGTAATTGGGGGCTGGCCCCTCTGTTCACAGCTGAGTGACATTTAATAGCTGAGTCACCTTCAACCAGTGCCTGGATGTCTTTGAGACCTATGTCCCTCAGGATTCTTAATAGCCTATAGGCATGAAGGTAGAGGTGAGGGTAGTCAGAAGTAGCGTACCCTGAGAGAATCTGGGAACCAGGCTGACAAATTACTCTCTGAGGTTGAAATTAACAAGAATTGTCACTAGATGGACAGAAACCATCTCTCAGGAGTCACCTGCAATAGAGTGCTTTGAGGTTGTCACTGATGACAGTACTTCTAAAGGAGAACAAATATCCAGAGATCTCTTTAAAGTGTGTAGGGGGATGGGGAGACAGACGGAAGGGAAAGTATTCCTTCAGTCATTATGTTCTGGATGCTTTCTGCAGGTGATTTCGTTTCATCATTACAAACAATCCTAAGAGAGAAAATTTATTACCATCATTTTACAAACAAGGAAGCTGAGGCATAGGGAGTGCAAGTGACTTTCCTAAAGCCAGAGAGTAAGTAGTTTTTAGCAAAACAAAAAGCCTATTCATTAGAACATGAGAGGAAAAGGAAGAAATTGATAAACCAGGAACTGGAGGCAGGATGCTCCTTAGGAGCTCCTTAGGATATACTTAGTGCAAAAAATTGCAGCTTGCCTGGGATTAGGGTGTAAGAGAGTACAGAAGAATCTGAGCAAGTGATCATCGATCATCAATCATCGATCATCGAGCAAGTGCTGGATGAGGACGGGGTGGGGGGGTGATCCTGCAGACTGGTTCATTCAGACATCAGTGTGGTCTTTTGGGCCCACTTTTCTGACTGTGACCCACATAAGATGTACATTTTATGCCGTGACCCTTCACACAAACATATATGTCTAAATGTCCCTAAAACCAAGTTTTATAAAACATTATTACATGTAACGCACTTTGATATCTTCTATTCTGTTACATTTCAATTATTCGTAATGGTGGTCTCAAATCATTATGTTTATTTCAATAATATCCACGAGTAATTATGGTTTGAAAAACCACCACCCTGGAGAGTGGAGCAGACATTTTTTTTTAAATTAATGTTTTCAGAGGGTTTTGTGGTATTCTGCAGAATCTATCTGTTATGTATAAAAGGAATTTAAGAGACAGGGATTCTGTTGGCCAAGACTGAGAACACTGAACACAGTTAAATGGACTGTCCCTCCCCCGCTCTTTTTAGCAGTAGGACTCATCAGAAACGTCAATGCTAATGTGCACTGAGATTTCCTGAGAAAGTTGGAAAGTGCTCAGTTTTTTCCACGTTCACCAGGTGCTGAACTCTTTTTCTGGGGTCTCACAGGACATACTTGAGAAAAGCTGCTCTGGGACCTGGCCCAGGTTTCTGAATTGTCACCATAAGAACAGGAGTCAAAGTCCTACGTTCTGAAGCCAGACTCCCAACATCAGCATCATTTTGTTCACAGGATACTCGGCTCAGCTAAGGAGGTGCCCAGACCGGAGTGTAGGAACTCCATTTTTAAGTGAACAACTGCAACTTTGTAACCCAGATTGAATGTGAGCACACAGTATTCCAGGAATGACCGCAGCTGGGTAAGCCGGTAAAACAGTTCTGGAACTGCCAAACTAGGACACACCTGGATCTGCAGTGACTCCACCGGCCCTTCACGAGTCCTGCCTAGAAAAAGCAACTCCCCAGTCTCTACTACCTCCTGCTTCCTTCCGGGTCTGCAGGGCTATAATTAAGACCACTGGTCCACAATATCTTAGACTTAAACATTGACTTCCCTGATAACTTCCTCTTGCATACGGCCATGACCATGGCTGTGGCTCTGTAACTCAACAGGTCTGCAGGCCGACAATCTTTGATACGCACCTTTTTGTTTCCTGTCCCCCTGCTTCCTCACTCTCCATGCATTTTTTGCTGCATACTCTGTGTTTGGTGTTAATATCAAGAACAAGTAAGAGGTAGCACTGCATTGGAAAACTGTCTGGCTTTCTACTAAAACTAAATATACTTGTGCCCTGCAAAAGCAAATCCTAGACCTTGACCCAACAGAGGTACCTACACATATCAAATGCCATGTACATACAAGGAAGTTCATTAGCAGCAAATTGTTTGCAATGGTCACAAATAAGAAACAACCCAAATATCCATTCATAGTAGAAACAAGAAGAAGATTGTGGTGTATTCACACAATGGAGTGTTTAACAGAAATGGCAATTCATGAACTACAGCCACACACGAACATTCTGTAGAGGGAGAGAAGCCAGCCACAAAAATAGGCCTACATATGCTTTCATTTGTATGCAGCGCACAAACAGGCCATGCTGATTTCTGCTGTTAGAGGCCAGGTGAATGGTTACCCAGGGGAAAGTCATGACTGGGAAGAAGACCCGAAGAGGGCTTTTGTGGTGCTGTGTTTTGTCTGTCAATCTGGCTACTAATTTGAATACTAATTTCATCAATGCAGATGAAAACGAACTGAGCCGTTAATATACTTAGGATATGTGCACCTTTTTGTATGTATGTTAACCTTCAATGAAAAGCTATATGGAACAAAAAACTAGCACATCGGGTGCCTGGGTGGCTCAGTGGGTTGAAGCCTCTGCCTTCAGCTCCGGTAATGATCCCGGGGTCCTGGAATCGGTGCATCTGCATCGGGCTCTCTGCTCAGCAGGGAGCCTGCTTCCTCCTCTCTCTGCCTCCCTC
The DNA here is from genome assembly GCF_964662115.1 of Mustela nivalis. NCBI lineage: Eukaryota > Metazoa > Chordata > Mammalia > Carnivora > Mustelidae > Mustela > Mustela nivalis. Next base: position 145,324,447 of record NC_139020.1, read on the forward strand.
TCTGCCAACTTGTGATCTCTATCTGTCAAATAAATAAATAAAATCTTAAAAAAAAAAAAAAAACGAGCACATCCTGTCTCTAGCTTCAAAGGACTCACAATCTAGCCCAAAATACTCCAAACATTTTAAGTTACTTGCCTCGGTAGCAGTAAGTTTTTGAGTGTATTCCCCAATATGTACATTACATATTTATAAGTTACTTAAGTGTAACCTCCTTATTTTATAAAAATGTTTCTTTCCACACACTCACACACACTGTACCCACATGTATGTACCAATGGCGCTCTTGGTCATGCAGAGCTCGCTAATGAAAGGAAGATTTTGCAAGGCTGTGTTTCGAAGAAGCTGAATTATGGTAGCTACTAGAGCTATTTACAAGCATATAGCACCCCATCTTTCAGACAATGAATAGGATGTATGTCCCTGCCCTTTGAGGTTTGCTGGGGTCTTGTGACCAGCTTTGGCCAATGAGATTAAGTAGAAGAGCCATCGCTTCTGGGTGGAGGCTATAAAATCCAGCCCATGACTGGCCATGCTCCTTCTCTTTTGCAGTGACTTAAAATCTTCTGTCAAGAAGGAGCCTCCAGGGGTGCCTGGGTGGCTCAGTGGGTTAAGCTTCTGCCTTGGCTCAGGGTGCCGGGATGGAGCCCCACATCAGGCTCTCTGCCCAGTGGGGAACCTTTCTCTGCTGCCTCTCTGCCTACTTGTGATCTCTGTCTGTCAAATAAATAAGTAATATCTTAAAAAAATAAAGAAGGAGCCTCCATCAGACTGGACCTCTGGGGACCATGATGAGCAAAGCCTCCACAAGACCTCACTGGATGTGAGAGTGAATGAGAACAACTTTGTGTGTTTAACCATCAAGATTCAAAAACTGTTCCTATAGCATAACTCAATCCATCCTAATCACGTGAATAAAATTACTTTTGAGAAGGCTTGCTTGAGAATAACCATAAATTGGATTTGTCCTCTGTTCAGAATCTTCCAGAAGCTTCATATCCCTTTCAGAGTAAAAAAAATCCCAAGTCTTGCAGGAGCCTTACAAGTCCTTCCACACTCCTCTTGTCTGTCTTCACCACCTGCACTCTCTCACTGCCTATGCTCCAGGAGACACTCTTTCTTACTATTTCTTGCATACTCCAGGCACTACGGCACCTCTGGACATTTGCACTTACCATTCCCTCTGACTGAAATACCCTGTGTTGATGCTGGCGAGGATGCAGAGAAAGGGGAACACTCCCACGCTATTGGTGGGAATGCAAGTTGGTGCAACCACTCTTGGAAAACAGCGTGGAGGTTCCTCAAAAAGTTGAAAATAGAGCTACGCTATGACCCAGCAATTGCACTACTGGGTATTTACCCTAAAGATACAAATGTAGTGATCCGAAGGGGCGCGTGCACCCGAATGTTTATAGCAGCAATGTCCACAATAGCCAAACTATGGAAAGAACCTAGATGTCCATCAACAGATGAATGGATAAAGAAGATGTGGTATATATACACAATGGAATACTATGCAGCCATCAAAAGAAATGAAATCTTGCCATTTGCAACAATGTGGATGGAACTAGAGGGTATTATGCTTAATGAAATAAGTCAATCGGAGAAAGACAACTATCATATGATCTCCCTGATATGAGGAAGTAGAAATGCAATGTGGGGGGTTTGGGGGGTAGGAAAAGAATAAATGAAACAAGATGGGATCAGGAGGGAGACAAACCTTAAGAGACTCTTAATCTCACAAAACAAACTGAGGGTTGCTGTGGGGAGGGGTGTAGGGAGAGGGTGGTAGGGTAATGGACATTGGGGAGGGTATGTGCTATGGTGAGTGCTGTGAAGTGTGTAAACCTGGCGATTCACAGACCTGTGCCCCTGGGGCTAATAATACATTATATGTTAATTTTAAAAATCTTAAAAAAAAAAAAAAAAGAAATACCCTGTGTTTTCCTTCATCTCCTTTATGTCTTTGCTCAAGCGTCACCACCTCAGTGAAGCCTTCCCTGACTGCTGTATTTAAGACTGACTACATACTTCACCCCACTTTGGTTTTATCTTGTGATTCTTTTTCTGAGCTTGACACCTGTTGGATGCTATGTTAAGAGAGTTTTTAAATTTAGATAGTCAATAAACTCCTCTTCTCTAGAAAAGAGTACTACTCTTTACTTTCTTTCGGAATTTAAGTCGCTTGGCAGTTGACTGCTCCCAGGATGCTGGCAGGGCCTCTGATTACACAGTGGACCTTGCAAGTAGTAAACATTCAGCTGTGACAGGTTGGCGTTAGTGAGGAATATTTTACTATTTCTACGGGAGTCTATCTTTCCCTTCACCAGTTCTAAGGAATCAGATTTCCAATTTGCCCTAATGATGTTTTAGGTTTCTTGTAAATTTGTAACCCAGGCAGTTGCCCAACTGGTTCATTCTTTATTCTCGTTCCTTGTCTGGCTCTATCCCAGACTTATTAAATCAAAATTTCCAAGGCTTGAGAATCTGGTTTTTTGTTTGTTTGTTTGTTTGTTTGTTTAAAGCACCATACCTAATTCTAAAGCACAGTTAGGGCCGAGAACTGCTAAGCTAACAGTTCCTCCTCCTTGGTTCTCATGTCCAAATGGCCATTCGAAATGACCCTGGAACTTCTCTCCTTCTACCCATTCTCACTGCAACTTCTTGGCCCAAACTTTTGTCTCATTCATGATACTCTTGGAGGGACCCCTGAACCAGTGTCCCAGGCTCTCCTTTTACTTCCTCTAATCTATCCTGCACATCCTAGCTGAAATGTGGACTTGCCACTGGCTTGTTCCGTAACTGTCAGGATTAAATGCAAATTCCTCAGCATGGCTTTCAACGTCCTTCAAAGCTTGACTCCTAATTACCTCTAGAGGCATCTTAAACATTTCTTAACCTTCTAAGTGGTCTCCTCCTCTCAAAGCCTTTTCTGACATGACATACCTCCAACTGTGACCCCTTCATTCCCACCCCTACATCTTCTCTATCCTGAAGACCCAATACAGCATGACTCCTGAAGTTACTCTATTGCAAATATGATCTTGTTAGTCTCTCTCATGGACCTTGAGCTCCCTAGAGGAAGGGTCCATCCTGGGGCCTTCTGCCTCCATTTGCCTAGGAGTAAGTAACTATTCAATAATGCTTCTAAATGAAAGAATAAGAGAGAAGACCTGGGCTCAATTCTGAAGCTACTGCTCACAAAGCCTGGGTACCCAGGAAAGCAACTTCCTCCTGCTGGCTTCCAGGTTCCTTCTTTGACAAATAAGGACCCTCATCCCTGTCCAGCCCCACTTCCTGGGCTCCCGCAACCATGTAACATGTCCACATAAGTTACATTATCCAAACATTACCTGTCTCATGGTAAACTCTGAAAAACATTTGTTTAATCCATGAATGAATAAACGAGAAACTTCCTTTGCAGCAGAAAATGTTAGCATCCAATTTACCTTCTCTCTTTTCATTCATGGAATCCCTAGCTTTTAGGGGGCAGCAGTGTACTCAGCCCCTCAAAATTATGTTTCATATCCTCCCTTGCAGAAGGGGACAGCCACTGAGAAATAAATGGAAGTCAGTGGGTGGGGTCCCTTAGGTTACTATTCAGCAAATGTTCATTTCACTTCCTTCTACTGTGAGCAGAGCATGTATATTTGCTCCAGTGTTGCTGGCCTTGGCCATGGACGTACTTTGACCACTAAAATGTAAGCAAACAGAGGCACTGTATATAGTATGCAATATCACATGGCTTTCATTCTGGTGATTCACCATATAAAGAACAAGCCCTGGGTAGCCCCTACCCTCCAGTCTCAGCCCCAAAATAAGACACGTGGGACAGACCCAAGGCTCACTCACTGCCTGGAGCCAGGCCCAGCCAACCCACAGGCATGAGAACAAATGCTTATGGTTGGAAGCCACTGAGTTTTGGATAGGTTTATTCCAGAGCATTATTGTGATAAAATTTGAGTGATATAGGTAGGATGGTTAAGCTTTTAGAGAGCCAACCCAGGACAAAAGGGTTGCCAGCCACCCCCCCCCCCCCAAAAAGAAAAAAAAGTGCCATGTTATACTCTCCAAATCCCATAATAATAAAATATATAACAAATTATTATAAATGTGTTATTACTTCAGCATAAAAATATGGAAATTATTGTTCTTTAAAAATTATGTATTATTCTGTATCATTTACTTTTGTTTCATCAATGCTATTTTTTCTGACATTTAATATCTCACTTTTGCATATAACAATAAAAAATGATACCCCAATTTGCATAGCCAAAGCCAACCTCTGTCTGCAAGCTCTTACGATCATGAGAGAACTGCTGCTTTATGAACTTCTTTTCGAATCTGCAGTCAATGTCTTTAACATGTGGAGAATTCTTTGCCAAACTCAAGCAGAATAAAAATCTTGGCACTGTGGGCTCAGACAGAGTATCTGTGATGCTTGGCAACACAGCTGGTTTTGCTGGTTTCATGAAGAAACATGCTTCTCATCTCAACATCCAGTGATGTCACCTGGTATCAATGACTCTGCCAGCCATCCTGAAAACATTCTGTCTGTTTCTATGAATGTTGTTAAACCTCCTGAGAATCTTTCAAGAGGTTTTGTCAAGAAACGGAAGTATAAGAGTAAGTTCATTGCTGCAGTAGACATTAACTAGCTCTCCAGAGGAACTGTCTGAAACATTTGGTTGACTTTCAAATGCAAGTTCTTCCCAAAGAAAACAAAAACATTGATTGAAAGAGATATTTACACCCCTCCGTTTACTGCAGCATTATTTGTAAAAGTCATGATATGGAAGCAACCCAAGTGTCTATCCACAGATGGATGGATAAGTAAGATATGTACACACACACACACACACACACACACACACACACACAGAGGAATACTCTCAGCCATACAAAAGAATGTAATCTTGCCATTTGCAACAACATGGATGGACCTAGAGGGTATTACTCTAAGTGAAATAAGTCAGACTGAGAAAGACAAATATCATATGCTTGCTTTCACTCATATGTAGAATTTAAGAAACAAAACAAACAAAGGAAAACAGAGACAAATAAAAAACTAGATTCTTAAATACAGAGAACAAATTGGTGGTTGCCAGAGGGGAGTGAGATAGGGCATGGGTAAAATGTATAAAGGGGATTAAGAATACACTTATCGTGAGGAGCACTTAATGTATAGAATTGCTGAATCATTATGTTGTAGAGCTGAAGCTAATATAACACTGTGAACTATACTTCAATTTAAAAAATTAAATGGAGGGGCACCTGGGTGGCTCAGTGGGTTAAAACCTCCACCTTTGGCTCGGGTCATGATCTCAGGGTCTTGGGATCGAGTCCTGTGTCGGGCTCTCTGCTCAGCAGGGAGCCTGCTTCCTCCTCTCTCTCTGCCTTCCTCGCTGCCTACTTGTGATCTCTGTGTCAAATAAATAAATAAAAATCTTTAAAAAAATTTTTAAAAAATTAAATGGAAGACTCATCTAGATAATTTGGTAAGAATATCCATCAAGTAAAGCAAACTATGAATGGACTCTTTCTTGTTAGGTTAGCCTAATAATTAAATTTTCTTTGCTTCACAATTGCTTTTATTTAAACAAAACAATAATAGGACTAGTTAGCAAGAGTAACTTGTAGTAATAAAAATTATGTGTGAGAAAAATGTAATAGTATTTTATATATCTCCTTTTCTCTTTTGATATAGCTACTTATTTAAAATCTTTATGGCTACTTACATAGACTATATTATTATATATTGTTAAGCTACATAAGTGTAAGACTTTAAGAGAACATAAATGCAATAGGACTAGTTAAATAGATACATATATTTAATAAAAAATAACAATACATTTCTTTCTGTCCCATGATAAAATAGGATATTTTTTACTTTTCCTGTCTCCTTTCTCAATGGCAGCCCAAAGAGTTAAGATCATCAGTATCACATTTTCATCCTTATTTATCTAGTGTTCCAGGTACATGCAACAAGGTAAGTATTGATTATTTCAGCAGATATTAAGGTTTATTGCCTTCTCACCATGACAGATCTTTGAGAGAATGTAATAACAAGTATCACTCCATTATTGATGTTTGATTGCCGACAGCTTTTAAGCCCCATCCTTTCCTCTTCTCCTATTGCCCCATACCTGGACAGACCTACAGACCCTGCAGGCTCCCTTCTTGGTGCCCGTGAGAAGTCCATTCTATGCAAAACAAGACGAAGTAAGCGGACTACATACCCTCACCCCAAATCTACTCCCCACACAAAAAAGAATATCCAAATGGCCAATAAGCATATGAAAATCGTACTCCACCTCATTAGTCATTAGAGAAACATAAATTAAAACCACTGAGCTACCTCTACACTGCCACCAGTGTATGGCTACTATTTAAAAACACTAAGGAGGAAGAGAACACAGAACAAAGACTCTCAAACATTGCTGGAAACAGTATAAATCATTCTGACTCTTGTAAGCTTTTGGCAGTACCCACTAAAGCTAAACATATGCCCAACCTAAGAGGCTACAATCCCACCCATATAGTAATTAATTAATTAATACAAATTTATATAAATATTGATCAATCAGTTGATCTATAGATAGGTATTCAAGAGACATGAGGGAATAGGGCAACCAAAAACATCTAAAACAATGTTCCTAGTAGGTTTATTCACAATAGCACCAAATCTGAGACCACCTAAATATCCATCAACCTGTGGTATAGTCAGTTAATTGAATAATACTCAGCAATTTTAAAAGCCTCTGGTATATGCAACAAGGATAAAATCTCACAGACAAAATGTGGTGAAGACATCTAAACATTAAAACATTAAAAAGTACATACTAAATGATTTTACTTGTATGGAGAACAGAGAATCCCGACTTAAAGTCATAGAAACCATTAGAATGGTTAACCCTTGGGAGGAGGTTGACCAATAAGAACTACAAGGCAGCCTCTGTGCCATCCGAATCTGGGTGGTGGGCATAATCTGTCTCATGGTTTGTCTCCACTGAAGATTACCTTGCTATTCTCAAGCCTGCTTTTCCTCACTTAGCATGTCAACAAAAGTAGCTCTGTTTTATCTGTTTTAAGTTGCTGTCACCTTTTTTTAATGAATCATAATTTTAGGAATCTTATCTCTCTAAGTAAATTACAAATATTACAGGTGTGGGAACTTTGTCTCACAAATCACATGAAGAAAGATAACTTGGACCTGTGGAGATAGTCAAACCTAGGTTTAAAGCTGAATTTTGTCACTGATGGCTGTGTAACCTTGGACCAAAAAATGAACCCATCTGGCCTCAATTTTCCCATCTTTCAAATGGGGATAATGCTTCCCCATTGTCTGTGAAGTTTGTTAGCCAATCTTAAACAATGAATGGAAGGAACTTAATCCTAATAGGTGCTCATCAAATGACAGATTCTCTTTTCCCCCCAGATTTATTCATTTATTTTAGAAAGAGAGAGAGCATGCAAGCAGGGGTAGGGGGAGAGGGAGAGAGAGAATCTCAAGCAGACTTCCTGCTGAGAATGAAGTATGAGGCCGGGCTCAACCTCACAACACTGAGATCATGACCTGGGTGGAAATCCAGCTCTTGGTTTAACTGGTGGAGCCACCAGGCGCCCCTCCAATGACAGCTTTCTTCTCTTCCACACTCACTAAGGCCATGCTCAGAGAGCCCTCAGTCACACAACAATGATTCTCTTACCTTGTTCTTGTACCCAAGCGGCAATGTAGAGAATGAATGAAGGGCAGCATCAGCTCAACATACTTCCTAATGCCAACACTTCTTTCAAGTTCAGGAGGTACTGTTTAGTTGAACACGCCATTTAAGATCTGAAGATGAATTCTGAGGACTCATAGTATCCCGAATTTCTCTCATCAGTCATGGACAGCAATCCCCTCAAAAGGAATGAAAAGGAGGCAATGCACTGAGCCTCAAGGC